>NC_058523.1:46996277-47621277 GCF_904849725.1 Hordeum vulgare subsp. vulgare
AACCACCACAGCAAAAGAACTACCATGATTTACATGAGATTGGATCTTACTTAGCTATAGTTTCAGCGTTCAAATTCAAAATTTTAAAAATTCGATTTTTTTTGCTCGGGATGCCCAATTTCCGAGGGGTAGCGAGAATCGCGGGTACCGCCCGGTATCCGTTTTTCTCGCTCGGTACCCAAAACCGTGCATGTCATAGACACAAAAAATGTGGCAATATTCCCTTAGGCAAGCCAATGTGTGGCTAATAATTTGAGCAACTCAAGTAAGGCAAGTGTGGCAAGTTTGACAAAAATAATGAGGTAAGATATGGCAAAGATAGTCACAATCCAAACAACCCCTTAGTCCTAACTGTTCATGTAAGTTGTGGGAGTAGTCAAGTACTCGTGGTTGTTTTCTGTCTTGTTCAACAATTTTGTAGTGGCTGGGAAAACAAGGAAACAATTTAGTTTTATACTTGGAAAGGGCATTTATATCCCTCTAACATTTTTTTTTGGAAAAGGAGGTTCAAACCCCTGGCCTCTGCATCAATCGATGCATACGACCATTTTTATTAATTATTCAACATAGGTCTAACAAAAACATACATCAAGCCATCCGAAGCCACCACTCACACCTACAAAACTCATAATGTGGAGTGCTCTCACTCCCCATATCTAAAACCGGTGCCGTCACCGATACATCCACATAACGTATCGGAACATGAGCCGTTTCCTGTCACAGTGGTAGCTAGCCTGCTGTTAAGTACTTGTTGTGTCGCAGGTTCAATCCCTGCTTTTGGCAAATTTTCTTTTTTAGATTTCATCAACTTAATACTAGAGAACGCAAAAAAAAATACGCGAATTAGAACTCGAACGCGCGGCCTGACGTTGGGTAGCATTAAGCTTTAACCACCACAGCAAAAGAACTACCATGATTTACATGAGATTGGATCTTACTTAGCTATAATTTCAGCATTCAAATTCAAAATTTTCAAAAATTCGATTTTTTTGCTCGGGATGCCCAATTTCCGAGGGGTAGCGAGAATCGCGGGTACCGCCCGGTATCCGTTTTTCTCGCTCGGTACCCAAAACCGTGCATGTCATAGACACAAAAAATGTGGCAAGATTCCCTTAGGCAAGCCAATGTGTGGCTAATAATTTGAGCAACTCAATTAAGGCAAGTGTGACAAGTGTGACAAAAATAATGTGGTAAGATATGGCAAAGATAGGCACAATCCAAACAGCCCCTTAGTCCTAACTGTTCATGTAAGTTGTGGGAGTAGTCAAGTACTCGTGGTTGTTTTCTGTCCTGTTCAACAATTTCGTAGTGGCTGGGAAAACAAGGAAACAATTTAGTTTTATACTTGGAAAGGGCATTTATATCCCTCTAACATTTTTTTTTTGGAAAAGGAGGTTCAAACCCTTGGCCTCTGCATCAATCGATGCATACGACCATTTTTATTAATTATTCAACATAGGTCTAACAAAAACATACATCAAGCCATCCGAAGCCACCACTCACACCTACAAAACTCATAATGTGGAGTGCTCTCACTCCCCATATCTAAAACCGGTGCCGTCACCGATACATCCACATAACATATCGGAACCCAAAGCCGGTGCAGCAGACCTAAAGCGTACACCACCCAATGATAAAAAAAGCGCATTTAAGCGCTTGGCGCTGGCATAACACACCTTGCTTTCGCCATATAGGCGCTCTAAAAAGCGGCTCGCGAGGAATCCTTGAGCATACCGTTGATCATTTGTGTAGGTAATATATTACATTTGAAGAACATAAATGGAAAATAAACTAGACACTTAATCAGATGTAAACCCATAATTAACTTTAATACACTACGTTGAAGCCTGGCTCTGAATACTGTGTTTGGAAAATGAAACCTTTAATTGAGAACCCCCATAGGTAGTGTATTGAGAAAAAAAATCATATGGAACAGCTTTGAGATTTTCCCACCTAATTGACAGGATGAAGCTTAGAACAACCTAATTTGGAAAGGCCGACTTTCCTATATCTTCTTCTCCTTTCAGTATTTGTCATCGCAGGTGAGGAAGACTGGTGACAGAAGAAAAAGTGAGACACAATTAACGCAGTTCAATTTATGCATACACTGAACCTATAGTATTTGATCAATACATGCTGTCGGTAGCTATGGAACAAAGGAACAGAGATTAATCAACAGTCTTAAGCTAAGATATTTTTCGAAATAGAACATCAAACTGTATACCAGTAACTTATTTCCACCAGGGAGATAGCTACACAGTAACAATAAACAGACCACAGTATATAAAAACTGTGCCATCCAGTGGCCACTAAAATCAAAACAAAAGCTTAGCTGACATCAGAACCAAGAAAACATGCAGCGGCAACTGGGCGAGATGTGAGGAAGGAGCGGCGATAAACTTGGAGCGGCAACCGGGCAAGAAGCATGGCTAGCAGAGGTGACATTGCTGAGTAGGGAGGGGAAGGATCAGTAGATGGGTGCAGATTACATAGACCCGCATCATATGAAGGAAGAAATTGAATAAAGAATCGTAACCCATTTGCAACAATTGGTTGTCGTGAGTAGCGCACGTCGATTGCAATTAATGCCTACAGCAACTGCGATTGATTACGTGCTAATATTTCGGAACTATCAGATCCGAGTTCATCTTGTTTCTGATTATAAACCAAAGGTGATTTTCTTCTAAGCAAGCATAACAATCGACTTGTAACTGTGGAAAGTAACCCTTCCTCAACACGTGTAAGGATTGTACTGGTCAGGCCTATAATGACAACAATATTCATAATAATCCAACTTGGTAAGTGTTTTACGTGCTTTTTCCTACAATAAGTGGGATCGGTGTATCAAATACCTAAATGGAACCCAACATCACTATATGGAAATAATAGAGGATATTGCAAGGCCATAAGAGCAGGGTGCAAGTTTGATATAGGGTGCAGACCTCTATCATGCACAATAATAACGTGTTTATAACTGTCTGGTGTGAAGCCACCAACAATTAAGAGAGCAAGGTTATCGAATGTTGGTAAATTGTACTGGATATCAGTGCCTAGTTGAGGAGCTAATAGCCTAATTGCTTCACAAGTGGGTTTACATCAGGACATTCTCTAATCCATTCTCCAGCAATTCTAAATTGTTTCACAAGTGGGTTCACATCATTTAACAATTGCATTAGTTTTGTGATAATAGTGCGATATTCACCATCAAAATCATTTTCTTTACACAATGCTTTTATTCTATTTTCAATTTCACGATCAGTATCATGTATATATAGTTGAGCAAATTTGGGATTACCATCATGCTGAATTAATGTACCCATTTTGTGGTGCGCTTGACTGCTTATTGGGAAAACATATGAACCTTTACCATCGTTGATACTTTTGTCTATGGGCTCCAAAAGAAGTGAAATTAAGTAGGCAATTATAGTGCCTTATATGCGTCATGAATTCTCTACTCATGACCACCATTAAAACGCATAAGTTGTGCCAAATATTCTGGTCTCCAATTTCTGAATTCCTACCACCACCAGAATATCTTGCACAACTTATGCGCTTCAATGGTGGTCGTGAGAGTAGAGAATTCACGACGAGAGTGGATTTTCAGCTCCCAGGTGCCTAGGCACCCTCTATGAACAGTAAAATCAAAAGAAATAGAAAACAAAATATGAAAAATCTGAAACTTTGCAGCATCAAAGATGATGAAAGTTTGTAGGTGTTTGCAAGTTTTCATGCCAAAAAACTATTCGAGGAGCTCTACACATGGAAAAAATTTCTATGCTTGAAGTTTTGATCACTTTTTAGCTGTAATCTGAAACTTGTTTGTACATCTTTCTCTACATGATATTTTGACATGAAAACTTGTAGGAACCTACAAAGTTTGATCATCGTTGATGCTGCAAAGTTTCGGATTTTTTTTGATTTTACTGTTCATAGAGGTGCCTAGGCACCCGGGAGCTATCACACCTTTCTCATTCACGACCCACATAAGGCATTACAATTGCCTATTTAATTTCACTTTTTCGTAGCCCATGTAGACAAAAGTATCAACCATGGTAAAGGTCCATATGTTTTCCCAATAAGCGGTCAAGTGCACCACAAAACGGGTACATTAGTTCCACATGATGGTAAGCCCAAAGTTTCTCAGTTATATATACATGATACCGATCGTGAAACTGAAAATAGAATCAAAGCATTGTGTGAAGAATATGATTTTTGTAGTGAATTGGATCACACTATCAAAACTAATACTAATGCTAAATGATGTAAATCCACTTGTGAAACAATTTAGAAATTCCGGAGAACGAATTAGAGACCGTCCTGATCAACATGTGGCCATTATATCTTCAACTTGACACAGATATCCAGTATACAATTTACCAACATTCAATGACCTCATGAAACAGGCTTTCGTCCCGCTTTGTAAATAAAGCCACAACTAAACATATACACGGCTGAACGATACAAGATGGTGAGGTGGCCCTCTTACAAAGTCGATCCCAGGATAACTGGCACAAGTAGAACACTACAAAACCAAAAGAGAATACATGAAGATCTGAACACAACACCGCACTACACCCTAGCACACCTAAGCTCCACGGCAACGAACAGAATTTTCACCCAGAGCTCTGACACGGAGAGAAGAACCACGACCTTGCTCTCTTAATTTTTGGTAACTTCACACTGAAGTATAATCCCGTTGCAAGCATTGCATCAACACTTAGCTGAATAAATACTGACCGACAGCGTGCACATGTCCACATTCGGTTCAGAGATAGTTTTCCCTTCGTCAGTTAGGTTTTTCTTCAGTCTAGCGTAGCTGTAGCTGAACGGCAAGACCGCTTCCTTGGGATGGCAGGGAGACGCGGTATTGGCGGCGATGTAGCAGCCCCGCAAGCTTAGCATCGTGGGATGGCACGATCAGTAGGCGAGGCGAGCGTGGGCTATTTCCTTTCCTTTGTAATCGGCACGAGCAGACTCTCTATCGGTTAGCCTGAATAACAAGAACACCAGAAAACGCTGCAAGTAGTTAGCAGCTCCAAAACCACCGTCTCTCCGTTCGATCTTGCAATCGTATCTTCTCTCTCGATCGCGTTCCTGCCAGGTTCTGCAACAACAAGTGGCATCAGAGCCTTGGGGTAGATCGATCCATCCCAGGCACCAGCAGTGTCTGATCTGTCGGAGTGATGGCCGAAAGCGGTGACGAGAAATCGAAGGCACAGATGAAGGAGGATCAGGGTACGGGATCGGCTGCGTCGCTGGAGAAGACCCTGGCATGTCTCACCACTGATGAGGCGTCGGGGGTGCGAGTCGTCGAGCGTGTCGTACACAGCGGGGGCGGCGGTGGCGGCCCCCCGATGATGCTGACGCGCACAAACTACACCGACTGGGCCATGATCACCAAGCTGCAACTCCAAGCTAACGAGCTGTGGCGCGTGGTGGACACGGGCCAAGGATCGGAGCGCGATGACAGGTGGGCGATGATCGCCCTCCTCAAGGGCGTGCCGGCGGAGCTCATGCACATACTCGGGGCGAAGTCCACGGCCAAGGAGGCGTGGGACACCTTGAAGACGATGCGTGTCGGGGTGGAGCGCGTCCGCGAAGCCAAGGCGCAGACTCGTTGTTCAGAGTACGAAGCGCTCCGGTACAAGGACGACGAGGGGATCGAGTCCTACGTCATGAGGTTGAGGACGATCATCGACGCACTGTCAGCGCTCGAAGATCCCGTGGATGAGCACAAGGCCGTCCTCAAGGTCCTCCGGACGGTGCCGCGGCCATATCGAGAGATGGCGGTGGCTATAGAGTCTCTGGTGGACACGAAGCTGCTATCCCTCGAGGAGCTCTGCGACCGGCTGCTGGTCGTGGAGGAACGCGAGCGCGAGGATGAGTCGGCACCCGGGGCTCAACTACTCTTCACGGCTGACGAGTGGCGCGCCCGCGACAAGCTGGCAGATCAAGGAGGCAGCTCCTCCAATCCAGGAGACAGACGTGGTCGCGGCAACGGCAAACACAGAAACACACAAGGTGGGGGTGGCCGGGGCCAAAGAGGTGGCCGTGGGAACGGAGGACCCGCTCAACCCAAGCGCAAGGGGAATTGCCAGTACTGCGGCATCCCAGGGCACTGGGTGAAGGAGTGCCGCAAGAAGGAGAGGGAGCAGCGGGAGCAGCAGGACCAACAAGCAAACGTTGCCCAGGTGGAGATCGAGCAACCAGCGCTGCTGCTCGCTACGTGTGTGGTGAGCGATGCAGTACAGACACCCGAGGGTGAGAGCACCGAGGACGCGCAGCAAGGAGGCACAGAGCACGTGTTTCTCAACGAGGAGCGCGTCGTGCCCACGGCCAAAAACGACGACAGGTGGTACCTCGACACCGGTGCAAGCAATCATATGACCGGCTGCCGTGAACTGCTGACGGAGGTCGACGAAACTGTGCGAGGGAAAGTTCGTTTCGGCGACGGCTCCATAGTTCAGATCGCGGGGCGCGGTGCAGTCCTGTTCTCTTGCCGCAGCGGAGAGCACCGTGCACTCTCTAACGTGTACTACATCCCGCAGCTGCACACCAACATCGTTAGCCTCGGGCAGCTAGACGAGCATGGCTGTAAATCCGTGATCCACAACGGGGAGCTCTGTCTCTACGACAGACAGGAACTTCTCCTGGCACGGGTGCGGCGGACGAGCAACCGGCTTTACGCCGTGGCTCTGAACTTGGCCGCCCCCGTGTGCCTCCTTTCGGCCGCCACAGATGAGGGATGGAGGTGGCATGCCCATTTCGGGCACCTGCATTTCCGTGCTCTACACGATCTTGGAGCAAAAGACATGGTTCGCGGGATGCTGAAGCTTGCTCACACAGAGCAGTTCTGCGAGGGATGCACGATCGGGAAGATGCACCGCACCCCATTCCCGCGGGCGACGACGTACCGCGCCGAGAAGCCGCTCGACCTCGTCCATGGTGATCTCTGTGGACCGATCACGCCAGCAACAACAAGCGACAACAGGTACTTTCTGCTGATCGTCGATGACTGCAGCAGGTACATATGGCTTGAGGTACTAAAGAGCAAAGATGAAGCATTTCGGTTCTTCAAGAAGATCAAGGCCCACGCCGAGCTGCAGGACAACGTCAAGCTGCGTGCTCTCCGCACCGACAGAGGGGGTGAGTTCCTGTCAACTGAATTTAACACCTACTGTGATGAACTGGGGATTCAGAGGAACACAACAGCGCCCTATTCCCCACAGCAGAATGGGGTTGTGGAGAGGAGAAATCAGTCGGTGGTGGAGATGGCGCGTAGCCTCATGAAAGCCATGGATGTACCGTGCACATTCTGGGGCGAGGCCGTGCGCACCGCGGTGCACATCCTCAACCAATCGCCGACGAGGAGCTTGCAGGGAACCACCCCGTACGAGGCGTGGCACGGGAAGAAGCCGGCGGTGGACTATCTTCGCACTTTCGGGTGTGTTGCCCACATCAAGGTCGTCGGGCCTGGCGTGACTAAGCTGGCGGACAGATCACGCCCGGGCATCTTCGTGGGATATGAACCAGGGACCAAAGGTTATCGGATGTATGACCCGGTGACCAAGCGGCTGCACATCACGCGAGATGTGCGATTTGAGGAAGATCGGAAGTGGGACCGGAGCGAGAACGGCGGCGACCCAGAGAGCCCGCGAGCAAAGGAGCTCACTGTCGTGTATACTGAGACAGGCGCGCCAGTGACGGTGACGTACACGCTGCCTACAGGGACAGCGACGACACCTCCCTCTCTGGCGACGAGAGAACAGGCGTCGCCAGCAAGGTTTGAGGAGTCACCTCATACTCCAAGTCCAGCCAATGACACAGCTACTCCAGCCGGAGCTGATAACACCTCCCCATCCGATCCACCAGGCGCTGCTGATGATGGTTGGGTGTCTGCACCTGTGGGCGAATCCTTCGACTCTGAAGGCGTGCCACTGCAGTACAAGTCAGTGGAGTATCTCATTGATCATGCTCCAGCATGCACGCTGGAGTTCAGCGGCTTGTGCCTCTCAGCTGCAGAGGAACCAGCATCCGTCGACGAGGCCCTAGATGAGCCATCTTGGAGGAAGGCCATGGAGGTGGAAATGGACTCCATACAATCCAATCACACCTGGGATCTCGCCACACTCCCGGCGGGTCACCGTGCGATCAGTTTGAAGTGGGTATACAAAGTGAAACGAGACCCGACAGGGAACATCGTGAAGCACAAGGCTCGGTTGGTGGCAAAGGGCTATGCACAGAAGCAAGGGATCGACTTCGACGAAGTTTTCGCTCCTGTCGCTCGACTGGAGATGGTGCGAATACTCATAGCAGTAGCTGCGCACCGGAGCTGGAGCGTGCATCACATGGATGTGTGTTCGGCTTTCCTTAATGGCGAGCTGGAAGAAGAGGTTTATGTACACCAACCAGCGGGGTTCATCGAGAAAACCAATGCACACAAGGTGCTCAAGTTGCGGAAAGCGCTGTATGGGCTTCGCCAGGCTCCACGGGCTTGGAACGCGAAGCTGGATTCCACCCTACAGTCGCTAGGGTTCGAGCGCTGCAAGCTCGATCATGCGTTGTACAGACGCGGAGACGACAAGGATTACCTGCTGGTGGGAGTATATGTGGATGACCTGATCATCATAGGCACTACTGTTGCTGCTATAGACGGCTTCAAGGCTCAAATGCAGGAATTGTTTCAGGTGATAGAACTTGGTTTGCTTAGCTACTACCTCGGGATAGAAGTTCAGCAAGACAAGGATATGATCACTGTGTGTCAGTCGGGGTATGCCACCAAGATTCTGGAAGATGAAGACATGATCGACTGCAATCCTAGCTACACACCAATGGAGAATCGCCTGAAGGTGAGAAAGAATGTTGGAGAGGTGGTTGATGCTACGAGGTACCGCAGCGTCGTCGGCAGTCTCAGATATCTGGTGAATACTCGACCTGACATAGCCTATGCGGTTGGTGTAGCCAGTAGGTTCATGGAGGCACCGGGCAAGCAACACTGGTTGATCATCAAGCAGATCTTGAGATACATTCGAGGTACACTTGGCTATGGGTGCACTTACAAAGCAGGGGGTGGAACTGCGTTGATGGGATACAGCGACATCGACCATGCTGGTGATCTGACAGACAAGAAGAGCACGACAAGACTCGTCTTCTTCCTTGGACCCAGCATCGCTACCTGGTGCTCACAGAAGCAGAAAATCATGGCCTTGTCCTCCTGTGAGGCTGAGTATATTGCAGCGGCAACGGCGTCTACCCAGGCTGTGTGGCTCAGTAGGTTACTGTCAGAGATGCTTGGGACAGACAACCAGCAGGTGCAGCTCAATGTCGACAACAGATCGGCAATCGAGCTGAGCAAAAACCCAGTGCACCACGAGAGGAGCAAACACATTGATCTGCGCTATCATTACATCAGAGAATGCGTGGAGGAAAGGAGAGTAGAGGTAAAGCACGTCCGAACTGAAGATCAACTTGCGGACTTACTGACAAAGTCACTTGGGCGCGCAAAGTTCACGGAGCTGCGGTGCCGGCTCGGGATCGTTCAAGTGAAGAAGGTGCAACAGGATTAGGGGGTGATTTGAAGTATAATCCCGTTGCAAGCATTGCATCAACACTTAGCTGAATAAATACTGACCGACAGCATGCACATGTCCAGCGTTCGGTTCAGAGATAGTTTTCCCTTCGTTAGTTAGGTTTTTCTTCAGTCTAGCGTAGCTGTAGCTGAACGGCAAGACCGCTTCCTTGGGATGGCAGGGAGACGCGGTATTGGCGGCGATGTAGCAGCCCCGCAAGCTTAGCATCGTGGGATGGCACGATCAGTAGGCGAGGCGAGCGTGCGCTATTTCCCTTCCTTTGTAATCGGCACGAGCAGACTCTCTCTCGGTTGGCCTGAATAACAAGAACACCAGAAAACGCTGCAAGTAGTTAGCAGCTCCAAAACCACCGTCTCTCCGTTCGATCTTGCAATCGTATCTTCTCTCTCGATCGCGTTCCTGCCAGGTTCTGCAACAACACACACCAGACAGTTATAAACGCGATATTATGCCAATCTTGGATTAAAACCCGCCTGGTCCGCTGCAACTCGGGTCCTCTGAGTTAACCCACACTTATTTGATCCTTGGGTCTTCTTTTTCCTGTCCAATTGTCGGTCCATGTTGGGTCTGATTGCGTGGGTTCGAATGCCACCATTGAGCCTATGCTGGCCAACTCTGACTTGAATTTTTGATCGAACCCTGTTGGAGTTTGCCAGTTTCGATGTTATATAAAAGTATCAGGTTTTGTTCAAACTTTAGCCCGGTGGTATTAATTCTATACGTGTTGATCTCTTGTTTAGCTTCCTCCAGCTGAGGCTGTTTTCAGTGTTGCGGTTAGAGTCTAGTTGTTCATTAGCCTATGGTACTAATCTAGATTTAATCATGGATCTTCAGACAAGATTTTCCTTACGAGTTAGGATTCACTCTCGTAGGCCTTTTCCCTTTTGCTTTTTTGCATACGCACGTTCTTGCTTCGGCCGGCTACTTGACGGAACTTGCGTAACTAGCGACACGAATAAAACTGATCGATAGATTTGATGGCTAAAGGCCCGTGTCGAGCCTTTGCTTTGTATTGCTTTTCTTTTTTCTGGTGTTACAATCAACACCCCTAGGGTGTCTTTTATACACGTCCACAAGGGACTATGGAAATAGACTAGGACTAGGAATCCTAATACTACTAGGACTCGGTTTGGCTTTCTTTCCTAATCCTACATGAGCAACATGATTAACATCTACATCAAGACTGGTAGTTCTTGTTGGAAGCTTATTTGGAAAGATATAGGAGGGTAAATGTCTATTGGAATAGAATATCTTGTACATTCCATTCAGTGGGACAGATTATGTTCTGAAGAAGAATGTGCTATTACCTGCCATAAGTTGGTGTATGTGTCTGGTCGCCTTGATATTTTTTCTTCACCATTCAAATGTTCGTTTTCTGCCAACTTTTGGGTACAAAACTGGAATTCATTGCCCGGTATCTCTCCTGATGCATGAATGAACAGCATATTTGCCTTTTTTTCTCTTAGACTGTACTGTATTTTTTGATTCTGTATCGAAGGCCTCACTTTTTTCTCTATAGCCCCCAAACTGTTGTAATACTCTAGGGGGCCTTATTTTTCTTGCATCCATGTCGGTTGCTTCTTTGTTGTAACTAAATATATATAAATGCAGGGATGAACTCGCTTCTGCTAGGGTCTGTTATTCGGGCGGTCGGGCCATGCATCTGGCCATGTGCCATTGACGGTAGATGAAGGATTGCCAAGATGGTGCTATGAATATTCTGGCAGAATGTTGTACTATTTATCAGGAAATAATCATATGTTATGCGTATTTAAGTGAAGAGACGCTGCAAGCAAGGTCATTTTATCTGGCATTAATATGCAAGAGACATATTGTTGTTGTGCTGGGAGAAATTGCTGGTACTTATTGTTGACTTGTTGTACTCATCTGAACAACTTCATCAGCTAGTTTTATATGCTGTAGGGTCACTTTGGACTGTGTGGTTCTAAAGAAATTGTATAATTTCGATTGATTGGAAATTTGTTCACAGGAAGCAGGCTGTTGGAACTCTTCCAAAACCCATTTCTGTCTAGCTACCTGGACCTTATCTCCCCAGTTCATAAAATTCTTGTGGAAATCTGAAAATCCCTTTTTTTGCATTGTTTAACATGTTTCTTATGAACCGGGGAGATGAATGTGGTGTAGTCAATAAGTAAATATGTCCATGTTTGTGGGTATGGTGAAACAATGCACTTCAAATAATTAAATTGCTATTTTATGTGGTTCTGGTAGCAAAAACATCATATAATTTAAATAAATTTAGAGCTTGAATATTTTTCTCACTGAATAATTACCGTTGTGTGGTCATGTCTAGATTAATTGATATGTGTGAGACACATAAATGTGTGTAAAACTAATAAGCCTTTTAGGGATACTTATTCCGGGCACGTGGGTTGAAGGCATCCAATTCTCATGCCATATCAGCAAAACCAAAAATTAAAGGGAGTTTTATCCATTGGTTGTGTCTCATGATCCAGTTTTGCTACTAGGAACTTTAACTGCTAAAAAATGTCATCATTTTGTTAGGCGCATGCTAAAAAATGTCACCGTACACTATTACTATCAACTCAAACCTCGTTTGTCATGTTATAATAACCAAAATAACTATAGACCAACATGCCAGTTCTCCCTTTATCCCACTATAATAAAGTGTGGGTTCCACTTGATCCCAACAATATTCTTACTTTCCTCATCCACTTGCTTAGTCTTGACAAGTGAGGTTCACACTTATCACTCTGAGAGAGAGAGCTGGCATGTGGGTATAAGGGTATTTTCATCGTATAACATGGTAGACGAGTTTGACCTCATCGTAACAATGTCTAATGGCATTTTTGAGCAAACATCTAATGAAATGATGATATTTTTAAGATATCTGATGGCATTTTTTAGAAAACATCTCATGAAACCATTGTATTTTTTAGTAGCTGTAATTTCTAATGGCAAAACTGAATAGTAAGACACAACTAGCAAGTTTCACCAGGATCAGCAACCGGCCATATCACCACTTCTCCCACTCTCCTCCTTCATTGGCGTGGTCATTTGCTTCTCGCATTGGCGGTCCACATAGCAGCAACATCTCCGATTCATTCTCCTTCAGCATCTCTGCACCTTTCTTGGTCGCCTCTATCATCCCAGGTTTCTGCAGACCTGCCCAGTATTTAAGAAACGCACAAGCCGTAAATACAATTTCAAACGGGGTATTGATCCACTTTTTCTCAAAGGTGGCACGATTCCGAGCCAACCAAATTGCCCAGCAAATTGCCGTTAAACCAACAGCGTATATTTCACTAAAACCAGGTAGGAAAGCATGTATCCACGCATAGAATTTCCATATAGAGTTTGGACCACAATTTGTTCCTAGCATAGCTCCCACAGTCCTCCAAACCACCGTGGCTACAGGACACAGAAACATCAAATGCTGGACAGATTCCAGTTGTTCACAAAATGAACATCGGGGATCCCCCTGCCATTGTCTTTTTTTCAGGTTGTCCCTTGTTAGAATAGAGTCTTGGTAAAATTGCCACATAAAGATTTGCAATTTAAAAGGAATTTTTGCCCACCAAATCCATTTATAACAAGACCGAGCACGGTTTCTTTCCAACCATGATACATAGATTTAGTTGTGTACTCTTTGGAGTTATCAAGCTTCAGTAAATCTAATCCTCCCCTCCCTTATTTATACTCTTCAACACATATCCTTTCATTTCATTCCATTTCTGTAGCAGTTCATCAGATAGCCTTCTTCTAAAAGAAGAGAGAGGGTTCATACTATTTATTTTGTCCACAATACAGTTCTGATCCACACAAATATCAAACAAATCAGGATATTTATCTTTTAAGATAAAATTATCACCCAGGTCATCTAGCCAATGGCTAGCTATATTCCCTTTATTTAACTAGATGCCTCTACCAGCCATGTAATAATCTTTGACTTTCATCAGGGCTTTCCAACATGGGGAATCATTAGCTTTCTGCTTAGCCATAGTCGCTGAGGATTTTTGAAGGTACTTAGCTTTCGTAATATGTTGCCAGAGTCCCTCTTTTTTTTCTAGTTTCCACCACCATTTCGTTAGTAGACTTATATTCTGTTTTCTCAAGTCTTTCACCCCAAGTCCCCCTTTCATTTTGGATCTACACACACGGTTCCATTTCACCATATGGTAACCCCTTTTTCCCATTGGGGTGCCAAAAGAATTTTCTCCTAGGTTTGTCCCACCTCTCGAGAGTAGACTTATTTAACAGGAACATGGACATGTAATAAGATGGTGACAAGACATCATTAACCTTGATGAGTCTACCTCCACTAGATAATGTTTCACTAATCCAGGTCTCCCCATGATTAATGAATTTTTCATCAACAAAAAGACAGTCACTCTCCTTAAGGCCAGCATAGCTGACAGGCATACCCAAATAATTAATGGGGAAAGTCCCTATCTCACAGTTAAACATTTCAACATATTTTCTCATTGTTTCATCATCAGCACCGACCGAAAATATCTCACTCTTCGAAAAAATGATTTTCAATCCTGACATGATTTCAAAGAGATATAACAACAATTTGATATTAAGAGCATTCCTCGGATTATTTTCAAAGCATAAAATTGTATCATCCGCATATTGTAATATAGCCACCCCATGCGCTACCAAGTCGTCCGCCAAGCCTATAAAAAGGCCATTTTCCTGACCCTTAAGAACCATCTTAGTTAGGCAGTCAGCTCCCAAATTAAACAGGAAGGGGGAGATGGGGTCATCCCGTCTCACCTCTTTGGCACTTTGAAAATATTCTCCCACCTCATCATTCGGCTTCACGCTGACAGTGCCGCTCATCAAAATTTTCTTAACCCATTCAATCCATTTGGGGTTAAAATCTCTTTTTTATGACACTCTAACAGAAAATCCCAGTTTACTTTGTCATATGCTTTCTCGAAATCGAGCTTAAGAACAATCCCAGTTTTTTTCCGAACACTCTAACATATTGTTTTGGAGCTACCCCATTTGATCTCATCGGCGGTCGTTATGATCTTACCCTGTTTTACATCTATCATACGATGTGGCCCTATTCATCAGGCCGACGGTTGCAGACCTGGAATGTATAGGGAATGTGATCAACATCTTTGGAAGAGCATCGGGGTTAAGAATCAACTACATGAAAACTTCAGCCATCATTATCACAGGAGAGCAGCAGGACTTGGACCGGGTAACTAGCTACCTTGCAAGTATCTAGGGCTGACACTTGCATTAACCAACTCACAAGGGCAGACCGGCAACCACTCTTGGATCAAGTGAAAAACTTCATTCCAGCTTGGCAACGTGGGATGATTCAGAGACCGGGGAGACTCATTCTAGTTAATAGTGTCATTGCTGCCAGAACAATCCACCACTTGCTGGTTTTGGAAGCGCCGATGTGGGTGTTTGAAGAAATAAACTCATGCATGAGATCCTTCTTCTCGCCTGGAAAGGAAAAGACCCATGGAGATCAATGCTTGGTGGCATGGAAAACTATTTGCAGGCCAACAAAGTTCGGAGGTCTCGGAGTGAAAAACCTGCAACTCCAAGGCCTTGCCCTTCGGGTCAGATGGAAATGGCTGAGGCGAACTCATACGGATCGATCTCGGCATGGTGTGGCCGCTGCAATCGACGAGGAGGCCCGAGCGGTGTTTGACAACACTGTCAAAATCACAGCCGGAAGGGGAGACATAGTTCTATTCTGGAAGGACAGATGGCTGCATGGTTTCGCCGCGATTGATATTGCGCCTCTAATCGCTGAGATTGTGGATACACGAACAAAAAATAAAAAAATGGTGCAACAGGCAATGCAGGATGAGCGCTGGACACTATCATTCACGGTCCACATGCAGCTCATCCACCTAAGACACGTCATCAGCAACATACCACGTGACACCAATGCCGAGGATGACATCACCTGGCCTTGCGATGCTTCCGGCAGCTGTTCAGTGAAATCCACATAACTCTGTCAGGGGCTTGTGAGATCCAACACGGCGAGTTGCGTCTGGCGCAGTTGGGCAAACGCTAAAATGCAAGATCTTTGTCTGGCTAGCAGTCCAATACCGAATCTGGACGTCGGACCGTAGAGCTAGACATGGGCTATAATATGCGCCTTCGGCCTGTTACACGTGCCTGCAGGAGGAGGACAGTGTGGACCACATCTTGGCTCAATGCCTATTCGTGAGAGAGACTTGGCACCTATGTTTTGAGACGCTGCAGATTAACGAAGAGATCCCTACAAACACGAAGGCCTTTAAGGAGTGGTGGTTAAAGACCAGACGAACTTTTCGGCAACCGTTCAAGCGAGGCTTCGACACAACAATGATATTTACTGCATGGATGCTTTGAAAGCAAAGGAATGCGAGGATTTTCAACCGCGAAGAACTAGTGTGAACTCCTTCTAGCCTAGTGCATCAAATACTCCAGGAGCTCAAGATTTGGAAGCTAGCAAGAGTAGGAGCAGTAGGTCTGAGTAGATTTGTGGGAGAGTAGTCTAGTTGTGTAACAGGATTTGGCGACGCCACTGGATGCTTGCATCTCGGCTGGTGGCTTGTAATTATCACTCTCTCTTCTTCTGTAAAATTATGATACATCATTGGTGTACTCTCGAAAAAAAAAACACCTTTCAACAGAAGGGAGAATCTTTCGGTGAATGGCAGCTATTAAATGTTATGGAGTTGCCTCGCGGATATCGCTATTTTACTGTGGGTGCAGCTGAGGAGTTCTTATTCCTTGGAGGGATTGGAAAAACTCAGCCAGAGGGGTTGCCATGATTGGGGTGCAGATGTTTTTTCCCTGGAGGTCAAGACTTCTCAACTTAAGAAGGTCTGTAGAGCAACAAACGTCACAGTCTTTTGTTTTCAGTCGTACTTCGGCTTCCCATCATCATTGTCTACATCGAGTCTATGAACTACGAAGCGGTAAGCCTGTTGTCACACATTTTATTTTGTTGGGGATTCTCTCATTCGAAATGGAAAGTACTTGTGATGTACTCCCTCCGTTCCAAAATAAATGTCTTAAACTTAGTACAACTTTGTACTAAAAATATTACAAAGTTGAGACAATTATTTTGAGACAGAGGGAGTAGAAAGTTAATCGCTCTATGCTTCTGAAAGTACTTGTCAAACTATGGAAGGCTATGGAAGGTAGTCATGGTTTGTTTTTCTCCTGATCAACATTTCCATGTAACTGTTCACGTAAAGAAAATAACTCACGTACTAGGAAGGTCATTTATCCTTGTACAATTCTGGAATATCCCACCATTCTATAAGTTTCAGCTAAAATATTATAAGTTTCAGCTAAAATATTATCTTTGAAAACAAGAAACAAAACTGGACATAATCTGGTAAGAGACATGCAACTGTTTAGTTATGTGTGGCGTTTTTTATACCGGCTGAGGAGATCTAGTCTGTTGAAGAAACCATATACATTTGAGCCAAAGATAGCCCTGAAGATGTCAGTTTTTTATGTGCTATGATGTCAGTTTCACCCACCATATACATTTGAGCCAAAGATAGCTTGTAATCTTCAGGGGTTGCATCCATCTGAAAATATTTGTTGCACTGTCAAATCCAACCCACTGGATCCTCTCCTCCAAACTTCTGAAATATTTGCTATGTATATGGTGCCGTCGAGCGGTTTGGTGATGGAGCACTTTGCCCCGGTGGGGTGTTGCCTTCTCTTTGCATTTTTTTTGTCCTTCAGATCCGATCCGATCTGTGCTTTGCCCCCGGAGGGGTAGTATCTTTGCCCCGATGAAGGGTGGTGTTCTTCTTCCCCACACCTCGGCTTGCCGATGCGTGTGGCGATCAAGGGGAACAGGCGTGGCCGAGACGGCGACGCTCTTTGCCGGAGAAGGTTCCGGTGACTTCTACCATTTTTGGGTTCTTTGGGGAGGGATTTTCTTTGATTTGATTTGCTTTGAGATTCTTTTCTACCGGAGACCATCTAGATCCTAGAGGCTGTGATACTATTGTTAAAACCCGTGGATCCGCTAGTCTAGATAGGTCCGGTAGTAGTTCTAGGTATTACCTTGTTCTGCACTCGAGGAACTCCCGCCGGCCTCCATCGGTGTGGTGGTGACGGCGGTGGTGACAGAGAAGGGTGTGACGTCGGTGGAGCTTCCCATGAGCACCGCGCTAACCTAGATCGGTAGGGCGTGTAGGTGGGGAAAGTGGCGGCGGCGAATCTCGTGAGTCGTGCCCTGATACGTCTCCAACGTATCTATAATTTTTGATGGTTTCATGCTATTATCTTGTCTAACTTTGAATGTTTTGTATGCCTTTTATATCTTTTTTGGGACTAACCTATTAACTCAGTGCCAAGTGCCAGTTCCCGTTTTTCCCGTGTTTTTGACCCTTTTCAGAGGAGGATTTTAAACGGAGTCCAAACGGAATAAAACTTTCGAAAAGATTTTTTCCGAAACAGAAGACAATCGGGAGACTTGAGAACCAAGGCAGAGGGTCACCAGGGAACCCACAAGCCCTCATGGCGCGGCCAGGGGGGGCCCGCGCCTCCCAGGCTTGTGGGCTCCCTGGGCCTCCTCTGTCCTAACTCCTTCGCCTATATATTCCCTAAAATCCCAGGAAAAATCAAGAGAGCCACAAAAATACTTTTCCGCCGCCGCAAGCTTCTGTCTCCGCAAGATCCCATCTGGGGCACATTCTGGTGCCCTGCCGGAGGGGGGATTCGGATACGGAGGGCTTCTTCATCAACACCATGACCTCTCCGATGATGCGTGAGTTGTTCACCATAGACCTTCGGGTCCATAGCTAGTAGCTAGATGGCTTCTTCTCTCTCTTGGATCTTCAATACAAAGTTCTCCATGATCTTCATGGAGATCTATCCGATGTAATGTTCTTTTGCGGTGTGTTTCTCGAGATCCGATGAATTGTGGATTTATGATTAGATTATCTATGAATCTTATTTGAGTTTCTTCTGATCTCTTATATGCATGATTTCATATCCTTGTAATTCTCTATGACTTGTGGGTTTTGTTTGGCCAACTTGATCTATGATTCTTGCAATGGGAGAAGTGCTTGGTTTTGGGTTCATACCGTGCGGTGACCTCACCCAGTGATAGAAGGGGTAGCGAGGCACGCATCGTGTTGTTACCATCAAGGGTAAAAAGATGGGGTTTTCATCATTGGTTTGAGTTTATCCCTCTACATCATGTCATCTTGCTTAAGGCGTTACTCTCTTCGTCGTGAACTCAATACACTAGATGCATGCTGGATAGCGGTCGATGTGTGGAGTAATAGTAGTAGATGCAGAAAGTATCGGTCTACTTGTCTCGGACGTGATGCCTATATGTATGATCATTGCCTTAGATATCGTCATGACTTTGCACGGTTCTATCAATTGCTCGACAGTAATTTGTTCACCCACCGTAATATTTGCTATTTTGAGAGAAGCCTTTAGTGAACACTATGGCCCCCATGTCTACTTCACATCATATTTTCAGCCTTACACTTTTACTTCGTTGCACTTTCCGCCTTCAGATCTCACTTTGCAATCAATCTTGAAGGGATTGACAACCCCTTTATAGCGTTGGGTGCAAGCTCTTTTGTGTTTGCACAGGTACTCTGGACTTGACGCGATTCTCCTACTGGATTGATACCTTGGTTCTCAAACTTAGGGAAATACTTACTGCTCCTGTGTTGCATCACCCTTTCCTCTTCAAGGGAAAAACCAGCGCAAGCCAAGTCTCCGTCAACGTGCCAATTTCTGGCGCTGTTGTCTGTTGCCGTAGCAGAAGTATTTCGGGCGCCGTTGCCAGGGAGGATCAAGTCAAGAACTCATCCAAGTAAGTGTCGCAAACTCATCTCTTGCATTTACCTTTTTTGCCTCTCGTTTTCCTCTCCCCCTCTTCTGAAAAACAAAAATTTACAAAAATATTTGCCTTTTTCGTTTGCCCTTTTCTTCGTTTGCCTTTTTCGTTTGCCTTTCCTTTGCTTGTGTGCTATGTGCCTTCAATATGCTTTTATCTTCGCTTGCTGAAAATCTATTGATATGGATCCTCATCCACTTGCTAATCTCTTTAAGAGATCCAATTATGTTGAACCAATTGCTAGTGAGTTGAGTGCACTTGACTTTCTCTATGGAGTTTTGCTTGAGATGCGTGAATCTGAAAATCATGATGAAGAAATTCATGAAGTGATTCACGAGGGCTCCTTGAATGAAAAGCATGATTGCAATGGTTTCACTATAAATCCTATTAGTGTTAATCATGCTAAAAATATGCAAAACCCTAAGCTTGGGGATGCTAGTTTTGCTATGTCCACTACTTGTTGCAATGATCATGATTGGGGTAATGATTTTTCTTATGATTTTGAAAATTTGTTTAATCCTCATGATGAATATGATATTTGCAATAATATTGAAAGTGGGTTTGGAGAAGTCATGACTTTAGTTGATGATAATCCCACTATTTTTGAAGAGCGTCAACTTTGCATGCATGTGGATCATGAAAAGAATATCCTATGTGATAGCTATATTGTTGAATTTAAATATGATCCCACATGTAGTTTTTATGAGAGAGGAAAATATTGTGGTAAAAACTTTCATATCACTAAATCACCTCTCGTTGTGTTCAGATTGCTATTGTCTGTCTTCCTTCCTTATGGTAACTATTGGTTGTCTTGACAGTCTGTTTTCCTATAAAATGCCTATGCATAGGAAGTATGTTAGACTTAGATGTGATTTTCACATGCTTTATGATGCTCTCGTTGTGCTTCAATTCCTGTCTTTTGTGTGAGCATCATTGAATTATCAATGCCTAGGTAAGGGCGTTAAACAATAGCGCTTGTTGGGAGGCAACCCAATGAATTTATCTTTTTCTTTCTGTTTTGTTGCGTACACACCATCATAATTTTGTTATGATAGTTTCCTTTGTGTTTCTTTTTGTGTTTGAGCCAAGCAAAACCTTTATGACTAGTCTTGGTGATGGTTGTTTGATCCAGCTGGAAAAAGACAGAAACTTTTCGCTCACGAGATTATTTTTCATTTTTATTCAGAAATAGATTTTGAGTTGATTCTTTTTGCTGCTGGTTGATATGCCTTTTGCCCAGGCAGTCGTAATGTTTCAGAATTTTTGAGGTACCAGAAGTATACGAAGTATACAGATTGCTACAGACTGGTCTGTTTTTGACAGATTATGTTTTTGTTGAGTTGGTTGCTTGTTTTGATGAAACTATGGATAGTATCGGGGGGGAGGGGGGGTACTAGTCATGGAAAAGTGAGAATAGAGTAATCTAACACCAATATAAATAGAAATCAAGATTGCTACAGTACCTAAAGAGGTGGTAGTTTGTTTTCTTGTGCTAATGATATCACGAGTTTCTGTTTAAGTTTTGTGTTGTGAAGTTTTCAAGTTTTGGGTGATGTTCTCATGGACAAAGGGATAAAGAGTGGAAAGAGCTCAAGATTGGGGATGCCCAAGGCATCCCAAGCCAAATTCATGGACACCAAAAAGCCTAAGCTTGGGGATGCCCCGGGAAGGCATCCCCTCTTTCGTCTTCAATCCATCGGTAACATTACTTGGAGCTATATTTTTATTCACCACATGATATGTGTTTTGCTTGGAGCGTCTTGTATCGTAGGAGTATTTTATTTTTGTTGTGTCACAATCATCCTTTCTGCACACCTTTTGAGAGAGACATGCACTCATCGTGATTTTGCTAGAATGCTCATTGTGCTTCACTTATATCTTTTTGAGCTAGATAATTTTGCTCTATGTGCTTCACTTAGATATTTTAGAGCACGGCGGTGCGTGACTTGGTAGTTGGTTTGTGCTATGAAAGTAGTCCCAAAGGTGATAGGTACCCAAAGAGGATACAAAAACCTCCATCTTCATGTGCATTGAGTAGAAAGAGAAGTTTGATTCCTCTCAATTAGTTTTGAGACGTGGATTTAGTAATATTAAGAGTTATGTTAGTAGGGTGTTGTGAATCTAGAAATACTTGTGTTGAAGTTAGTGATTGCTGTAACATGCACGTATGGTGAACCGCTATGTTAGGAAGTCGGAGCATAATTGATCTATTGATTGTCATCCTTTGTGTTGCGGTCGGGATCGCACGATGGTTAACACCTACCAACCCTTCCCCTAGGAGTATGCGTTTAGCACTTTGTTTTGATTACTAATAAAAACTTTCGCAACAAGTATGTGAGTTCTTCATGACTAACGTGAGTCCATGGTATAGATGCACTTTCACCTTCCACCATTTCTAGCCTCTCTAGTACCGCGCAATTTTCGCCGGTGCACAAACCCACCATATGCCTTCCTTTAAACAACCACCATACCTACCTACTATGGCATTTTCATAGCCATTCCGAGATATATTGCCATGCAACTCCCACCGTTCTGTCTCATGACTTGTGCCGTCACTCTCATATTGCCATTGCATGATCGTAAGATAGCTAGCGAGATGTTTCAACGTCATACACCAAGCTAGATCGTTGCACATCCCGGTACACTGCCGGAGGCATTTCATATAGAGTCATCATTGCTCTAAGCTTTGAGTTGTGAGTAAATAAAAGTGTGATGATCATCATTAATATAGCATTGTCCCATGTGAGGAAATAAAAAAAGAGGCCAAAGATGCCCACCAAAAAATAAATAAATGAAAAGAGGCCAAAGAGCCTAAACAAAAAAAAAGAGAGAGAAAAAGAGAGACGGGACAATGCTACTATCTTTTCCACACTTGTGCTTCATAAAAGCACCATGTTCTTCATGATTGAGAGTCTCTCGTTTCGTCACCACCATATGCTAGTGGGAATCTTTATTATATAACTTGGCTTGTATATTCCAATGATGGACTTCCTCAAATTGCCCTAGGTCTTCGTGAGCAAGCAAGTTGGATGCACACCCACTAGTTCTCCTTTTGAGCTTTCACATACTTATAGCTCTAGTGCATCCTTTGTATGGCAATCCCTACTCATTCACATTGATATCTATTAATGGGCATCTCCATAACCCTTTGATACGCCGAGTCAATGTGACCATCTCCTCATTTTTGTATCACAACCACCGCCACACTCTATTCCACCTATAGTGCTATATCCATGGCTAGCGCTCATGTATTGCGTGATAGTTGTAAAAGGTTTCAGAAAGTAAGAGTGTGAAAACAATTACTTGGCCAATACCGGGGTTGTGCATGATTTAAATTAGTTGTGTGGGGATGATGGAGCATAGCCAGACTATTTGATTTTGTAGGGATAACTTTCTTTGGCCTTGTTATTTCGAAAGTTCATGATTACCTTGCTAGTTTGCTTCAAGTATTATTGTTTTCATATCAATAGCAATCTATTATTTTGAATCTTACGGATCTGAACATTCATGTCACATGAAATAAGTTACAAAGGTCAACTGTGCTAGCTAGCATTCCACATCAAAAATTCAGTCTTTATCACTTCCCTACTCGAGGACGAGCAGGAGTTAAGCTTGGGGATGCTTCATACGTCTCCAACGTATCTATAATTTTTGATGGTTTCATGCTATTATCTTGTCAAACTTTGGATGTTTTGTATGCCTTTTATATATTTTTTGGGACTAACCTATTAACTCAGTGCCACGTGCCAGTTCCTGTTTTTTCCGTGTTTTTGACCCTTTTCAGAGGAGGATTTTAAACGGAGTCCAAACGGAATAAAACTTCCGAAAAGATTTTTTCCGAAACAGAAGACGTTCGGGAGACTTGAGAACCAAGGCAGAGGGTCACCAGGGACCCCACAAGCCCTCATGGCGCGGCCAGGGGGGCCCGCGCCTCCCAGGCTTGTGGGCTCCCTGGGCCTCCTCTGCCCTAGCTCCTTTGACTATATATTCCCTAAAATCCCAGGAAAAATCAAGAGAGCCACGAAAATACTTTTCCGCCGCCGCAAGCTTCTGTCTCCGCAAGTTCCCATCTGGGGCACGTTCTGGTGCCCGGCCAGAGGGGGATTCGAATACAGAGGGCTTCTTGATCAACACCATGACCTCTTCGATGATGCGTGAGTAGTTCACCATAGACCTTCGGGTCCATAGCTAGTAGCTAGATGGCTTCTTCTCTCTCTTGGATCTTCAATACAAAGTTCTCCATGATCTTCATGGAGATCTATCCGATTTAATCTTCTTTTGCGGTGTGTTTGTCGAGATCCGATGAATTGTGGATTTATGATCACATTATCTATTATGAATCTTAGTTGAGTTTCTTCTGATCTCTTATATGCATGATTTCATATCCTTGTAATTCTCTTCGAGTTGTGGGTTTTGTTTGGCCAACTTGATCTATGATTCTTGCAATGGGAGAAGTTCTTTGTTTTGGGTTCATACCTTGCGGTGACCTCACCCAGTAACAGAAGGGGTAGCACGGCACGCATCGTGTTGTTGCCATCAAGGGTAAAAAGATGGGATTTTCATCATTGGTTTGAGTTTATCCCTCTACATCACACTAGTGCGGACGGGGCCTTTAGCCTCGGCCCGTAAGGGGCTTTAGTCCCGGTTCACCAACCGGGACTAAAGGGGCGGGACTAAAGGCCTAACCTTTAGTCCCGGCCCTGTTACAGGCCGGGACTGAAGGTGCTCCACATGGGCGCCTCGTAGCGCCCCAGGGGCAGGACCTTTAGTCCCGGTTCGTTACACGGGCCGGGACTAAAGAGTTTCAGATTTTGCTTATTTTTGGGTTTTTTTTGAATGAAATTATTTTTGGGTTTTAGGGTTTAGGTGTTCGGGAGATTAACGTGATGCCTCGTTTGGTGTTCGGGATTAGTTTTCATATAATTTAAATAGAAATAATTATGCATATATATAAGATTAACTTATCTTACAAGCGAGCATATATATACAATTATATGGAGATCTGAATTATAGGGACTAGAGCCCGTCTATTCGATTACATGGACGAACATCAGTAATGGCCCCTAGCTACACTAAATCGTCCTTTGTCATCTATAGCTTCCGTCCTCAGAAAGGTCGCAAGCTCCTCTGCAACAGCAATCACGCCTTGCTCTGGTAGGACATTCGTCCTCTTGGCCGTGTACTATATAAGAAGAGGAGATGAATATGAATATCAATCATGATAACAAAGAATGACGGGTAAAAATAGAGGTGTGAATGTTCATTGCTTACGTCGAATCTGTGATCCTTGTGCTCAGAGGTAAACGTGCGAATGGTCTCGCAAACATAGTATCCGCATAGATGCGTTCCCCGTGGCTGCTGGTCGCACTTTACGGTAATAGAATATATATAATCAAAATAATAATCTAGCATCATAAATGTATTGAAAATAGAAGTATATCATACTACTTCTCAGGAAAGTTATCGGGAGTCACGCACTTGAACCGCTTCCAAACCCTGCCCGACAAGGATAATCATTTGCTAAGTTTTTCATTAATTGATATATCAGAAAATCATCGAAAGAGACCGATAGAGCGCAAGAATGATTAAAATTACCCTTGGAGCATGTCCTGCAGGCTTTGGAACTGTTCCAAGGGTCTCGATAATGGGTCGAAGGCATCAACTCTTCCCTTATCAATTTGAATATCCAACAGAATCCAATGGAAGCTGCACATGTATATATATATATGTGTGTTAGTAACTTATCAATTACATTTATAAGTGAATGGACACAACAGAGTAAAGACCCTCACCTGAAGTTGTATGGAAACAGTATGTGGTCACAGAAATTTTGATCTGTTAGAAACCTTAGAAGGTTTTCCTCTGTCTCCTTGGGTTTATCAGTTAGCGTCACTATATGTATTTTATCTGGGTCAATAAACCCAATATTTAGGATGCTCTTACTTTTACAATCCAGAATCTTCATTCTGCATAATAGAGTACAAGTTATATATAGACAATGAATTGAAATAACTAAACAAGTTATATGTAGACAACGAATTGAAAAACTTACAGACAATAGCAACTCATAAGCGATTTGTCGAGGGCGTCGCCGTTGTACATCTGGAAGAGTTCATCAAAGTCGATATGGATTTCTTAGGGGCGGCCGTAGTACTCCCGTGGGACACTCAGCACGATCATCGTTCTCCCATTCTTTGATTCACTTAAGTACCATGTATGCAAGTAACGCATATTTGTTGGGAGATCATCTTTGCTGACCAAAGGCTCTCCCATGACAAACTGTGGCTTAGGGGCTACCACAGCCTTGGGTAACCTGTCGTCTTGGGAAGCCATAACATCTTCAACCGAGACACCCCATTGAGCCGCCCAGTCCTTTGCTATTTCAAAAGCTTGCCCCTGCACCGGAGGGGGAACATTCTCGGTTAACACCTTGAGGGGTGGGATCGACTGTTTGGCCTGTTGTCCAAGCTGAGGAACGTCTGATTTTTTCTTGCTTGTAGTTGAACTTGATTTGCTCCCACTTGCACTTTCACGTGATCTGCTCTTTTTCAATTCCTTCTGCAATGTGCGTGTATAGTCGTCAGGCTTATGGTGTAAGTCATACTGTGATGGAAGGGTCGTGAAGTATTTTGCCCATGCTATTTGCTTCTCGGTGTATTCCGAGCGGGGCTCGGGTTCCTTCTTTTTCATCTGCGTATCATGATGTTCCTTTGCTATCCTGGCGTTTTCCTCGGGGGTACGATCATAAGGTCTGATAGGAAGATTAGCATGAGGTACCTTTGGGAGGGGCGACCGTTTGCGCTTTGGGGGGCTCCATCGCTTAGAAATTGTCGGCGGAGCGTTCTTGGTGGCACGCTTCCGCTTAGTATCCTCTGCGGGCGGCGGCGGAGACGGACGACCCAAGTCCGGCAGCGGTGATCGAGATGGACTCGTGTTGTGCTGGCCGACGTCATGTGGAGGGCTTGGAGGTAATGGAGGTGTAGGTGACCTGCGACGACTCGGAGGCGGTGTTGTCCTTGGGGCCGAGCCTGGAAGCTTGATGTAGTTCTTGTCCCATAGGATGACTCCACCCAGTACTTCTCCGAGTGTCCTCTCATCTTCGGGTCCAGCTATGTCGAGCTCCATATCATGAAACCCCGTCAGGATTTCATCCACCCCGACTTTTAGCAAAGCCAGCTGGAATCTCACGGCCATGCCAACGTGCATCAGGGCCAGAAGGTAAAGCTTGTCCGACGGCCACCTTCATGGATATGTTCTTGAATTTCTGATGGAGTTCACATGATGTTGACTCCTTGATTCCATCCACGGGGTAGCAGGGACCGCCCTCTATCATTCTTCGTGCATCGTCGGGCGGGGCCTCAGATTCAGCCACGCTGCTTTTCCGCTTAGATGGGGCGCCGGTAATATCAAGTGCAGGATCTTCCTGGCGCGCTACTCCTCTAAGCTCATCAATCTGCTTCTGTTGCTCGTTAATCCTGGCAAGCAACTGGTTGAACTTGTCATTCTCCTCATCCTGCTGCCGCTTCTTTGCTCTCTCTCGGCTTCTGTAAGTGTCTTGGTCTCTGGCAAACCCAAGCCACCACGGGTAAGAAGGACCGAAGCCTCGCGTTCGTCCTCCATGTTCGTCATTCCCGAGGACCAGTGTGAGCAAATCTTTCTCTCTATCTGGAGTGAACTTTCTTTTTCCCTCCTTAATTTCTTTCACTATCCTTTTCCAATTCTCCCTGGGTATCCTAAGACCGTCACTGCAGATGAGGTCCCCTGTTTTTTCGCCGTACGACCTACCATGTGCAAGGTACCAATTTCTTGCTCTCAATTCCCACTCATCACGGAGTGGTTCAGGTACGATGCCTTTATCTAGCAGATCTTGCTCTTTCTTATCCCACTTTGGGATGGCAGTCTCATAGCCCCCTCGCCCCAGCTTGTGGTGATATTTCTTCTTGTCGGCATTTATCTTGTTCTTTTCTGATAATGCCTGGGCATTTTCTGACTCCTTGTACTCTTGAAATGCCTTCCAGTGATTTTCCTGCTTGGCTAGATACCCCTCGAATACTGGCACTTTCTTTGTCTTCAGATAGTTTTTCCATAGCTTCTTCTTCCAGCTACCGAACAGTTCGGCCATCTTCTTTGGAGTCCACTGATTGACTTTGGCCCTCAGTTTGTCTACGGCGTCTTCATTCTCACATTCTGGCAGGTTGAAATGTGACATGAGATCATTCCAAAGATTATCTTTGTACCTTTCGGCGACATAATCACTATCGGCTGCCCCTTTGCACTTGTTCCACTCCCAAACGCTGATCGGGATGTGATCCCTAACGAGAACTCCGCATTGCTTCTTGAATGTGTCAGCAGCATTCTTAGGAAGCTTGGGTTCGCCCGTAGGCAATATCACCTCAAAGGTGTAATGCATCCGTGCATCCAACTTTCTAGTCGGGCCTCATTTCGTAGTTTTGCTCGATGTGGAGGCCTAAGAGGGAGAAACATTCTTCAAATGAATGTATATGTATACAATATAGAGCTATCTCCAATATTTTTCACATATTACAAGTGATTGTCGAACTTCATATGTATACCTGGCCGGACTTTATTATTTCTTCACCGGCTTCTCCACCGGATTCTCCATCAGTGGAGCTATCACCTTCTCTGTCATTGGACCTATCTCCTGCCCCATCGGCTTCATCTTCGTGTTGCTCGACCTCCATTCCAACGTCGGGGTTTAAATATGACGACGGAGATTCAGCTGGTTCAACGTCAGGGCCGTCTTTGATTATATCTTCGAGAAGTTCTTCCTCTTCGAGGTTCCTGTGACGTGGATCCATAGTTCTGCAAAAAATGGATTCTCTTAACCTTTGTACCAAAAAAGAATTATTCTATCAGGAACTCCGTTCCAAAACAACTTTAGTCCCGGGTCGTGGCTCCACCCGGGACTCCTAGATTTCTGCATAGTATTCAAAGTAGGAGTACTTTTCCAATTTGAGCATTCAATAAGCAAAACCAAATCGTAAAATAAAGTAGTATTCAAATTAGCATGCATTCAATTATAAGCAAATACATCATCTCTTTTGTCCATACATCGTCGAATATTATCACTAATACTCCTCGAATACTATCATACGTATAGCATCACTGATACATCTAGAACCATAGCGCCCGACGGGTATCGGCGCGGGCGGTGGACACCCAAAGAGAAGGAACCATCACAGGATCATAGCTCCAGTGAGATCCCCAAAGAACCTGCCAGGTATGCTCGAACCTGCCCTCCAACGCAACCATGTAGCGACGAACGTGCTCATCCTCCTCGCTAACACGGTGACGTACCACCTCCGCGGTGTCCGGAAGCCTCGGCACCCTCACTGGCCCACGCGACCGCCACCAAAACAAGGATCGGGTCAACGACAAGCTGGCTCCTCACCAACCTACGCCCCCCCCGGAAGGTAGCACCTCCCAATACCAGCCGGGCGGAGCCCAGTCCCGGACAGGGCCCCTCTGATCAAGCAGGTGTCCTCCGCCGAGTTGACGATGAGGATGCGGGATAGGCATCGTAAAATGAACTAAAAAAATAAACTAGTTCTATTAATTTTCTTGCTAAAAATAAACTATTAACACTTAAGCATATACAATAGCAAAATTAAACTATTAACACTTAAGCATATACAATAGCAAAATTAACCAATAATCTAAGAAACACTATTAACACTTAAGCATATACACTATACAATATTTCTTCTTCTTGTAACCCTAAACTAATTTTTCCTCTTCTTCTATTTCTCCTCTTCTTCTACTTCTTCTTCTACTTCTGCTTCTCCTCTTCTTCTACTACTTCTCCTCTTCTCTTCTTCTACTTCTCCTCTCCTCCTCTTCTAATTTTTTCTCTTCTTCTACTTCTCCTCTTCTTCTATTTTTCCTTTTCTTCTCCTCTCCTCCTCTTCTTATTCTCCTTTTTCTTCTTTTCTTCTCCCCCTCTTCTTATTTTCCTTTTTCCTAATTCTAAATAATACTAACCCTAATAATCTAGCACAAACCTAATAAGAATAGGAATTAAATGACAAGAAAATCTTTTTCTTCTTTTCTTCCCTTTTTCTTCCTTTCTTCTCCTTTTTCTTCTTTTCTTCTCCTTTTTCTTCTTTTCTTCTCCTTTTTCTTCTTTTCTTCTACTGGCCGGAGTGTTGGGGAGGAGGGAGCGGGGGGCTTACCGGCCTGAGGTGTCGACGGCGCGCGGCGAGGAGGACGGCGGCGGCGAGGAGGACGACAGCGACGGCGAGGAGGACGACAGGCGGCGGCGAGCAGGACGGCGGGCAGCCTGACGGCGTCGTCGAGTTCGTCGTTGTGCCGCGCCGGGCAGGAGAACGAGAGGAAGAAGAGAAATGGACGATTTGGGTTGGAATTTTTCGAAGTCCCGCTTATATAGGTGGATCTTTAGTCCCGGTGCGTGGCTCGAACCGGGACTAAAGACCCCCTTTAGTCCCGGGTGGAGCCACGACCCGGGACTAAAGGCCCTTTCTCGGGCAGACCAGAAGGCGGGAAGCAAGGGCCTTTAGTCCCGGTGCGTGGCTCCACCCGGGACTAAAGGGTGTCTTTAGTCCCGGGGCGTGGCTCCACCCGGGACTAAAGCCCCTCCTCGGCTGCACGATAAGTTTAGTCCCACCTCGCCCAGCGAGGGGGACTAACACTTGTATATAAGCCCCGTCGCAGCTTCTCCATCGAGCTACTCTCTAAAGCAGGCTTACGAGCCTAAACTCACTGAAAATTGAAACTATATTCGAAATTATGGAGAAAATTCAACCTGAATTCAAAGTGAGTTCACTTTGAATTTAGGTTGAATTTTCTCTATAAATTCTCATATAGTTTCAATTTTTTTCTATTTTCAAAATTAGTTATTTTGACTATCCAAACTATTATCTATTTTGTATTTTCAATTAAAAACAATGTTTATTAAAAATTCTTTTTGCATATTTGAGAATTTGACAAAACTATGATAATGAAAAGTATTTGAAATTGAATAAATAATTCAAAACTATTTTCTATTTTCAAAAGTAATTATTTTGACTATCCAAACTATTAACTATTTTGTTATTTTCAATTAAAAACTATGTTTATTAAAATTCTTTTTGCATATTTGAGAATTTGACAAAACTATGATAATGAAAAGTGTTTGAAATTGAATAAATAATTCAAAACTATTTTCTATTTTCAAGAGTAATTATTTTGACTATCCAAACTATTAACTATTTTGTTATTTTCAATTAAAAACTATGTTTATTAAAATTCTTTTTGCATATTTGAGAATTTGACAAAACTATGATAATGAGAAGTGTTTGGAATTGAATAAATAATGCAAAACTATTTTCTATTTTCAAAAGTAATTATTTTGACTATCCAAATTATTAACTATTTGCTATTTTCAATTAAAAACTATGTTTATTAAAATTCTTTTTGCATATTTGAGAATTTGACAAAACTATGATAATGAAAAGTGTTTGAAATTGAATAAATAATGCAAAACTATTTTCAATTTTAAAAAGTAATTATTTTGACTATCCAAACTATTAACTTATTTTTTTTTGAGCTAGTTGACCCTGAAATTGAAAAGCACTACAAATGAACTCTGAAAATGTTGAAAGTTGGCATGCTATCATCATCTCACCCACATAGCATGTGTTAAAAAGTTGAGAGGGCTACGACAAAAACTGGATGCACTTCGTGTACAAAACGGACAATCTCTCTCGAAGTATCAGGGTTTCGAACGAGAACTCATCTCTTACCAAGGGATTTCATTTTTTTGAACTTATTTGAACTCCATACTTTTTGTGTGTTCAAAATGCACCATTCAAAGGCACATCACAAAATTTCAACAATTTCTGACTTCATTTGGTATTCTTCGTGCATTTACTTATTTTTTTTGAGCTAGTTGACCCTGAAATTGAAAAGCACTACAAATGAACTCTGAAAATGTTGAAAGTTGGCATGCTATCATCATTTCACCCACATAGCATGTGTTAAAAAGTTGAGAGGGCTATGATAAAAACTGGATGCACTTCATGTACAAAACGTACAATCTCTCTCGAAGTATCAGAGTTTCGAACGAGAACTCATCTCTTACAAAGGGATTTCATTTTTTTGAACTTATTTGAACTTCATACTTTTTGTGTGTTCAAAATGCACCATTCAAAGGCACATCACAAAATTTCAACAATTTCTGACTTCATTTGGTATTCTTCGTGCATTTACTTATTTTTTTTGAGCTAGTTGACCCTGAAATTGAAAAGCACTACAAATGAACTCTGAAAATGTTGAAAGTTGGCATGCTATCATCATTTCACCCACATAGCATGTGTTAAAAAGTTGAGAGGGCTACGACAAAAACTGGATGCACTTCGTGTACAAAACGGACAATCTCGCTCGAAGTATCAGGGTTTCGAACAAGAACTCATCTCTTACAAAGGAGAAGAAGGAGAAACGACCCGTAGTGCATAAGCAATATCTAGCACAAGGAGAAGAAGGAGAAACGACCCCCCACAGCAACAGTCGACATTCTTCTTCTCTCATGTATGGTGGACACTCCCTCACCTAATTTTTCGACCGTCGATGATGGTCGCTACTCCTTCTTCCCCTAGTGCATAACAAATATCTAGCACGAAGAGAAGAAGGAGAAGCAACCCCCACAACAACAGTCGGCATTCTTCTTCTCTCATGTATGATGGACACTCCCTCACCTGATTTTTTGACCGTCGATGATGGTCGCTATTCCTTCTTTCCCTAATGCATAACAAATATCTAGCACAAGGAGAAGAAGGAAAAGCGACCCCCACAACAAAAGTGGTTCCGCTGCACGCCACGTGGGACTAATGGTCTTTCATTTTTAAATGACTGTTTTAATTAAAAACAGATCTGTTACAAAAGGGATTTCATTTTTGGAACTTATTTGAACTGAAGACTTTTTGTATATATATGTGGTCGAAATGCATGATACCATGAAGTTAGAAAGGGCAAAACCATTCAAAACAAGCAAATGAAGTTAGAAAGGGCTAAACCATTCAAATTTGGAAACTATAATGGCACAAACAGAAACTAGACATATATAAATTGGTCCAAGCAGTATATGATACTAGTCCAAACAGTACATAATAATAGCTATCATAGATATATAGCTGGCCATAGTTGATACTAGTCCAATCAGAATGTCCACCTTATTCGAGGTGACGGTGGCCATAGTTGACGACTCGAATCTTGCGGTACAACTCGTATGGAACGTATGCATCTTTTGCTGCATACTCAATGTTGATACGATCAAGTGGGGTCTTCTCCCAAAGTTTGTGCTGAGACTTTGGGAAATTGGTCTTCATATCACCATATTCCTCGTCGATCAAGGCAACTGCCATATGAGCCATCGAAGTCCTGACATGTCGAAGCCTGAATACCGTTTGGAGATCAATGAGGCAACCAGTTGGTATCTCAATACCGAAGCTATACCTCATCTTCAGCTTGTCGTTCGTTATGTCAACGGTAGCAAAAGTGATGCTGCTGCGAAGGAAGTCCATGAGTTCTGGACACTGCTTGTCACTACTGCAACAGAAACAAATTAAAATGGAACAAATGTTACATACTGCTGCAATAAGGAAACATGTTTCACTACAACTAAAGATAAAATTATCTTTAGGATTCAAATAGAACATATGCAATGGAACCTAGAGAGATCACTATAGCTATTCAATGGAACCTAGAGAGATCACTAGCTATATGCAATTTTCATGACTATGACATATCATATTGCTATCCAATGGAACCTAGAGAGATCACTAGCTATATGCAATTTTCATAACCTTGGATCAAAGAACACCGCATAAAATTGTATCACTACAACTATGATTTCAATGGAACATATTGAACCAATCAGATTTTTCAGATTGTGGAACACTATTCCAATCAGATTGTGTTCCCTTCAACTAATCAAAATTGTTTCACTACAACTATTTGAAGCGAACCAACTATGATTCCAATGGAACATATTAAACACTAGTTGATTCTAATACGGTTTTTCAGATTATGGAACACTATTCCAATCAGATTGTGTTCCCCTTCAACTAATCAAAATTGTTTCACTACAACTATTTGAAGGGAACCAACTATGATTGAAACAAATAAACTTACAATGTCATTACCTTGGATCAAAGAAAGCCTCAAAACTTACCTCGCCCATTGGAAGATCAAGACATGGTATGCGAAACATAGTTGGATGACGGCAGCACCGCGTTGATCGGCCGTGTACTCCAGATCAAGCCCCAAGAACTTCTCATGATCCATTGCGGCGTCAAGCCATCGTTCCTTCATCTGTTCAAGAAAATACGGCATCTCGCTGCTCTCGTTCGTGTACACGACATCGAGCATGGTCGTGTCATGTGCGAGCACCTCTCCAAAGCGAGTTGGCATGGTGGAAGAAGAGAAGGGAAGAAGAGAGGAGAAGAACAGAGAGCGAGAGCGAGAGAGAAGAAGAAACAGAGAATTGGTGACTCTACTTCGGTTCGTACTTTTCATCGCCCGAAATGACGCGGGATGCAAACCGTTTAGGGCCTTTAGTCCCGGGTTGAGCCACCAACCGGGACTAAAGAGGTATACCAACGGTTGCCACCACTACGGCAGGCCACGTGTTAGGCCTTTAGTCCCGGGTTGAGCCACCAACCGGGACTAAAGGGGGATACGAACGGTTGCCACCACCACTGCCCACCGCGTAGCCCTTTAGTCCTGGTTTGGGACACGAACCGGGACTAAAGGCTCCTTACGGGCTGGGACTAAAGCCTCGAGGGAGGCATTGCGAATTGGGGCGACGTGGCCGGGCCTTTAGTCCCGGCCTAGAGGCAGGCCGGGACTAAAGGGTCCCGGCCAAAGGCCCGTTTTCCACTAGTGTCATGTCATCTTGCTTAAGGCGTTACTCTGTTCGTCATGAACTCAATACACTAGATGCATACTGGATAGCAGCCGATGCGTGGAGTAATAGTAGTAGATTCCGAAAGTATCGGTCTACTTGTCTCGGACGTGATGCCTATATGTATGATCATTGCCTTAGATATCGTCATGACTTTGCGCGGTTCTATCAATTGCTCAACAGTAATTTGTTCACCCACCGTAATATTTGCTATTTTGAGAGAAGCCTCTAGTGAACACTATGGCTCCCGGGTCTACTTCAAATCATATTTTCAGCCTTACACTTTTACTTCGTTGCACTTTCCACCTTTAGATCTCACTTTGCAATCAAGCTTGAAGGGATTGACAACCCCTTTATAGCGTTGGGTGCAAGCTCTTTTGTGTTTGCGCAGGTACTCTGGACTTGACGCGATTCTCCTATTGGATTGATACCTTGGTTCTCAAACTGAGCGAAATACTTACTACTCTTGTGCTGCATCACCCTTTCCTCTTCAAGGGAAAAGGCAGCGCAAGCCAAGTCTCCGTCAACGTGCCAATTTGTGGTGCTGTTGTCTGTTTCCGTAGCATGCCCCGACCTCCACTCTGTTAATATAGGGCGGGTCACAGGGGCCCACCAACCATAACGGGTTGGGCGCCCCCGATCAGGGCACATATGGATCAAGGGTCCGGTGGGCCGTTGGGCCCACAGAGAGAGATCAACCTAACATTCTCCCCCTTGATCTCAACTTTTACTTTAACTTTATACTCTCTAGTTTATTTGTTCCATCACATATAGGCATGTAGAGCAATTTATATTTCCTTTGAAGAAAAATTCATATTACTTTTACAAAAACTTTTCACTTTTCTTTTCTATTTTCTAAGCTAAATTTTTGTTGGAAAACATGCATAGAAAAAGAAATTTAAAATGTTTGAATCTGCCCATAAATTGGACAGAAACATAAAACTTCTTTTAAAAGAAAATCTTGTCAAGGACTCTCTGGGCCGAAAACAGCGTGGCCCGAGCAAAGCTCCCGCTGGGCTCTCGGCCTACCAGCCATCCTCGCCCGTCCTGGGCCGGTACTCCTCCCCCTGGCCTGTGGCCAGCTACTTTCGGCCCAGTTGGGCCCATAATGAAGCTAGGTTTTACAGGGTGGCCGTCGGATCGAATCCGACGGTCCAGCGTGATTTTCTCCCGAATAAAACCAACCTCTCAGTCTCTCCTGCCAAACCCTAGCCCATTTTCTTTCCCCCAGTGCCGCTCTATCTCCCTGCTCTCGCATCTCTCTCTCCGCGAGCTCCTTGCTCCACGGCGGTGGCGGCTGGCCATCGGCAAGGCCCACACAGGCCACCGACGACGGGGTCGAAGACCACCGCGCCACGCGCGCCGCTGCTGCCTCCCGACCTCTGTTTCTCCTCCTGTTAGCGCAACACTCTCATATGTCCCGCGCGGCTCGCTGGAGGAGCCAAACTCGGCCGGTGGCGGCTGGGTCAATGACCACCGTGTCGTGCGCGCCGCTCCTTCCAGTTCGTTCCCCTCTTCTTTCTACTTTTTTTTTCTGTGACAGAGAGGATGAGGGTCGAGCCGTCCTCTCCTTCTTTGTTTTATTTCCTTCATGCCTTCCACCTCCCAACTCAGATGCAAGAGAAAGAGGAAGAGAGGCGTGGCTGAGGGAGACGTGCCCTCCTTTGCTCCGTTGCCATCCCCCTCGCCGGATGCGCGTCCGCCTTGAGGTGAGCATGCCGCCGTCGAGCGGTTTAGTGATGGAGCACTTTGCCCCAGTGGGGTGTTGCCTTCTCTTTGCATTTTTTTGTCCTTCAGATCCGATCCGATCTGTGCTTTGCCCCCGGAGGGGTAGTGTTTTTTCCCCGATGAAGGGTGGTGTTCTTCTTCCCCACACCTCGGCTTGCCGATGTGTGTGGGGATCGAGGGGAACAGGCGCGACCGAGATGGCAATGCTCTTTGCCGGAGAAGGTTCCGGTGACTTCTACCCTTTTTGGGTTCTTTGTGGAGGGATTTTCTTTTCTTTGATTTGCTTTGAGATTCTTTTCTATCGGAGACCATCTAGATCATAGAGGCTCTCATATCATTGTTAGAGCCCGTGGATCTACTAGTCTAGATAGGTCCGGTAGTAGTTGTAGGTATTACCTCGTCCTTCACTCGAGGAAATCCCGCCGGCCTCCATCGGTGTGGTGGTGACGACGGTGGTGACAGAGAAGGGTGTGGCATCGGTGGAGCTTTCCGTAAACACCGCGCTAACCCTAGATCGGTAGGGCGTGTAGGTGAGGAAAATGGCGACGGCGAATCTCATGAGTGGTGCCCCAGCCCCCACCTCCGTTAATATAGCGCGGGTCACAGGGGCCCACCAAACATAACAGGTTTGGTGCCCCTGATCAGAACGCATATGGATAAGGGTCCGGTGGTCGTTGGGCCCACGCGGAGAGATCAACCTAACACACATCAGCCTTGAGAGACTATACCTTTGATGGTAGATCGGACGGCACCTGTTTTTGCTCCCCAAATCCATTATGCATGGACGAGACTTCCTACCAGTGTGCGTTGTCCACCGACTTGGATCCATGACCCATCACCTTGCTCTTACGGGAGAGAGAGGAATTTTACGACTGGTGGTCCAGCAACCCGATCTCTCCGGTCGAAGATCTGCCGCCAACGAGAAGTGCCCGCGCGAAGCAACGCTGCTCGCCTATGAACCTGGGATTTTGCCTATGAATCAATGAGATCCTGGAACCAGTTGCGACCAACGAGTTGCCGCTGAATGAATCTAACGCCGCCAACGCCACCCCCGCTCGCGCGGGTCAACAGCTCCTGTGCGACACATTTGATGCGAATTGGATCCTGTGCGACACATTTGATGCGAATTGGATCCTGTGCGACGTTTCTCTGGCCCAAATAGGCAAAGGCCCACTCGGGCGATTAAAATGGTCGTCAACGGGAGTGAGGTTATGTTTAAGACATGTGGGTCCTACTTGGTAGATCGTCTACTTACGGCCCCACTTGACAGTGCATCTACTAACGGGCCCCACTTGGCAGTGCATCGGGTGAGACGTGTCCCCGTGCCTGGCCTATCTGTCTGAACCGCCCGTCTGAAGCTCTGTTGCTCCTGGCGGTGAGTCGAAGACGGCGGCGGCGCTTTTGTTGCAGCGCCGGAGCTTTCGATCTCGGCGACGGCGGCGGGTGTGGTGAGTTAATCCAGAACCCTTGTCCAGCCTGTTCCCTTCTGTGTCGAGTTAGATCTCACTGCAGTTCCTGTTTCCCTCCTCTGTTTTTTTTGGTCGATTTGATCCAGATTTGGGTGGGGCAGAGGGGGGCTAAAGGTGATGGAGCCGCCAGAGACAACAACAACGTTGACTAGGTAATCTGTGCATCCTTTCCATCCTATGCGATGCCTCGTCTGCTTCCACTAGCTCACAGTGCACGCCATTGAAAAACAGGGCCGATGATGCTCGGACATTTGAATTCACTATTGAATTCTTTCCTTCTAAGGCGAAGCTAGGTGATGGTAGTTTGCGGGACATAGAGGGAGATACTATTTTGAAACGGGAGGTTGAATTATCAGAGATTGATCCACAAGAACTACAGAGCATGGAAGAGAAGGCTTTGAGGAATGTGGTGGCAAAAGTTGGGGAGAGCATTTTTTGGGGTCCAGAGCAAGAGGTAACATTGTTATGGTTTGATAATTGGAAAGGAGAGTATGTGAGAATTGAGGATGGCAAAGAGTGGTTGATGAAATCGATCGACAAAATGGCTGGACAACCAAACAAACTACGTTTCGTGTAGAGCTGGTTGATCTGAAATCAGATTCTAAGGTTGGGTATGTTCCCTCAAAATTGGCTGCACAAATGGTAGAAGATGATTGGGCTTCAGAGAGGCAAATAATGCCCATGTGTACGAGTGAGGTGAAAGTATTACATGAGGGGGATGATGCAGATGCACAAGAGGGCTCTGATGGTGTTGCAAGGGTTCTTTCTGTTGATTGGAATTCGGTTGAATTAAATGAACCAACTGATTTAGTCATTGCACCAATGGATGACACTGAGATGGCCAAAAAATTTGGCATTCCAGTACCTGATGAAGATAAGGAAAAGAATGATGAAACTACTAACCCGCTTACTGATGCTCAAAGATATATATGTGAAGATGTGGATGGACAGCTGATGGAAGATGTTGTAGATGATGTTGATGATGCACATGACGATGAGTTGGTAAATGTCTATGACAAGGAAAACCCTGTTATTGCAGTAGGGAAGTTGTTCCCAAAAATGGATGAATTTAGAATGTGTTTCAAGACTTATGCCATCAAACATGAGTTTTATGCCAAGACAAAGTGGACTGACAGAAAAAAAAATGCAAGATGTAGAGGTTTTGATGGAAGTGTCAAGCCTTGCAAGTGGTACATATCTGCTAGACGCCAACCTGATGGAAGTACCATTAGGGTCAATCAAATCCCACACCAACATACTTGTATTACAAGTTCATAGAGAATATCAACCATGACATCACAACTTTGGATTGCAGAAAAGATCACTCCTATTTTAACCAAGAAACCAAATACTACTGCAAAGAAACTTAAAGTAGACTTGGAAAAGCAGTACCCAATTAAGGTGAAGTATAACACAGTGTGGAAGACAAAACAAAGGGCAATGAAAGAATTATATGGTGACTGGGCAAATACATTTAGGATGCTTTATAATTTCAAAGCAGAGGTGGAGAAGAGGTCACCTGGCAGTGTTGTGGAGATAGATACTGAGGTAACAGAGGAAGGAAGAGTCCTTTTTTCAAAGTTTTTTATGGCTTTAAAGCCTTGCATCGATGGCTTCAAGGCAGGTTGTCGTCCATATTTGAGCATAGACTCATCGTTTTTGACCAGCAAGTGGAATGGTCAATTGGCAGCTTGCAATGCTTTAGATGGACACAACTGGATGTTCCCTGTTGCTATTGGCTTGTTTCAGTCAGAAACAGAGGTCTCATGGATATGGTTCATGATGCAGTTGAAGAGATGCATAGGTCCAGTGTCACCTTTGGCAGTCCACACAGATGCATGCAAACGGCTAGAAAATGCAGTCAAGAATGTGTTCCCCCATTGTGAGCAGAGAGAGTGCTTCGGCCATATGTGGATGAATTTGATCAAAAAGTTCAGAGGGGACGAATTTGGTTGCATGTGGCCAGCAACAAGATCTTACACTAAACAAACATATTCATATCATCTTGGTAAGATAATGACAGCATGCCCTGAATTTGGTCCATGGGTGAACACCTACCATTCTCTATGATGGTATAGGTCAGGATTTAACACTGCCATCAAGTGTGATCACATCAATAACAACTTGGCAGAAAGTTTTAACAACAAGGTGAAGCAGTTGAAAAACCTGCCTATCCATGACATGGTTGACCAAATCAGGATCATGGTCATGCGCTTGTGGGAATTGAGAAGAATGATTGGTGATTGTCTGCAAGGGGACAAGCTTCCTGCAGTGGTACAACAGGTGGTCAATAGGAGCAGAAATCTTACACATTTATCTGTTGAAAAATCTTCTGTGTGGGGTGCTGAAGTTAGAGATACCAAAAGTGGTAGAAGGCATGTTGTTAACACTGAAATGCATGAGTGCACTTGTTTGGAGTGGCAACACACTGGGAAACCATGTGATCATGCCATACTTTTCTTGGCCTCCCGACCAAAGATAAACATGCACCCTTATTTGCATGAATATTACTCGGTAGAAAAATTCAAGGCTGCATATGCAATTCCAATTCCAGCACTTACAGATCAGTCTCAGTGGCCTGAAGTGGACATAGAATTTTCCATGTGTCCTCCCCTAACAAAAAGAAAGGCTAGTAGGCCTAAAGAGAGCAGATTCAAGTCATGGTTTGAGAGAGGTGGGAGTAGTAAAAAGGGAAGGTAAAGAAGGATGGAAAACCAAAAAGGTCCCAAAAAGGTAACAAAAATAGATGCAAGTTGTGCCAGGAACTTTGGCACCGAGCTGGATCTTCCAAGTGTTGTTACGCTCCTAAAAGGCCAAAGTATGTGTGCTAATGTTTTTATGTTTACTATTTGGCTGCATTTTTCAATTACAAATCAATTGACATGCTTACATTTTTTAGGAGGAAGTGTGCAGCTGAGCCCCTTGTTGTTGAAGATTGCTGGCCAAAGAAAAAGAAAAGAGGCAATGGTTGTAGAAAAAAGAGAAGTTATGGTGAAACAATGCAAACTGAACAAAATGAGCAAGACTTGGATGTGCTGCAAAATGAGCAACAAGACTTGGATGTGTTCCAAAATGAAGATGTGGTCCAAAATGAGCAAGACTTGGATGTGCTGCAAAATCAAGATGTGGTGCAAAATGAGCAAGATATGGATCTGGTGCCAAATAATTATCTTTCAGCTGATGTTGTGCAAGCTGAGCCTATATTAGAAGTTGTGTTGCCTAACCCTATTTTTCCAGAAGATGTGGTGCAAAATGAGCAAGATATGGATCTGATGACAAATGATTATCTTCCAGCTGATGTTGTGCGAGCTGAGCCTATATTAGAAGTTGTGTTGCCTGACCCTGTTTTTCCAGAAGATGTGGTGCCAACTAAGCCTATATTGGAAGTTCTGTTGCCAACTGAGCTTGATGATATTCCAGCTGATGCAGTGATGAAAACCAAGAGCTTGAGTGAACTGGGTATAGTGGTAAAGAGAAGCACTGATAAAAAGAAGAAGAAGAAGAAGCTGAAGTGAAGTGAACTGGGTGTTGTACTATGCTATAGAATAAAACTTTGCGTGAAATTGTATTTTCCGTATGAAATTGTATTTGTGTGATACTATTCAAGTTTGAGACAAATTTCCAGTTTAAGACAAAATTCAAATTTGAGCCAAAATTCAAATTTGAAGTTATTTGGTATGTGGTATGGTGTTGTAGTTTTCATATGAAATGTATTTGTGTAATACTATTCAAGTTTGAGACAAAATTCAAGTTTGAGACAAAATTCAAATTTGAGCCAAAATTCAAATTTGAAGTTATTTGTTATGTCATATGGTGTTACAATGATTTATGTACTATTACACATGTTAGGTGATTAATCGGAGAACTTTTATTATGTAAAACTTTGGACATGAAAAATGTGCTCCAAATGAGCTCCAAAACCCCCTCCAAGCCCCCATGCAAAGCCCCATTTGTAAGCAAGTTTTTTTTACCTTCTCCAAATCAGCCAAAAAATGAAAATTGACATATTAGTCATATAGAAATATGATTGGCACAAGTTTTACATTTTTTTGATTTTTTCAATTAGTTATAGTCAACCCTAACTTTTGAAAACCGTACAACCTCGTACGTGATAGCCACTTCTGTGAAGGGTTTTTCATGAAAAACTTCATAGTCCAAGTTTATTATTTTTCCTAGCAACCTAGTCATATAGAAAGATGATTGGCACAAGTTTTATATTTTTTTGATTTTTTTGAATTAGTTATAGCCAACCCTAACTTTTGAAAACAGTACAACCTCGTACGTGATAGCCACTTTTGTGAAGGGTTTTTCATGAAAAATTTCATAGTCCAAGTTTATTATTTTTCCTAGCAACCTAGTCATATAGAAAGATGATTGGCACAAGTTTTATATTTTTTTGAATTAGTTATAGCCAACCCTAACTTTTGAAAACCATACAACCTCGTACGTGATAGCCACTTTTGTGAAGGGTTTTTCATGAAAAACTTCATAGTCCAAGTTTATTATTTTTCCTAGCAACCTAGTCATATAGAAAGATGATTGGCACAAGTTTTATATTTTTTTAATTTTTTCGAATTAGTTATAGCCAACCCTAACTTTTGAAAACCGTACAACCTCGTACGTGATAGGCACTTTTGTGAAGGGTTTTTCATGAAAAACTTCATAGTCCAAGTTTATTATTTTTTCTAGCAACCTAGTCACATATAATGATGATTGACACAAGTTATATATTTTTTTGATTTTTTTTTTGAATTAGTTATGCTCTACCCTAGCCCTTGAAAAACCTCTCAAAACCCCATCAAAACCCCTCAAAACCCCGTCCAAACCTCTCAAAACCCAGCACCCCATCGGACCATTGGATCGCCGTGAATGGACGGTCTAGATCGCGCATTAGGGCTACGTCAGGAGCGATCCGTGGCCTTCACTCTGATTGGCTGGCCTTTTTAGCCCTCTTTTTTATTGCTGGACAAGAAGACGCGTGCATGCGTTGTTGGGCTTAATTAAAGGCGGCCCACCCTTTTATCTGTTGGACCTCACATCGTACCAGCCTTGCATGCATGCGTGTAGCCCTGCCTCCCCTCGCTCGCCCGTAGCCCTGCCTCCCCTAGATCGCCCGTTGGACCGACACTGCATGCATGTGCATCGATCGAGCGGGAGCACGCCCGATGCCATAGAGAGCAGCAACCCGACCGACGCAGCAGAGGCACGCAACGGCTCAGCCATGCACAAGCTCGTCGCCCAACCCAACCGACGCATCCGTCATCTTTCGGCTCATTTTAATTGCTCATGTGCGACGTATACCCTGTTTTAATTGACCATGTGCTACGTGGGGTGTGTACACACTCGATGCCCCCTCGATGCCATGCGGTAGCCGTTTCACACTCGATGCACACCATGGCTAGCACCCCTATTTAAGCACGGGTTTTAAGCTACCCCTAACATCATCTTCTCCCACCCGGCCTTCTTCTTCATCTCCTAGTCCATCTTCTCCACCTCTCACGCCGGAAGATGAACTACACCGAGATGACCTACCGTGTGCCGTCCACCGTCCCCGAGATGCTCTACCCTCCCCAAGTCCAGGTGGAGAACACCCTACGGGTGTGGGCGATCTCGAGGTGGAGGGGTGCAAGGGCGCTCACCGAGTTCTTCCTCTCCGCCGGCTACCGCCACCTCCCCAGGGGTTCTCCGGTGATGTTCCACGTGGAGGAGCTCACCAACAATGGCTATCCTATCGGCCTTATTGTGAGGTTCACCAACATCATCGATGCTTACAACCTCCTCGGTCGTGTTTTTTGGTGTGGATGGGAGTTTATCGCATTCACAACATACAACATCTTCACGGATCTGGACAACATCTTCCCCAACGGCAGCATGCACACTCTCCCGTACCGCACCGACGGCGACGACGAGTGAAGGAGGAGGAGTTTGCCTTGGAGCTTGGAGCTTGGATCACCCGGTGGTGCCATGGAGGAGGAGGAGTTTATCTAGTTAGGGTTTAGGGTCTTATCTATCTATGTAATCGTACTATATATCTATGTCGTGCTTATTTATATATGTAATGGTACTATATATGTGGTGTTTATGTAATGCCCTGCTACTATTTATGTTATATATGTATTGATGTTCTATCTAGTTCATATATGTTCTATCTAGTGCATGCAACAAATATGTAAAGCCAATAGGAACTGGGTAACTTGTCATGTTACTGAATGCTCGCGTTCCCGTAAAAAAAATACTACTTCTGTATTTGGGTACCCTCTGTATTTAGTGTTAGCGTGTTTTGCAAGCGGTGGCCGTTTCGGTTTCCGAGGCAGGCTGGTGTAAATGATGAAAAGACCACACACCCACCCACCGTCTCTTCGCACCACTCCCCCATCTCCTCCTACACAGAAACCGCCGCCCTCCGTCTCTTCGCTCTCCCCCATCTCCTCTCTCCCACACAACGCAACCGTCGGCGCCATTGTCCAGAGCATTGCCTGGCAGAAGGTCGTGCAAGATCTCGCCGGCGACAACCAAGAGATCTGTGAGCAGCTTCGTGAAATCACGGGCTGGTTCACAAGCATCGAGATGATGCGGAGCCACGCCCGTGGCCTGATCAAGGTGATGCGAGAGGACGAGAAGCTCCGTGCCTTCCCCCCCCCCCCCCCCCCGGCTACCGCGTCCCACCTTCCGATGTCATCCTTTGGGCTATGAGGGAGGTGCAGCGTACCATCGACCCGATGCAGCGCGCAAGGTGGTGGATGTACCGCTCATCTAGGATGACAGCACCGCAGCCGGATCCTACCCGTCTTGCCTCGAGGACGGAGAGGGTGACCGATGTTGTCCTCGCGCTGCCGCCCGCCGTCCTCAACCCTGAAGTGCAGATCATTCCGCCAGTCTTCACTGGCGGAAACAACAAGAAGAAGCCGGTGGTGGGTGTGGTGCGCCACTCAGAGCGCCTGAAGAACCTCAAGAACAACTGAAGTGCGCCGTCAAGGGCTGTTACTGGTTAGGTATGCTGCTATATGTCAGCATATAAGTCAGAACTACTTTTGGTATGGATGTAATCTAAATTTCTGGTGTTGGTTGGATGAACTGTTGTTGGTGTTGGCTATACGAATGACCCGTGTATGAACTGATGCTACAGCTATTTGTGCTATCTGTTATCTGTTGCTATCTGTTGTTGGATGAACTATTTTTATCTATTTGCTGCAGGTACGGATGTAAGCTAAGCTAAATTTTTGGTGCTATCTGTTATCTGTTGCTATCTGTTGTTGGATGAACTATTTTTTAATGAAGCAACAATCGATTTACATTTGTGTCTCAAAAAATGATCCATCACAAAATGGGCACGACTATTTTTTATCGAAGCAACATGGTTGCACCAAGCGGATACGCCTGTTTTCTATTTGCGCCTGCTTTTTCTTCTCACGGTCCTCATCAGCCAATGACCCAATAACGTTTTTTGTTTGACCATGAACTATGCACCTCCACTCTGTTTTGTTTGAACGAGATGCACCTCCACTCTGTTAACTGAAGAATTGCTGCACATTATGAATTGCTGCATTTTTTTCATCAATTGCTGCATTTTAAAATAATCCATTACAAACACAGGCAGGTTTTGCTTCACATAAATTCAAATTCATCTAACAAATGAAACTAGATTGACACATTGACTGAAACTCTAACAATTTCTAGCGATTGATGAACATCAAGTAAAAGAAACCCATAGCAATGACACAACAATAAAATGCTCTAGCCATCATATTTGCTTGCTGCTGCAAATCGATCAGTTGCTTTAGTTGCTTGCCCATTTTCTTCAATTCACACCCCAGTTCAGCTTGCCCATAACAATGGCTTGATCTGTCCGCCAAATGGGGGGCGTGTTCCACAACAAGCGGTGCCCCAAAATTGAGCCCTTCGGTTGATCCCTCCAATTTCAACCTCTCAACGTACTCATCGAGCCACTCGAAATACCCGCATTTCTGTAGAACCTGAAAAACAGGGGTCGGCAACTCATGAACTCTAGATCCAACCCTAGCTCCATCGCCCAAATTTGACGAAAAAAGAAAAAATTGGGAGAAATAGACCATACGATTGGTGAAGTAGACAGATCTAACCTGCCCCGGCTGTGGCCTGCTCAAGCATTTCACGAAGTCGCACCCACGGTTGCCATTTTTCTTCCCTCATGCAAATCAGACGCTTCAGAGGCTCCATGCGTGGGCAATCGGGGCATCTTGTTAGCGGCACTGGACCATACTTCCTCCATTGGCGGGAGGCCGAGCTCGAGCTAGACATCACTCGCCGGCGACGCGCTTCCTCGTCGGAGAAGAGGAAGAAGAAGGTGGGGGAAAGGAGGAATGGCAAGCAATGGGGGGGATGGGCTGGCTCGGGTCCGGGCATGCTGATGAGCACGACCATGCTTATGTGGATAAGTTGTGGGTCCCGCACACATGCGAGTAAGTGGTGGGTCTCATGTTGACGTGGATAAGTGGTGGGTCCTGCGTGTCATAACTTAACCTCTTGAGTTTTGCATTTCATGGTTAAACAGAGTCATGTCGCATTGCAGCTATTGTTTGCTTCAAAGATGTCGCACCAGAGCAATTTTGATCAACAACGTCGCACTGCTTCCATTCCACGTCAAATATGTCGCACATGAGCTATTGACCCCGCTCACGCCATCGCCGTAGATTAGGGAGAGGAGGGAGAGAAAATATATTTCGGCGATCTTCCTCTTCGATCGCCGCCGATGAAGAACCTTGATATGATTACACGAAGGGGAAAAGCATGGTCCTGCCAGCCACAGCCCGACTGCGTTTATAGGCGAGAGATTTTTACCGAAATGGTAAGAAACCAACTACAGTAATAACGACAATGGAAATAAAATAGTGTTCGCGCTAATCTCGACCGTCGAGCGACACAACGTAAGAGGAGCGATGACAGTCGTCATATGAGTCACGAAGCGTTATCTGATGCTAGGATGATAACTGAAGAATTGTGCAAAACGTGAGGCACCTCACACATCGCCAGCGGAATAATTCAAAGAGGTGAAACCTATCACACAACGCGCATTCGAGGGGCACACTCTCTCGCTAATGTATGTGACTGTTTGGAAATCTTCGGCACCGCCAAAATGCAAATTTTTTGTCTGGCTGGTGATGCAAGATAAAGTATGGATTGCTGATAGACTTGATCGTTGTGGTTGGTCAAACTGCGGTCTCTGCCCACTTTGTAAGCAAACCGGAGAATCTTCCATGCAACTTCTTTGTCACTGCCGCTTTTCAATGAGGGTGTGGTGCGACATCGTTCAATGGTTGGGGCTTCAGGAGGGCAACCCTTTGGAGTGGAGCTTTGCCACTTCGGTTAATGACAGGGTTTGGATCTCCCCATCGAGGGGCCCCTCATGGAGTCATGGTCTGCGATGATCTCTCTTTCGATGCTTGTCTCTTGGGAACTTTGGAAGAAGCGTAATGCGAGAGTCTTCCACAACTCGGCGACCCCCACCAAGATGCTAGTGCACAACATTAAGGAGGAGGTTAGATTATGGGTGATGGTGGAAAGAAAAAAAACTTGAATGTTGTAATGCCACGAGAGTGATCGACTTTTATTTTCCTTTGTTGGGATTCTTTTCATTGTTAGAAAATATGCAACTTGTATTTCTAGGAGGCCATAGGCTAGTATATATGCATGTTCAAGTGTATAGAATATGCAGGAAACCCCTTATACAATAGGGTAAATATGAAAGATTACATGGCTATATATATAGTACTCTAACACCTCTCCTCAAACTCATGGTGGATTGACAACACTGAGTTTGAAGAGATAGAAGCCATGCTGCGCTCTAGTCTGGGCCTTCGTTAGAAATTCCGCCAACGGTAACTCGGAAGGCACATACTGAAGAGCAATAACCTGATCTTGCACACCAGCATGCACATAACTGCAACTCGGAAGGCACATACTGAACAGGAGAGTCTAGAGGTCGAGTAGAGGACATAGTTAATGAATCATGAGTCGTATGGAAAGATGCTCCCGTATCAAGAATCCATGGAGATGTACCTGCTTGTGTAGAAGATGGTCTCACAATGCCAGAAGAGTCCATAACAGAACCAATAGAACATGTCAAGGAGGAACTAGAAGCTGGAGCTATCAGGCATCGAAATCGCATAATCTCCTGCTCAGTGAGAGGCACGACTGAAGATGTCGATGTAGATGCACCCGACAACCGAGAGTCGGAGGCAATCAACATGATGCGAAGTCGTGCAATCTCCTCCTTAGAGAAGTACATAGCTAAAGTAGGTGACGTAGGGGCACTGGGAGAGAACCGGCCACCTCCACTGGTGGAAGCCGTGAAGTGTGGCGATGTAGCATGACCAGTATCGCCTGCAAAGGCCGGTGGTGAAGACGAGGCCGTATGCAGATAAGCACCAACCGCCAAGGGGAGACGCGTGTGTGAAGCACAGTCGATGGAGTCATATGCACCAGTACAACCAGTGAAAGTCGCGAGAGGTGTCGGGGAAGAGCAACAGACACCGACGAAAGTCGCGAAAGGGATCGGTCTAGAGCGACAATCATCATATGTGGAGCTCATAGGAGGAGCAGCAGTAGAGCTACCAGCACAGATTGTGAAAGACGCCGAAGGGAACGCGGTACGACCGAACGAGCATCAAGCATCTAGGAAAGACCTAGACGCGAGACAGAAGTAGTAAAGAAAACACCGTTAGGAGTCACCGGGCAACAAGGGACATGCAAACCCGACGAAAACATCTCTTCTCTCTCTCTCACTCTTTTTACTTTTTTTACTCAGTATGACGTGCACCCAGCAGCCTTATCCAGAATCAGAAGCAACCAGGGAGCTCGATCTAGAGAATGAGCCCGGAGAGGAGCGAGAGCCACAACAGCAGGGGCGGGATCTAGCAAGTGGCAGCGAGATCAGCAGCGGGTGGGGAGCGCGGGAGACTAGCACAGGTGGCGGCGAGCTCCAGCGAGGGCGGCGACCGGCTGCCTCCAGTGAGGGTGGCGACCGGTGGTGGCGGGAATCAACGGTAGGACGGGACAGCTCGAGCGGAAGATGATGAGGCGGTGCGATCCGATCTGGGCTTGAGCGGAGACAACCGTGCTAGTGCTCGATCTGGGACCAGAGAAGGGCACTCGATCCAAAGGTAAAAAGGGGCAGGTGGATCCGATCCCAGCGGACAGCACCAGCGGGAGCGGCTCGATGGAAGTCTCGCCAGGCTCGATCCCGACCCAGACGACGGAGCAGGAGAGGATCGGCCGTGGGATCGACCAGCAGCAGGAGTGGACATGGGGACCGGCGGCTATGATAGGGGAGAAAAGCAACGACGGCGCCACGGAGGATCAATAGCACGAGTTACGACGTGCAAAAAATTGACCTAGTTCTAATACCATGTTAGAAAATATGCAACTTGTATTTTCAGGACATAGACCGAAATATATATATATACAAGTGTATAGAATATGCAGGAAACCCCTTATACAATTGGGTAAATACGTAAGGTTACATGGCTATATATATAGTGTTAGTCTTAAACCCTTTTATCTACCAATGAAAATGGCAAGTTTTTGCCTGGTTTCAAAAGAAAAAAAACACGTACCGAGGTGTATAGGGCATGCATCCAGGTCTTGTGGTGGCCGCCAGCATCACTCGCTGGCAGCAGCCATGTGGGGTAAACCCTAGGTTGTCACCGAGGGATACGGCCGTTGCAACTCATTTGCTAAGTTGATACACGGGCTAAAATCCTAAAACATGTATTTCGTCCGTTTGTAAATACTTGTCAGAGAAATGGATGTGCCTTGTCACCGGCAGACACTCAAGAAAAGAGACTTATATGACATACACATCAGCATCATCTGATAGTTAGTGGCCTGGTGGGTGGATCTCCCATGACCTCCTATGTAATTACCCTTCTTGCAACCAATAATAAAGACCCAACAACATACCCGACTACGAAAGGAGAGCGGCATCGTAAAAATTCTAGCGCCCATGTGAGACAAGGTGCATAGTACAAATGCAACCTCTAGGTCGAGAGTCCGTCCAGCCACCGCTTCACTTCCTAGCACCCGCCTTGCTTTGGCATGCAGAAATGCACTCTATGCTTGCACATCTACCGTTTTGCCGGTATGACGTATCTGCCCCTCATTCCTTGGCCATCTCCTCCCTTCCTCATCCTAAACTGTCGTCTCACCCTGGCCTCCTCGCCATCCAGCCAATCCTCATCACGAACAACAATGAACTGCAAAAAGGAAAAGATCAATACATGAAACGTAACTAACAACGGCTCATCTCCACATCCATAACATTTCAAGTTTTTTGCGTGACAAATACCTCATTGAATAATTCATCTGGCATTCGCCCACAACCATTGCGCCGAACAGGCAACTTGTCTAGCTTTTTGTACTCAACGCCAATGGGGTGCTTTACATCATCTCCACATCCACAACACTCACCTATTATTATGTTGTAGTTTTGTTAAGTAACATCTGATATGCATAAATCTGATACTATTCAAAATAAAAAATAGGGCTGCAATTCTGGAACAAACAAACATTCACATTTTTTGTTTCTGGAACAAACTAGTGTCAAAAACGCCCTTATATTATGGGACGGAGCGAGTATTTTTTAGTCTGAATGCATGTGGTGTTTTTTGCCTTTCACAGCGTTTCACAGAGAGATCCGAGCACGCGCTGCAAGGCATGACCTAGGTGCAGCGCGCTACATAGTGCACTCTCCTTAATTCTATTACATTGTGCAAGCAGCTAGCAACTCTTCATAAGTACATGGGTGATCCTACTTGAGACGATGCATCTAGATCTTGAACCTCTCAAGTATGTTAGTGAACTTGAGAGTCGCAGTGGAGAAAATTAGTACTGTGGTGGGGGCGCCCGCCTTTCTGTAATCTTTGAAGATGTCCTTCTCTTACCCCTGAAGGGCCAGAAGCAGCTCTAGGGAGTTAGGGATACAGCAGCTGTTGCTGTACATCTAGGTCATTCACATTTGGCTGCAGTCTGCATTATAATATGCCATGCTGACCTTAATGGTTGTTTCAGTAAGGTGCAAGATTGATAGGTAGGTTAAGAAACAGCTCAGCTAGCTAGATCAAGTTTCCAGCAAATGATTGAAAATTGTTATCTTTCACAGGTTTGCCTGCTGAACCATAATTAGTTAGTGCCTATACTTAGAGAGATGCACTCCCTCAAATGTCACGTCTAGATGTGTTGTATGCAGTGTCAGTGCAAACCACAAGAGTCATATGATGCTTACATAAAGCATCAGGGACACCACCATTGAGGTCCTATTTAGGCTGTTTCCCGGACACCATCAGGTCCAAGATATTGGTATGCTCTTTTTGTACCTACTAAGAATAACTGGAGAACATGCTCTGATATTGTTAATATGATTGTGGAATACCTAAAATGTTAGACCATGATGGTTCTTCAGCATTTGGACTATGTAGACATCGGATTCACTCAAAACTCTATTGCAGGACTAGCCTTTTGTGGTAGTTGCTTAGCTAACTTAGAAAATGTTCATGTTTAAGAAGCTTGACTGTGAGCATACATGTAAAAATAACAAGCTCAAACATTCAGAAAAATGACTAAACAGAAATAGCAGGGGAGAAAATAAGTAGAAGTGTATACTGATATACTAAGTGGCAGAATATACCATTAGCTTCGGGAGTGATAACACATATACAGCTGAGCACATATTCCTCCAACTCGCCATCCTTCATACATGTAATTTCAGCGAAGAAAAGATCGCCGACGGCACTTGACCCACTCTTGACAATCAAATTTAAATGAGAGAATGATCTGCATTTGTATGGAGAGTTTTTCCCCTGAAAATGTGGTTTGTAACTCACAATTTCCTTCAGTTCATACGCAAAATCCTAACATAGCAAACATACATCATATCAGTAATGAAAGAATCAAGAGTAAAGCCAAAAAGGAGCGAGGGAGAGGGCAAACCCCGAAAAGATGATGGTCCTCATTGTACTTGTCCAGTCAAGCATTAAGCACATCCCATTTGGGGCAACGGTTCATCATTACATCCAGAGCTTGTTTGGAATGCATCCTTGTACCATTAGGCCAGTACAGGGTCTGCCACACATGAATATCCTCCTCTGAAAGATCCCCCATGTACCTAGTGCAAAGAGAACAAGAGAGAATAAGAGATAGACCAAACAACCCCCAAGGCTAACACAAGTCATGGTAGCACTAAACAATGAAAGGCTAAGCAAAACTGAATTTCCTGTATACTTATAAAACTAAGTTTTTCATGCATTCTTTTATGCACAAAATTAAAAAGGGGAGGGGGGCTAATCGCCATTGGATGTAGAATTGATGGTGGTTAAAACTCCCAGCCTATTACAGAGCATAAAATTATCAACACAGTGGTGTCAGCTGGAACAAAATCTAGCATTCACAACATTATGCTCGTTAAATGTCAATCTGAGGATTTAATTGAGATAATTATATTTTGTCAAACCTGCATGGAACCGTTGTCATTTTTCATTAAGAAGAAATCACCAAGATGGATCGAAACCAATATTTGCAAACACCCATTAATGGTGAAGCCGAGAAAGAAGAAAGAAAAAAAAAACGACTGTCCTCAGCAAATGACCAAAGATTCCTAGCTAACCTGGACCCAAAACTGCACAGGAAACAGAAGGTTCTTTAAGAAAATTTATGTGTTGTAGGCTCAGGTACAGGGGCACTTAGAGAGTACCATTGCCAGTGAATGAAATTGATTGGGAAGTTTGTTAGCAAGCAGTATCTACTACCTTTATTAGGAAGTAGCCTTTCGTATTTCGAGTGGTTAGGTTTTTGTGATAGATGGACTATGACAAAAGTTGATTACTTGCGGATCACTTCATTTAAGATTGTTCAGCTAATTGCTATGAGTATTTGGATGATTGTTCAGCTAATTGCAAATTGATCTTTTGTGTCACAACAGTATTCTGTCCACCTCATTAAAACCGTTACTTATCACCATTGGGTGTGCCAAGCTAATAGTGGCCTAACGGTACAAGTAACAAGAGAGAGAGAGAGAGAGATACTTGCATATAAGGTGCTAGCATATACATATAAGCATTTTCCAAGACTTGCAAATAGAAACATAGTTGAGAGAAGATTTACTTGAATTTGCACAGATTAGCATGATGGGAGTCAATGGCGTCCTGAGCTTCTTGTAAGCTCTTAAATGGACCACCTCGATCAGGATAAGTGTGAAATAACCCATCAATATCAACCCTCAGAAAATATTTAATGAGCAATCTTGTTGGGAACAATGCTGAAACGGGTGGAAATGAACTTGTTGGTGGTGGGGCCTCAATACGCACTCCCTGCTCGGTGTCCTCACAGCTGAAAAAACAAAAGATGAATAAGATTGTGGAGTGTATGTATATTTATTTATATTTTGCAAAGATTGATACCAAGGAGAATATGTCTCCAAGAGATCTCATTGTAATTCTTAGTTGTCTCTAACATACGATGGAGGCTGTAGCCAACTCCTTCTCGATGGAAGAGAAACAATTAATAATGGGAAAATAGGAAGCAGAAATCTGAACTGGCTAACTAGACAAAAGGAGAGAGATTGGCTCAGTTCAGTAGGAGGAATTTCTACCAAAATTCTTTGTATCTGCCCTTTTTCAAGGAACTATGTGATAAAAGCCCACATACCCACTTGCATGTGGTATGTGCCGCGGACGGAACGCCGTTCGGGCTTGCATGGGGGCCGATGGAGTGGCTCTAGGGTTTTGGAGATTTCCTCCAGGTGAGGGGAGGGCAAAAAAGAGAAGCTTTCTTCCTGTGGAGGTGGAGTGTGGGGTGGGGATGCGAGAGGGGAACGAAGCGGGGCCGGGGAGCGGAGGGGAGTAAAAATGGGCCAGGCACAACGCGCAGGGACGAGCGCTTTTTTTTTTAGAACCAAGGACGAGCGCTCGCTCACGTCGCTCACGTACTAAAAAAAAAAACAATCCAAACAAATACTAAAAAAAACTACTATTATATTATTTTTTATTCTCACAAAAATAATAACTACTTTCTCCATAAAAAAATATAAGAGCATTTAGATCAATTTGTAGTGCAATTTTTATTAATTAGTACATATGCCCGTGCGTTGCAACGGAAAAAAAATATATTTTTTGTTGCGAAGTTAATATCAATTGTCATGAACCATGTTCGCCATGTTAAGGATAAGTTCGATGATGAAAAAAATAATGATTAATTGACAGTATCGATTTTTGGGCTATGAGACTATTTTCAATGGGTGATGCCTCTTGAAAGGAACATATCATGGTGCACGGTGGTGACATTCGAGGACAAACATGCACGGTTCCTACGGAAGAAACAAATTATTTAGCCCTTCAACATTTGATTAGTAATTCATTTAGCCCTCTGTTCAAATCTTGCATACACAAAACTTGTAAAATGATATTAAACATCGTGTTTTTTTCATTTAAGATGTCATTTTATACCTTATTTACAAGCTAGCTCAAAAACATGATTTATAGTATACCCACATGTGTATATGATCTGTCCAAATTATAAATAATAAGTTTAATTGTTACAGAAGCACGTGGTATATACGAAAATCACAAGCGACTTTATTGTATTATTTTGTCCAATAAACGATCATTGACAGACAAAGTAGTTCACTGAAAACTAATTTTGTTACCACCATAGTTCTGGGGCATAAGTTAACTGCCGAACTTGTGAGCAGGCACTGGCTAAGAATGTAATTGATCTTATCCTACATGACTAAAAACTATCATGGTGGTCGTTAGGCATTTCCACATAAAATGGTTCAGCAAAAGCGCTTCCTCAAAAATGGCAAAGAGAGATTGTAACTCTTTCACTTCATAGAACTACGATGTCTTATCCTTGACACATTCCTTGAAAGTGGCGACATATCTTATTACATTGCACCAGAGTTCAGAAGTGTTGACGATTCACAGCTTCAGATATAACTCCCTAGAAAATATAAGCACGCAGTGCACTCAAAGAAACTGAAGCAAACTAACTGGTCAAGTAAAACTAACTGGAACTCATCTAGAACTTCTTGTTCAAGTAAAACTAACTACAACTCATCTGTATCGGCAAATATAACACTTACAGGATTAAAACCTCAACACTTTTTTTCTTGCTTTCTCTTTAACATTAGCAGCAAAGGGATTAATTAACAACCAGTTCTCAAAAATTCTCCACTCTCTGAACGAACTTCATCAGTTATAAGAAAAGGAATTATACCATTGGCAAGGACCTTTCCCTATCACCACGCATCATCAGCAATTGCTTTGCGCTGTCCTGCTGTTCTCGTTGGTCCATTGCGCTACAGGTTGATTTTCGTTGCTTCGCCACGTTTTGTTTTCAGATAAGAAAGCACCTCCTTCCTTACCCGTCTATTGTCGTACTAGACTCATTATCCTAGTAGTGTGTTTACTGGTACTCCAACGCTTCATCGGCAACCAAAAGCCTCTCCTTCCTTATTCTCTCCAAACCTTTGTTTATTTATTTATTTCCATCTATTTCCGTGCTAGGCTGATTTCAAGCAGTATTTTACTCTGTCTCTCTAGGGTTCTCCTGCTCAAGAGACCAAAGCCTCCTTCCAACAACTGTTTTATATATAAATTTTCTCTCTTACTTAGCACGGAACATATAGGCTTAATAATTTAGGCCGGGAACATCTCTTAATTCTGATTAGGAAACGATTATACACTCTATTAACATTAATAGAAGAAATGTAAGAAGATGGTATATGCTAAACTATCGAAGTACAAAATATTCAGATTCTAGACTTAATACAGGGGGGTAAAAGGATTAGCTATACAATGAAAATAATCTGAAATTTAGTTGTGTGTTATGAAGAAACAACAGATAACACACAACATCCAAATTTCCCCATTGAGAAACGTCATCTGATTTCACTGGCTCACACTACAATCAACAAATATTAGATTAGGTAAGCTCGAAAATAGCCTCATGTAAACATCAAAGTAAGCTGGAATCCAAATCGCTGAAGCCTGATGTAAACAGTTAGCTTGCATCAAAGTGACCTTGTTGTCTAGTATTTAACTCTCGGATGCAAGGTGTCAAATTTCAACAACGAAACTTTAGTTTAATATGCGATCCAAATATTCGAAAGCAATAGTTAAGCACCAACACTGTAAGAGTGTAGCCGATTAAAAAAATAAGATTACAATGATTATGCTTGTTGGGGAACGTCGCATGGGAAACAAAAATTTTCCTACGCGCACGAAGACCTATCATGGTGATGTCCATCTACGAGAGGGGATGTGTGATCTACGTACCCTTGTAGACCGTACAGCAGAAGCATTAGTGAACGCGGTTGATGTAGTGGAACGTCCTCACGTCCCTCGATCCGCCCCGCGAACCGTCCCGCGATCAGTCCCACGATCTAGTGCCGAACGGACGGCACCTCCGTGTTCAGCACACATACAGCTCGACGATGATCTCGGCCTTCTTGATCCAGCAAGAGAGACGGAGAGGTAGAAGAGTTCTCCGGCAGCCTGACGGTGCTCCGGAGGTTGGTGGTGATCTTATCTCAGCAGGGCTCCGCCCGAGCTCCGCAGAAACGCGATCTAGAGGAAAAACCGTGCAGGTATGTGGTCGGGCTGCCGTGGAAAAATCGTCTCAAATCAGCCCTAAAACCTCCGTATATATAGGGGGAAGAGGGGGAGCCTTGCCTTGGGGTCCAAGGACCCTCAAGGGCTTCGGCCGAGCCAAGGGGGGCAACCCTCCCCTTCCAAACCGAGTCCAACTAGGTTTGGAAGGAGGAGTCCTTCCCCTTTTTCCCACCTCCTCTTTTTTTTCTCTTTGATTTTCTTCCTATGGCGCATAGGGCCTTCTTGGGCTGTCCCACCAGCCCACTAAGGGCTGGTGCGCCACACCCAAGGCCTATGGGCTTCCCCGGGGTGGGTTGCCCCCCCCCCCCCGGTGAACTCCTGGAACCCATTCGTCATTCTCGGTACATTCCCAGTAACTCCGAAAACCTTCCGGTAATCAAATGAGGTCATCCTATATATCAATCTTCGTTTCCGGACCATTCTGGAAACCCTCGTGACGTCCGTGATCTCATCCGGGACTCCGAACAACAGTCGGTAACCAACCATATAACTCAAATACGCTTAAAACAACGTCGAACCTTAAGTGTGCAGACCCTGCGAGTTCGAGAACTATGTAGACATGACCCGAGAGACTCCTCGGTCAATATCCAATAGCGGGACCTGGATGCCCATATTGGATCCTACATATTCTACGAAGATCTTATCGTTTTAACCTCAGTGCCAAGGATTCATATAATCCCGTATGTCATTCCCTTTGTCCTTCGGTATGTTACTTGCCCGAGATTCGATCGTCAGTATCCGCATACCTATTTCAATCTCGTTTACCGACAAGTCTCTTTACTCGTTCCGTAATACAAGATCCTGCAACTTACACTAAGTCACTGCTTGCAAGGCTTGTGTGTGATGTTGTATTACCTGTCGAGATACCTCTCCGTCACACGGAGTGACAAATCCCAGTCTTGATCCATACTAACTCAACGAGCACCTTCGGAGATACCTGTCGAGCATCTTTATAGTCACCCAGTTACGTTGCGACGTTTGATACACACAAAGCATTCCTCCGGTGTCAGTGAGTTATATGATCTCATGGTCATAGGAACAAATACTTGACACGCAGAAAATAGTAGCAACAAAATGACACGATCAACATGCTAAGTCTATTAGTTTGGGTCTAGTCCATCACATGATTCTCCTAATGATGTGATCCCGTTATCAAGTGACAACACTTGCCTATGGTCAGGAAACCTTGACCATCTTTGATCAATGAGCTAGTCAACTAGAGGCTTACTAGGACAGTGTTTTGTGTATGTATCCACACATGCACTGTGTTTCCAATCAATACAATTATAGCATGGATAATAAACGATTATCATGAACAAATAAATATAATAATAACTAATTTATTATTGCCTCTAGGGCATATTTCCAACAGTCTCCCACTTGCACTAGAGTCAATAATCTAGTTCACATCACCATGTGATTTCAACGAATCCAACACCCATATAGTTCTGGGGTCTGATCACGTCTTGCTCGTGAGAGAGGTTTTAGTCAACGGTTCTGAAACTTTCAGATCCGTGCGTTCTTTACAAATCTTTATGTCATCTTATAGATGCTGCTACTACGTGCTATTCGAAAATGCTCCAAATATCTACTCTACTATACGAATCCGTTTCACTACTCTTAGTTATTCGGATTAGTGTCAAAGCTTGCATCGACGTAACCCTTTACGACGAACTCTTTAACCACCTCCATAATCGAGAAAAATTCCTTAGTCTATTTAGTTACTAAGGATAACTTTGACCGCTGATCAGTGATTCAATCCTGGATCACTCTGTGTACCTCTTAACAGACTTGCTGCAAGGCACACATCAGGTGCGGTACTCAGCATGGCATACTTTAGAGTCTACGGCTAAGGCATAGAAGACGACCTTCGTCTATTCTCTTTATTCTGCCGTGGTCGGGTTTTGAGTCTTACTCAAATTCACACCTTACAACTCAACCAAGAACTCCTTCTTTGCTGATCTATTTTGAACTCCTTCAAAATCTTGTCAAGGCATGCATCTTGTTGAAACTTCCATTAAGCGCTTTTGTTCTATCTCCATAGATCTTTGATGCTCAACGTTCAAGTAGCGCAATCCAGGTATTCCTTTGAAAAACTCTTTTCAAACAACCTTGTATGCTTTACAGAAATTCTACAATACTTCTGATCCACAATATGTCAACCACATATACTTATCAGAAATTCTATAGTGCTCCCACTCACTTCTTTGGAAATACAAGTTTCTCATAAACCTTGTACAAACCCAAAATCTTTGATCATCTCATCAAAGTGTATATTCCAACTCCGAGATGCTTGCACCAGTCCATTGAAGGATCACTGGAGCTTGCATACTTGCTAGTATCTTTAGGATCGACAAAACCTCCTAGTTGTATCACATACAATGTTTGCTCAAGGAAACCGTCGAGTAAACAATGTTTTGACATCCTACGTGCAATATTTCATAAATAATGCAGCAACTACTAACATAATTCTAGCAGACTTTTAGCATCGCTATGAGTGAGAAGGTCTCATCATAGTCAATTGTTTGATCTTGTCGGAAACATCTTTGCACAAGTCGAGCTTTTCTTAATAGTGACTTATCACCATCATCGTCTGTCTTCTTTTTAAAGATCCATCTTTACTCAATAGTCCTATGACCATCAAGTAGTTCTTCCAAAGTCTACACTTTGTTTTCATACATGGATCCTCTCTCGGATTTCATGGCTTCCAGCCATTTGTCGGAATCCGGGCCCACCATTGCTTTCTCCATAACTCGTAGGTTCACTGTTGCTCAACAACATGACCTCCAAGACAGGGTTACCGTACCACTCTGTAGTAGTACGCGACCTTGTCAACCTACAAGGCTTGTAGTAACTTGATCCGATGCTCGATGATCACCATCATCAGCTTTCACTTCAATTGGTGTAGGCGCCACAGGAACAACTTCCTGCGCCCTGCTACACACTGGTCGAAGTGATGGTTCAATAACCTCATCAAGTTCTACCACCCTCCCACTCAATTCTTTCGAGTGAAACCTTTCCTCGAGAAAGGATCCGTTTCTAGAAACAAACACTTTGCTTTCGGATCTGAGATAGGAGATGTACCCAACTGTTTTGGATATCCTATGAAGATGCATTTATCCGCTTTGGGTTCGAGCTTATAAGACTGAAACTTTTTCACATAAGTGTCGAAGCCCCAAACTTTCAAGAAACGACAGTTTAGATTTCTCTAAACCTCAATCTATACTGTGTCATCTCAACAGAAATACGCGGTGCCCTATTTAAAGTGAATGCGATTGTCTCTAATGTATAACTCATAAACGATAGTGGTAATTCGATAAGAGACATCATAGTATGCACCATACCAAATAGTGTGTGGCTATGACGTTCAGACACATCGTCACACTATGATGTTCCAGGTGGCATGAATTGCGAAACAATTTCCACATTGTCTTAACTGCGTACCAAAACTCGTAACTCAGATATTCATTTCTATGATCATATCGTAGACAGTTTATCCTCTTGTTACGACGAACTTTACTCCGAAACAGAATTGAACCTTTCAATATTTCAGACTTGTGATTCATTAAGTAAATACTCTTGTATCTACTCAAATCGTCATTGAAGTAAGAACATAATGATATTCACTGCGTGCCTCAGCACCCATTGGACTGCATACATCAAAATGTATCACTTCCAACAAGTTACTATATTGTTTCATCTCAATGAAAACAAGGCCTTGCTCATGTGGTATGATTTGCATGTCACTAGTGATTCAAAATCAAGTGAGTACAAAGATCCATCAGCATGGAGCCTCTTCATGCAATTTATAACAACATGACTCAAGCGGGAGTGCCACAAGTAAGTGGTACTATCATCATTACCTCGTGTCTTTTGGCACCAATATTATGAACATGTGTAACACTACGATCGAGATTCAATAAACCATTGAAGGTGATTATTCAAGCAAACAGAGTAACCATTATTCTCTTTAAATGAATAATCGTATTGCAATAAACACGATCCAATCATGTTCATGCTTAACGCAAGCACCAAATAACAATTATTTCGGTTTAACACCAATCCCGATGGTAGAGGGAGCGTGCGACGTTTTGATCATATCAATCTTGGAAACACTTCCAACACGTATCGTCACCTCGCCTTTAGCTAGTCTCCGTTTATGCCGTAGCTATCATTCCGTGTTACTAATCACTTAGCAACCGAACCGGTATCTAATACCCTCATGCTACTAGGAGTACTAGTAAAGCACACATCAACATCATGTATATCAAATATACTTCTTTCGACTTTTGCCAGCCTTCTTATCTACCAAGTATCTAGAGTTGCTCCGCCTCAGTGACTGTTCCCCTCATTACAGAAGCACTTAGTCTCAGGTTTGGGTTTAATCTTGGGTCTCTTCATTAGTGCAGCAACTGTTTTGCCGTTTCACGAAGTATCCCTTCTAGCCCTTGCCTTTCTTGAAACTTAGTGGTTTTACAAACCATCAACTATTGATGCTCCTTCTTGATTTCTACTTTCGCAGTGTCAAACATCGCGAATCGCTCAAGGATCATTGTATCTATCGTTGATATGTTATAGTTCATCACGAAGCTCTCACAGCTTGGTGGCAGTGACTTTGGAGAACCATCACTATCTCATCTGGAAGATTAACTCCCACTTGATTCAAGTGATTGTCATACTCAGACAATCTGAGCACACGCTCAATGATTGAGCTTTTCTCCTTTACTTTGTGGACAAAGAATCTTGTCAGAGGTCTCGTACCTCTCAACAAGGGCACGAGCGTGAAATCACAATTTCATCTCTTTAGAACATCACTTATGTTCCGTGACGTTTCAAAACGTCTTCGGTGCCTTGCTTCTAAGCCATTAAGTATTTTGGACTGAACTATCGTGTAGTCATCAGAAACGTGTATGCCGGATGTTCATAGCATCCACAAACGACGCTCGAGGTGCAGCACACCGAGTGGTGCATTAAGGACATAAGCCTTCTGCGCAGCAACGAGGACAATCCTCTTCAAAGTTTTCTACTATCAACTTTCAACTAAATTTTCTCTAGGAACATATAAAAACAGTAGAGCTATAGCGCAAGCTACATCGTAATTCGCAAAGATCATTAGACTATGTTCATGACAATTAGTTCAATTAATCATATTACTTAAGAACTCCCACTCAAAAAGTACATCTCTCTAGTCATTTGAGTGGTACATGATACAAATCCACTATCTCAAGTCCGATCATCACGTGAGTCGAGAATAGTTTCAGTGGTAAGCATCTCTATGCTAATCATATCAACTATACAATTCATGCTCGACCTTTCGGTCTCATGTGTTCCGAGGCCATGTCTGCACATGCTAGGCTCGTCAAGCTTAACCCGAGTGTTCCGCGTGTGCAACTGTTTTGCACCCGTTGTATGTGAACGTTGAGTCTATCACACCCGATCATCACGTGGTGTCTTGAAACGACGAACTGTAGCAACGGTGCACAGTCGGGGAGAACACAATTTCGTCTTGAAATTTTAGTGAGAGATCACCTCATAATGCTACCGTCGTTCTAAGCAAAATAAGGTGCATAAAAGGATTAACATCACATGCAATTCATAAGTGACATGATATGGCCATCATCATGTGCTTCTTGATCTCCATCACCAAACCACCGGCACGATCTTCTTGTCACCAGCGTCACACCATGATCTCCATCATCATGATCTCCATCAACGTGTCGCCATCGGGGTTGTCGTGCTACTCATGCTATTACTACTAAAGCTACGTCCTAGCAATAAGTAAACGCATCTGCAACCACAAACGTTAGTTTAAAGACAACCCTATGGCTCCTGCCGGTTGCCGTACCATCGACGTGCAAGTCGGTATTAACTATTACAACATGATCATCTCATACATCCAATATATCACATCACATCATTGGCCATATCACATCACAAGCATACCCTGCAAAAACAAGTTAGACGTCCTCTAATTGTTGTTGCATGTTTTACGTGGTGACCATGGGTATCTAGTAGGATCGCATCTTACTTACGCAAACACCACAATGGAGATATATGAATTGCTATTTAACCTCATCCAAGGACCTCCTCGGTCAAATCCGATTCAACTAAAGTTGGAGAAACCGACACTCGCCGGTCATCTTTGAGCAACGGTGCATAGTCGGGGAGAACACAATTTCGTCTTGAAATTTTAGTGAGAGATCACCTCATAATGCTACCGTCGTTCTAAGCAAAATAAGGTGCATAAAAGGATTAACATCACATGCAATTCATAAGTGACATGATATGGCCATCATCACGTGCTCCTTGATCTCCATCACCAAAGCACCGGCACGATCTTCTTGTCACCGGCGTCACACCATGATCTCCATCAACGTGTCGCCATCGGGGTTGTCGTGCTACTCATGCTATTACTACTAAAGCTACATCCTAGCAAAATAGTAAACGCATCTGCAAGCACAAATGTTAGTTTAAAGACAACCCTATGGCTCCTGCCGGTTGCCGTACTATCGACGTGCAAGTCGATATTAACTATTACAACATGATCATCTCATACATCCAATATATCACATCACATCGTTGGCCATATCACATCACAAGCATACCCTGCAAAAACAAGTTAGACATCTTCTAATTTTGTTGTTGCATGTTTTACGTGGTGACCATGGGTATCTAGTAGGATTGCATCTTACTTACGCAAACACCACAACGGAGATATATGAATTGCTATTTAACCTCATCCAAGGACCTCCTCGGTTAATTCCGATTCAACTAAAGTTGGAGAAACTGACACCCGCCAGTCATCTTTGAGCAACGGAGTTACTGGTAGCGATGAAACCAGTCTCTCGTAAGCGTACGAGTAATGTCGGTCCGAGCCGCTTCGATCCAACAATACCGTGGAATCAATAAAAGACTAAGGAGGGCAGAAAAACGCACATCACCGCCCACAAAAACTTTTGTGTTCTACTCGAGAAGACATCTACGCATGAACCTAGCTCATGATGCCACTGTTGGGGAACGTCGCATGGGAAACAAAAATTTTCCTACGCGCACGAAGACCTATCATGGTGATGTCCATCTACGAGAGGGGATGTGTGATCTACGTACCCTTGTAGACCGTACAGCAAAAGCGTTAGTGAACGCGGTTGATGTAGTGGAACGTCCTCACGTCCCTCGATCCGCCCCGCGAACCGTCCCGCAATCAGTCCCACGATCTAGTGCCGAACGGACGGCACCTCCGCGTTCAGCACACATACAGCTCGACGATGATCTCGGCCTTCTTGATCCAGCAAGAGAGACGGAGAGGTAGAAGAGTTCTTCGGCAGCGTGACGGCGCTCTGGAGGTTGGTGGTGATCTTATCTCAGCAGGGCTCCGCCCGAGCTCCGCAGAAACGCGATCTAGAGGAAAAACCGTGGAGGTATGTGGTCGGGCTGCCTGGAAAAATCGTCTCAAATCAGCCCTAAAACCTCCGTATATATAGGGGGAAGAGGGGGAGCCTTGCCTTGGGGTCCAAGGACCCTCAAGGGCTTCGGCCGAGCCAAGGGGGGCAACCCTCCCCTTCCAAACCGAGTCCAACTAGGTTTGGAAGGAGGAGTCCTTCCCCTTTTTCCCACCTCCTCTTTTTTTTTCTTTTCTCTTTGATTTTCTTCCTATGGCGCATAGGGCCTTCTTGGGCTGTCCCACCAGCCCACTAAGGGCTGGTGCGCCACCACCAAGGCCAATGGGCTTCCCCGGGGTGGGTTGCCCCACCGGTGAACTCCCGGAACCCATTCGTCATTCCCGGTACATTCCCGGTAACTCCGAAAACCTTCCGGTAATCAAATGAGGTCATCCTATATATCAATCTTCGTTTCCGGACCATTCCGGAAACCCTCGTGACGTCCGTGATCTCATCCGGGACTCCGAACAACATTCGGTAACCAACCATATAACTCAAATACGCATAAAACAACGTCGAACCTTAAGTGTGCAGACCCTGCGGGTTCGAGAACTATGTAGACATGACCCGAGAGACTCCTCGGTCAATATCCAATAGCGGGACCTGGATGCCCATATTGGATCCTACATATTCTACGAAGATCTTATCGTTTGAACCTCAGTGCCAAGGATTCATATAATCCCGTATGTCATTCCCTTTGTCCTTCGGTATGTTACTTGCCCGAGATTCGATCGTCAGTATCCGCATACCTATTTCAATCTCGTTTAGAGGCAAGTCTCTTTACTCGTTCCGTAATACAAGATCCCGCAACTTACACGAAGTCACATTGCTTGCAAGGCTTGTGTGTGATGTTGTATTACCGAGTGGGCCCCGAGATACCTCTCCGTCATACGGAGTGAGAAATCCCAGTCTCGATCCATACTTACTCAACGAACACCTTCGGAGATACCTGTCGAGCATCTTTATAGTCACCCAGTTACGTTGCGACGTTTGATACACACAAAGCATTCCTCCGGTGTCAGTGAGTTATATGATCTCATGGTCATAGAAACAAATACTTGACACGTAGAAAACAGTAGCAACAAAATGACACGATCAACATGCTACGTCTATTAGTTTGGGTCTAGTCCATCACATAATTCTCCCAATGATGTGATCCCGTTATCAAGTGACAACACTTGCCAATGGTCAGGAAACCTTGACCATCTTTGATCAACGAGCTAGTCAACTAGAGGCTTACTAGGGACAGTGTTTTGTCTATGTATCCACACATGCACTGTGTTTCCAATCAATACAATTATAGCATGGATAATAAACGATTATCATGAACAAAGAAATACAATAATAACTAATTTATTATTGCCTCTAGGGCATATTTCCAACAATGCTAGCATTTTCCAGTATATAGTTATGCACTACCAAATCTATAATGTCCACCCTCGGCCAACCTAGCTCATTACAAGCCTTTATTGTTGGCGTCGAGTTGATCTTAACCTTGTAATAAGAGGGTTGTGCTTTTTTTAACCAGCACACTGAGAAACAAAAGGATTTGCTCACCATGCACCTTGTGAGTAGGGTAGCTGCTGACAATGCCATGTCCTTCATTGATTACATCAGACAGACTCATAACCAAGATCGATTTATCAAATCCCATTCCATCAGGCTAATCGGTAAGTTGGAACTTGCTTTTCTTCCTGCCGCTCGATACTATTGTTTGGCTGCTTGAGTTCAGACACATATATTAAAGAATAGAGCAACGCTGCAGAGTAAATTCAGAAAAGTCAGAACACACGATCTTTTGCTTGTATATAACTTGCAAGGAATTCTATCAATTGATGCCAAAATTCAGAATCAGCATGTCCACAACAACATTGCACACACATCAAAAGAAGCGTTCAGTTTCTCAGAGTAAGTACAGTTTCCACATGGTAAAGCCTTGCATTACAAACATGGATTTCGGACAAGTGGTATAAAGCCATGCATCAAATAGATAAACCACCACCAAACCCATTAAAAGTTGGAAGAGAGCATCAACTCTACGCATGGAGAAATATTTGACTGAAACTTTTAACTCTATGCATGCAAGTTGGTCCATCAGATTAGCATCATAATTTTATAGTTCAGAGATGCACTTGTAACCATGGCAGTATACTGAACCAAAAAGAAATCTACTTGACTTGGTCCATCGGATTAGAATCAGAATTAGAGGATTCAAACATGGATTCAGAGGTAGGGGGTCGAATGTTTAAGCAAAACTCCAAATTTTCCCCAATTCGGCCAGAACCGTCACCCTAAAAATTTCCCCAAAATTTGCAAATCTAAATCCCTGAAAATCCGAAGCCCAAAATGTTGAAATTCAAGAAAAGAGGGGCTGCGACTTAAGTTGTTGATGCCGGCCGTCGTGCGTGCTCACCATGGCCACCGCAGTGCATGCTCGCCACGGCAAGAACGACGTCGTCCTTCGGGACGACGACCGGAATGAAGCGTGCCGCCGCTCCCCGATCTAATGGATGCTCGCGCGGGCAGAGACCCGTGCCTTCCACGCCGCCTTCACTGTTAAAAGATTGCGCCGACAGTGGCCGGTGCTGGCCTTCTCAACGTCGTCGTCTTGGGCCATATGTGCGTCGCCGGCCCGTCGCCTCCGCGCGACGTCGCCGGGCAGTCGCCGGCCCATCGCCTGCTCGCCCGTCGCCGGCCCGTCGCCATCCAAATCGAGATGTGTTGGACACGGACTGGGATGGAGGAGGCCGTCCGTGTCGCCTCGCCATTTGCTTGGCTGCTGCGGTGGGACGCCCACGGCAAGAGGCGCAACGACGCCTTCTATTCCTTTGCTCCTGCGGCGTGGACGCCGACGGCAAGGGGCGACGCGGTGGATCGCCAGAGAGAGGATCCCGCGGTGGAGGACGCGGTGGATAAGGTGAGCTGGGGGTGTTTTTCTTTTTAATAAAACTGAAACGTTTTTCTTCTTCACTTAAATCTGGACGACGGGTTGAATACCCAGAAGCGGAGGGGTTTTGTGCAAAACTGCCGACGACGGACGACCAGAAACTGTATTTGCTTTATTATTACTAGCAAAATGGCCCGTGCGTTGCCACGGAAGAAAAAAATATAATCTTCAATGATGCTGACCATATTTTGTTGACATATCATCGCTTGATTTAGAAATTTTGTGCACAAATGCAAGAAAATGTTTCTTCTTTTAAATTTATTCACAAGTTCAAAAGATATATATTATGATTGTCAAAAATCTTGGTAACTCAAATATTTATTCTGAATTTCAATTTTTTTAGAAAAAACACAATAATAATCCGATCCATCCAACAGTTAATTTTTTAAAATTCACACAGGTATATTGTCACATAGACTTAGAAGCATTAATGTTTAACTACATACATTAAATCTTTCGTGAACAATTTTCCAAATATGGAAACAATTTTCAAATCGAGAACATTTTTTACAATTTACAAATATTTACTAAAAATCGTGAATATTTTTTATATTTTGAACGGATTTAAATATTTTCTTTTGAATTGGCAACCAATTCAAGAAAAGACGTACATAATTTTTTATGGTGGACGATTTTATTTTAAATACACAAACATTTTTTGAAACATATGAAGTTTTTCTGAATAAACAAACATTTTTATAAATTAGTAATATATTTATTAAATTCATAGACATTGTTTTGGAATTTTCAAAAAAATATAAAAATCCGGCGCTTTTTTGAATCCTATTTTTAATTGAAAAAAAAAATTCCTCAGCATTTTATTTCAAAATTCCTATTTTTTAGTATGCAAAAGTTTTTTTAATTCTAAATTACTTAAATTATAAATAAACAAAAATGGAACAGAAAATTTTAAATAAAAAAAAGAAACTATCAAAACAGACATTAGCTATTTTTAAAATTTTAGGACATTTTTTAAATGCATTAACATATTTTGAATTAGAAAGCATTTTGTTAAATGCCATTAATAATTTTTAATACATGGAATTCTATTTGATATCGTGGACATTTTTTATTGTACAAACATTTTTCTAAAATTGCAAACATTTTATTGTATATGCGAGCAGTTTTTGAAGTCAGAAACATTTTAATTTTTTAAATATGTTGATTTATAGTTTTCAGTTTATTAAAATTTTAAAGATTATTTGAAGTTTTAAATTATTTAAAATAAAAAAATAAAACGGAACTGAACATAAATAAATAAACGGAACTAAAAGCAGGCGCCTGTGCATGGGCCGGTCCATACGTTGTGCTGGATATTCTCCCAGCATGCAGAGCGTAATATAGGAGGTTTTTACATGGGCCGGCCCGGTACCAGATTTTTCGTTTTGTGAAACGTTTTCTATTACTTACCGGTGGCATGGTGGGTAATTTATGTAAATTTTAGGGGTAATTTTTAAGACGGACGACCAGAAACCGAATTTCTAAATTGCTTTATTATTAGGAAGAGATTTTCTGAACTCCTGTACTAAAGATATGCCCTCTATTTTAATATGTGTAAAATTGTGGCACCTCTCGATACTAAGATCTTATGTCCGCCACTGTGGAAAAAAAACACGGAGGCTAATAAACCTACACACAAAAAAGTAGATGAAAAGCACGTAATTCTGAAGAAACCAAGCATGGTAGGGGTAGAGTAAACCAAGGTTCTTTTATGAATAAAAAAATGTCAAATGAAATAAATACATTGGTCTTGGTTTTTTGAGATGTAAAAAGAAACTCATGAGGAAACAATGTTGGAGAGAGACGTACGGGGTAGGCATCGACATGTTGCGTCTCGCGGCGGCACTTAGGATCGATCACCGGTCACGCACACAGAATTTAGTCCCAACGTACCTACGTACTAGGTCACCTCCGTTTATAACAACACAATTGACCATGAGTCCGACTGGGCTTCCATCACGGAAAGAAGTCCGACTGGACTTCGAAACGTTCTTTCTGCTACACGTTCTTTCCGCAGAAAAATAATTACGCCAAATTGCCTTGACCGAGTTCTTCCTCTCCTCCAGAAAATTCCCCTTCGTTTATCCAACCCATTGTGCAGCCCGGGCAGAGGAAGACGACAGGCCGGAGAGGGTGAAGGTCGCGAGCAGCACAACCTTGCGGTGGAGGAGATCGAATGGATTGGAATACGACGACCTCGCGATGAAGGTTGCCGGTGTTGGTCTATGCGTAGGTGTTGGGCAGACTGACCGGTCTTGCGTCCAAGGGTGAAGGTCGAGGGAGGCCGGAGTTGACGACGTCGAGCCATGCGGGCTGGCCGAGCTCGCGTCCAAAGGCGGAGGTCATGGCCGGAGGTGGTGGTCAAGGGCCTTTGGAGTCGAGTGTTGGAGGTAGGCAGTGGAGAAGAACGAGATATATATCGTGGAATCATTTTGTATTGCCTTCGTGAATTTGGCATTGGAGCAAGTAGGTGCTCCGATGCCCCGATTCTTTTCCCGACACCGGCTGGGCAACATAAGGCATCCATGCCAAATATCTTAAAATTAAATTTTACATCACTTTTGGCCTACATAGTGAAAGACCTAAGGGACTCTTTGATGAGTACGATTTCCAAAACGTAGAAATAAAAAGAATGTAGGGTACATCAACCAAGAAGGATCCCAGTAGCGCACGAAGGTTTGATATGGGATTCGTTCGCTCGGGAAGGGAGTGTCTACCGAACTAAGGACCTGTTCGGCAGTCCACTAGCTCCTTCAAATTTAAGGATATGCGGAGCGTTTATTTGCCCACTCCAAAAAATTAACTATAGCTCGGTTCGTTTCGGAGCGAGCCGTCATTATTAGGGAAAAGCTTACCAGTAGCACCAGTTTTTGTACTAATAGTAGCGTAAGTGTCCGCGCTACTGCTACGGCGGTACATCTAAATTTTAACAGTAGCTTGTGTTCTACCCAGCGCTACTCGTAATATCCTATAGCAGTAGCGCTCCTCCAGCTAGCGCCACTACTAACTATCTGCAGCATGTTTTGCAGTGGAGCGCTACTATTACAAGCGCGCTGCAGGTAATATCTTTCTAGTGCTACTACTAATATTTTAACATTTTTTTTAGTTTTTTGCTTTATTTATACAAATACAACTTCTATACGATAACAACATGCATATTCATTGAAACATATATGAATAAAAGAAGTTCTTTCATCTCATATCATCATCATCACTAATAGTCAATCACGTTCATGTCTCGAAGATATAGCGATACAAATTATTAGAAGTCTCGAATACTTGCAACTACCCATGATCACACCCATATTTCATCATCTTTCTAACCGAGCTATGATCTGATCGCATACAAGAGAAGGACGATCACGATGAGCACAAGCGGGATTATGTAGTACTTCTTGAGGCGTCAGTTCTGATTGCTCTCTCGTGCTAGCATCCATTTCAAGTAACTAGTTTCTGCCTCGTTTCTGCTATCAAACCCTTTCTGGCTGCGGCCCGGGAAGCAATACACTTGGGCCTGACACTCTGGCCACTCCTCGTACATTTCCGGAACCCTCCCAATGTACACGGCATACCACCTCCGCATGGATGATGTATATACCTGGGCAGAGATGTATATACCTGGGCAGAGATGCATATACACTAGTAGAAAAGAGGGCTTTGGTCCACTTGATGAAATCCCATTAGTCCCGGTTCACTTACGAACCGGGACCCATGGGGGCATCGGTCCCGGTTCGTGAGCGTCGGGCCTCGTGGGCCATTGATCCCGGTTCGTCTGGCCCCTTTGGTCCCGGTTCCAGACATGAACCGGGACAAATGTACCTCGCTCCTGGTCCACAACAATTGGTCTCGGTTTTTGGCTGGAACAGGGATCAAATGTTGTCCTTCACTCCCGGTTCCGTCCATAAACCGGGACCAATGCTTGGCCTATATATACCACCCGACCGCGAGCAGAGCAGTGCACTGCTCTGTTTTTTTGGCCGGTTGTGAGAGAGCTTTGTGGTGCTCTAGCTCACCTCCTATGCACATGAGGTGTTCGATGAAATGCCCAAGCCACACTTAAGCTTTCTCCTCTCGAAGCTCCTTGTCCAAGTTCCATTTTCCTCTAGTTTTGTGTAGCTTTGGCGGTCCGTCCATGTCCCGTCCCCGTCCTCACCACCGTCGATCGCCCGCGCCCATCTCGGCGTCGGCACCACCGTGGTTAGTCTCTTCTTCTTACCTTCTTTCTAAAAGAAAAAAGTTCTTAGTTTTGTAATTTTCTTACTTCTATTATTGTTTGTTATTATATAGTGCGATGGTTTTGGTATCCGCCTCCGTCGGCCCTCATCCTGTCTATAATTCGGATGTGGTATATATTATCTTTTATAACTATTTGTTTTATTTAGTGTTTATGACAATTATGCCGACCAACGTGACATAGATTTTTTATCTAGGAGGTATGTGAACCGGAAATTCGAACCGACATACAAATTCTTGCCAAGAAGTTAAATTTGGTTGAAAAAGAAAACAGTAACTTGAAAGAAAAATTACAAAGGGTTAATTGAAGAGGAGAAGATGATATTCGAGTTGGGTATTGCCGATGTGCGTGACGACCACAAGATAGATGAATGCAATGCGCTTGAAGATTAGAAACATTAGAAAATATGCCATTCATACAGAGGCTTGGTATCATTATGTCGTTGGATCAATTTGACCTTAGTTGCGGTTATGATCGCATTTGTTGCTGCATCTAAATTTAGTAGTTTCAATGTATGTTCTAATTAGATGCTCTAGAGAGCTATATGTTGTTCAATAATGAGAACTATGTGAGAACGTTATGTATTTATTTTGGTCACTACTGTACTTTGGCTTTAATATGATGATGAATTTCTATTAGTTTGGTCACTTCTCTATTTATGATATGTTGTAATGGTTTTTAATACACGCACCCATGTGGAAAAAATGAAATAAGTTCGAAAAAATGAAATTCCTTTTGTAACAGATGAGTTTTCGTATGAAACCCTCATACTCCGGAAGGGATTGTCCATTTGTACACGAAGTGCATCCAGTTTTTGCGGCAACCCTCTCAACTTTTTAGCACATGCTATGTGGGTGAAATGATGATACCATGCCAACTTTGAACCTATTAAGAGTTCATTTGTAGTGTTTTTCAATTTCTGGGTCTAGCTCCAAAAAATCAGGAAAAGCATGAAAAATACCAAATGAAGTCAGAAAGTGTTGAAAATTGATGATGTGGCCTTGAATGGTTCATGAAGACTCTATTTTTAGTGTGGATCTATATGAGATGTTATGTTTCATGTGTGAATCATGTGAAGAATAGATCTTGTTGGAATTTCTTGAATCATGTCGAATCATGTGGAATCATGTGGAATCATGTCGAATCATGTGAAGAATAGATCTTGTTGCCATTTCTTGAATCATGTCGAATCATGTGAAGAATAGATCTTGTTGAAATTTCTTGAATCACGTCGAATCATGTGGAATCATGCCGAATCATGTCGAATCATGTGAATAATAGATCTTGTTGGAATTTCTTGAATCATGTCGAATCATGTGAAGAATAGATCCTGTTGGCATTTCTTGAATCATGTCGAATCATGTGAAGAAAAGATCTTGTTGGCATTTCTTGAATCATGTCGAATCATGTAAAGAATAGATCTTGTTGGAATTTCTTGAGTCATGTCGAATCATGTGAAGAATAGATCTTGTTGGAATTTCTTGAATCATGTCGAATCATGTGGAATATGTTGAATCATGTCAAATCATGTGAAGAATAGATCTTGTTGGCATTTCTTGAATCATGTCAAATCATGTCGAATCATGCGGAGCTTGGTGAAGAACCACCTGTTCTTGCCGGTCTTGAACCTCTCCTCGAGCTTGGCCGGCCTTGGCGGACTTTGCGGCGGTGAGCTTCTTGTCCTTGGTGGTGAGGGAGTCGGGGGCGCGGGAGACCACCTCCTTGAGGCCGACGTCGAGGGTGTAGCGGATGGGCATGAGGTGGGTGAAGTTGACGAGCTTGAGGAAGACCTTGACGCGGGACTTCTTGGCCGTCTTCTTGGCCGAGTCCTTGCGGATCACCTTCTTCGGGTATTTGGCCAGGCCGGCGACCAGGCATTGCCCGTAGGGGCGGTCACGTGTGCCCTCCTCGAACACGCGCATGATCACCGCCTTCTTCCCGGCGTACCTTCCCTGCAGTAGGATCACCGCCTTGCCCGGCTTCAGGAACTTCACCATCTTCCTTCTCATCTCCTCGCGTTGCGCCGCCGCCGATGGGTTTCGGGTTGGGGGAGGGGTTGGAGGCTGTGGACGGGGGAAAGCTGGCACCTGATACGTCTCCAACGTATCTATAATTTTTGATGGTTCCATGCTATTATCTTGTCAACTTTGGATGTTTTGTATGCATTAATATGCTATTTTATATATTTTTTGGGACTAACCTATTAACTCAGCGCCAAGTGCCAATTCCAGTTTTTTCCGTGTTTTTGACCTTTTTCGGAGGAGAATATTAAACGGAGTCCAAACGGAATAAAACCCGCGGAATTATTTTTTCCATAACAGAAGACACGCAGGAAACTTGAGAACCAAGGCAGGGGACCTCAGAGGAGGTCACAAGCCACCCAGGACCGACCTAAGGGGGCAGGCCTAGCAGGCTTGTGGGCCCCCTGTGGCTCCCCTGCCCTACTTATTCCGCCTATAAATTCCCTAAAAATCTGAAACCACGGGAGAGAGCCACGGAAATAATTTTCCGCCGCTGCAAGCTTCTGTCTCCGCAAGATCCCATCTGGGGCACGTTCTGGTGTCCTACTGGAGGGGGGATTCAAACACGGAGGGCTTCTTCATCAACACCATTGCCTCTGCGATGATGCGTGAGTAGTTCACCACAGACCTTCGTGTCCATAGCTAGTAGCTAGATGGCTTCTTCTCTCTCTTGGATCTTCAATACAAAGTTCTCCATGATCTTCATGGAGATCTATCCGATGTAATCTTCTTTTGCGGTGTGTTTGTCGAGATCCGATGAATTGTGGATTTATGATCAGATTATCTATGAATTTTATTTGAGTTTCCTCTGATCTCTCTTATATGCATGATTTTGTATCCTTGTAATTCTCTTCGAGTTGTGGGTTTCGTTTGGCCAACTTGATCTATAATTCTTGCAATGGGAGAAGTGTTTGGTTTTGGGTTCATACCGTGCGGTGTCCTCACCCAGTGACAGAAGGGATAGCGAGGCACGTATCGTGTTGTTGCCATCAAGGGTAAAAAGATGGGGTTTATATCTATTGCATGAATTTATCCCTCTACATCATGTCATCTTGCTTAAGGCGTTACTCCGTTCGTTATGAACTCAATACACTAGATGCATGCTGGATAGCGGTCGATGTGTGGAGTAATAGTAGTAGATGCAGAAAGTATCGGTCTACTTGTCTCGGACGTGATGCCTATATGTATGATCATTGCCTTAGATATCATCATGACTTTGCGCGGTTCTATCAATTGCTCGACAGTAATTCGTTCACCCACCGTAATACTTGCTATCATGAGAGAAGCCTCCAGTGAACACTATGGACCTCGGGTCTACTTCACTTCATATTTTCAGCTTTGCACTTTCACTTTGTTGCACTTTCCGCCTTCAAATCTCACCTTGCAATCAATCGTGAAGGGATTAACAACCCCTTTGTAGCATTGAGTGCAAGTTTGTTTGTTTTTGCGCAGGTACTTTGGAGACTTGCCTTGATACTCCTACTGGATTGATACCTTGGTTCTCAAAGTGAGGGAAATACTTACTTCTACTGTGGTGCATCACCCTTTCCTCTTCAAGGGAAAAACCAACGCAAGCTCAAGAGGTAGTGATACGTCTCAAACGTATCTATAATTTTTGATGGTTTCATGCTGTTATCTTGTCATCTTTGGATGTTTTATGTACCTTTTATATCTTTTTTGGGACTAACTTATTAATTCAGTGCCACGTGCCAGTTCCTGTTTTTTCTGTGTTTTTGGCTCTTTTCAGATCTGATTTTGGAACGGAGTCCAAACGGAATAAAATCCCCGAAATAAAATTTTTCCCGAACGGAAGAAGATCAGGGGGCTTGAGGGCCAAGGCAGGAGAGCTACAGGGGGCCCACAAGCCCTGTAGCCGCCACCAGGGGGCGGCTAGCAGGCTTGTGGCCTCCTTGGTGCCCCCCTGACCTAGCTCCTTCGCCTATATATTCCCTAAAATACAAAAAAAAAATCGGGGAATCCACGAAAACACTTTTCCGCCGCCGCAAGCTTCCGTTTTCGTGAGATCTCATCTAGAGACCCTTCCCGATGCCCTGCCGGAGGGGACTTTGGAGTTGGAGGGCTTCTACATCAACGTCATCTCCCCTCCAATGACTCGTGAGTAGTTCACTTCAGACCTACAGGTCCGTAGTTAATAGCTAGATGGCTTCTTCTCTCTCTTGGATCTTCAATACAAAGTTCTCCATGATCTTCATGGATATCTATCCGATGTAATCCTCTTTGGCAGTGTGTTTGTCGAGATCCGATGAATTGTGGATTTGTGACCAGATTATCTATGATATATATTTGAGTCTTTGCTGATTTCTTATATGCATGATTTGATATCCTTGTAAGTCTCTCCGAGTATTGGGTTTTGTTTGGCCAACTAGATCTATGATTCTTGCAATGGGAGAAGTGCTTGGTTTTGGGTTCATACCGTGTGGTGACCTTTCCTAGTGACAGTAGGGGCAGCAAGGCACACATCGTGTAGTTGCCATCAAGGGTAACAATATGGGCTTTGTCGTAGATATGAGATTGTCCATCTACATCATGTCATCTTGCTTAAGGCGTTACTCTGTTCTTTTGGACTTAATACACTAGATCATGCTGGATAGCGGTCGACGTGTGGAGTAATAGTAGTAGATGCAGAAAGTATCGGTGTACTTGTTTTCGACGTGATGCCTATAAATATAATCATTGCCATAGATGACGTCACGACTTTGCGCGGTTCTATCAATTGCTCGACAGTAATTTGTTCACCCACCGTCTACTTGCTTTCATGAGAGAAGCCACTAGTGAACACTACGGCCCCCGTGTCTATTCACACCTTGCTTTTACTTTGCTTTGTTACTTTGTTGCTTTCAGTTCTCACTTGGCAAACAATCTATAAGGGATTGACAACCCCTTCATAGCGTTGGGAGCAAGCTTTTTGTGTTTGTGCAGGTACTTGTGATACTCCTTCACTGGATCGATACCTTGGTTCTCAAAACTGAGGGAAATACTTACCACCGCTGCGCTACATCACCCTTTCCGCTTCGAGGGAACACCAACGCAAGGCTCCAAGGCCACGGGGGAATCCTTTGCATATTTGCCTAGGAAGTCCCTAAAGGCGTAGCCGTAGCAGAAGGATTCCTGGTGCCATTGCTGAGGATAATCAAGACAAGAATAGTCTCCCGTCAGCACGTGTTTCTAGCGCCGTTGGAAGGTCTTTTGTTGCAGTAGCAGGTAGCAAGACGAATTTCTGGCGCCGTTGCCGGGGAGTATCAAGTCAAGAATAGTCTTCCTCCAATGTGTCAATTTCAGGCACCGGTGACTGTTCTAAGTGAAGCTTATCCAAGTAACTGTCATAAACTCATCTCTTGCATTTACTTTTTTTGCCTCTCGTTTTCCTCTCCCCCATTTCTAAAAAACATAAGTTACAAAAATATATTCCTTTTACGTTCGCCCTTTTCTTTCGCTTGCTTTCTGTTCGCTTTTGTGCTTGTATGCTTGCTGAAGTCACCATGACTGAAAACACCAAACTTTGTGACTTCTCGAATACTAATAATAATGATTTTATTAGTACTCCGATTGCTCCCGCCACTAGTGCGGAATCATATGAAATAAATGCTGCTTTGCTGAATCTTGTTATTAAAGAGAAATTTTCCGGCCTTCCTAGTGAAGATGCCGCATCCCATCTTAATACCTTCATTGAGTTATGCAATATGCAAAAGAAGAAACATGTGGATAATGATGTGATTAAATTGAAGCTATTTCCGTTCTCACTGCGAGATCGAGCAAAAACTTGGTTTTCATCTTTGACCAAGAATAGTATTGATTCTTGGAACAAGTGTAAAGATGCTTATATATCCAAGTATTTTCCACCGGCTAAGATTATCTCTGTCCATAATGATATCATGAATTTTAAGCAACTAGATCATGAACATGTTGCACAATCTTGGGAGAGAATGAAATTGATGATTAGAAATTGTCCCGCTCATGGCTTGAGTCTTTGGATGATTATACAAATCTTCTATGTTGGTTTGAATTCCGCTTCTAGAAATATCTTGGATTCTGCCTCCGGTGGAACTTTCATGGAAATCACACTTGGAGAAGCCACAAAACTCCTAGACAGTATCATGACAAACTATTCTCAATGGCACACTGAAAGGTCACCTACTAGTAAAAAAGTGCATGCTATAGAAGAAATTAACTCTTTGAGTGCTAAGATGGATGAGTTAATGAAATTGTTTGCTAGTAAAGGTGCTCCTCTAGATCCAAATGATATGCCTTTGTCTTCCTTGATTGAGAATAGCCATGGGAGCTTGGATATTAATTTTGTTGGTAGGAATAATTTTGGCAACAACAATGCTTATAGAGGAAACTTTATTCCTAGGCCTTTTCCTAGTAATCCCTCTAATAACTTTGGAAATTCCTACAACAATGCTCATGGAAACTACAATAAATTACCCTCTGATCTTGAGAGTAATTTTAAAGAGTTTATCAACTCGCAAAAGATTTTCAGTGCGTCCATAGAAGAAAAACTGCTCAAAACTGATGACTTGGCTAGGACCGTTGATAGAATGTCTCTTGATGTTGATGATTTTAAATTGAGATGTGCTCCTCCCAAGATCAATATGGATGAAACTTTAAAAGCTATGCATGTTTCCATGAATGAGAGTAAAGAAAGAACCGCCCAAATTCGTGCTAGACATGAATGGCTTAAAAAGGCGTGTTCTCGTGATGAGAATCACGAAGATCTTAAAGTGCTTGGTGTGAATCCCATTGAATCCTTGTTTTCTAATGTCAATCCTAATGATGATGGGGCTGGATATGAATCGACTTTGGTTGAGAAATGCCCCAAGGATTCAGAGTCTATCTATCTTGATGCTAAAAGCATTGAAAGTGGAGTAGAGGATATCAAAACTTTGATTAGTAATGAAATTACTACTTTGGATTTAAAGGAATTCAATTATGATAGTTTCTCTTTGATTGAATGTATTTCCTTTATGCAATCCATGCTAAACTCTCCACATGCTTATAGCCAAAATAAGGCCTTTACCGATCATATCGTCGATGTTATGATGAAATCTCTTGAAGAGAAACTTGAGTTGGAAGTTTCTATTCCTAGAAAACTTCATGATGAGTGGGAACCTACTATCAAAATCAAGATTAAAAACTATGAATGCAATGCTTTGTGTGATTTGCGTGCTAGTGTTTCCGCTATTCCAAAGTCTTTATGTGATGTTCTAGGCTTCAATGAGATTGATGAGTGCTCTCTTAATTTGCATCTTGCGGATTCTACTGTTAAGAAACTCGTGGGAAGGATCAATGATGTTCTTATTATTGCAAATAGGAACTATGTACCTGTGGATTTCATTGTGCTTGATATTGATTGCAATCCGACATGTCCTATCATTCTTGGTAGACCTTTCCTAAGGACTATGGGTGCTATCATCGATATGAAGGAAGGGAATATTAGATTTCAATTTCCATTAAAGAAGGGCATGGAACATTTTCCTAGAAATAAAATAAGATTGCCTTATGAATCCATGATGAGGGCTACTTATGGTTTGAGCACCAAAGACGACGATACGTGATTCTATCGCCTTATGCCTAGCTAAGGGCGTTAAACAACAACGCTTGTTGGGAGGCAACCCAATGAATTTATCTTTGCTTTTTTCTTTCTGTTTTGTTGTTTCCACACCATCATAATTCTGTTATGATTGTGTTTTTTGTGTTTCTTTTTGTGTTTGAGCCAAGTGGAACCTTTATGACTAGTTTTGGTGATGGTTGTTTGATCTTGCTGAAAAAGACATAAACTTTGTGCTCACGAAATTATTTTTCATTCCTATCCAGAAAGAGCTTTTGAGTTGATTCTTTTTGCTTCTCGTTGATATGCCAATTGCCCTAATTTTCATAGTTTTCAGAATTTTGGAGATACCAGAAGTATACAGATTGCTACAGACTGGTCTGTTTTTGACAGATTCTGTTTTTGTTGTGTTGATTGCTTATTTTGATGAGACTATGGATAGTATCGGGGGGGTACTAGCCATGGAAAAGTGAGAATACAGTAATATAACACCAATATAAATAGAAATCAAGTTTGCTACAGTACCTAAATAATTGGTAGTTTGTTTTCTTGTGCTAATGATATCACGAGTTTTTGTTTAAGTTTTGTGTTGTGAAGTTTTCAAGTTTTGGGTGATGTTCTCATGGACAATGGGATAAAGAGTGGAAAGATCTCAAGGTTGGGGATGCCCAAGGCATCCAAAGCCAAAGTCAAGGGCACCAAAAGCCTAAGCTTGGGGATGCCCCAGGAAGGCATCCTCTCTTTCGTCTCCAATCCATCGGTAACGTTACTTGGAGCTATATTTTTATTCACCACATGATATGTGTTTTGCTTGGAGCGTCGTGTATTATCGGAGTCTTTTCTTTTTTTTGTGTCACAATCATCCTTGCTGCACACCTTTTGAGAGAGACATGCAATCATCGTGAATTTGCTAGAATACTCATTGAGCTTCGCTTATATCTTTTGAGTTAGGCAATTTAGCTCGCATGTGCTTCACTTATATCTTTTGAGCTAGATAACTTTGCTCTAGTGCTTCACTTGGATCCTTTTAGAGCACGGCGGTGTCATATCTTGGAGAAATAAGAACTCTCGGTCTTCACTTATATCTTTTTGAGAGTGCTCTCTCTGAGTAACTTGGTAATTGGCTTGTGCTATGAAAGAGTCATAAAGATGATAGGCATCCAAAGAGGATATAATAAAAACTTCCACATTCATGTGCATTGATTAGTAAAGAGAAGTTTGATTCCTCTCAATTAGTTTTGAGACATGGATTTGGTGATATTATAGTTATGTTAGTAGGGTGTTGTGAATCTAGAATTACTTGTGTTGAAGTTAGTGATTCCCGTAGCATGCACGTATGGTGAACCGCTATGTTAGGAAGTCGGAGCATAATTGATTTATTGACTGTCATCCTTTGTGTTGCGGTCGGGATTGCGTGATGGTTAACACCTACCAACCCTTCCCCTAGGAGTATGCATTTAGCACTTTGTTTCGGTTACTAATAAAACTTTCGCAAAAAGTATATGAGTTCTTCATGAATAATGTGAGTCCATGGTATAGATGCACTTTCACCTTCCACCATTGCTATCCTCTCTAGTGCCGTGCAACTTTCTCCGGTGCACAAACCCACCATATACCTTCCTCAAAACAGCCACCATACCTACCTAGTATGGCATTTTCATAGCCATTCCGAGATATATTGCCATGCAACTCCCACCGTTCCGTCTCATGACTTGTGCCGTCACTTTCATATTGCCATTGCATGATCGTAAGATAGCTAGCGAGATGTTTTCAATGTCATACGCTAAGCTAGATCGTTGCACATCCCGGTACACTGCCGGAGGCATTTCCTATAGAGTCATCATTTCTCCAAGTGTTGAGTTGTAAGTAAATAAAATTGTGATGATCATCACTATTAGAGCATTGTCCCATGTGAGGGAAAAAAAGGCCAAAGTTGCCCACCAAAAAAAAATGAAAAAAAGAGGCCGAAGAGCCCAAACAAAAAAAGAGAAAAAAAAGAAAGAGAGAAAAAGAGAGAAGGGACAATGCTACTATCTTTTTCCACACTTGTGCTTCAAAATAGCACCATGTTCTTCATGATAGAGAGTCTCTTGTTTTGACACTTCCTTATACTAGTGGGAATCTTCATTATATAACTTGGCTTGTATATTCCAATGATGGGCTTCCTCAAAATTGCCCTAGGTCTTCGTGAGCAAGCAAGTTGGGTGCACACTCACTAGTTCTCCTTTTGAGCTTTCACACACTTATAGCTCTCGTGCATCCGTTGCATGATAATCCTACTGATTCACATTGATATCTATTGATGGACATCTCCATAGCCCTTTGATACGCCGAGTCGGTGTGACCATCGCCACCTTTTTGCCTCACAACCTCCTCCACAGTCTATTCCACCTATAGTGCTATATCCATGGCTCACGCTCATGTATTGCGTGAGAGTTGAAAAAGTTTGAGAAAGTAAGAGTGCGAAAACAATTACTTGGACAATACTGGGGTTGTGCATGATTTAAATTTGTTGTGTGGGGATGATGGAGCATAGCCAGACTATATGATTTTTTACGGATAACTTTCCTTGGCCTTATTATTTCAAAAGTTCATGAGCACTTTGTTAGTATGCTTGAAGTACTATTGTTTTCATGTCAATAGTAAACTGTCATTTTGAATCTTACGGATCTGAACATTCATGCCACGAGAAAGAAGTTACAAAGGACAAATATGATTAGGTAGCATTCCACATCAAAAATTTAGTCTTTATCACTTCCCTACTCGAGGACGAGCAGGAGTTAAGGTTGGGGATGCTTGATACGTCTCCAACGTATCTATAATTTTTGATGGTTCCATGCTATTATCTTGTCAACTTAGGATGTTTTGTATGCATGAATATGCTATTTTATATCTTTTTTGGGACTAACCTATTAACTCAGTGCCAAGTGCCAATTCCTGTTTTTTCCGTGTTTTTGACCTTTTCAGAGGAGAATATTGAAATGAGTCCAAATTGAATAAAACCCGCGGAATGATTTTTTCCATAACAGAAGACATGCAGGAAACTTGAGAACCAAGTCAGGGGACCTCGGAGGAGGTCACAAGCCACCCATGCCTGGCCTAGGGGGAGGGGGGGGGGGCTAGCAGGCTTGTGGCCCCCTTTGGCTCCCCTTCCCTACTTCATCTGCCTATAAATTCCCTAAAAATCTGAAACCACGGGAGAGAGCCACGAAAATACTTTTCCGCCGCCGCAAGCTTCTGTCTCCGCAAGATCCCATCTAGGGCACGTTCTGGTGCCCTGCTGTAGGGGGGATTCAGACACGGAGGGCTTCTTCATCAACACCATTGCCTCTCCGATGATGCGTGAGTAGTTCACCACAGACCTTCGGGTCCATAGCTAGTAGCTAGATAGCTTCTTCTCTCTCTTGGATCTTCAATACAAAGTTCTCCATGATCTTCATGGAGATCTATGCGATGTAATCTTCTTTCGCGGTGTGTTTGTCGAGATCCGATGAACTGTGGATTTATAATCAGATTATCTATGAATGTTATTTGAGTTTCCTCTGATCTCTCTTATATGCATGATTTCGTATCCTTGTAATTCTCTACGAGTTGTGGGTTTCGTTTGGCCAACTTGATCTATAATTCTTGCAATGGGAGAAGTGCTTGGTTTTGGGTTCATACCATGCGGTGTCCTCGCCCAGTGACAGAAGGGGTAGCGAGGCACGTATCGTGTTGTTGCCATCAAGGATAAAAAGATGGGGTTTATATCTATTGCATGAATTTATCCCTCTACATCATGTCATCTTGCTTAAGGTGTTACTCTGTTCGTTATGAACTCAATACACTAGATACATGCTGGATAGCGGTCGATATGTGGAGTAATAGTAGTAGATGCAGAAAGTATCGGTCTACTTGTCTCGGATGTGATGCCTATATGTATGATCATTTCCTTAGATATCATCATGACTTTGTGCGGTTCTATCAATTGCTCGACAGTAATTCGTTCACCCACCGTAATACTTGCTATCATGAGAGAAGCCTCTAGTAAACACTATGGCCCCCGGGTCTACTTCACTTCATAGTTTCAGCTTTACACTTTCACTTTGTTGCACTTTCCACCTTCAGATATCACCTTGCAATCAATCGTGAAGGGATTGACAACCCCTTTGTAGCATTGGGTGCAAGTTTGTTTGTTTTGCCCATGTACTTTGGAGACTTGCCTTGATACTCCTACTGGATTGATACCTTGGTTCTCAAACTGAGGGAAATACTTACTGCTACTATGCTGCATCACCCTTTCCTCTTCAAGGGAAAAACCAATGCAAGCTCAAGAGGTAGCAGCGGCGTTGTTGGGGAGGAGATTATATAGGTTGGCGGCGCTAGGGTTTCGCCGAGTCATGTGAAGAATAGATCTTGTTTTTGGTGATTCTTCACCAAGCACCACGGTCGTGGCAGGCAGAGGCCATTCGTGTCGGTTTGTGGCACCAACCGGGACCAAAGACATCCTTTCGTGTCGGTTGGTGGTACAAACCGGGACCAAAGACTCCCTTTAGTGTCGGTTTACGGAATAAACCGGGACTAAAGGTGTCACACCCAAGATGCGACCCTATCCTCAATTTGGCACGAGGGCCTCGTCAGGGATAGAAGCGCATCTCGTCGTGTCGCAAGAATGGATACCGTTACAAGTACATGTACTGAAGAGAAGAGATATATAATAGAATTGGCTTACACTCGCCACAAGCTACATCAGAGTCACATCAGTACATTACATAATCATCAAGAGTAAGAGCAGGGTCCGACTACGGACGAAAACAAACGATAAAAGAGGAACGACGTCCATCCTTTCTATCCCAGGCTGCCGGCCTGGAACCCATCCTAGATCGATGAAGAAGAAGAAGAAGAAGCAACTCCAAATGAACAATCAATGCGCTCGCGTCACATAACCTTTACCTGTACCTGCAACTAGTGTTGTAGTAATCTATGAGCAAAAGAGGACTCAACAATCTCATTTCCAAAGGTATCAAGACTAGCAAAGCTTAATGGGTGAGGCGTGGTTAAGTGGTGAGGTTGCAGCAGCGGCTAAGCATATATCTGGTGGCTAAACTTACGAGTACAAGAAATAAGAGGGGGAAGTGTTGGGGAACGTCGCATGGGAAACAAAAATTTTCCTACGCGCACGAAGACCTATCATGGTGATGTCCATCTACGAGAGGGGATGTGTGATCTACGTACCCTTGTAGACCGTACAGCAGAAGCGTTAGTGAACGCGGTTGATGTAGTGGAACGTCCTCACGTCCCTCGATCCGCCCCTCGAACTATTCTGCGATCAGTCCCACGATCTAGTGCCGAACGGACGGCACCTCCGCGTTCAGCACACGTACAGCTCGACGATGATCTCGGCCTTCTTGATCCAGCAAGAGAGACGGAGAGGTAGAAGTGTTCTCCGGCAGCGTGACGGCGCTCCGGAGGTTGGTGATGATCTCGTCTCAGCAGGGCTCCGCCCAAGCTCCGCAGAAACGCGATCTAGAGGTAAAACCGTGGAGATATGTGGTCGGGCTGCCGTGGCAAAAGTTGTCTCAAATCAGCCCTAAAACCCCACTATATATAGGAGAGGGAAGGGGGAGCCTTGCCTTGGGGTCCAAGAACCCCCAAGGGGTCGGCCGAGCCAAGTGGGGAAGGATTCCCCTCCCAAACCGAGTCCTACTTGGCTTGGAAGGTGGAGTCCTTCCCTTTCCCACCTCCTCCTTTTTTTTTTCCTTTCCTCTTTGATTTTCTTCCCAATGCGCATAGGCCTCTCTTGGGCTGTCCCACCAGCCCACTAAGGTCTGGTGCGGCACTCCAAACACCTATGGGCTTCCCCGGGGTGGGTGGGCCCCCCCTGGTGAACTCCCGGAACCCATTCGTCATTCCCGGTACATTCCCGGTAACTCCGAAAACCTTCCGGTAATCAAATGAGGTCATCCTATATATCAATCTTCGTTTCCGGACCATTCCGGAAACCCACGTGACGTCCGTGATCTCATCCGGTACTCCGAATAACATTCGGTAACCAACCATATAACTCAAATACGCATAAAACAACGTCGAACCTTAAGTGTGCAGACCCTGCGGGTTCGAGAACTATGTAGACATGACCCGAGAGACTCCTCGGTCAATATCCAATAGCGGGACCTGGATGCCCATATTGGATCCTACATATTGTACGAAGATCTTATCGTTTGAACCTCAGTGCCAAGGATTCATATAATCCCGTATGTCATTCCCTTTGTCCTTCGGTATGTTACTTGCCCGAGATTCGATCGTCGGTATCCGCATACCTATTTCAATCTCGTTTACCGGCAAGTCTCTTTACTCGTTCCATAATACAAGATCCCGTAACTTACACGAAGTCACATTGCTTGCAAGGCTTGTGTGTGATGTTGCATTACCGAGTGGACCCTGAGATAGCTCTCCGTCACACGGAGTGACAAATCCCAGTCTTGATCCATACTAACTGAACTAACACCTTTGGAGATACCTGTAGAGCATCTTTATAGTGACCCAGTTACGTTGCGACGTTTGATACACACAAAGTATTCCTCCAGTATCAGTGAGTTATATGATCTCATGGTCAAAGGAACAAATACTTGACACGCAGAAAACAGTAGCAACAAAATGACACGATCAACATGCTACGTCTATTAGTTTGGGTCTAGTCCATCACGTGATTCTCCTAATGACGTGATCCAGTTATCAAGCAACAACACCTTGTTCATAATCAGAAGACACTGACTATCTTTGATCAACTGGCTAGCCAACTAGAGGCTTCCTAGGGACAGTGTTTTGTCTATGTATCCACACATGTAAATGAGTCTTCATTCAATACAATTATAGCATGGATAATAAATGATTATCTTGATACAGGAATTATAATAATAACTATATTTATTATTGCCTCTAGGGCATAATTCCAAAAGTCTCCCACTTGCACTAGAGTCAATAATCTAGCCCTCACATCATCATGCGAATTACATTGTAATAAATCTAACACCCATACAGTTCTGGTGTTGATCATGCTTTGGCCGTGGAAGAGGTTTAGTCAGCGGGTCTGCTACATTCAGATCCGTGTGCACTTTGCATATATTTTCGTCCTCTCCTTCGACGTAGTCGCGGATGAGGTTGAAGCGTCGTTTGATGTGTCTGGACTTCTTGTGAAAACCGTGGTTCCTTTGCTAAGGCAATGGCACCCGTGTTGTCACAGAACAAGGTTATTGGATCCAGTGCGCTTGGCACCACTCCAAGATCCGTCATGAACTGCTTCATCCAGACACCCTCCTTAGCCGCCTCCGAGGCAGCCATGTACTCCGCTTCACATGTAGAATCTGCTACGACGCTTTGCTTGGAACTGCACCAGCTTACCGCACCCCCATTAAGAATAAATACGTATCCGGTTTGCGACTTAGAGTCGTCCGGATCTGTTTCAAAGCTTGCATCAACGTAACCTTTTACGGCGAGCTCTTCGTCACCTCCATACACGAGAAACATCTCCTTAGTCCTTTTCAGGTACTTCAAGATATTCTTGACCGCCGTCCAGTGATCCACTCCTGGATTACTCTGGAACCTACCTGCCATACTTATGGCCAGGCTAACATCCGGTCTAGTGCACAACATTGCATACATGATAGAACCTATGGCTGAAGCATAGGGGACGGAGCGCATATGCTCTCTATCTTCATCAGTTGCTGGGCACTGAGTCTTACTCAATCTCGTACCTTGTAAAACTGGCAAGAACCCTTTCTTGGACTGTTCCATTTTGAACCTCTTCAAAAATTTATCAAGGTATGTGCTTTGTGAAAGTCCTATCAGGCGTTTCAATCTATCCCTGTAGATCTTAATGCCTAGAATGTAAGCAGCTTCTCCTAGGTCCTTCATAGAGAAACTTTTATTCAAGTAATCCTTTATGCTCTCCAAAAACTCTACGTTGTTTCCAATCAGCAATATGTCATCCACGTATAATATTAGAAACGCCACAGAGCTCCCACTCACTTTCTTGTAAATACAAGATTCTCCAACCACTTGTATAAACCCAAATGCTTTGATCACCTCATCAAAGCGTTTGTTCCAACTCCGAGATGCTTGCACCAGTCCATAAATGGATCGTGGAGCTTGCACACCTTGTCAGCATTCTTAGGATCAACAAAACCTTCGGGTTGCATCATATACAACTCTTCCGTAAGGAAACCGTTAAGGAACGCCGTTTTGACATCCATCTGCCAGATTTCATAATCGAAAAATGCAGCTATTGCTAACATGATTCTGACGGACTTAAGCATCGCTACGGGTGAGAATGTCTCATCGTAGTCAACTCCTTGAACTTGTGAAAAACCCTTTGCCACAAGTCGAGCTTTATAAACGGTCACATTGCCGTCAGCGTCCGTCTTCCTCTTAAAGATCCATTTGTTCTGAATAGCCTTGCGGCCCTCAGGCAGTACTTCCAAAGTCCACACTTTGTTCTCATACATGGATCCTATCTCGGACTTCATGGCTTCTAGCCATTTGTTGGAATCCGGGCCCACCATTGCTTCTTCATAATTTGCAGGTTCATTGTTGTCCAACAACATGATTGACAAGACGGGATTACCGTACCACTCTGGAGCAGCACGTGGTCTCGTCGACCTGCGTGGTTCGACAGAAACTTGAACCGGAGTTTCATGATCATCATCATTAACTTCCTCCTCAACCGGCGTCGCAACGACAGAGGTTTCCCCTTGCCCTGCGCCACCATCCAGAGGGATGAGAGGTTCGACAACCTCGTCAAGTTCTATCTTCCTCCCACTCAATTCTCTCGAGAGAAACTCCTTCTCGAGAAAAGCTTCGTTTTTAGCAACAAACACTTTGCCCTCGGATTTGAGATAGAAGGTGTACCCAACTGTCTCTTTTGGGTAACCTATGAAGATGCACTTTTCCGCTTTGGGTTCCAGCTTTTCAGGCTGAAGCTTTTTGACATAAGCATCACATCCCCAAACTTTTAGAAATGACAACTTTGGCCTTTTGCCATACCACAGTTCGTATGGTGTCGTCTCAACGGATTTTGATGGTGCGCTATTTAAAGTGAATGCAACTGTTTCTAATGCATAACCCCAAAACGATAACGGCAAATCGGTAAGAGACATCATAGATCGCACCATCTCTAATAAAGTACGATTACGACGTTCGGACACACCATTACGCTGTGGTGTTCCAGGCGGTGTCAACTGTGAAACAATTCCACATTGTCTTAAGTGAGCACCAAACTCGAAACTCAGATATTCACCCCCACGATCAGACCGTAGGAACTTGATCTTCTTTTTACGATGGTTTTCAACTTCACTCTGAAATTGCTTGAACTTTTCAAATGTTTCGGACTTGTGCTTCATTAAGTAGACATAACCATATCTACTCAAATCGTCAGTGAAGGTGAGAAAATAACGATATCCGCCGCGTGCCTCTACGCTCATCGGACCACACACATCGGTATGTATGATTTCCAACAAGTTACTTGCACGCTCCATTGTTGCGGAGAACGGAGTTTTAGTCATATTTCCCATGAGGCATGGTTCGCACGTGTCAAGTGAATCAAAGTCAAGTGACTCCAAAAGTCCATCGGCATGGAGTTTCTTCATGCGCTTTACACCAATATGACCTAAGCGGCAGTGCCACAAAAATATGGCACTATCATTGTTAACTCTAACTCTTTTGGTCTCAATGTTATGTATGTGTGTATCACTATCAAGATTCAATATGAACAATCCTCTCACATTGGGTGCATGACCATAAAAGATGTTACTCATAGAAATAGAACAACCATTATTCTCTGACTTAAAAGAGTAATCGTCTCGCAATAAACAAGATCCAGATATAATGTTCATGCTCAACGCAGACACTAAATAACAATGATTTAAGTTCATAAATAATCCTGATGGTAACTGAAGTGGGACTGTGCCGACGGCGATTGCATCAACCTTGGAACCATTTCCCACGCGCATCGTCACTTCATCTTTTGCTAGCCTTCGTCTATTCCGCAGTTCCTGTTTCGAGTTGCAAATATGAGCAACAGAACCGGTATCGAATACCCAGGCACTACTACGAGAGCCGGTTAAGTACACATCAATAACATGTATATCAAATATACCTGATTTTTCTTTGGCCGCCTTCTTATCAGCCAGATACTTGGGGCAATTGCGCTTCTAGTGACCCATACCCTTGCAATAGTAACACTCTGTTTCAGGCTTAGGTCCAGCTTTGGGTTTCTTCGTCGGATTGGCAACAGGCTTGCCGCTCTTCTTTGATTTACCCTTCTTGCCTTTGCCGTTTCTCTTGAAACTAGTGGTCTTATTCACCATCAACACTTGATGTTCTTTACGGAGTTCAGACTCTGCGACTTTCAGCATCGCAAACAACTCCCGGGTGACTTGTTCATCCCTTGCATGTTGTAGTTCAACACAAAGCCTTTATAGCTTGGCGGCAGTGATCGAAGGATTCTGTCAGTGATAGCCTCTTGCGGGAGTTCAATCCCCAGCTCAGCTAGACGGTTTGAGTACCCAGACATTTTGAGCACATGTTCACTGACAGACGAGTTCTCCTCCATCTTGCAAGCATAGAATTTATCGGAGGTCTCATACCTCTCGATCCGGGCGTTCTTCTGAAAGATAAACTTCAACTCCTGGAACATCTCAAATGCTCCATGACGCTCAAAGCGACGTTGAAGTCCCGGTTCTAAGCCATACAAGACTGCACATTGAACTACTGAGTAGTCCTCCTTACGTGCTAACCAAGCGTTCTTAACATCCTGGTCAGCCGTAGCGGGTGGTTCATCTCCTAGCGCAGCATTAAGGACATAATCCTTCTTCCCAGCTTGTAAGATTAGCTTAAGATTACGAGCCCAGTCTACAAAGTTGCTTCCATCATCTTTCAACTTAGCTTTCTCTAGGAACGTATTAAAATTCAGGGTGACTGTCGCGTGAGCCATGATGTACAACACAAATATATTCAAAGTGGACTTAGACTATGTTCAAGATAATTAGAGTTTAACTTAATCAAATTATTTGCTAAACTCCCACTCAAAAAGTACATCTCTCTAGTCATTTGAGTGGTTCATGATCCACTTACACTAGCTCAAGTCCGATCATCACATGAGTTGAGCATAGTTTCAGTGGTAAGCATCCCTATGCTAATCATATCATCTATATGATTCATGATCGACCTTTCGGTCCCATGTGTTCCGAGGCCATGTCTGCACATGCTAGGCTCGCAGAGGCGGAGGCAGTGGGGGCGAGCGGGGGCCAGGCCCCCGCAATGGTTCGCCCCCCCTACCAATTTCCAGCAGGGACTAGTACCGTTAGCTATTATTGTTAGGCTTAATTATCTGGCCATTAGCAGTTATATGGGCTAAATTTCAAGTGCAAGCCCAAGTTGAATTTGCATCGGCTGCTGGACATTGCGTTATTTACGTACTCGATCCATCAGGAAGCCTAAAAAAAGCTAATCGACTAGGATCAACGATCTACCGCACACGCACGCCCTCCTGGACTCTTTCTTCTGCAACGCGCTAGGGCTTCATTGTGGCCGCCCCTCCGGCTGCCGGGGGTCACGCCGTCATCTCGTCGCTTGGTAATTAGCGAAGCTGCTAGCCTGCAGTGCCATGTATCAGTAGAGTCCCCGAGAATAGATTGTACAAGTCCACGAACTATATTGACTACAGCCGGTCGGACAGCGCCAACACACCCAATTCCTAACTTGAACCCGTGAATCAGAGACAAGGTATTACGTATTATCTACAGATTCATAATACTATACTTGTCACTTGCCAGTCAGTTTCATACTTTTATTTTCCATAGATTCATACCATTATTCTTCACAGATTCATACTATTATACTTCTCAACTGCTGCTGCTAATATTTGCACATCATCGAGGACGCCTCTGGACTCACTCCCCATTCCTCAACCTCACGGCATGGCTCACACGCACATTACGCCAACATAAGGTAATCATATTTTAATATCGCTAATTACTAGTGTTGGTCATAGTTGATTACAATTAAATAGTACTATTGTGTCTTATTTTTTAGATTGATACTTCCTCTTTATAGAAATATAAGATCGGTTAGAGCAGCAATATAAAGGGAGTTAAGCTATTAATAAGAGCAGATGAAAACATGGTATAATCAATCTTAAATTTGTATATTTCAAGAATGAAGAGAAATAGACACCACTAAAAAGTTTGGAAGGCAGGGTATCTTACTAGACATAATAGCCGGACCTCAATCTAATTAATATGCAAATTGTTGATCAAAATATTATAAAACTAGTAAAATTACACAAATAGCTACATCTCTTGTGCCGTTGTGTTCCTATCAGTGCCTAGATTTTCTATCTCTTCTTTCCCCGTCTCATTGTGATAGACTTGGTAATTTCATTAAAAAAATGTGAAAAGAGGTCCAGTCGATGAAAAAAAAACTCTCTTGTGCCATTGTCTTCGCCCCCCCTATGTTCAAATCCTGGCTCCGCCCCTGTAGGCTCGTCAAGCTTAACCCGAGTGTTCCGCGTGCGCAACTGTTTTGCACCCGTTGTATGTGAACGTTGAGTCTATCACACCCTATCATCACGTGGTGTCTCGAAACGACGAACTGTAGCAACGGTGCACAGTCGGGGAGAACGCAATTTCGTCTTGAAATTTTAGTGAGAGATCACCTCATAATGCTACCTCGTTCTAAGCAAAATAAGGTGCATAAAAGGATTAACATCACATGCAATTCATAAGTGACATGATATGGCCATCATCACGTGCTCCTTGATCTCCATCACCAAAGCACCGGCACGATCTTCTTGTCACCGGTGCCACACCATGATCTCCATCAACGTGTCGCCATCGGGGTTGTCGTGCTACTCATGCTATTACTACTAACGCTACATCCTAGCAAAATAGTAAATGCATCTGCAAGCACTAGTTATAAAGACAACCCTATGGCTCCTGCCGGTTGCCGTACCATCGACGTGCGAGTCGATATTATCTATTACAACATGATCATCTCATACATCCAATATATCACATCACATCGTTTGGCCATATCACATCACAAGCATACCCTGCAAAAACAAGTTAGACGTCCTCTAATTTTGTTGTTGCATGTTTTACGTGGTGACCATGGGTATCTAGTAGGATCGCATCTTACTTACGCAAACACCACAACGGAGATATATGAGTTGCTATTTAACCTCATCCAAGGACCTCCTCGGTCAAATCCGATTCAACTAAAGTTGGAGAAACTGACACCCGCCAGTCATCTTTGAGCAACGGAGTTACTCGTAGCGATGAAACCAGTCTCTCGTAAGCGTACGAGTAATGTCGGTCCGAGCCGCTTCGATCCAACAATACCGCGGAATCAAGAAAAGACTAAGGAGGGCAGCAAAACACACATCACCGCCCACAAAAACTTTTGTGTTCTACTCGAGAAGACATCTACGCATGAACCTAGCTCATGATGCCACTGTTGGGGAACGTCGCATGGGAAACAAAAAATTTCCTATGCGCACGAAGACGTATCATGGTGATGTCCATCTATGAGAGGGGATGTGTGATCTACGTACCCTTGTAGACCGTACAGCAGAAGCGTTAGTGAACGCGGTTGGTGTAGTGGAACGTCCTCACGTCCCTCGATCCGCCCCGCGAACTATTCCGCGATCAGTCCCACGATCTAGTGCCGAACGAACGGCACCTCCGCGTTCAGCACACGTACAACTCGACGATGATCTCGGCCTTCTTGATCCAGCAAGAGAGACGGAGAGGTAGAAGAGTTCTCCGGCAGCGCGACGGCGCTCCGGACGTTGGTGATGATCTCGTCTCAGCAGGGCTCCGCCCGAGCTCCGCAGAAACGCGATCTAGTGGTAAAACCGTGGAGATATGTGGTCGGGCTGCCGTGGCAAAAGTTGTCTCAAATCAGCCCTAAAACCCCACTATATATAGGAGAGGGAGGGGGAGCCTTGCCTTGGGGTCCAAGAACCCCCAAGGGGTCGACCGAGCCAAGGGGGGAAGGATTCCCCTCCCAAACCGAGTCCTACTTGGCTTGGAAGGTGGAGTCCTTCTTCCCTTTCCCACCTCCTCCTTTTTTTTCCTTTCCTCTTTGATTTTCTTCCCAATGCGCATAGGCCTCTCTTGGGCTGTCCCACCAGCCCACTAAGGGCTGGTGCGGCACCCCAAAAACCTATGGGCTTCCCCGGGGTGGGTGCCCCCCCCTGGTGAACTCCCGGAACCCATTCGTCATTCCCGGTACATTCCCGGTAACTCCGAAAACCTTCCGGTAATCAAATGAGGTCCTCCTATATATCAATCTTCGTTTCCGGACCATTCCGGAAACCATCGTGACGTCCGTGATCTCATCCGGGACTCCGAACAACATTCGGTAACCAACCATATAACTCAAATACGCATAAAACAACGTCGAACCTTAAGTGTGCAGACCCTGCGGGTTCGAGAACTATGTAGACATGACCCGAGAGACTCCTCGGTCAATATCCAATAGCGGGACCTGGATGCCCATATTGGATCCTACATATTGTACGAAGATCTTATCGTTTGAACCTCAGTGCCAAGTATTCATATAATCCCTTATGTCATTCCATTTGTCCTTCGGTATGTTACTTGCCCGAGATTCGATCGTCGGTATCCGCATACCTATTTCAATCTCGTTTACCGGCAAGTCTCTTTACTCGTTCCGTAATACAAGATCCCGTAACTTATAGTAAGTCACATTGCTTGCAAGGCTTGTGTGTGATGTTGTATTACCGAGTGGGCCCCGAGATACCTCTCCGTCACACGGAGTGACAAATCCCAGTCTCGATTCATACTAACTCAACTAACACCTTCGGAGATACCTATAGAGCATCTTTATAGTCACCCAATTACGTTGCGACGTTTGATACACACAAAGTATTCCTCCGGTGTCAGTGAGTTATATGATCTCATGGTCAAAGGAACAAATACTTGACACGCAGAAAACAGTAGCAACAAAATGACATGATCAACATGCTACGTCTATTAGTTTGGGTCTAGTCCATCACGTGATTCTCCTAATGACGTGATCCAGTTATCAAGCAACAACACCTTGTTCATAATCAGAAGACACTGACTATCTTTGATCAACTGGCTAGCCAACTAGAGGCTTGCTAGGGACAGTGTTTTGTCTATGTATCCACACATGTAAATGAGTCTTCATTCAATACAATTATAGCATGGATAATAAACGATTATCTTGATACAGGAATTATAATAATAACTATATTTATTATTGCCTCTAGGGCATAATTCCAACAGGAAAAACTACGCATAACAGACGTAACTACTGATGATCAAATGAATGATCCTGAACACCTACCTACGTCAGACATAACCCCACCGTGTCCTCAATCGGAGAAGGAACTCACGAAAGAGACAGTCACGATTACGCACTCAGTTGGAAAGTTTTAATTAAGTTAACTTCAAGTTATCTAGAACCAGTGTTAAACAAAGTTTCGACGTTGCCACATAACCACGGGCACGGCTTTCCAAAAGATTTAACCCTGCAGGGGTGCTCCAACTAGTCCATCACAAATTACCACAAGCTGCATAGAAATTCTCAATCACGAAGCTCGCGATCTCATCGGATTCCCTAGTGGAAAACCTCAACTCTGAGATTACCCAAAGCATCACCGGAATCCCGATGCACAAGATATTTCGTCAAAGGTAAAACTAATCCAGCAAGGCCGCCCGACGTGTCGACGATCCCGATAGGAGCCGCCTATCTCGTTCTCAGGACACGACGGATAAGCGAAGCGTACGGTGGCCTTATAGACATCACCCGAATTGCCCCGGGTTGGCCCCGCACGGTGTTCTGTTTTGGACCAGCACCATCAGCACTGGCCCTCCCTGTATTATGTAGAATTACTCCTCGGGTTCATGACGCCCTATGCTTTCAGTATTAACAAAATTATTATGTTGGGCAAATGCAGTACCAATGTTGGGCCTTGCCAGACTAGCTTTAATCTAAAACAAATTATCAAGGGGGTCCCCATAACAACCCCGATCGTGTTAGGAGCGCTCGTTTATGGAACATAACACCGATACCCGAAACTAAGGGGGCAAAAGTGGAACAAAACACCAGGCTAGAAAGGCCGAGCCTTCCACCTTTTACCAAATATATAGGTGCATTAAATTAAATAGCATTAATATGGTGATATGACAAGGAACCCATGTTTTCACATGGAAGCAACTACACCTGCAACTAGCAACGCTAACACCATGGTTAAGCAAGCAGTCACATACCAAATAGTGGTTTGCTAGGTTGAACAGTTGAAGGTTATCATGGCATTGTTGAGAGGCTCATATATACCAAGTGGTAGGCAACGAGACGTAAACGATAGAAATGCTAAATCTAGCATGGCAATGATAGTAATCGTATCTGGGGAAATGGTCATCTTGCCTGAGATCCCGCTTGGAAGAAGAACAACTCCAAGAAGTAGACGAACCAACGTAGTCGAACGGGTCCTCACATTCCGACACGCTTGCGCAACTCTATCGAGACGGAGCAAACCGGGAACAAACATCAACACCGATATTCACCACACGATGCACAACATGATGCATAACCTACTATGATGCATGATCAGATCAACATGCAGGGGATGGCATGGTGATTCACCTCACACAACACTGCACATTAAGTGAAGCTCGATATGCAACGAGTTCCAGATCGACGAAACTCCATGCTTAATTATTTAGTTCACTCCCGATTATTTACACGACAATATTAAATTGTAGTTAACATGGCAAGGGTGAAGCGACGGTTCTACGTGGCATCCTAGACGGTTAACACACGGGACTTAGAACGGAGCTATGTCACAAGAGACATGCAACACAATATATCATGCCATGAGTGCGTCATGCATGCGAGTTCAAACATCACAGGCAAGAAGAGAAAGAAACAAGTGTCGACATGGCGAGCGAGAGGGAACCATGGCGGCAAGACGGAAACGATGCCACGGCAACTTTCCTATCCCGAAAATCAACGAGATATCGGTGACAATGAATTGAAGCGCGTGCGGGAACGCTAGATGAGGATGGGGTGATCCCGGTTACCGGGTTCCCATGTGTCGGGGCACAACATAAGAGGAACAACGTGCAACGGGCAACATACGGTGCAAACATATATTCATCTCATACATCACATGAATACGGTTCTCGGCCACGTCTCATCGGTATACCTTCGAAGTGTGCATATCGGAGGGGTTCGGTTCATAGCGGACGTCGTGGAGGTCGTGGTCGTCGTGGAAGTCGTGGTACTCCGGTCTCGTTGACGGTAGTCGTTCTCTTGTTGTCGGTTCATGGGTCTTCGGCATCGGTAGTCGAATTCGTTTCTGAAAATGTTCGGGGTTCGTCGAGGATGTCGTGGTTCTAGGCGAACTTGTTGATTCCACGGCGGCAGGGATGGTCTACGCAGCAACGACAGGCGACACCACAGCAAAGGCGAGCAGAGGCCACGGCTACTAGCGGCAGCAACTAACATCTAGCCACTAGCATGCCTCAGCAAGCAACCTACATCTAACTGGCGGCTACAGCTAGCCAGCAAGCAGCACAGCAGCTACACCAAGCACACTAGCAAGCAGCAGCTAGCAAAGCAACTAACTACAGCAAGCAGCTACGGCATGCAAAGCAACTACAAGCAGCAAATCGGGCAAGCAGCAGCAAAGCTACGGCCAGCAACAGCAACAGCACTAGCAACGGCAACAACAGGAGCATGCACAACTATAGCAAGAGCATCAGGCGAGCAACAAATAGGCAAGCAGCGGCAGCACAAGCATAGTAACAACATCGGCTCCAGTTAGCTGGCAGCAGCAGCACACAAGTAGCAGCAAAACAATCGGCAGCAGCCTAACAGCAAAATGCAGCATTTATGGACAGCAACAGCAGGGCACAGCAACAGCACATGGCATCGGGAAGCAACAGCTAGAGCAGCAGCAAGCAAATCCGAATAACAAGCTAGCAAATTCAGCCGACAGAAACAAGCAGCTGCTATAGGGCGAGCACGAGTGCAGCACGGGAGGTCGCTGCGGCGACACGCAGGCAGGCGGGACCGAGGGCGGCGCGCGGCGGCTGAGAGCGCGGTGGCGGGGCCTGCCGGGGCGGCGGCACGCAGGAGACGGGCGGCACGCGGGGGCTGCCGGAGGGCGCAGGCGGCGGCCATGGCGGGGGCGAGGCCGAGGGTGAGGAACGACAGAGGTGAGCACCTCGGGAGACCAGGGCGCAGGAGAGGGCGAGGGCGATGGCGGGAGCGAGGACGGTGGCCGGCGGGGGAGCTCGCGGGAGGCGGCGTCCATGGCGGCTGGCAGCACGGCGAGCAGAGCAGCTCGGGCTGACAAGGCCGGGGGGGGGGGGGGTCCTGGAGAAGCTTGTTGGCGGCGCATGGCAAGGGGTCGCAGTCTCGTCGACGAGGGGGAGGAGAGGGGAGTCGGGAGGCGAGCTCGGGAGAGGTAGGAGGAGGAGGGATCGGGAGGAACGAACGAGAGGAGGGGGCATTAGGGAGACGATGGCGCACGGGTTGAGAGAACAGGGGGACGAGGGCGCTAGGGTTTGGGGCCTGGTTGGCCTTGGGCTGGGTGGGCCTCTCTCCCTCTCTCTATCTTGTCTCTTTTAAAAAAAATCACAAAACAACACAAAAGTAAAAAGGTTTTTAACAAAATTAAAAAAATGCATTTTTTTACTCCTTTAAAAATACACCCCAACTTTAAAAATAGATTGACATTTTTAAACGAATAATAACTAAAACTTTTGAAGAAATAAATAAACACTTTTCTTACAAAAGAATAAAAATCAAACCCCTTTTATTTAAAGACTAAAATAAAGGCTCTTTAAAGGAGAAGATAAATGAGACTGTTTTAGAAAATAAACAAGGAAAAAAAATAAAGGAAACCCAAGGGGTTGCCCCCACATTTAATAAAATGATTTTCTTTAAAAGAAGACGAACCCTTTTTTAAATAGGGGTTAAAACGGAAACTTTAGCAAACCGCAAAAACAAATAAAAGAGGAGAGGAGGGGAGTGAAGGTTTTAGGTCCTCAGTGCAACAGGGTTTGAAGCGGCTCTGTTGCACCCACTCTCGTCACGCCAACGAACAACGCCACACTCACAAGCACTCACAAGCAACAACACAGAGCAACAAGCAACACCGACAAAACACAGTTGACATGATGCCATGCATGATGCGACGATGCAAACTAAATGATGATGCAACAAATAAAACTAATCACACGACGGAAACGGAAATAAAAGGGGAATCTTCTGGGGCGTCGGCATCGGCTGTCACAAAAGGTCTCTTCATCCCGCCCGTTAGGCTGCTGAAAATTGACGTTTAGTACCGGTTTGTTCCTCGAAACGGGACAACAAGTTTTCGCATATAAGGTGGGAGTTATCGAATTTTCCCAACCTCTCCCATTTGCCGTGCGCCGCCGCCGCCGATCTATTCCTCCTCGTCGTCGCCGCTCTCCCCGAGCTCGTCGTCGCCACCACCGTCCCCAAGCCTGTCGTCGTCGCCGCCCCCGAGCCCGTCACCGTCGCCGCCTCCGCCCCGAGCCCGTCGCCATCGCTGCCCCGAGCCGTCACTGTCGCCGCCCCCGCCCCGAGCCCGTCCTCGTCGCTGCCCGCTAGTCCGTCGCCGTCGCCGCCTCCGCCCCGAGCCCGTTGTCGTCGCTGCCCCGAGCCCGTCGCCGTCGCTGCCCCCGCCCTGAGCCCGTCGCTGCCCCGAGCCCATCGTCATCACCGCCGCCGCCCCGAGCCCGTCGCCGACCTCGACCCCGGCCTCGACCCCGAGACCGACCCAAACCTCTCGTGAGACATCCCATGCCTAGGGTTCTTGCTAGGATATGATTCTTGTATATTTGCAAAATATTTGCTCAAGCCCCGAATGTTGTTGCGGAAATATTTGCAAAATATATATATTGTGTTTTATTATTGTATATTTGATGTCATACTTGCATGTTGAGAAAAATAGGGAGTGGGCGCTAGCTAAATTCAAATGAGATGATTATTGTATAAATGATAACTAGAAAGTAAAACATTAAACAATAAAAAAAATCTCACAGGAATTTGTCTCGGCGTCGATGATGCCCTGCCTGCATCGTCGTAGTCGAGTGGCCAGCAAGAGCCTTCTTGATAGGCGCTAGCATGTCCGGGACTGGGCTCCGCCGGGCTAGCACTGGGAGGTGCTACCTTGGTGAGGAATTTGGGTCTCATCGTTGACTCGGAACTTCTTTGGTGGCGGTCACGTGGGCCATTATCGGTGCCGAGGGAGCTGGCCCCCACGGAGGTGGTACGTCGCCGTGTCAGGGAGGAGGACGAGCACATCTGTCGCTACATGGCTGTGTTGGATGCCAGGTTCTCGAATACCTGGCAGGTTCTCCAGGGACATCACCCGAGATATGATCCGGTGATGGTTCCTTATCTTTGGGTTGCCCTCGCTTGCACCGTGAGGCGTCAACTGGGTTTTATTAGTGATATTGTATGATAATATTCGAGATGTATTAGTGATAATATCGATTATGTTTCAGTTTGTCGTTGCTCCTTGTATGACTTTCATGAGTTGTTAAATGATCGAGTAATATGATGATGAGTTATATGTCATTTATTTGATGTATGGAACGGGTTGAATTTAGGTGTCGTGGGGGTCGCTTCTCCTTCTTTTCCTTGTGTGCTAGACTGAGGAAGAATCCCGACTGTTGTCGTGGGGGTCGCTTCTCCTTCTTTTCCTTGTGCTAGATATTTGTAATGCACTCGGGAAAGGAGGAGTAGCGACCATCAACGATGGTCGAAATATCAGAGGGAGTGCCCACCATATACGTGAGATGAGAGTTTAGGAAGGAAAGACTCGACAGACCTAAAGTCAACCCGTTGCATATTGAGTAATAGTGATCTGTGTGTTGATCAGTTTTAGGAAGGAAATGTCTGACGACGAAAGGAAATTCGCTATGTGCGAATACTACCAAGACGGGCGCGGTCTGTGCGACACGCCTCACCTAGTTGATGATAAGCGCTTCAGCATCATGCTAGATGAGGACTTCAAAGTGGATACAGTAAGTCACAATGACAAGTCTCTTTTCGTAATTATGCATGACTTATTTTTCTTCAACTTATAATTTTTATTTTTTACGATTCTACTAGCGTATCCCCTACCATGCAAGAATTTATGTCTTGGATAAGATTGGTTTCAGTACTGAAAAAACTATGGAGGTAAAGAGAGTTCACTTGAGGACCGAGCATGGTTATACTTTTGCCGTGAAGTTGTACAATACAGACACCTACTCCTATTTTGAATGCACAAATTGGCAAGCACCATGCAAGGCTTATGCATTTGAGCCTAATATGCTTATCACCTTTGATATTCGTCCGGAAGATGAAATTGAAGGTAATATCGACATCTCGGTCGATGTGCAGATGCCTCCAGTTCTACCATTATGTGAGTTTCTCAACCATATTTATTAAGTAATTTATATTGTTTACTTAAAAATAGTTGACAAGTTATTTCCATTGACAACTTATTTTGTTCTTCAAAAAATGTAGGAAGATGGTAAACAGAACCTATTAGTACAATGATGAAGCGGAATTAACTTGTAAGGAGAAACATCATCTTGTCGCATTTATCAATGATCTTGAGAATTACAATACCTATCAGCGAACTCCCCCACATTATGGTCAATATGTGACACTAGTGCACGTGGTGAACTACGGTAACATCCATAGAGATTGCATGGTAAGATTTTCTACTATTACGGCATCCGTGCATCTTTTGCATAAATTCTTGTAAAACTAAACTACACTGCTAGCTACAAAGTTAATACTATGTTTTTCAGCAGAAAATCCCGCAAGATTGTGTGCCTCATCTGATGTTTTCAAGAGGTCGCTTTGATGTTATGAGAATACGACCAACACGGCAAGGTCAGCCTAGGTATCTGCATCACTCATGTCCACACCGGATTTCTAAAACCGATGAAATGACAATCAAAGATTGGAAAAAATGTATGGTAAATCGTAGAGAGCTACATGGAAGCAACATTGTGCGTAGGCCAAGAATGGGAGACAAGATGATCTTCATTCTCCATAATGGAGAGTCAGAGCCTATCTTGTTTTATGATATTCTACCTAAGAGAGGGTAGAGTAGGTCCTATGAGAGAGGACTAGGTCCTAGGTACAATGTGTTATTATGTGCTACAATGTGTTATAGTTGATGATGATGAGGAGGAGGAGGAGTTGTGATTATGACTAGTGACCAACTTTTATTATATGATGTCTCATTGACGAAAATGATGATTAAATAGTGTTGATGGTAATGACTATGATGATTATTAGCTATAGTGATGCAAGAGTTTTTATATTAATATGATGATGATGTTGATCATGATTATCATGATGATTTGTTATTATGATCATGATAGGTTATTATATCATTGGGGGAATGAAAGCGGATTATATTCATGTGTGGATAAATCTTCGACGTTGCGTTCATTAGCCTAGATGTCGTAAATGAATGGTCGGTATGCCACAATACCTAAGATACCAAGGATAGCTTGCTAAAGTCGTTACTTATACATCACAGAGAAAGAGAGGACACTTACCTCTATTAGCTAGCTAACACAATATGAAACCCCTAAATTAACCCTCCAAAACCCCCAACACACCCCCCATTCAAAAAAAACCACCTCCTGGTCCCGGTTGGTCTTACCAATCGGGACTACAGCCCTCTTGCCTGGGCTCTCTGCAGAGGCCTTGTAGAGGCCTTTCTGTCCCGGTTGGTAAAGGAACTCGGACTAAAGGTTTTGGGCTTTAGTCCCGACCCTTTAGTCCCGGTTCCGGAACCGGGGCTAATGGGGCTCTGGAACCGGGACAAATGGACCATTTTCTACTAGTGATATTATCGAGTGAATTCAACATTAATATGCAACATAATATATGACATCGGCCTGCGAAGAAAAAGAGTTAGCAAATATAAGCAACATAAGCATAGATAACTAAATAGAGTGTTGTAGCATTTACATCTAATAGTTACTTCGTACAGATAAATTCCAAGTTTCAGTTGTAGAGAAAGTAACAACTAAACATGCACAATGTCATCCTTAATTTAAGAATTGCACTCTTGCCATTCGTCCATATCCGAGAGGGTGCACCCAAGCTTGGTGAAAGGCATGGTGTCCTGACGTAGTAGGGTTATGCGGGTGTGGACGTCACACTACGATATTGGACCGACGTAGAGCATCCCATTCTCTTCAATGACGTCTTTGATGATGATCGACGCAATTTCCTGCTGGATGCGGTAGAATTCATTTCGTAGTACATGATAAGGTACGGTTTCTAAGGCTTCGGCCCATCTCTGGATATAAGTATCAGATGGTAGATGTCATGCGAAGTGACTGTTGATCCCTTCTGTACTCCAACATTAGATGGATGACGTAGAATCCATCCTTATTACTTGTTGCCGGTCGCTGGAGGCAATAAATGTTAGTCTTGTGGGCAAAACACACCATGCCCCTAAATGTATTCTTCAATTGGATGTAGCCACCCCGCATGCTGAAGCCCAAGAGAGCTTTGTCCAGGAAATATTTGATGTCTGTGTAATCATTCTTCTGTATGGTCATGGACGGGTCCAAATATAGTGCGCGGGAGTAACATGGGTAAAGAATGATGAGAATGGTGCTCTCGTGGCTGCGCAAAATAAATACAGGATCAACTTAGTGTTCATGCATGCAAAAGTGACGATTGAAATGCACGAAAGGACGTATGTGCTATAGTGGCTACCCGCGGATGACTCACCTGGGATGATAGGGTACGAGAATCGCTTCCTTGTACTTATGGTTGATGATGAACTCTTCCATGTACTCTGTTGCATATTTGCGGTTGGCTTCGTCGACTCACAAGTAGCCCTCACGCATGTAGTACGGGTTTGCGACAGCAAGACCACTGACTTTCTCTTTCCTGATGATGTAGTTCATATGAAGCACATAAATATGGACGAACGAAAAATCTAACTGCCTCATTAGGAACATCTTGAAGATGTAGTCAAATCGCAGGAAAAACAGGTTCGCAGGACAGGCGTGTACGTACTCCTTGTCAATACACGGGACATGGAGCGTATAAAGCCGTTATCCAGGATCATTCGAGGATAGAAGGCTTCTCTCCATCGACAACACATGGTCATGCAGTCTCCTGAGATCCCATGTTATGGCGGCTAGCGCATCCTCCGGGAACATTGGCTTTCCCGCGATATGGTTAGATGGCGCACCTTTGATCGGCACACTGTCTGCAACCCGGGTATGCGGAGGCTGCTAGCTCCTAGAAGCCACTTTCGCAGCTTTGGTGTTAATCGGGTCTTTCCTCCCCAGTCTCTTCCTCTACTTCTTCTTGGTGCGATCAGGTGCTGGTGGGTCTGTCAGACCCTGTATGACCACCGTCCCCAGTGTCGTTGGGCTAGGCATTGCACGATCTTGTCTTAATAGTTGATCTTGGGTTGAGGCGACATCTGGAGGGGTGTCCTGTGAGGGTTGCATGAACAAAGTCTTCTTGCACTCCCGAGGACGTTCCTGCTCCGGCTGTTCCTCGTATGGATGACTCATCACTACGTCTTCATAGTAGGTGTCGGCGCCGGTATTGAGCCACTAGAGAGGGTCATCATCTTCAATGTCATGATTCATATCCTCATCCATGTGCACGACATCATCAGCCGGGGCCAGAACAGTTGGACCCCCTTCCTCTTGTCCCTCGCTCTCACCCAATAGCGCGGACGTTAGTCGTAATTGCGTAGGTGGAGTTGTGGTCATACCTTGCTCAGGTCCATTTGGATTGCTCCCAGCCACCTCCAAACGAGTAAGATTCTTCGGCCACAGGATAGACCAATTTCTGATTCGCCAAGTTGCGTCGGTTTCTCGTCATCCTCTCCACCTATTTTTACGGGAAGACATAAACCCTCGTAGCCATGTTCCACACTCGCCACGGAGACCCTTAAGGCGTTATCGGGCATCTGTCGACCATGGAACGAGTGATCCTTGGGTTCATTATAGTATCCTTCCCCACAACCACCAACTTGTCGTTCATGTGGTAGAGGAGGGTGCACGAAATGGAGTCGGCCTGCAAAGACATGTGTGCGGCGTCAGAGATTTGAAAGTCAACGGGAACTAAAGATTGGTTACTTATATTAATGAGCATGCGATGCGTATTTACAGTTAGGGCATCGAGCTCGGACAATGTCGATGGACCGACATTTAAGACAAAGATGGAGCATGGGCTGCTGTCAGAGGGTGCGGGTGCAGGAGCTGGTGCTGCTGGAATAGGTGCGGGTGTGGTCGCCATAGCAGGTAAGGGTGCGGGTGCGAATTTCAATGAGTTGCTCCCGGTGAAGCTGGGCATGGGAAATTCACTTGCGGGGTGGTGTGGATTCTATTGCATCCAACTCACCATAGATGGGATCAAGCTTGTCAATGCATTTGCCACATCATTTGTACACGCATCTACCATTTCCCTGATTGCCTTAGCTACGGTTTCAGCTTTTTTTCTCCAACGCTAGTGCCACCTTCTACTCGATAGTCACCTTACTAAACTTCTTTCTCTGATTTTTGTACTCAGGGTCCCCCCTATAGTAGTACTTCCACGTGGCACCGTGTCCGACGGTGTGCACACGTCCATATGAAGGCGGCTTATCTAGTGGTTTTCCATACATTATGTTGAGTGCCCGGTTGAAAGGGGTGTCCCACTTGAACTTCGGCGCCGACGACTAAGTCGACGAGTCTCTTTTGGCTGCAAGCTTGTGTTTCTCTCTCCGCAAAATGAGGGTGAATCAATTACGAATGTTGACTAGAACGTCGTCGACTTGATCAAAATCTTGCGCGCAACCTATTTAGGAGCAGGTGTCGCAAAGGTTCATTCCGCCGTAATTTTGCGTCATTGATGCTAGCGGTATCCTGTAGGATGCATGCTAGTTGGTTGTCCTATGCCGCTGCTATGTCCCGTGGCTCGATTGGCTCGAAATCGCCTTCTGACACCTCCATGATCACCAGTCTTTCGATGCCAACCTTATTTGGGCGTCATGTCCTCTTTCCCTTCTTTCCATCACTGGCTTGGGAGGTGCCATTGATGGCTATCTCCGCCTCACTGCCGGTGTGGGTGGCATCAGTGTCGATGCTGTTTACGTCATCGACGTTGGCATCACCGGTCGTCCCCATCTTCTGTCTAGCCAGATAGTTGAAGTAAACGTGTGCTGCTTCATCTCCGGCTTCATCATTGTCGGCCATGTTTCCTACGGTTCAATCTAGTCGTTTAATTTCTCGAGCTTTATATAATAAAATGAATAATGACTCTTCGAAAAATGCCTTATATTTTTCTGGCTGTCATTTCATTCCCGTCCCGGCAAGTCTCGGGCACTCGATATGTCTAATTTGAAGCACACGTAATGTCGAAATTCACGGTAAATTTCGGCATGACCTATGCTAAAAATGGCACATATCCAGCACCTGAAATTTGCCGGAACGGAAATGAATCAACATTCCGGCAAAACATAGGCCACTCAAAATAAGTTTCCCTGCAAACAAGAATAGCCTCAGGCCCACAACACATTGTCGTTTCTTCTGTGACCAAACAGAATCTGATGGTGATTATGCTAAATATAGAAATACTACCACTGATACACCTGAATTCGTTCACTAAACACTATTTTGGGTCTAAAATGTTTCAGGAAGTGGATGTGATTTCAATCAAACCTCTTCACGTATATTTGACCAATACATAGTATAACCTCTGCTTTAGTATAATTTCTCAATCCTGCTAATTTCTATACAACCGAAATGTACAACCAATTAATTGTTGCAAGGTAAGCTTGTGTTCATGCATCCGAAATGCTAGTACTTTGGCGGGGCAACACACTCGCTTCTATTTGAAACCCTAAGGAGGGAGGGAGGGAATGGAGGCGGCGGCGGCGACATACATACCTCCGGCGACAAGACGAGGGCGGAGGTCGATATTGCAATGAGGGCGGGGGAGGCGTCAGGGTCGAGGTCGCCGCGCACGGTGCATCACAGTCATCGGGGCAGCAAAGGTCGCGCAGGGCAGCAGAAGTCACGCAGGGTCGCCGGCGGTGGCAGCAGAGTATGAGAGGGAGAGATCGAGTGGGGTGGGGATGAGTATGTTACTGTTTTCCCTTGTTCTTTTTCGTTTTCCTTTTTTTCTTTATTTTTCCTATTGCTAATAATAATTTGATATATATATATATTACATCATTTGACCGATAATGGTGTTAAGTACTCATACAAAATCGGAACACACAAATTATGGTCGTTTCTTAATTAGCGTGCGGGCGACGATGCTTGAGGCTGATGTGCTTCTTTTCTCTTTTGTTCGTTGTTGGATAATTGATACCCTCGTTGTGTCTTTTCCCTTTTTAGGGAGTACGATCTTTCTTAGGTAATGTTGTCCTGCTTCTTCTTTTGATGTATCGGTTATCGTCATCATCGTCTTCCCTCATCGGGTCACCGTACTTGTCCTAGTCTTCCTCATTGGCCACTCCATCCATTCCGATGATGCTCTTTTTGCCTCTCCTCACGACAACACGGTTGGAATTGAGATGGTCTTCTATGAATAAGCATTGTGTCACGTGCTTAGCGTGTATCCATGGCTCATTTTTGGCGGTGGTGCTCACGGTATTGGCATCCGGTATACACATGGTAGTGAAACGTCGGCTTTCTCTTTGTACGTTTTTAACTCATGTGACACGGAATATCCTCGCCCTATGCAATTCAGAGTACTCAAACTCCCAGATCTCTTCAACCCTTCCGTAGTATCTTTTAGTTAGATCACTGGTCATCGCTTCCATCATCACCCCTAAGTTCTGGTATTCACTATTCATATCTTTGGCCTCCGTGTAGAATGTGTATCCGTTGATATGTATGCCTAATCGGTCGCGAGGTTGACCGTCGGGCCATGTGCTATGGCATATATCAACTTTCCGTATGGACAAACCTCTTCCAGGGGATTAGCCACAACTCGCTCTTTGAACCAACGCAAGAAAATGGAGTTGTGCTCTCTAATAACTTCAACGTCCATCCTATGCAGTCCATAGTCACGGTACTTCTTTGCGATGGCCTCTTTGTGCAGTGCCATGAAAGGATCTACCACGTTTAGGTGTTGTAGCACTACTTAGTTATCTATGTCAAAGTTGTCCTGTCTGCCCGAGCGGTACACGTTCAATTCCCTCCGACCGCTGATGTGACCTTATCCTTTCAACCTTCCACAATGCTTGTTGAAGGGCAAACCAACAACAAGTTCTCCGACGCCTAGATAATTCTCACAGAAAGAGATGCACTCTTGGGTCAGATAGCCCTGCACGATGCTTCCATCTGGATGGGACATGTTACGAGCGAATCCTTTGATGACCCCATTCATCCTCTCTGACGGCGTCATGCGGTGTAGGAATGTCGGGCCTAGGTCTATGGTGTCGTCCACGATATGGACACACAGATGCACCATGACGTGGAAGAACGTGGGCGAAGAGTACATCTCTAGATCATTAAGTATGACAATGATCTCTTCCTATAACCTTTTCAGTTGCTTCACACTGATCGACTTTTGAGAGATAGTGTCAAAAAAGTGGCATAGATTAATAAGTGTATCACAGACGTGTGTGTCCAAAATCCCTCTAAGTGCAACCAGGAGTAACTGCATCATCATCACATGACAGTCGTGAGACTTCATCCTGCTGAACCTTTTTTCTTGGTGTCGAGATATCTGCTTATCTTCCCACAGTATCCAGAACAAACTTTGATTCCAGCAAGGCACTTGAATAATTGATTGACCTCCTTCAAATCTAAGGTGAGCAAGATGGGGGGCAATATTCTTCTCCCATCTTTTTTGCTTTTTTCCCCTATCTTCCGTCTCTGTCTCCATCTCTTCCGATGAATTTTTACCAGGCATGTGGAGATCTTTCCTGATATCCAAAACTTCCAAGTCTTTTCTTGCCTTTGGCCCATCTTTGGTCTTCTTCGGAATGTTCATCAATATTCCAAGCAAACTCTCGAGGATATTCTTCGTGGTATGCATTTGATCAAGGCTATGAGGCATGTCTAGTTTGGTTGAGTACTCCAAGTTCCGGAAAATAGATCTTGTTTTCCAAACCATCAACAACGGCTTCGACGCCTTCTTATTCGTCTTTCCCGGCGAGGGGCACTATTCCTAGTTCTTCAACAACTCATCAATTTCGATGCCGCTCCACTTACATGGAGGTCCACGATGCTCGATCTTACCATTGAATAGATCTCCATGCTTTCTCTATGGATCGTCCTTCTTGTGCCATCTTCGATGCCCCAGGTACACGATTTTTGAAGAACGGCCATCTTTTGATAGCTATTGAGACGTTGTATCATCCATGCAAATGGTGCATCCGCAATATCTGTGGAACACCTATCCTGCGAGATATCCATAATCAAGATAGTCGTGTACCGTCGTGATCAACGTGGCTCTCATGTCCAAATACTCTCCTGTGTTGGCGTCCCATGTCTTGGCCGGCGTTTTCCATAACGTGTCTAGCTCCTCTTTCAGTAACCCGAGATACAGATTAATATCATTTCCCGGTTGTCTTGGCCCATGAATAAGCGTAGTCATGTGTATGTATTTTGCATTCATGCACTTTCAAGGGGGGAGGTTGTACATACATACAAACACGGGCCATGTGCTATGGTTGGTATTCTGCTTGCTAAACGAATTCATCCAATCAGTACTAGTGCCAAGAACGATGTTCCTTGGATCATCTGTGAAATATTTACATTCAGTGTTTAATGCTCTCCACTGACTAACATCTATGGTGTGTATCAACTCCCATTATCTCCATCGTCTGGCTTCACCCTATCCGCGTGCCATCGCATGAACTTTGCTTCCTTGGGATCTACGAAATACTACTACAGACAGGGAGTGATGGGAAAGTACCATACAATTTTTTGTGGATTTTTCTTTCCGACGTTCTTTTATCGTGAAGCATTGGACTTTGGGTAGATGATTTTTTCCGCGTTCTCGTTCTGATAATTGATGCAATTTTTATGCATGTGTGGTATCTAATGTGCGGCAGATCAAGAGGGCACACGATTTTTTTGCCTCCTCGACACTAGTGGGACACAGGCTTCCCTCGGGAAGAACTTTCTTTAGATACTTCAAAAGGTCATCTAGGCTTGTGTGTGTCCATTTGTTTTTTGACTTCGTCTGGAGCAGTTCTAGTGTGAAACTCAAGTGGGTCACCTCAGGATCGCAACCATCATACAATGGAGTCTTCGAGTCTAGCTCCAGTAGCGCCAACTTGGCCTCCTCTCCAGAAGCAGCTCTGTCACTAGTCATCCTCTTGCGAAGCAGTTCTCAAACACGTGGGTCCCTCATGGATGAAGTTAGTAGGGACGATGAGTGCGGTGTGCCTGCGTCTTCTCTGCCAGGTTCGGCCTCTTCTACATCATGTACGGCGCCGTTTCCCACGCCCTCTTCTTCCGGTACATTTTTTACCATCTCTTCGTCTCGGCCCATGTCGTTATTGTCTGCCCCATCGACGTCCTCATCATCATCGTCTTCAATTATCCATCGTGCATGGCCATCCATGAAACCATAGATGAGCAGGTGCACGTTGAAATTTCCTGCCTTAAAGGGGTCGAGCCATACTCTTCCTTTTCATTTCCACCTTCCTTCCATGGACCTTCATGATTGCATGCGCGATGCCAAATAATTGTAACCACTTACATGCATGCAACAAATTCATACAAAAATTTGACATGACCTTCCCTAAACATAGGGATGTCGAGTTTTCCTGAAATTCGCCAAAATGAAAATGAACCGACATTTCGGCAAAACGTAGGCAACTCATGTCACGCACATTTCAACAAATACACATAGCTCGGTCCTATCGCACGCGTGCACAAAAACGTACACATATTTCCATTATCGCACGTTATCTCTTTTTTTCCTCACTTATGTCGAGAGAGATCAAGCCCGCCGGTATGAAGATATATATTCAAGTCTCTTTCTTAATTAGCTAGATCTAGATAGCAAGGTAGCAAGGATGAGATAGAACAAGGTAGCTAGTAGAGGGCTAAAATATTAAAGAGAGTGGTTAGGTAGTTAATTAATGGAGGTCGTGGTGGAGGGTAAAGAAAGAGAGAGGGGGAGGGAATTAATGGAGGTGGTGGTGGAGGGCACAAAATGAGAGAGGGGGAGGGAGGGCATTAATGGAGGTGATGGAGGGGCAAAGAAGAGAGAGAGGAAGGAGGAGGAGGGAGAAGAAGAGGAGGTCGTAAAAAGGTTGCCGATATTTAGTGATTGGTGATCATAGTAGTAGTGTTGGTAGCATAAACATGCTGCTAGTATCTAAGCTAGCAATAGCGCCCTTTTTTACACCGCGCTGCTGTTAACTGGGACCCACCAGCATAACCGTTGGAAATTAGCAGTAGCGCTTTTTTGAGGTTGCACGCTACTGCTATCTAAACTAGCAGTAGCGCTCTGTGCAGACAAGTGTTGCTGCTAAGTGGGTCCCGCAGGCTTACCTGTAGAAACTTAACTCTAGCGCATGCTGGAGAAAACGCGTTATAGATAACTTATTAGCTGTAGCGCTTGTATTGGGGGCATTGCTGCTAATTTATGCCGACCCTGGGGCAGTCTTTGGCCCACTTAGCAGTAGTGTGCTAAATTCAACACCATGCTACTGCTAAATTTAACCAGTAGCGCCATATTTTCTGCAAGCTACTGGTACTTACTAGTAGCGCGTCGACCGTATCCAGTGCTATTAGTAAATATCTACCTATATGCTTTTCCCTAATAGTGCGTGGAGCGGAGGGATACCGAACGCGTCCTAAATGGTTCGACGGAAGACCGGCCTGACAACCCATTTTTCTGGGGCTCTTTCCAAACGATCATAAAAGCAACAGAAAAAGTCCAAAACAAACAACAAAACAGTGATAAATGAAGAAAGTGGAAATAACTGATTGCCATGGCAGATGAATGTTCAAAACTTGCCATGGTATTTCAATTAAAACAGCCATGATTTATATAAGACATTCACTACAAATGCAAAAAATAACACTATGTATGATCACATTTTCCATGAACCACATGGAGAGCCGAGGTGGAAAATTCCTAAAGACATGGCAATTTTAATGAATTTTACAACAAAAACATGGCAACAACTTTGGATTTTGTTATCTACGAGTACAACCGTCCTCTGTTTCTAAATAATTGTAGTTTGATAGAACTAGTCTAGTTCTTCCCAACTAAAATTATTTAGGTATAGAGGGAGTATGATTGTAGCAAAAACTGTACACGATTATGTCCCTTCTCATCCCCTAAGGCGAAACTTCCATGAAAAAAATTTCAAACGTAAAAATTGCCATGGATGAAAAGTAAGAATGTGCCATGGCAATAAATGTAAATTTGCCATGGCAAAAATAAAAAGTGAAAACTGCTATGGCAATTAAAGCTGAAAATTTTGCCATGGCAATGTAGGTAAAATTCACCATCTGAAAAGATTTTCCATGGAAAAATAAAATACTCAATTTCCCATGCAAATAAAGTTAAAAATTGCATGCTAGAAAGTAAAAAATATATTACATGGAAATTTACCATGTGAAAAATTGCCATGAATGTAAATTAAATTTGCCATGGCAAATGAAAGAAATTTCCCATGGTCCATAAAATGAATTTTCCATTTATTTTGAACTAATAAAAATGAATATGCCATGTATGTTGAACTAAAATGCCATCTGTCATAAAGGAAAAATTGGGGTGGCAAAAAAGGCAAATTTGATATGGAAAAACTATAAAAAATAAAAAAAATCCATGACAATTAAAATAAAAAATTCTATATTAAAAAGTAGAATCTTGTACGTATTTTAGGACCGGAATGTGCCATGCTACAAAAGTAAAAATTGCCATGCTAAAGTAAATTTAACATGGTCCCATGAAAAAATCCATGGAAAAAAGATTGAAAGTAAAAGTCGCCATGGATGTAAAGTAAGATTTGCAATGGTAATATATGTAGATTTGCCATCGCAAAAATAGAAATTCAAAATGCCATGGCAATAAATTTTGAAAATTTTGCCATGACAATGTAGGTAAATTTTTGAAAAAGGTGAAATTGCCATGGCAAAATAAAATAGTCAATTTTCCATGGAAATGAAGCTAAAAATTGCCATGCAAGAAAGTAAAATTAGTCATGTCTTAAAAGGTAAAAAACATATTATGGTCAATTTTTCATACATCTACCGTGTAACTATTCCCGTGAAATGTTTTGGAATTTTGCTATGATGTATGAGACATAATTTTCGTATAAAACACATTTTTCTGCAATGATATGCTCAATGAACTAGAACTTGAAAGGGCATATTTGCAAAAAGAACAAAAATTGCCACAGAAAATAATCATGGCACTTTATCTTTATTAAAATTATCATGCTTTGTACAAAGGTAAATTGCCATGTATGTAAAATTTAACTTTGCCAGACACCAAAATAAAGTTTCCATGCTAATTGGATTTAAATTTCCATGGTCCATAAACTAATTTTGTCCATGTTGAGAAAACTAAAAAAAAAACTAAAATTGATTCTTTAGTAAAAAAACTCGCATACAACATTGTCACATATCCCTGAATTCCTAATAGAGTTTAGCAAGATTGTGCTCATGTTCTATTCATTGCATCCAAGAAAATGAAATGAATTCAAAAGAAAGAAATGAAAACAAGAGAAAACCCTCGCAACTCTACATTCACAACAATTCTAGCTAGGTGATAAATCAATGAACCCAAAATGGCTTTCATAAAAGTTAATCTTTTGTGATAATTATTGGAAACAAAATATCAGGGGTGAAATATATTTTCAAAATGCTTTTAGTATTTTATTTTAAATATAAAAGTCAGTGAAATCAATTATATATTTGATTTCAAATATTTCAGATTCTCTTAAAATCTTGAAAACTTTATCTGGGTTTGGAAATATTCCAAATAACACCCCAACATTATTCAAACTATTTTAGAATTAGTTTGGAGCCAAAAATAAAATGAAACAAAGTCAGAATTGTTTTAATAGAAAACAGAAAAGGAAAAGAAATGAGAAAAAGGTTACCTAACGCTCAGGCCCACCCCAGCTCCTCCCCTCCTGTCGTCTACCTCGTGCCAGTCGGCAGCAGGAGGTGGCCGCCGCTCCCTCCAGCGCGGCCGCGCACCTGCCTGCCTGCCTGGCCGCCTCATCGCGCTGGCGTGGAGGAGATAAGCTCTCGCAGCCTCCCCCCGTGCTCATCCTCTCGCCATTCGCACCCCTGCTCTCTCCCCTCTCGGCCGCCATTGGAGCGAGCTCGAGCTCGGGCTCCCCGTCGCTCCAGTCCCTCTCTGTCTTGTCCGAGCCATGCAGAAGAACCGCCTCGACTCCCTGAAGCTTCCCAGTGAGCCACGCGAGCCCTCGAGCCCTGCATCGAGCTATCAAATGCTCTGTGCAAAAATGGAACCGCGATCGACTGCTCGATCGTCTGGTGCCCTCCGCCGCTCGTTTGGTCACCGGAAGTAGAAACCCGATGCCCTCCGCCGTTCGTGTGGTCGCTGGAGCCTCGCCGCCGGTGGGTTTGACCCCATCGCTGGTGGGGGTGACTCCCCTGAGTCACTAGCAAGTGGGGCCAGCCCCCTGGCTAATTAAGATTAGTCAAAATAAAAATAATGAATATATTAAATGTTAAACAAACACTGACATGTGGATACAGCCCTGTTAAATACCTAATTAGTTTAAAACTTAGCTAATTTCTAGGCCAGAGTCACTGACCAGTGGGTCCCACTGTTCAGGTTTGACTTTCAAACGGCCAGGTGACCTGCTGATGTCATGCTGATGCAATAATTCCAATTCTGATTAATATAATTCCTTAATAAGTGCAAAACTTTGGAAAATCATAAAAAATGATTATAACTCCAATTTTGACATATAATATATGCAAATTGATCAGAAAAATTCAATGAACACATTGGTGCTACTTTCAGGTATGAAAAACAAAGTTATCAAACAGCATCAGGTCAAATCAATTAAATGAATATCATCATATCCTAATTCAAATGATATTTGAATTTGGATTTCAAACCAGATGCAAACTAAGGTCTTACCAACCACACTGAATCATATCACTCTTCATTTCATGCCATGATCATGCATCATGAGTGTTGCATATGATTGTTTTTAATTGAATGTTATTATTTCAGTAGGCTCTGCCCCTCCGGATACGTCTGAATATCCGTCTGACGGATATTATCCCTCTACTGAGCAACAAGGCAAGAACCCTTTTGATCATCCTGATATCATCCCATATTCTTGCTCCTCCTCCCACTTATTGCATTAGTACAAAAAAATCAAATGTTTTACTTCGGTAGCTGAACCTATTCCTTTGCATGACCTGTCTTTGTCACAGTAAATAGTCAAACCTTGTAACCTAGCATACTTGGTAGATGCTTGAAATGTGATGTAAATTATCCTGCTATGCTTGCTATGCCTAGAGTTGTGTCAGGTCTGTTTTATCTGGATGATGAACAGGAATGGATGAATGTGTTCTAGTGACTAAGTATAAGTGTGAAACCTGATTTGGTAAAGGTACCGATGAAAGGCTATGTAGGAGTACATGGCGGGTTGTTTCATTGGAACCGTCCTTAGGAACTAAGTTCCGTGTATGTAATCCAAGACGAGATACTACCACATGCTAGGCCCTGAAATATGACCCCGCTCGACTTATTAATCGCCTAGTACTCGATCCAGGAGTCGCAAGTAGTTTCTGGTGTTTATAGTCATGCTGGAGGCCGTGCATAGTGCTGACCTTCGAGGTGGGCTATGATGCGGTAGACAATGGCACGGTCTACCAAGTGGCACCCGGATGGTGGGCTTGGGAACCCTGCGCACATCGTTTGGGGCCGTGGCGGAAACCTCGGCTAGACTTCCGTGCGGGTTACTCTCAAATAGGCGATAAACCTGGACTAGGTACTAATGTAGTTAACTGTCGTGGCCAACTCCCTCGCTGGGCTTCCGCTTGAAGGTTGCCAAGGTGCATGAAGTGCACATAGCGATAAGTGGCGAGAGCGTGTGTGAAGAAGTACACCCCTGCAGGGTTATGATCTATTCGAATAACCACGTCCGCGGATATGGACTACTTGGAGACATATGTTGTTCATAGACAACTTTAATGGCTACTCATAAAAGTATCAAGATAAGTGTGAGTGTCATGGATGGCATTTCTGTAGGAAGATGGGAATGATTCCATGATAGTGTATTGTTGAGGAGTTAGTGGACTCGTGTACGACTTATGAAAGTTGTTAAAACTATTTAAAATTGTAGTTTAGTCTAGCCATGAGTCAAAGCTGGCTTGCTGCATGAAACACCACAACCCCCTTTATTGATACCTGAGCATGAGTAGATAGATCTGCTCCGAAGTCTTGCTGAGTACTCTTGTACTCATGTTCGCTTAATAATTGTTGCAGAGGATACCCACAAGCCAACATGTGGGTTTTTTCTAGACGTCGATGATGACGAGTAGCTGGTGTCGCAGCTACGACCTGGCCCCTTTCAGAAGGGATCTGTACATAGTCAGGCTTTATGCCTTATCCTTTCAAATGTCTGTACTTAGACAACTTTTATGCTTCTGTTGGTTTGTATGAGTTTGTTTGTATGACTTTGCGTGTCGGGTCGTGTGACCCCTGCTTGTATGCACATATTATGCAAGACTCTTCTGAGGCTTCTAAATAAATGTCGTGATGTTGTATGGTTATGTTGTGATGCCATTGTTGTATCTATGCATATCTAGTATGTCATGCGTATGTGTGATGCACTATGATATGTATGGGATTCGACACCTAGTCGTATGCCTTAGTAGCTCTCTATACAGAGAAATGCCCCTTTGTGATTCCACCGAGTCTTGGTAGTTTGCTACTGCTCCGGACACATTGGTTTACCGGCATGCATCCTTCTTAGCTATTGTGTCTGTCCCTACGGGGAAATTTCACGTGGTGTACTGGAGTCCTTGTAGCTTGCTACGACTCGTCTACACTCGCTGTTGACCGACACCTTCTTTGATGGGTTATGTATGCCTGTCTCTATACAGTCGAGCCACTTGAGTTTATGACTCGATATATCGACCCGGGTTCTTTGACATTGGAATGCTAGCGACACTAATGCATACGTGAGTCAAAAGGCGCAAACGGTCCTGGCTAAGGTAAGGTGGCAGCCGTGGGGATAACCGTGCGTGAGATCGCAAAGGGATGCAATGTGTTACAGGCTGGATACCTATGACTTAGGATCGGGGTCCCGACAGCGTTGGTATCAGAGCCTGACTGACTGTAGGATTACCAAACCAACCTGGTCAAAGTTGAGTCTAGAATTGCTTTAGTTATATATAAGGGAATTGTTTGTGGAAGGGAATGTAAGAGTCTTGTTTCTCTTCTCAAGTCATTCTATTCTGGTCATCCTCGTCCTTTCTGCGGGGATTAAGAACTAGGTTACTTATCTTTCTCTCAGGATCGTGTATTACTAATCAGTAGATTGTAGGAAAACGAGTCGAGAGTTACTCTGAGTTTCTTTTGTTCCAAGGAAAAGAAAATAAGTTTTGATGACCATGAATTGAACTTGATAGTTGAGTGGTTATGCTACCCTATCTTTTGTGGGTTGTCTCAAAATTGTTTTTGAGAATTTAAAGATGTTATGCCGCCCAATTTTGTCTCCAGAGCTCTAATGCCTTTTGCATTACTCTCTATTTTCAGATGCCTTGCCGTCTTTCTCGTCAGGTGGTCCGTCTGACCAGGTGCATTGATGTGCCGGGTCACACGGCTATGCTGGTCAGGATGATGTTAGTAGTCCGTTACCGCTGGTACCCGGAGTATACAGTGGAGGAACAGTACCAGGATTTCAACCAGAGTCAGTACCTGTGCACTGGTAGGGTATTCCCAGATTACCCTGGAGCCGAGGAGCTGATCCATTGGTCTTATGGACTGGGGGTTATTGTTGACATGGTGATACGTCTCCATCGTATCTACTTTTCCAAACTCTTTTGCCCTTGTTTTGGACTCTAATTTGCATGATTTGAATGGAACTAACCTCGACTGACGCTGTTTTCAGCAGAATTGCCTTGGTGTTATTTTTGTGTAGAAATCAAAGTTCTCCAAACGTCCTGAAAATCTACGGGGAGAAGTTTTGGAAAATATAAAAAATATTTGCGCCAAGTTCCACCTGAGGGGGTGGTCCAGTGGGCCACAAGCCCTGGCTCCGCCACCACCCCCCTGGTGGCGGTGGGCAGGCTTGTGGGGCCCACACGGCTCTGTCGCCCCAACCTCAGGTCTATTAGTTCACTTTCGTCCCAAAAAAAATAAAAAGAGAAGTTTTCGTTGCATTTGAGATACGGAGGCGCCGCCACCACCTGTTCTTCATCTGGAGGGCAGATCTGGAGTCCGTCTTGGGCTCCGGAGAGGGGAAATCGTCGCCATCGTCATCATCAACCTTCTTCCCTCTCCAATTCCATGAAGCCCTTCGTCGTTCGTGAGTAATCTATTCGTAGGCTCACTGGGCGGTGATGAGTAGGATGAGATCTATCATGTAATCGAGTTAGTTTTGATGGGGATTAATCCCTAGTATCCACTATGTTCTGAGATTGATGTTGCTACTACTTTGTCATGCTTAATGCTTGTCACTAGGGCCCGAGTGCCATGATTTCAGATCTGAAATTATTATGTTGTCACGAATATATGTGTGTTTTAGATCCGATATTGCAAGTGCTAGTTACCTACTATGTGTTATGATCCGGCAACCCTGGAGTGACAATTACCGGAACCACTCCTGGTGATGACCATAGTTTGAGGAGTTCATGTGTTCACCAAGTGCTAATGCGTTGGGCCGGTTCTTTATTAAAAGGAGAACCTTAATATCCCGTAGTTTCCTTCTGGACCCCGCTGCCACGGGAGGGATGGACAATAGATGTCATGCAAGTTCTTTTCCCTAACCACGTATGACGACACACGGAATGCATGCCTACATCACATTGACGAATGAGAGCTAGCCACATCTCTCTCCGTGTTATAGCTGTTGCATGATGAATATCATGCAAACAAATCACCGACCCATTGCCTATGAGTTTGTCCTACTGTTGTTGTTACTTGTCTTGCTCTGCTGTTGCTGCTACTACTGTTGCTACTGCTGTTACTTGTCTTGCTCTGCTGCTGCTACTACTGTTGCTACTGCTGTTACTTGTCTTGCTCTGCTGCTACTGTTGCTACTACTGTCGCTTGCTACTGTTTCTACTTGCTACTGCTGTCACTACCGCTGTTCCTTGCCACTGCCATTACTCGCTACATTGTTGTTACTACTTTTCTTGTAGATACTAATCTTTCAGGTGTGGTTGAATCTGATAAATTCAGCTGCTAATACTTGAGAGTATTCTCTCACCTCCCGTCGTGCGAATCAACAAATTTGGATCGAATACTCTACCCACGAAAACTGCTACGATCCCACGCGCTAGTGGGTGTCAACAACATTCTTCTAGTTTCGATTGTCGGAGAGTGCTAACAACATTCTTCTCGTTTCGTTGCAAAGGGGAAGAACAGTTGACATCACATGGCGGTACAAGATGCTGCCTATTCAATGTTGACATCATGAGAGCCAGACACGCATTGTTGCAGAATTCAGAGTTTTGCTATATTCCCGCCTCTCAGCCAGGAAAAGAAGGATACCTCAGTGGGGTCTACTTTGATTCCTCTATGGAGGATCCGCTGCTGCAGTCCACCGCTGAGATGTTAGAGAATAGAGACAGATATGCTCATGCCCTTCGTATGGAGTTCTATGCTAGACGTGCCTATCTGTGGACGGCTTTGACACAGCTGGCACCTGTATTTCAGACAGGGTATGGAGATATGGAGATGTTGAACCCTGTTAAGACACATCTTCCAGCTCATGTTAATTGGCCTGCTATAGGAGGAGTCACCCCTCTTCGGGGACCTCTACTACCACCAGTCAGGGGACCAAGGCCACACCCGTGTCCTTACGGTTCCCAGGGGTCTCAGGCTCAAGTATTTCCTAATCCGCAGGTTGAGCTCCCAGGCCATGGAGGCAACCTTTATGAGATGTTTTATGCAGATGCTTGATCCTGTGAGTGGAAGAGTAATATGGTTTTAGTTGTACTTTCACAGTCCTGTGTGTCTTGTGGAGTATGCTTATGTCGTAAGATGAATTCCGGAGGCATAGATAAATAATGTATAGGAAGCTCAGAAAGCCTCTGATGAGTAGTATAATCTTTCAGTAGTTTTCCTCTTCGACTTGAGGTTTTACTGAACTATGTAATGGTGTGTATGAACCATGGTGTATATATAGCTGTTGCTTGTTACCATGTAGTTCGGATGTTCACTGCCGCATTCCATGTGTTTAGTGCATTCTTAATCCATAGCTAGTATTGATGTTGATATTAGTCTAAGCTGTGAGTTTGTTTGCGAGGATGGTGTTCACCAGGCTGAACCATGCACCTACCCATGAGCAGGGAGAAGGTAGTCAGGCATCAGAGGAGGAATTGCCTCACCCGCCTTCTTTGGCGGAAGTTATGCTTGAGGCGGAAAGAAACAAAAGAGAGACTAACCGTCTACTAGAGCGTATTGAGCAAAATACGAACCGTCAGCCGCAAAATGACGCAGTGTCCCTCAATGACTTCGTGAAGCTGAATCCCCCAAAGTTCCATCACTCCGTCGATCCTCTCGACGCTGATGACTGGTTGTGCAGTATATCGCGCAAGATTCGCTCTGCCAATGTTTCTGAGGCCGACAAGGTGACCTTTGCGGCGTACTTTCTAGAAGGACCCGCCAATCTATGGTGGGAGAATTTTGAAGCTATGCGTCCTGCCGGACCAGCAGCCACATGGGCAGATTTCAGTGCAGCCTTCCGTCTGCACCACATTCCAAAGGGTCTGATGGACCGTAAGAGAGAGGAATTCTATGCCTTCACCCAGGGAAAGTTGACCGTGGATGCTTAAAGCCGTGAGTTCGGTAATCTTGCTCGCTATGCAACTGAAGAGGTGTCAACTGATGCCAAGAAGCAAGCAAGATTCCGCAAGGGTCTGAGCCCTGAACTTCGTCGTGACCTGCGCCTCCATGAATGTACAAGTTTTCAAGCTCTTGTCAACAAGGGGATCAGTGCCGAGACTGGTCATACCGACTATGAAGCCACTAAGAAGCACTCTCGCGACTCTGGCTCCTCATCTGGTTCCGCGTTTCCAAAACGCAGGCTGTGGGTCCAGAATAGCTCTATGCCGCCAAGATATATCCCGAGGCCATCCTATGTGGCGCTTGAAGCGAACCAGACCAACCCTCCAGCAAAGACCTATGGTGGTCCAGCTAGCAATGCTGCACCACGTGCCAATTAGGTGATCTTTTACAAGTGTGGAGAACTAGGGCACTACTCACGAGAGTGTCCCCAGAATATAGGTGCCAAGCAACCTGGAAGGTCCGTCGGGCAAGGCAAGTCGGGCAAAGCTTAGTATGTGAAGCCAACTCCTGCACGTGGCCGCGTGAATTATGTTTCAGCAGAAGAAGCTGCACAGGATCCCGACTTCATATTGGGTACGCTCCTTGTCAATCATCACCCAGCGTCTGTCCTTTTTGACACTGGGTCATCTCATTCCTTCATTTCTAAAAGTTATGCACAGTTGTATGATACGTCTCCAACGTATCTATAATTTCTGATGGTTCCATGCTATTATCTTGTCAACTTTGGATGTTTTGTATGCATTTTATATCTTTTTTGGGACTAACCTATTAACTCGGTGCCAAGTGCCACTTCCTGTTTTTTCCGTGTTTTTGACCCTTTTCAGAGGAGAATTTTAAACGGAGTCCAAACGGAATAAAACCTCCGGAAAGATTTTTTTCCGGAACAGAAGATACGCAGGGAACTTGAGAACCAAGGCGAAGGACTCCGGGGGAGGCCACAAGCACCCTAGCCGCGGCCTGGGGGCGCGCCTAGCAGGCTTGTGGGCCCGCCGTGGCTCCTTTGCCCTACCTCTTCCACCTATAAATTCCCTAAAAATCTGAAACCATGAGAGAGAGCCACGAAAATACTTTTCTGCCGCCGCAAGCTTCTGTCTCCGCAAGATCCCATCTGGGGCACGTTCTGGTGCCCTGCCGGAGGGGGGATTCGTACACGGAGGGCTTCTTCATCAACACCATTGCCTCTCCCATGATGCATGAGTAGTTCACCACAGACCTTCGGGTCCATAGCTAGTAGCTAGATGGCTTCTACTCTCTCTTGGATCTTCAATACAAAGTTCTCCATGATCTTCATGGAGATCTATCTGATGTAATCTTCTTTAGCGGTGTGTTTGTCAAGATCCGATGAATTGTGGATTTATGATCAGATTATCTATGAATGTTATTTGAGTTTCCTCTGATTTCTTATATGCATGATTTCGTATCCTTGTAAGTCTCTTCGAGTTGTGGGTTTTGTTTGGCCAACTTGATCTATAATTCTTGCAATGGGAGAAGTGCTTGGTTTTGGGTTCATACCGTGCGGTGTCCTCACCCAGTGGCAGAAGGGGTAACGAGGCACGCATCGTGTTGTTGCCATCAAGGGTAAAAAGATGGGGTTTATATCTATTGCATCAATTTATCCCTCTACATCATGTCATCTTGCTTAAGGCGTTATTCTGTTTGTTATGAACTCAATACACTAGATGCATCCTGGATAGCGATCGATGTGTGGAGTAATAGTAGTAGATGCAGAAAGTATCGGTCTACTTGTCTCGGACGTGATGCCTATATGTATGATCATTGCCTTAGGTATCGTCATGACTTTGCGTGGTTCTATCAATTGCTCGACTCTAATTCATTCACCCACCGTAATATTTGCTATCATGAGAGAAGCCTCTTGTGAACACTATGGCCCCCGGGTCTACTTCATTTCATATTTTCAGCTGTACACTTTCACTTTGTTGCACTTTCCGCCTTCATATCTAACCTTGCAATCAATCGTGAAGGGATTGATAACCCCTTTATAGCGTTGGGTGCAAGTTTGTTTGTTTTTGCGCAGGTACATTGGTGACTTGCCTTGATACTCCTACTGGATTGATACCTTGGTTCTCAAACTGAGGGAAATATTTACTGCTACTGTGCTGCATCACCCTTTCCTCTTCAAGGAAAAAACCAACGCAAGCTCAAGAGGTAGCAAGAAGAATTTCTGGCGCCGTTGCCGGGCAGTATCAAGTCAAGAATAGTCTTCCTTCAACGTGTCAATTTTTGGCACCGGGGATTATTCTAAGTGAAGCTTATCCTAGTAACTATCGCAAACTCATCTCTTGCATTTACTTTTTTGCCTCTTGTTTTCCTCTCCCCCACTTATAAAAAACAAAAATTTACAAAAATATTTTCCTTTTTCGTACGCCCTTTTCTTTCGCTTGCTTTTTGTTTGCTTGTGTGGGATAGTCTACCTATCCTTATGGCTAGACTTATCGCTTCGAACGGTACTCCCGAGAGCGAAGTACTTAATTTCAAACAATTTGAGGGAGAAAACTTAAAGGATGCTTGGTATAGGATTTGCAATGCTCAGAATAGATCTTCTCGTAAGCAATCTGCTACCATCCTACTTCGCCACTTTTATGTGGGTATTTCCCCTTGGAATAGGTATGATCTTGATACCATCGTAGGCGGAAATTTCTTGGGTAGCCATACCGTTGATTCTTACGGTGCTTTAATAAATTTAGTTGGCTCACCCCCACTCATGGTTAATGAAACTACCATAACTTTGGAACATGTGATGCGTAGGCTGGATATCATTGAAAATAAAGTTGCTACGATTGAACTCATTAAAAATTTGGATGAAAAGATACACAATCAAATCACTCAGTATGGATCCAAGATGGGAATGACTTTGAAAAATTTAAAGGAGAGGAAACCCACGGTTAACGAAAAACTAGGTCATTATTGTTGGAAATATGCCTTAGAGGCAATAATAAAATGGTTATTATCATATTTCCTTGTTCATGATAATCGTCTATTGTTCATGCTATAATTGTATTAACAGGAAACAATAATACATGTGTGAATAAATAGATCACAATGTGTCCCTAGCAAGCCTCTAGTTGGCTAGCTCGTTAGTCAATAGATGATCATGGTTTCCTCGTCATGGGCATTAATTAGATGTCATTGATAACGGGATCACATCATTGGGAGAATGGTGTGATGGACAAGACCCAATCCTAAGCTTAGCACTAGATCGTATTGTTCGTATGCTACAGCTTTTCTAATGTCAAGTGTCTTTTCCTTCGGACGTGAGATTGTGCAACTCCCGGATACCGTAGGAGTGCTTTGGGTGTATCAAACATCACAACGTAACTCGGTGACTATAAAGGTGCACTACGGGTACCTCTCAAAGTGTCTGTTGGGTTGGTACAAATCGAGATCGGGATCTGTCACTCCATGTGACGGAGAGGTATCTCTGGGCGCACTCGGTAGAACATCATCATGAGCTCAATGTGACTAAAGGAGTTAGTCACACGATGACGTGCTACGGAACGAGTAAAGGGACTTACCGTAACGAGATTGAACAAAGTATACGTATACCGACGAGATTGAACAAGGTATAGGTAACGTACCGGGACCACTGGAGGTGGCCCCGGGGGTCCACCGGAAGGGGGCAACAACCCCGGGAGGCTAGATGGGCCAAGTGCGGGAGGGAACCAGCCCCTAGGTAGGCTGGTGCGCCCCCCACTCAGCCCATTGTGCAAGAAGAAGGGAGAGGGGGGGGACCCTAGCGCAGGTGGGCCTAAGGCCCACCAGAAGGGTGCGCCACCCCTCCTTCCCCCTTTGGCCGCCGCACCTCCCCCATCTAGGGCTGCTGCCCCTCCCAGGAGAGGGAAACCCTCAAGGGGGCACAGCCCCTCCCTCCCCTATATATAGTGGGCACTTTTGGGCTTTTGGGAATACAGTTTTCCCTCTCCCTCGGTGCAGCCCTGCTCCTCTTTGTCCTCCTCTCTGCTGGTGCTTGGCGAAGCCCTGCCGGGAGACCTCGTCTCTCCATCGACACCACACCATCGTGCTGCCGGAGATCTTCCCCAACCTCGCCCTCCTCCTTGCTGGATCAAGGTGCGGGAGACGTCACCGGGCTGCACGTGTGTTGATTGTGGAGGTGCCGTGGTTCAGCACTAGATCGGAATCACACCACGATCTGAATCGCCGTGAGTACGACTCCATCAACCGCGTTCTAGCAACGCTTCCGCTTAGCGATCTTCAAAGGTATGAAGATGTACTCACCCCTCTCTCGTTGCTAGTCTCTCCATAGGAAGATCTGAATATGCGTAGGAATTGTTTTGAATTTATGCTACGTTACCCAACAGTGGCATCCGAGCCAGGTTTTCTATGCGTAGAATCTATGCACGAGTAGAACACAAAAGGTTGTGGGCGATGATTTGTCAATTGCTTGCCGCTACTAGTCTTATTCTTTTCCGGCGGTATTGTGGGATGAAGCGGCTCGGACCGACATTACACGTACGCTTACGTGAGACTGGTTCCACCGACAGACATGCACACCGTGCATAAAGGTGGCTAGCAGGTGTCTGTCTCTCCTACTCTAGTCGGATTGGATTTGATGAAAAGGGTCCTTATGAAGGGTAAATAGCTTTGGCATATCATCGTTGTGGCTTTCACGTAGGTAAGAAAGCGTTCTTGCTAGAAACCCAAATCAGCCACGTAAAACTTGCAACAACAATTAGAGGACGTCTAACTTTTTTTGCAGGGTTTGACATGTGATGTGATATGGCCAAAGTTGTGATGTTGCATGTATGATGTATGAGATGATCATGTTACTGTAATAGGTTTCACGACTTGCATGTCGATGAGTATGACAACCGGCAGGAGCCATAGGAGTTGTCTTAATTTAATGTATGAGATGCAACGCCATGTGCTTACTACTTTTACTTCATTGCTAGCGGTTAGCTATAGTAGTAGTGATAGTAGTAGTTGGCGTGACGACTTCACGGAGACACGATGATGGAGATCATGATGATGAATATCATGGTGTCACGCCGACGACAATGATGATCATGCGATGCCTGAAGATGGAGATCGAAAGAGCAAAGATGATAATGGCCATATCATGTCACTATATGATTGCATTGTGATGTTTATCATGTTTTTCATCTTATTGCTTAGAACGACGGTAGCATAATAAGATGATCCCTCTTAAAATTTCGAGAACGTATTCCCCTAAGTGTGCACCGTTGTGAAGGATCGTTGTCTCGAGGCACCACATGATGATCGGGTGTGATAGATTCTAATGTTCGCATACAACGGGTGTAAGCCAGATTTACACATGCGAAACACCTAGGTTGACTCGACGAGCTTAGCATGTACAGACATGACCTCGAATACAAGAGACCGAAAGGTCGAACATGAGTCGTATGGTTGAATACGATTAGCATGAAGTTGCTCACCATGGTGACTACTCCGTCTCACGTGATGATCGGACACGGGTTAGTCAACATGGATCATGTATCACTTAGATGACTAAAGGGATGTCGATTTAAGTGGGAGTTCATACTTAATTTGATTAAATGAACTTAATTGTCATGAACTTAGTCTAAAAGTTGTGTTTATAAATATTGTAGATGGCCAACGTCAACTTCAATTTCAACGCATTCCTAGAGAAAAACAAGCTCGAAGATGATGGTAGCAACTATGCGGACTGGGTTCGCAACTTGAAGCTCATCCTTGAAGCAGCTAAAAAGGCTTATGTTCTTGATGCGCCGCTAGGTGACCCTCCTGCTCCCGCAGCAGCCCAGGACATTCTGAACGTCTGGCAAACACGGAGTGATGACTACTCTCTGGTTAGGTGTGGCATGCTATACAGTTTAGAAATGGGGCTCCAAAGGCGTTTTGAGCAACACGGTGCATATGAGATGTTCCAAGAGATGAAGCTAGTTTTTCAAGCTCATGCATGTGTCGAGAGATATGAAGTCTCCGACAAGTTCTTTAGCTGTAAGATGGAGGAGAACAGTCCTGTCAGTGAGCACATACTCAAAATGTCTGGGTTACACGGTCGTCTGACTTCACTTGGAATCGAACTTCTCGATGATGCTATAATTGACAGAATCCTCCAGTCTCTCCCACAAAGCTACAAAGGTTTTGTGCTGAACTACAACATGCAAGGGATGGAGAAGACCATTCCCGAGTTGTACTCGATGCTCAAGTCTGCAGAAGTAGAAATCAAGAAAGAGCATCAAGTGTTGATGGTCAACAAGACCACTAGTTTCAAGAAGGGCAAGGGTAAGAAGAACTTCAAGAAAGATGGCAAAGCCGTTGCCTCTCCCGGTAAGCCAGATGCCGGGAAGAAGAAAAAGAATGGACCCAAGCCTGAGACTGAGTGCTTCTATTGCAAGGGAAAGGCTCACTGGAAGCAGAACTGTCCCAAATACTTAGCGGACAAGAAGGCCGTCGACGTTAAAGGTATATGTGATATACATGTTATTGATGTGTACCTTACCAGCCCTCGTAGTAGCTCCTGGGTATTTGATACTGGTGTTGTTGCTCACATTTGCAACTCAAAGCAGGAACTGCGGAATAAGCAGAGACTGGCCAAGGACGAGGTGACGATGCGCGTCAGGAATGGCTCCAAGGTCGATGTGATCGCTGTCGGCACGCTACCTCTACATCTACCGTCGGGATTAGTTTTAAACCTTAATAATTGTTATTTAGTACCATCTTTAAGCATGACCATTGTATAAGGGTCTTGCTTAATGTGAGACGGCTACTCATTTAAGTCAGAGAATAATGGTTGTTCTATTTATATGAGTGATATGTTTTATGGTCATGCTCCGCTGGTGAATGGTTTATTCTTGATGAATCCCGATCGTGATGTTACGCATATTCATAGTGTGAGTGCCAAAAGATGTAAAGTTGATAATGATAGTCCCACATACTTGTGGCACTGCCGCCTTGGTCATATCGGTGTTAAGCGCATGAAGAAGCTCCATACTGATGGACTAATAGAGTCTCTTGACTTTGAATCGTTTGACACATGCGAACCGTGCCTCATGGGCAAGATGACTAAGACTCCATTCTTAGGAATAATGGAGAGAGCAACCGACTTATTGGAAATAATACATACTGATGTGTGTGGTCCAATGAACGTTGAAGCTCGCGGTGGCTATCGTTATGTTCTCACTCTCTCCGATGATTTGAGTAGGTATGGGTATATCTACTTGATGAAGCACAAATATGACACGTTTGAAAAGTTCAAGGAATTTCAGAGTGAGGTCGAGAATCAACGTGACAGAAAAATTAAGTGTCTACGATCTGATCGTGGAGGAGAATATTTGAGTCACGAGTTTGGCACACACCTAAGGAAGTGTGGAATCGTTTCAAAACTGACGCCGCCTGGCACACCGCAACGCAACGGAGTGTCTGAACATTGTAATCGCACTTTATTAGATATGGTACGATCTATCATGTCTCTTACCGACTTACCGCTATCATTTTGGGGATACGCATTAGAAACTGCAGCATTCACTTTAAATAGGGCACCGTCTAAATCCGTTGAGACGACACCGTATGAACTATGGTTTGGCAAGAAACCTAAGTTGTCGTTTCTTAAAGTTTGGGGCTGTGATGCTTATGTAAAGAAACTTCAACCAGAAAAGCTCAAACCCAAAGCGGAGAAATGCGTATTCATAGGATACCCCAAGGAAACTATTGGGTACACCTTCTATCTTAGATCCGAAGGTAAAACCTTTGTTGCCAAGAACGAATCCTTTCTAGAAAAAGAGTTTCTCTCGAAAGAAGTAAGTGGGAGGGAGGTAGAACTTGGTGAGGTAATTACACCCCCTCTCAAACAGGATAGTAGCGCAACACGGGAAGTTGTTCCTGTGGTGCCTACACCAACTGAAGAGGAATTTAATGATAATGATCATGAAGCTTCGGATCAAGTTACTACTGAACCGCGAAGGTCCACAAGGGCACGCTCCGCACCAGAGTGGTACGGCAACCCTATGATGGAAATCATGTTGTTAGACAACGGTGAACCTTCGAACTATGAAGAAGCGATAGCGGGCCCGGATTCCAACAAATGGCTTGAAGCTATGAAATCCGAGATAGGATCCATGTATGAGAACAAAGTATGGACTTTGGTGGACTTGCCCGATGACCGGCGAGCCATAGAAAATAAATGGATCTTCAAGAAGAAGACTGATGCGAACGGTAATGTAACCGTTTACAAAGCTCGACTTGTCGCAAAGGGTTTTCGACAAATTCAAGGAATTGACTACGAAGAGACTTTCTCTCCCGTAGCGAAGCTGAAATCAGTCCGAATCATGTTAGCAATTGCCGCCTTTTATGATTATGAAATTTGGCAAATGGACGTCAAAACAGCGTTCCTTAACGGGAACCTTAAGGAAGAGTTGTATATGATGCAACCAGAAGGTTTTGTCGACCCTAAGGGTGCTAACAAAGTGTGCAAGCTCCAGCGCTCCATCTATGGGCTGGTGCAAGCATCTCGGAATTGGAACATTCGCTTTAATGAGGTGATTAAAGCGTTTGGGTTCATACAGGTTTATGGAGAAGCCTGTCTGTATAAGAAAGTGAGTGGGAGCTCTGTAGCTTTCCTCATACTGTATGTGGATGACATATTATTGATGGAGAATAATATAGAGATGTTGGAGAGAATAAAGGCCTATTTGAACAAGAGTTTTTCAATGAAGGACCTTGGAGAAGCTGCATACATATTAGGCATCAAGATCTATAGAGATAGATCGAGACGCCTCATAGGTCTTTTGCAAAGTACATACCTTGACAAGATATTGAAGAAGTTCAATATGCAAAACTCAAAGAAAGGGATCTTGTAGTTTTGCAAGGTATGAGATTGAGTAAGACTCAGTCGCCGACCACGGCAGCAGATAGAGAGAAGATGATTTCTGTCCCCTACGCTTCAGCGGTAGGCTCTCTTATGTATGCCATGCTGTGTACCAGACCTGATATAAACCTTGCGATAAGTTTGGTAGGGAGGTACCAAAGTGATCCCGGTATGGAACACTGGACAGCGGTCAAGAATATCCTTAAGTACCTGAAAAGGACTAAGGAAATGTTTCTCGTTTATGGAGGTGACGAAGAGCTCATCGTAAAGGGTTACGTCGACGCTAGCTTCGACACAGATCCAGCTGACTCTAAGTCACAGACCGAATACGTATATGTTTTGAATGGTGGGGCAGTAAGTTGGTGCAACAGCAAGCAAGAAGTTGTGGCAGCATCTACATGTGAAGCGGAGTACATAGCTGCTTCAGAAGCGGCTCATGAAGGAATTTGGATGAAGGAGCTCATCACCGACCTTGGAGTGGTTCCGAGCGCGTCGGGTCCAATGACACTCTTCTGTGATAACACTGGGGCCATTGCCATAGCCAAGGAGCCCAGGTTTCACCGAAAGACGAAGCACATCAAACACCGCTACAACTCCATCCAGGACCATGTCAAGAGTGGAGTAATAGAGATTTGTAAAGTACACACGGATCTGAATGTCGCTGACCCGTTGACTAAACCTCTTCCACGAGCAAAACATGATCAACACCATAATGCTATGGGTGTTCGATACATCACAATGTAACTAGATTATTGACTCTAGTGCAAGTGGGAGACTGTTGGAAATATGCCCTAGAGGCAATAATAAAATGGTTATTATCATATTTCCTTGTTCATGATAATCATCTATTGTTCATGCTATAGTTGTATTAACAGGAAACAATAATACATGTGTGAATAAATAGATCACAATGTGTCCCTAGCAAGCCTCTAGTTGGCTAGCTCGTTAGTCAATAGATGATCATGGTTTCCTGGTCATGGGCATTAGATGTCATTGATAACGGGATCACATCATTGGGAGAATGATGTGATGGACAAGACCCAATCCTAAGCGTAGCACTAGATCGTATTGTTCGTATGCTAAAGCTTTTCTAATGTCAAGTGTCTTTTCCTTTGACCGTGAGATTGTGCAACTCCCGGATACCATAGGAGTGCTTTGGGTGTATCAAACGTCACAACGTAACTGGGTGACTGTAAAGGTGGACTACAGGTACCTCTGAAAGTGTGTGTTGGGTTGGTACAAATCGAGATCGGGATTTGTCACTCCGTGTGATGGAGAGGTATCTCTGGGCCCACTCGGTAGAACATCATCATGAGCTCAATGTGACTAAATGAGTTAGTCACACGATGACGTGCTACGGAACGAGTAAAGATACTTACCGTAACGAGATTGAAGAAGGTATAGGTATACCGACGATCGAATCTCGGGCAAGTTCTATACCGACAGACAAAGGGAATTGTATACGGGATTAATTGAATCCTTGACATCGTGGTTCATCCAATGAGATCATCGTGGAGCAAGTGGGAGCCACCATGGTTATCCGGACCCCGCTGATGGTTATTGGCCGGAGAGGTGTCTCGGTCATGTCTGCTTGTCTCCCGAACCCGTAGGGTCTACACACTTAAGGTTCGATGACGCTAGGGTTATAGGGAATTGTTATACGAGGTTATCAAAAGTTGTTCGGAGTCCCGGATGAGATCCCAGATGTCATGAGGAGCTCTGGAATGGTCCGGAGGTACAGATTGATATATAGGACGGATGGTTTCGGACACCAGAAGTGTTTCGGGCGTCACCGATAACGTACCGGGACCACCGGAAGTTGCCCCGGGGGTCCACCGGAAGGGGGCAACGACCCCAGGAGGCTAGATTTGCCAAGTGCGGGAGGGAACCAGCCCCTAGGTGGGCTGGTGCGCCCCCTACTCAGCCCATGGCGCAAGAAGAAGGGAGAGGGGGGGGAACCCTAGCGCAGGTGGGCCTAAGGCCCACCAGAAGGGTGCGCCACCCCTCCTTCCCCCTTTGGCCGCCGCACCTCCCCCCCATCTAGGCCTGCCGCCCCTCCCAGGAGAGGGAAACCCTCAAGGGGGCGCAGCCCCCCCCTCCCCCTATATATAGTGGGCACTTTTGGGCTTTTGGGAATACAGTTTTCCCTCTCCCTCGAGTGCAACCCTGCTCTTCTTTCTCCTTCTCTCTGCCGGTGCTTGGCAAAGCCCTGCCGGGAGACCTCGTCTCTCCATCGACACCACGTCGTCGTGCTGCCGGAGATCTTCCCCAACCTCTCCCTCCTCCTTGCTGGATCAAGGTGCCGGAGACGTCACCGGGCTGCACGTGTGTTGAACGCGGAGGTGCCGTGGTTCGGCACTAGATCGGAATCACACTGCGATCTGAATAGCTGCGAGTAGGACTCCATCAACCGCGTTCTAGCAACGTTTCGCTTAGCGATCTTCAAAGGTATGAAGATGCACTCACCCCTCTCTCATTTTTGGTCTCTCCATAGGAAGATCTGAATATGCGTAGGAATTTTTTTGAATTTATGCTACGTTACCCAACAATTATTTTGCTAGAATTGGCAAACTAGAGGATGTTATAACCAACTTGGGTTTCGCTTTTGCCGCTGTGCGGAACACTCCAAATTTTGCCCATAATAAGGCCACCAAGTTTGTTTTTGTTCCTAAAAACAGTGGTGAACCTTCTAGTGAGAGAGATGAAGATCTTAAAATGATGATGTAATATCCCAATTTTCCTAATTGGGAATGTTTTACATTGTAGCTAAGCATCTATGCATATTGGTTGAAATAAATTTGGCACTTGAATTCTTTCGTCTTTTGATTTGCATTTCCGTCTTTTTCCTCGCACGAGAAATGCCCGGGGAAATACTCTCTTGCACGCAAGAGAGAGAGCGGAGGAAAATGACCCTCCAAAGTGCGGGCAATTTCTGAAATATTGGAGCCAAGAAATCCAAAGATCATTTGCAAAAAGAAAATATAGCATTTTGAGGAATTTCTGAAAAAACATTTTTTTTAAAGTTTTTATTTTTGCTTTGGAAAAATGTTATTCGGGTAGAGGATATTTTTCTGATTTTTTTGGTATATAATACCCTATATTAAATATTTGATTTATTTCCTTTTATTTCACTTTTGTTTTTCTGTTTCGGAAAAGATATAAAAAGAGGAAAGTCTTGTTTTTTTAGGCAACCGCCCTGAGCACGTTTTAAGCCCACAGCCGGGACCGAATCCCTTAGGATCCGGCCGACTGACCTTGCCCCGACCCCCTCTCTCTCTATGCCAGTGGGACCCGCGCCCGCCCCTGCACCCCTGCCGGTCGCCCCCTTCCTTTCCTCTCTCTCTTTTTCCTTCCTCTCTCCACCCCGAGCCACCATGGCTGAAACTTCCTTGCCTCTCCCCGATTCCTTTCCTTCTGCGCCTCCCTCCTCCCCCTATAAAGCCCGCCTCCCCGAGCCCTCCTCGCCCGTTCCCCACCCTCGCCGCCACCCTACCCCACCCTCGCCGCCTGCCCGAGACCTCGCCACCGGAGCCGAGCTCCACCACCTCGGCCACCCCCTCGAGCACCACCCCGGCGCCATTCCCCGCTCCGCCCGACGCCTCCCCTCGGTGGAGGACAGACGCCGCCGCCTCCCCGTCCCTCCACCGCCCCCGGACCCTCTCCCCTCGCCGGCGACACCACCCTCGGCGGAGTTGCCAGCCCCAGCCACAGTGAGACTCCCTCCTCTTTCTGTTGTTTTCTTTTCTTTCTTAGTTAGCCCTTAGATCCATATCCTACGGTGTAGATTAGATTGGGGTACCTCTTCGGTTTAGATTAGAAAACTGTGTTGGTCTTTTTTCACTTAACACGGTTAACCAGTAGTTTTGTTAGCCCTCGGCCATTTGCTCCTAACAATTGCAGCAAACACCCCTGCAGCCTATCACAGCACGCCACGTATACCCCCTGTTAGTTAGCTAGTTAGTTTCTTTTTTCTGTCTAATTGCAAAAACAGAAAAGTTTCTGTTTTGTTTTGGCCATAACTTTCGATCCCGAAGTCCAATGATATTGATTATTGTTCCAGTAGATTCCAATTTTTCTGTAGTTTTTAAAAACATATAATTTTTATATGTTTGAAATTGTGAAATATAAGTTAGATCAGATTTAGTTTAAACCTTGTTTTGCCTATTCCAGGAGTTTAGAAAATGATTTGTAGTTGATTCTTTTTGCTACTGTTTCCTAGTGATTAAACCTTACTGTGGTAGAATTTTCAGAATTTTTAAAGTATTTTTACTGGTGTTTTAAACAGAAACAAGTTTCTGCCATAGTGACGCGTGTTGAATTCTTTTACTTAGGCTTTAGCAAATCCTTACTTGTGATGTTATTTTTACTTGTTGCTTGATTGTAGTGCTTATGGTGTGTTTTGTGTTTGTATCGGTAGATCATCCGGAGTGCGAAGCGTGTTACTTAGAAGCGCTTGATCAAGAAAACTATCATCAAGGCAAGTCATTTTGATCATGTTATTTTCCTATGTTTTCGATGCATGGTAGTTCACCTTTCTTTGCCTAATTGCATGCTGCCTAGGTACTTGGAAACTTTAGTATAAGTTGTAGTATCATGTGGTAGGCACACAACAACCCCGATACTTGGCCCCGGGACGACAATTTCTTAATGCTATGCTTGAGTAGACGGGTTTTCGGTTGAGTGTATATCACGAGTGATGCGAGGTTGATTAAATAATCAAGACCGGCTAAGACAAGATTTTCAAGACCTCGGAGGCAATGCAACTCTGGGTGAAGGACGGTTGATCGGCTCCCTGGAGAAACCAATGGATGCCCGGGATGCTCGAGAGGCCATGACATCCTGCGGAAAGCTTCACCCAGGCTCGAAGAGACGGACGGAGACTTCAAGACTCAAGGCTTACCTGCACAACCACAAGTCATTATGGGCTCTGGCTTGGTTGGACAACGCGGCGACTCTGGACAGGCGGTGCTAGCAGATGTAGAAGAACGGTAGGAATGGATGGGCACCGACAGGGATTCAGAGGGACCCGTTGAAAGACCATGTTTTGATCATCCGGTCTTCAAACACCCTGAAGTGCGAGGACAAACCCAGAGGCGATCAAATCTTGTGGGGAACGTGTGCAAAACTCTGCAGAGTGCCCAACCTAATCGATTAGCTGTGTCCACGGTCATGGACAACTTGAGCCGAAGGCATTGAATTTCCCCTGAACTCTCGACACAACTTAATAATGATGTGGGTGTTAACAACTATTCGGGTACGAGAATTGGTTGGCGGAACCATCTCGTTAACAACAAACAATGTAGTAATATTTTGTTTTCAACCCCTCTTGATGTAGGATAAAACTTGCTTTTCGCTAAAAACTCATAGCCCCACCGGCCAAATATGCATGTAGAGATAGTTGATTATTATTTTACTCCTCTCTTTGATGACTTGCCGGCATATTCAGTATGCTAACCTACACGGCTGCAACGTATCATGTTGCAGAGTACTTTTCCGACCAGGAGTGAGGCTACGATCTACGCTCTGCGACATGCCCTTGGAGTCAGATGGACTCGTCTACCTGATTCTTCTGCTAGTCTTCGTTAGATATCTCATGAGATGGTCTTCAGCCACTTTATTGTAATCCTTTATTGTAATAAAGTACTCTTTATGAGATTTCGATTAATAAAGCTGTGTGATTGAACTCTTGAATATATACATTATGTACTGAGTGTGTACCAGCATGATCTTGGGATGGTACGGAAACACCAGAGGCTTGACTCGTCTTGAGTCAGGTCGCTACAGATGAGTGTTCACCCTACTTATGGTTTGAGCACCAAAGACGACGATACGTGATTCTATCGCCTTATGCCTAGCTAAGGGCGTTAAACAAAAGCGCTTGTTGGGAGGCAACCCAATGAATTTATATTTGCTTTTTTGCTTTCTGTTTTATTGTGTCCACACCATCATAATTATGTTATGATTGTGTTTTTTGTGTTTCTTTTTGTGTTTGTGCCAAGTAAAACCTTTATGACTAGTTTTGGTGATGGTTGTTTGATCTTGCTGAAAAAGACAAAAACTTTGCGCTCACGAAATTATTTTTAGTTCTTATCTAGAAAGAGCTTTTGAGTTGATTCTTTCTTCTGCTGGTTGATATACCAATTTCCCCAATTTTCATAATTCTTCAGAATTTTTTTGGGTGCCAGAAGTATACAAATTATACATATTTCTATAGATTGGTCTGTTTTTGACAGATTCTATTTTTTGTTGTGTTGATTGCTTATTTTGATGAAACTATGGATAGTATCGGGGGGTACTAACCATGGAAAAGTGAGAATACAGTAAAATAACACCAATATAAATAGATATCAAGTTTGATACAGTACCTAAAGTGTGGGTAGTTTGTTTTCTTGTGCTAATGATATCACGAGTTTCTGTTTAAGTTTTGTGTTGTGCAGTTTTCAAGTTTTGGGTGATGTTCTCATGGACAATGGGATAAAGAGTGGAAAGAGCTCAAGATTGGGGATGCCCAAGGCATCCCAAGCGAAATTCAAGGACAGCAAAACGCGTAAGCTTGGGGATGCCCCGGGAAGGCTTCCCCTCTTTCGTCTTCAATCCATCGGTAAACGTTACTTGGAGCTATATTTTTATTTACCACATGATATGTGTTTTGCTTGGAGCATCGTGTATTATAGGAGTCTTTTTTTTTGTCACAATCATCCTTGTTTCACACCTTTTGAGAGAGACATGCACTCATCGTGAATTTGCTAGAATACTCATTGAGCTTCACTTATATCTTTTGAGTTAGGCAATTTAGCTCGCATGTGCTTCACTTATATCTTTTGAGCTAGATAACTTTGCTCTAGTGCTTCACTTAGACCTTTTTAGAGAACGGCGGTGTCATATTTTGGATAAATAAGAAATCTCGATCTTCACTTATATCTTTTTGAGAGTGCTCTCTCTGAGTAACTTGGTAATTGGCTTGTGCTATGAAAGTAGTCCTAAAGATGATAGACATCCAAAGAGGATATAATAAAAACTTCCATATTCATGTGCATTGATTAGTAAAGAGAAGTTTGATTCCTCTCAGTTAGTTTTGAGACATGGATATGGTAATATTAGAGTTATGTTAGTAGGGTGTTGTGAATCTAGAAATACTTGTGTTCAAGTTAGTGATTCCCGTAGCATGCACGTATGGTGAACCGCTATGTTAGGAAGTCGGAGCATAATTGAATTATTGATTGTCAACCTTTGTGTTGTGGTCGGGATCGCGCGATGGTTAACACCTACCAACCCTTCCCCTAGGAGTATGCGTTTAGCACTTTGTTTCGATTACTAATAAAACTTTCGCAATAAGTATATGAGTTCTTCATGACTAATGTGAGTCCGTGGTATAGATGCACTTTCACCTTCCACCATTGCTAGCCTCTCTAGTGCCGTGCAACTTTCGCCGGTGCACAAACCCACCATATACCTTCCTCAAAACAGCCACCATACCTACCTATTATGTCATTTTCATAGCCATTCCGAGATATATTGCCATGCAACTCCCACTGTTCCGTCTCATGACTTGTGCCGTCACTTACATATTTCCATTGCATGATCGTAAGATAGCTAGCGAGATGTTTCAACGTCATACACCAAGCTAGATCGTTGCACATCCCGGTACACTGCCAGACGCATTTCCTATAGAGTCATCATTGCTCTAAGTATTGAGTTGTGAGTAAATAAAAGTGTGATGATCATCATTATTATAGCATTGTCCCATTTGAGTAAAAAAAAGAGGCCAAAGATGCCCACCAAAAAAATGAAAAGAGGCCAAAGAGCCCATCCAAAAAAAGAGAGAAAAGGAGAGAAGGGACAATGCTACTATCTTTTTCCACACTTGTGCTTCACAATAGCACCATGTTCTTCATGATAGAGAGTCTCTTGTTTTGACACTTCCATATACTAGTGGGATTCTTCATTATATAACTTGGCTTGTATATTCCAATGATGGGCTTCCTCAAAATTGCCCTAGGTCTTTGTGAGCAAGCAAGTTGGGTGCACACCCACTAGTTTCCTTTTTGAGCTTTCACACACTTATAGCTCTAAGTGCATCTGTTGCATGGAAATCCCTACTCATTCATATTGATATCTATTGATGGGCGTCTCCATAGCCCATTGATACGCCGAGTCGATGTGACCATCTTCTCCTTTTTACCTCACAACCTCCACCACACTCTATTTCACCTATAGTGCTATATCCATGGCTCACGCTCATGTATTGCGTGAGAGTTGAAAAAGGTTTGAGAAAGTAAGAGTGCGAAAACAATTACTTGGCCAATACCGGGGTTGTGCATGATTTAAATTCGTTGTGTGGGGATGATGGAGCATAGCCAAACTATATGATTTTGTAGGGATAACTTTCCTTGGCCTTGTTATTTCGAAAGTTCATGATTACCTTGCTAGTTTGCTTGAAGTATTATTGTTTTCATGTCAATAGCAAACTATTGTTTTGAATCTTACGGATCTGAACATTCATGTCACATTAAAGAAGTTGCAAAGGACAAATATGTTAGGTAACATTCCTCATCAAAAAAATTTAGTCTTTATCACTTCCCTGCTCGAGGACGAGCAGGAGTTAAGCTTGGGGATGCTTGATACTCTCCAACGTATCTATAATTTTTTATGGTTCCATGCTATTATCTTGTCAACTTTGGATGTTTTGTTTGCATTTTATATCTTTTTTCGGACTAACCTATTAACTCAGTGCCAAGTGCCAGTTCCTGTTTTTTCCGTGTTTTTGACACTTTTCGAAGGAGAATTTTAAATGCAGTCCAAACGGAATAAAACCTCTGGAAAGATTTTTCCTGGAACAGAAGATACGCAGGGAACTTGAGAACCAAGGCAAAGGACTCTGGGGGAGGCCACAAGCCCCCTAGCTGCGGCCGGGGGGGGGCTAGCAGGCTTGTGCCCCCCCCCCCCCCCCCCCCCCCGTGGCTCCTTTGCCCTACCTCTTCCGCCTATAAATTCCCTAAAAATCTGAAACCACGGGAGAGAGGCACGAAAATACTTTTCCACCGCCACAAGCTTCTGTCTCCGCAAGATCCCATCTGGGGCACGTTCTGGTGCCCTACCGGAGGGGGGATTCGGACACGGAGGGCTTCTTCATCAACACCATTGCCTCTCCGATGATGCGTGAGTAGTTCACCACAGACCTTCGGGTCCATAACTAGTAGCTAGAAGGCTTATTCTTTCTCTTGGATCTTCAATACAATGTGCTCCACGATCTTCATGGAGATCTATCCGATGTAATCTTCTTTTGCGGTGTGTTTGTCGAGATCCGATGAATTGTGGACTTATGATCAGATTATCTATGAATGTTATTTGAGTCTCCTCTGATCTCTTATATGCATGATTTCGTATCCTTGTAATTCTCTTAGAGTTGTGGGTTTCGTTTGGCCAACTTGATCTATAATTCTTGCAATGGGAGAAGTGCTTGGTTTTGGGTTCATACCGTGTCGTGTCCTCACCCATTGACAGAAGGGGTAGCGAGACACGCATCGTGTTGTTGCCATCAAGGGTAAAAGGATGGGGTCGATATGTATTGCATGAATTTATCCCTCTACATCATGTCATCTTGCTTAAGGCATTACTCTGTTTGTTATGAACTCAATACACTAGATGCATGCCGGATAGCGGTCGATGTGTGGAGTAATAGTAGTAGATGCAGAAAGTATCGATCTACTTGTCTCGGACGTGATGCCTATATGTATGATCATTTCCTTAGATATCATCACGACTTTGCGCGGTTCTATCAATTGCTCGACAGTAATTCGTTCACCCACCGTAATATTTGCTATCATGAGAGAAGCCTCTAGTGAACACTATGGCCCCCGGGTCTACTTCACTTCATATTTTCAGCTCTACGCTTTCACTTTGTTGCACTTTCCACCTTCATATCTCACCTTGCAATCAATCATGAAGGGATTGACAACCCCTTTATAGCGTTGGGTGCAAGTTTGTTTGTTTTTGCGTAGGTACATTGGTGACTTTCCTTAATACTCCTACTGGATTGATACCTTGGTTCTCAAACTAATGGAAATACTTACTGCTACTCTGCTGCATCACCCTTTCCTCTTCAATGCAAAAAACAACGCAAGCTCAAGAGGTAGCATTGCATAACATGTCCCTTTGTGATATGCCAATCCCATTAGTTGTCCAAACCCCTGGTAGTAAATGGCAAACTTCTAGGATAATCTATGACAATGAAATGCTAGTAGACACGCTAGTTTTTCGAGCATCTTTTATAGCTTTGAAATCCTCAGATATCAATATCATCTTGGGTATGGACTGGATATCAGGTCATTATGCCGAGATTCATACTCACTCCAGAAATGTTCAGCTTACCCATCCCTCGGGTGAGATAGTTAATGTCTCTACTCGAGTTGCCAAATGCCAACTCTATTCCCTCAATGCAAATCATGTTCCAGAACTTGAATACATTCCGGTAGTCCGTGACTTCCCGGATGTTTTTCTAGAAGAACTGCCAGGAATTCCACCCGACAGGGATGTAGAGTTTGTGATAGACCTTGTTCCAGGAACTGTCCCAATAGCCAGAAGACCTTATAAGATGGCACCCTTGGAGCTAGCCGAACTTAAGAAGCAACTAGATGAGGCCTTGAATAAAGGTTTCATTCGTCCTAGCTCTTCTCCTTGGGCTTGTCCCGTCCTCTTTGTCAAGCAGAAGGATGGAACGGACCGGATGGTTGTAGATTATCGACCAGTTAACCTGGTCACCATAAAGAACAAGTATCCGCTCCCCAGGATCAACGATCTGTATGATCAGCTCGCTGGATCCTCAGTCTTGTCCAAAATAAATTTGAGGTTGGGTTACCATCAAATCAAGATCAAGAAACGGGGACATTCCAAAAACGGCCTTTGTCACTCGTTATGGCCAATACGAGTACACCGTCATGTCCTTCGGTTTAAGCAATGCCCCAGCCACCTTCTCTTGCTTGATGAATTCAATCTTCATGGAGTATTTGGATAAATTTGTCGTGGTATACCTCGATGATATTCTCATCTACTCGAAGAATGAACAAGAACATGCCGAGCATCTAAGGCTAGTATTAATGAAACTTCAAGAGCATCGCCTTTATGCCAAGTTTTCAAAATGTGAGTTTTGGTTACCAGAAGTGACCTATCTAGGCCACGTAATCTATGGTAATGGTATTGCTGTCAATCCCGAGAGAGTTCAAGCCGTCCTTGATTGGACTCAACCTGAATCGGTTAAGAAAGTTAGGAGTTTTCTTGGACTAGCGATCTATTGCCGCCGCTTTGTCGAGAATTTCTCCAAAGTTGCCAAGCCTCTAACTGAACTCCTCAAGAAAGATAAAAAGTTCGAGTGGATACCACAGTGTGAGTACAGTTTTCAGGAAATAAAAAGACGCCTGACTTCCGCACCTGTGTTGCTAGCAACAGATTTTTCTAAGGACTTTGTTATCTATTGCGACGCCTCGCGACAAGGATTAGGTAGCATTCTCATGCAGGATCATCATGTGATTGCATACGCATCTCGACAGTTGCGTCCACATGAGGATAATTATCCCACACATGATCTTGAGCTTGCAGCTGTAGTCCACGCACTTAAAACATGGCGACATTACCTTCTTGGTAATCGTTGCGAAATATTCACTGATCACCAAAGTCTGAAATATATCTTCACCCAGCCGGATTTGAATCTCAGGCAAAGACGGTGGGTTGAGTTGATCAGAGATTACGACTTAGGGATAACTTACACCCCGGGGAAGGCCAATGTTATGGCTGATGCACTAAGTCGTAAGTCTTATTGTAACAATCTGATGCTACAATGAGGTCAACCACATCTCTATGAGGAATTTCGGAAGTTAAATCTTCACATTGTTCCTCAAGGATTCCTTTCTAACCTGGTGGCGAAACCTACTCTTAGGGATCAAATCATAGCTGGCCAAAAGCGTGATAAGGGTTTATCACGGATCAAGGAGAATATTATTAGCTGAAACGCTAAGGAATTCTCCATGAATGATCAAGATGTCGTGTTCTTCCAGAATCGTCTAGTGGTTCCTAAGAATCCACATCTGAGGCAGTTGATCCTTAGGGAGGCTCATGATTCTCCTCTCACCATTCATCCTGGTAGTACTAAGATGTATCAGGACCTACGCCAAAGGTTTTGGTGGACTAGGATGAAGAGAGAAATTGTTGAGTTCGTTGCTAATTGCGATGTTTGTCGTCGAGTTAAAGCGGAACATCAAAGGCCTGCTGGCACCCTTCAACCTTTAGCTATTCCTGAATGGAAATGGGATAAAGTCAGTATGGATTTCATCACTGGATTTCCCAAGACCAAGAAAGGAAATAATGCAATCTTTGTGGTCATTGACCGTCTTTCCAAAGTAGCTCATTTTCTTCCAGTTTGTGAGAGTATAACAGCTAGCCAGCTAGCAGAGTTATATCTCTCTCGAATAGTGTCTCTTCATGGTGTTCCTCTGGAGATTAACTCAGACCGTGGAAGTATTTTTACTTCCCGCTTCTGGGAAAGTTTTCAGAATGCCATGGGGACTCACCTGTCTTTTAGCACTGCTTTCCATCCTCAATGAAGTGGTCAAGTAGAAAGAGTGAATCAAATCCTAGAAGATATGCTCCGAGCTTGTGTTATATCGTTCGGCATGAATTGGGAGAAGTGCCTTCCATTCACCGAATTTGCTTATAACAATAGTTATCAATCAAGCTTGGGCAAAGCCCCTTTTGAAGTTCTCTACAGACGAAGATGTCGAACACCTCTTAATTGGTCAGAAACCGGAGAGAGGCAACTCTTTGGTCCGGATATGATCCAGGAAGAAGAAGAGCAAGTTCGCATTATTCGTGAAAAGTTGAAAACAGCCCAGTCTCGTCAAAACAGCCAATATGATCGTCATCATAAGGATGTGACCTTTGAAGTTGACGAGAAGGCTTACCTTCGGGTTACACCTTTGAAGGGTACCCATCGTTTCGGTATCAAGGGCAAGTTGGCTCCTCGTTACATCGGTCCTTTTCGCATTCTTGCCAACCGAGGAGAAGTTTCCTACCAGTTGGAACTTCCTCCGCATCTTTCCAAAGTTCATGATGTTTTCCACGTCTCGCAACTCAAGCGTTGCTTTTAGGATCCGATCCGTGAAGTGGACCACGAAACTCTTGATCTCCAAGATAACCTTTCATACCGAGAATACCCTGTTCGTATTCTTGATCAAGCTGAGCGTACCACTCAACGTTGAAACCTCGAGTTTCTTAAAGTTCAATGGTCAAATCATTCTGAAAAAGAGGAAACATGGGAAAGAGAGGACCGTCTATGACTTGAGTATCCCGCGTTATTCCACACGACTTCCAAATCTCGGGACGAGATTCTTTTGAGTGGGGATGAGTTGTCACATCCCTGAATCCCTAATATAGTTTAGCAAGATTGTACTCATGTTTTATTCATTGCATCCAAGAAAATGAAATGAATTCAAAAGAAAGAAATGAAAACAAGAGAAAACCCTAGCAACTCTACATTCAGAACAATTCAAACTAGGTGACAAATCGATGAACCCAAAATGGCCTTCATAAAAGTTCATCTTTTCTGATAATTATTGGAAACAAAATATGAGGGGTGAAATATATTTTCAAAATTCTTTTTGCATTTTATTTTAAATATAAAAGTCACTGAAATCAATTATATATTTGATTTCAAATATTTCATATTCTCTTAAAATGTTGAAAAGTTTATCTGGGTTTGGAAATATTCAAAATAACACCCCAGCATTATTCAAACTATTTTAGAAATAGTTTGGAGCCAAAAATAAAATGAAACGAAGTCAGAATTGTTTTAACAGAAAACGGAAAAGGAAAAGAAATGATAAATAGGTTACCTGACGCTCAGGCCCAGCCCAGCTCCACCCCTCGTGTCGTCTACCTCCTGCCAGTCGACAGCAGGAGGTGGCCGCCGCTCCCTCCGAGGTGGCCACGCACCTGCGTGCCTGCCTGGCCACCTCATCGCACTGGCGTGAAGGAGATAAGCTCCCGCAGCCTCCCCCCATGCTCATCATCTCGCCATTCGCCCCCTGCTCTCTCCCCTCTCGGCCGCCATTGGAGCGAGCTTGAGCTCAAGCTCCCCGTCGCTCCAGTCCCTCTCCGTCTTATCTGAGCCACGCAGAAGAACTGCCTCGACTCCCTGAAGCTTCCCAGCGACCCACGCGAGACCTCGAGCCCTGCATCGAGCTGTCGCCGTCGTCTTCCTCCTCGGATCCCCGGAGTTTGCCGCCGTCATTCTCCCTCCTCAGTGCATCTCCGAGCTCAATCTCGACGCCCCTGCAATCCCAGTGAGCGTAGGAATCTTTCCCCCTCGTTTACCCCCTCGATTCCTTCCTCTACCACCCGATTCCACCGGAGCCCAACGAGATCCGTCGCGGGAGCACGTCGTCGGTGACTCTCCGGTGATCGGCTGATCATTCTGAAGCTACCAATAGCTTCAGTGCAACGCGTAGATACCGTAGGAGCTAAGCCCTGCCCCTTTTAGCCACTGGTTTGATGACCTCGACTTGGACCGAGCTCCGGCAGCCGTCGAGCTCATCGTCGGCGTCATCCCCGGCCATCTTAGCCCCTTCTCTGTGCAAAAACTGGAACCGCGATCGACTGCTCGATCGTCTGGTGCCCTCCGTCGCTCGTTTGGTCACCGGAAGCAGAAACCCGATTGTCACGCCCAAGATGCGACCCTATCCTCAATTTGGCACGAGAGCCTCGTCAGGGATAGAAGCGCATCTCGTCGTGTCTCAAGAATGGATATCGTTACAAGTACAAGTACTGAAAAGAAGAGATATATGGAATTGGCTTACACTCGCCACAAGCTACATCAGAGTCACATCAGTACATTACATAATCATCAAGAGTAAGAGCAGGGTTGGACTACGGATGAAAATAAACGACAAAAGAAGAACGACGTCCATCCTTGCTATCCCAGGCTGCCGGCCTGGAACCCATCCTAAATCGATGAAGAAGAAGAAGAAGAAGCAACTCCAAATAAACAATCAACGCGCTCGCGTCAAATAACCTTTACCTGTACCTGCAACTGGTGTTGTAGTAATCTGTGAGCCACGGGGGACTCAACAATCTCATTTCCAAAGGTATCAAGACTAGCAAAGCTTAATGGGTGAGGTATGGTTAAGTGGTGAGGTTATAGCAGCGTCTAAGCATGTATTTGGTGGCTAAACTTAAGAGTACAAGAAATAAGAGGGGAAAGATCTACGCATAGTGGACGTGAACTACGGATGACCAAATGAATGATCCTGAACACCTACCTACGTCAGACATAACCCTACCATGTCCTCGATCGGAGAAAGAACTCACGAAAGAGACAGTCATGGTTACGCACCCACTTGGCATATTTTAATTAAGTTAACTTCAAGTTATCTAGAACCAGTGTTAAACAAAGTTTCCACGTTGCCACTTAACCACGGGCACGGCTTTCCGAAAGATTTAACCCTGCAGGGGTGCTCCAACTAGTCCATCACAAATTATCACAAGCCGCATAGAAATCCTCAATCACGAAGCTCGCGATCTCGTCGGATTCCCTAGTGGAAAACCTCAACTCTGAGATTACCCAAAGCATCACCGGAATCCCGATGCACAAGATATATCATCAAAGGTAAAACTAATCCAGCAAGGCAGCCCGGCGTGTCGACGATCCCGATAGGAGCCGCGTATCTTGTTCTCAGGACACGACGGATAAGCACAGCGTACGGTGGCCTGATAGAAATCTCCCGAGTTTCCCCGGGTTGGCCCCGCAAACGGCTCTAGTTTTGGACCAGCACCAACAGCACTGCCCCCCTGTATTATGTGAAATTACTCCTCGGGTTCATGACGCCCTATGCTTTCAGTATTAACAAGTTATTATGTTGGGCAAATGTAGTACCAATGTTGGGCCTTGCCAGACAGATTTAATCTAAAACGAATTATCAAGGGGGTCCCCATAACAACCCCGATCATGTTAGGAGCGCTCGTTTATGGAACATAACACCGGTAGCCGAAACTAAGGGTGCAAAGGTGGAACAAAACACCAGGCTAGAAAGGCCGAACCTTCCACCTTTACCAAGTATATAGGTGCATTAAATTAAATAGCATTTAATATGGTGATATAACAAGGAACCCATGTTATCACATGGAAGCAACTGCACCTGCAACTAGCAACGCTAATGACAGGGTTAAGCAAGCGGTAACATAGCCAATCAGTGGTTTGCTAGGTCGTACAGATTGAAGGTGATCATGGCATTGTTGAGAGGTTAATATTTAACAGGTGGTAGGTAATGAGACATAAACGATAGAAGCGATAAAACTAGCATGGAAATGATAGTAATGGTATCTGGGGAAATGATCATCTTGCCTGAGATCCCGCTTGGAAGAAGAACACTCGGTGGAGTCGGCAAACCATCGTAGTCGAACGGGTCCTCACATTCTGAAACGCTTGCGGAACTCTATCGAGACGGGCAACCGGAAACAAACATCAACACAAATATTCACCACACGATGCACAACATGACGCAGAACCTGCTATGATGCATGATCAGTTCAATGATGCAAGGGATGGCATGGCAAATCAACTCACACGAACACTACACATGAAGTGAAGCTCGATATGCAACGGGTTGCATATCGACGAAACTCCACGTTTAATTATTTAACTCACTCCCGTTAATTATCACGACAAAATTACATTGCTGTTATCATGGCAAGGGTGAAGCGATGGTCCTACAAGTCATCCCCGACGGTTAACTCGCGGAGCAAAGAACGGACGCTACGACACAAGAGACATGCAACACAACAAATGCTATGCCATGAATGCGACATGCATGCAAGTTACAACACGGGCAAGAAGGGAAAGAAACAGGTGTCGTCACGACGAGCGAAAGGGAACCATGGCGGCAAATTGGAAACGATGCCACGGCAACTTTCCTATCCTGGTAACTCGTCGAGATATCGTGTCAACGTATAGGAAGCGCGCGCGGGAACGGTAAATAAGATGGGGTGATCCCGGTTACCGGGTTCCCATGTGTCGAGGCACGACGAATGAAGACAATGGGCAACGGGCTAATGTGCTGCACAAACATACATTCATCTCATAACACATGCATTCGGTACATGACACGTCTCATCGTTATACCTTCGACGCGTGCGTATCGGAGGGGATCGGGTCGGAGCGGTGAAAACATAGGTCGTCGTGGAAGTCGAGGTACTCGGGTCTCGTCGACGGTAGTTGTACTCGGCGTCGTGGTACACGGTCTCCGGCGACGGTAGACGAACTCGTACCGGGGGTCGTCGAGGACGTAGTTGTACACGCGATCTTGTCGACGAACCACGGTGGCGGGGATGGTGCACGCGGTGACGTTTCCACAGGCAGCCGGGCACGGCAACAGCAAGCGGCGACGACAGTCAACACCAGAGCAACAACGCGGCAGCAAGCTACATTAGCTGGCAGCAGCGGCTAGCATCTAGCAGCAACACTCTAGCAGCAAGGCATGCTAGCACGCTACATCAACAAGGCTACAAATAGCGACGGCTTGCAGCTACGGCCAGCTAACAGCAAGCACAACAACCATCAGACAACAGCAACAGCATGCAGCACAACGCAGCGGCAGCAGCTAGCAGGCACGGGAACTAGCAGCGACAGCGGACTAGCAACTAGCAACCGGGCAGCAACTGCAGTAGCAAGCAGCAAGCACGCAACACACCCGGCAGGTAAGAGCATCGGCAGCAGCAAGACGCACAACAGCCAACGGCCAGCAGCTAGCAAGCAGCGGCATGCACGGCAACAGCAACAGCGGGCAGCAACAGCAACAGCTCGGCAGGAGGAGGCACGGGGCGGCTTGGCGCTGGGCCCCTCGAGCAGAGCTCCTGCAGCAGCAACAGCATGGCTACAAGGCGAGCACGGGCACAGCAGGGCGACGTACCGCGAGCAGCGCGGTGAATGGCGGCTCGCGAGGCGGCGCGGCGAGCAGCTCAGGCAACACCGCGTCTCGGCAAAACGACGCGCGGGCTCGGCACCGGATGGGAGGCCGGCGAGGCGCAGTGACCGGGCACAGGGCGGCGCTCGGGGTGGCGCAGAGGGGCGAGGAGAGGCGAGGGCCGAGGCCATGGCGCGCGGCAGAGAAGAGGGAGGACCGCGCGAGGAGGGGAACAGGGGAACGAGGAGGGGCTCGCTAGGGTTGGGGTTGGGATGCCTGGGCCTGGCCTGGCCGGCTGGCTCCCTCCTCTAGTTGGGCTTTTTTCCTAAAAAAAACAGAGAATAAACATAAAGGAAAGAAGAAAAAAAATAGGGCTTTAGCAAAATGAAGAAAATGCCTTTTACTCCTTTAAATAAAAATACCCAACGTTAAAATAGACTGGCATTTTTTTAAACGAACAAAACTAAAACCTTTTAAAGAATTAAAAATTAAAACCCTTTTGTAGAATAAGATAAAACCTCTTTCAATTTAAATAATAAAATAAAAGCTTTAAAAAGAGAAAAGAAAAAGAGACGGTTTAAAAATAAAACAAAAGGAAAAATAAGATTAAAACCCAAGGGTTGCCACTACATTTAATAAAAATGACATTTTAAAAGAAGATGAATTTTTAAAAGAGGGGTTAAGTTTGAAATCTTTAGCAAAACCGCAAAAACAAATTAGGAGGGGAGAGGAGGGTTTTAGGTCTGCGGTGCAACGGGGCTTAGCGGTGGCCCTCACGCACGCACTCTCATCATGCCTACAAACGACGCCACTCACGAAGCACTAACACCCAACAACACGGAGCAACAGGCAACACCGACAAGACACGGTTGACATGATGCCATGCATGGTGCGATGATGCAAACTACATGACAATGCAATGAATAAATCTAATCACACGACAGAAATGGAATAGAAGGGGGAATCTTCTAGAACGTCGGCATCGGGCTGTCACAACTCTCCTACACTACAAGAAGATCTCGCCCCGAGATCCAAGAATGAAAGGGGGAAGAGGATGAGAAAGAACAAGAGGTAAAACTCAGTCGCTTCTTTGACAAACGAGTGAAACCAACCATCCTTGAAGGTTGCAAAGAGATGAGGAATGATATGAGAAAGAAGCAAGAATTCACGGAAAATTTCGGCAACACTTCGGTAGGAAAAGGGGACAAAAAATTCAAAAAGGTGGAAGAAATAGACAATATTCACAACAAACAAGTAAATAGAATAAGGGAACACCATGATCTTGGTAGAACAACAAGAATGAGCCAAAAGAGCAACATCACAAAGCCTCCGGAAGAAGAGAATATGAACTAGTTCATACGGAAGAAGAGAATGAAAAAAGAATGCCAACTATCATCACAATAGAATTGAAGAGCCTCCGGTCATAGAATAGACGTCGTAGTTGGAAATCCAACAACAAAAAGAACAAGATAGTAGTAGGCTTATGAATATCATCTCAACAAATATGAGGTGATAACCAACCACTAAAAGAAACAAGGATAGTTGAAAGCAAAGATAAGACAAGCACCATGATAGCACAATCCATAGGAAAAGCTTTAGGTGAGATCCAACCAAGATAGCTCAATGAAGAAATCATGGGTTGCAAATATCTCATGATCAAAGAATTGGTGGATTTAATTATCCCATTCTTGAAAGGAATCTCTTCGAGGCTCCTACACTAACAAGAAGGCTATAATACCACCTCAAAGGATAAAGGAATAAGAAATGCGCTTGGAAATGCAAGAGAAGAAAATTTGAGGTTCTCGAATAAGAATCTTGAAGAACACTTGAGAATGAATTGATATGATGATGAACCGCCATGAAGGACCTCCGTATGAATGATGCAACGATATGAAGGTAGAAAAGAATAAGATTATGACCTTGCCAAGATTTAGATGAAGCAACACGAAGAGATACTTAAAAGAACTTAGAATTCCGGAAAAGAAAGATAAGCACCTGAGAAAAGAATTGAAACTATGAGCCACTCCGGAAGAAGAAACCAGATTGCTATGATCAAGATTAAGAGTTATGTTATGCTTATCCTTCATCAAGTTTAATTGATGACAAGCAACGGATTTAGCATACCACTTATTCTTCTTGAAATGATCTTGAAGAGACAGAGAGATAAGCATCACTTGAAGTAAAAATTAAGGAAGCACCGGTAATAATTCACAATTGAATGGGAAAACCAAGAATTAATGGAGATACAAGAGAATGAAGAGATCATGATCCACCTAAGATAAAAACTTAAACAAGACACCGAATAATCGAGAGACGAACGAAGAGACAACAATTGAGAAGAATTGAGGATGAAAGCTGAAAGCTGAGAACGAAGAAGTCTTCTGAAATGATGGCCTTCGGAGGAACGAGAAATAAAAACAACTCAGAAATGCACCGGATAGCACGAAAGGGGTTACTCATGATTGGAACAAATAAGATGATGACACCAAGCTGAAATGATGAATCTCCTAGCTAATGAACCAAGATTTGAGAGAAACACCTCTTCGGTCTTCAAAGGAGAGAATGAGAAGAACACCACCAAGAATAACTAAGACACTCCGGAATAATGAAGAATGAAAGGTTGAGCCAACGAATGAATTAATTCAAATTAATCTTGAGAAGGAATATGGCTGGTGGAAATCATACTTACGTCATAGTTGAAAAGATTTAGAGATCTCCGAGAAAAGATTAGAAGAGCCAGGTAAGATCCTGGGAAAGAACCTGTGGGTTATGGGCCCACTCAAAGAAACCACCGCTAGAAAAAAATGCTAGAAAAAGAGAGATATTGCATCGGTACAAGGAAAACTAGATGAGGTTAGCACCTCGAAATAATAAAAAGAGTTGAAAACACGAAACTACTGAGATATCTTCAACACACCGGATAAAAAGGAGATGAATGAATAACAGGATAGGCTGATAAGAATCTCCAACATGAAAAAGAATTACAAGGATAATTAGGATACAATGAACACGGATAACTGCATTGAATTCACCGGAAAGGATAACACGACTGAATAAGGATGAACAAGAAGCTCCTGAGAATCTTCACGGTGGATCAACGGATAAGATAGAAAAGAACAGACAGCGGAAGCACAATGAAAATTAAACTCTTGGATGAAAATTTAATCACTCAGAAAAAGGGCGGGAGGGCGGGGAAAAACAAAGACAACTTGAGACAGATGAGATGAACTCCGGATGGGATAAGAGAATGATCTGCAAAAAAATAGAGAGGATTGAATTCACTGAAGAGAAACACACCGGTTGGAAAATAATTGATATGACAACTCCGGTAGACAAGAATTGACAAGAGAATTGATTTGAGCAAAAGAATTAGCATTCACATAAAAATATGAGAACACCACTAGAAAGATCTGAAATCACCACTTGTCATCGAAGCAACTTGAATTACCATATTCAACAAAACAAAGGATGATGCTTATGAAAGAAGCCAGAACAAACTCATGAGAAAGATTTCCGTTCGATATTTTCGTGGACAGGATCGCACGGGCTCGATTTACAGTAGCCATCAAGTGCAAGGCAGTGCACCCGACATACGAAGTATCCCCGAGTCGTAGCAAGCTAGAAGGACTCTTTAAGACACAACGTGTACCACTGTAAGTCGACCGTGAACAAACGAATCCACTAGATGTCGAACCCCAACCTAACATCATGCATTTGTTGGAAGATTGTCCTAGAAGTAACTACTTGAATTCCCACCTATGAATTCCCGAAATAACTGGTCATGCAATCTGGTACACGGATATAAGGAGTAATATCACACAACTCCTATACTAACCCGTCACCTGTATCACATCCGTCAACACACAACCAGAATCTTGGACCTTCATCTACAACAGACCCTCGTGATCACAATGATACAAAGTATGGCAGTACTCCCGAACAATCTGCACCAGTACTGGGGACATCGGGGTTATCTCGCCACTACTAGTATTGAAGCAATTACGAACATCCTTCGTTCTGAGATACTAAGAAATCTGAATGATAACGACGTGCTCAAGAATCCCCTGGAGCTCAACTCCCCGGAAGAAAATCAAGTCAGACAGGAGGCACCAAGACAGAACTCCGTCACATCGGCATCATATAGATCTCAAAAATATCCGCGTGATCCTAAAAAAAATTTGAGTGAGAAGAGGAGTAGAATTAAATTATTACGTCAATATTCCTCACCAGAGCATAGAAGAGGAGAAAAAAAGAATCCTACCCTCCGATATATAACTAAGACTCAAATAATTTTTCACTAGACTCGACTCGGCCAATTTCGATCAATCAAGGGGGCTCCTAGGTCGGTACGGCTCTGATACCAACTTGTCACACCCAAGATGCGACCCTATCCTCAATTTGGCATGAGGACCTCGTTAGGGATAGAAGCGCATCTCGTCGTGTCGCAAGAATGGATATCGTTACAAGTACAAGTACTGAAAAGAAGAGATATATGGAATTGGCTTACACTCGCCACAAGCTACATCAGAGTCACATCAGTACATTACATAATCATCAAGAGTAAGAGCAGGGTCCGACTACGGACGAAAATAAACGACAAAAAAAGAACGACGTTCATCCTTGCTATCCCAGGCTGCCGGCCTGGAACCCATCCTAAATCGATGAAGAAGAAGAAGAAGAAGCAACTCTAAATAAACAATCAACATGCTCACGTGAAATAACCTTTACTTGTACCTGCAACTGGTGTTGTAGTAATCTGTAAGCCACAGGGGACTCAGCAATCTCATTTCCAAAGGTATCAAGACTAGCAAAGCTTAATGGGTGAGGTATGGTTAAGTGGTGAGGTTACAGCAGCGGCTAAGCATATATTTGGTGGCTAAACTTACGAGTACAAGAAATAAGAGGGGAAAGATCTACGCATAGCGGTCGTGAACTACGGATGACCAAATGAATGATCCTGAACACCTACCTACGTTCGACATAACCCCACCGTGTCCTCGATCGGAGAAAGAACTCACGAAAGAGACAGTCACAGTTACGCACACAGTTGGCATATTTTAATTAAGTTAACTTCAAGTTATCTAGAACCAGTGTTAAACAAAGTTTCCACGTTGCCACATAACCGCGGGCACGGCTTTCCGAAAGATTTAACCCTGTAGGGGTGCTCCAACTAGTCCATCACAAATTACCACAAGCCGCATAAAAATCCTCAATCACGAAGCTCGCGATCTCGTCGGATTCCCTAGTGGAAAACCTCAACTCTGAGATTACCCAAAGCATCACCGAGATCCCGATGCAAAAGATATCTCGTCAAAGGTAAAACTAATCCAGCAAGGCCGCCCGGCGTGTCGACGATCCCGATAGGAGCCGCGTATCTCGTTCTCAAGACACGACGGATAAGCACAGCGTACGGTGGCCTGATAGAAATCTCCCGAGTTGCCCGGGTTGGCCCCGCAAACGGCTCTAGTTTTGGACCAGCACCAACAGCACTGGCCCCCCTGTATTATGTGAAATTACTCCTCGGGTTCATGACGCCCTATGCTTTCAGTATTAACAAGTTATTATGTTGGGCAAATGTAGTACCAATGTTGGGCCTTGCCAGACCAGCTTTAATCTAAAACGAATTATCAAGGGGGTCCCCATAACAACCCCGATCGTGTTAGGAGCGCTCGTTTATGGAACATAACACCGGTAGCCGAAACTAAGGGTGCAAAGGTGGAACAAAACACCAGGCTAGAAAGGCCGAGCCTTCCACCTTTACCAAGTATATAGGTGCATTAAATTAAATAGCATTTAATATGGTGATATAACAAGGAACCCATGTTATCACATGGAAGCAACTGCACCTGCAACTAGCAACGCTAACGGCAGGGTTAAGCAAGCGGTAACATAGCCAATCAGTGGTTTGCTAGGTCGTACAGATTGAAGGTGATCATGGAATTGTTGAGAGGTTAATATTTAACAGGTGGTAGGTAACAAGACATAAACGATAGAAGCGATAAAACTAGCATGGCAATGATAGTAATGGTATCTGGGGAAATGATCATCTTGCCTGAGATCCCGCTTGGAAGAAGAATACTCGGTGGAATCGGCAAACCATCGTAGTCGAACGGGTCCTCACATTCCAACACGCTTGCGGAACTCTATCGAGACGGGCAACCGGAAACAAACATCAACACAAATATTCACCACACGATGCACAACATGATGGAGAACCTACTATGATGCATGATCAGTTCAATGATGCAAGGGATGGCATGGCAAATCACCTCACACAAACACTACACATTAAGTGAAGCTCGATATGCAACGGGTTGCATATCGACGAAACTCCATGTTTAATTATTTAACTCACTCCCGTTAATTATCACGGCAAAATACGTTGTTTTTATCATGGCAAGGGTGAACCGATGGTCCTACAAGTCATCCCCGACGGTTTACTCGCGGAGCAAAGAACGGACGCTACGACACAAGAGACATGCAACACAAGAAATGTTATGTCATGAATGCGACATGCATGAAAATTACAACAAGGGCAAGAAGGGAAAGAAACAGGTGTCGTCACGGCGAGCGAAAGGGAACCATGTCGGCAAATCGGAAACGATGGCACGGCCACGTTCCTATCCCGATAACTCGTCGAGATATCGTGTCAACTTATAGGAAGCGCGCGCGGGAACGGTAAATAAGATGGGGTGATCCCGGTTACCGGGTTCCCATGTGTCGAGGCACGACGAAAGAAGACAACGGGCAACGGGCTAATGTGCTGCACAAACATACATTCATCTCATACAACATGCATTCGGTACATGACACGTCTCATCGTTATACCTTCGACGCGTGCGTATCGGAGGGGATCGGGTCGGAGTGGTGAAAACATAGGTCGTCGTGGAAGTCGAGGTACTCGGGTCTCGTCGACGGTAGTCGTACTCGGCGTCGTGGTACACGGTCTCCGGCGACGGTAGTCGAACTCGTTCTGGGGGTCGTCGAGGACGTATTTGTACACGCGATCTTGTCGATGAACCACGGTGGCGGGGATGGTGCACGCGGTGACGTTTCCACAGGCAGCCGGGCACGACAACAGCAAGCAGCGACGACAGTCAACACCAGAGCAACAACGCGGCAGCAAGCTACATTAGCTGGCAGCAGCGGCTAGCATTTAGCAGCAACACTCTAGCAACAAGGCATGCTAGCACGCTACATCAGCAAGGCTACAAATAGCGACGGCTTGCAGCTACGGCCAGCTAACAGCAAGCACAACAACCATCAGACAACAGCAACAGCAGCAGCTAGCAGGCACGGCAACTAGCAGTGACAGCGGACTAGCAACTAGCAACCGGGCAGCAATTGCAGTAGCAAGCAGCAAGCACGCAACGCACCCGGCAGGTAAGAGCATCGGCAGCAGCAAGACGCACAACAGCAAACGGCCAGCAGCTAGCAAGCAGCGGCCTGCACGGCAACAGCAGCAGCGGGCAGCGACAGCAACAGCTCGGCAGGAGGAGGCACGGGGCGGCATGGCACTGGGCCCCTCGAGCAGAGCTCCTGCAGCAGCAACAGCACGGCTACAAGGCGAGCACGGGCACAACAGGGCGACGTACCGCGAGCAGCGCGGTGAACGGCGGCTCGCGAGGCGGCGCGGCGAGCAGCTCAGGCAACACCGCGTCTCAGCAAGCCGGCGCGGGCAGGGGGCGCGGGCCGAGGGACACCAGCTGCACGGCCATGGCGGCGCAGGCGAGCGGCTCGGCAGGGGCTCGCGGGCAGGCGCAGCGAGAGGAGAGCAGGCGCGCATGGCGGTTCAACGGGATCGAGGGCGGCGCGCGGACAGGCAAGCCGGCGGCGAGCTGCTGGCGCAGGGACGGTCATGGCGCGCGTGGGCGAGGCGGCCGGCGACGGCGACGAGGCGGCGTGGCGTGGAGCAGGCGAGCACGGCGGCGACGCAAGGCAGGAGGCGGCGCGGGCTCGGCACCGTATGGGAGGCCGGCGAGGCGTGGTGACCGGGCACAGGGCGGCGCTCGGGGTGGCGCAGAGGGGCGAGGAGAGGCGAGGGCCGAGGCCATGGCGCGCGGCAGAGAAGAGGGAGGACGGCGCGAGGAGGGGAACAGGGGAACGAGGAGGGGCTCGCTAGGGTTGGGGTTGGGGTTGGGATGCCTGGGCCTGGCCTGGCCGGCTGGCTCCCTCCTCTATTTGGGCTTTTTTCCTAAAAAAACAGAGAAGAAACATAAAGGAAAGAAGAAAAAAATAGGGCTTTAGCAAAATGAAGAAAATGCCTTTTACTCCTTTAAATAAAAATACCCAACGTTAAAATAGACTGGCATTTTTTAAAACGAACAAAACTAAAACCTTTTAAAGAATTAAAAATTAAAACCCTTTTGTAGAATAAGATAAAACCTCTTTCAATTTAAAGAATAAAATAAAAGCTTTTAAAAGAGAAAAGAAAAAGAGACGGTTTAAAAATAAAACAAAAGGAAAAATAAGATTAAAACCCAAGGGTTGCCCCCACATTTAATAAAAATGACATTTTAAAAGAAGACGAATTTTTAAAAGAGGGGTTAAGTTTGAAATCTTTAGCAAAACCACAAAAACCAATTAGGAGGGGATAGGAGGGTTTTAGGTCTACGGTGCAACGGGGCTTACCGGTGGCCCTCACGCACGCACTCTCATCATGCCTACAAACGACGCCACTCACGAAGCACTAACACCCAACAACACGGAGCAACAGGCAACACCGACAAGACACGGTTGACATGATGCCATGCATGGTGCGATGATGCAAACTACATGACGATGCAATGAATAAATCTAATCACACGACGGAAACGGAATAGAAGGGGGAATCTTCTGGAACGTCGGCAACGGGCTGTCAAACCGATGCCCTCCGCCGTTCCTGTGGTCGCCAGAGCCTCGCCGCCGGTGGGGTTGACTCCCGTGAGTCACTGGCAAGTGGGGCCAGCCCCCTGGCTAATTAAGATTAGTCAAAATAAAAATAACGAATATATTAAAAGTTAAACAAACACTGACATGTGGGTCCAGCCCTGTTAAATACCTAATTAGTTTAAAACTTAGCTAATTTCTGGCCAGAGTCACTCACCAGTGGGTCCCACTGGTCAGGTTTGACTTTCAAACGGCCAGCTGACCTTCCGATGTTATGCTGATGCAATAATTCCAATTCTAATTAATATAATTCCAAAATAAGTGCAAAACTTTGGAAATTCATAAAAAAATGATTATAACTCCAAATTTAACAAATAATATATGCAAATTGATCAGAAAAATTCAATGAACACATTGGTGCTACTTTCAGATATGAAAAAGAAAGTTATGAAACAGCATCAGGTCAAATCAATTAAATGAATTTGATAATATCGTAATTCAAATGATATTTGAATTTGGATTTCAAACCAGATGCAAACTAAGGTCTTACCAACGACACTGAATCATATATATCACTCTTCATTTCATTCCATGATCATGCATCATGAGTGTTGCATATGATTGTTATTAATTGAATGTTATTATTTCGGTAGGCTTTGCCCCTCCGGATACGTGTGAATATCCGTCTGACGGATATTATCCCTCTACTGAGCAACAAGGCAAGCACACTTTTGATCATCCTGATATCATCCCATATTCTTGCTCCTCCTCCCACTTATTGCATTAGGACAAAAAAATTCAAATGTTTTACTTCGGCAGCTGAACCTATTCCTTTGCATGACCTGTCTTTTTCATAGTAAATAGCCAAACCTTGCAACCTAGCATACCTGGTAGATGCTTGAAATGTGATGTGAATTATCCTGCTATGCTTGCTATGCCTAGAGTTGTGTCAGGTATGTTTCATATGGATGATGAAAATGAATGGATGAATGTGTTCTAGTGACTAAGTATAAGTGTGAAACCTGATTTAGTAAAGGTATCGATGAAAGGCTATGTAGGAGTACATGACGGGTTGTTTCATTGGAACCGTCCTTAGGAACTGAGTTCCGTGTATGTAATCCAAGACAAGATACTACCACATGCTGGGCCCTGAAATATGACCTTGCTCGACTTATTAATCGCCTAGTACTCGATCCAGGAGTCGCAAGTAGTTTCTGGTGTTTATAGTCATGCTGGAGGCTGGGCATAGTGCTGACCTTAGAGGTGGGCTATGATGCGGTAGGCAGTGGCACGGTGTACCGAGTGGCACCCGGATGGTGGGCTTGGGAACCCTGCGCACATCGTTTGGGGCCGTGGCGGAAACCTCGGCCGGACTTCTGTGCGGGTTACTCTCAAACCTGGACTAGGTACTACTGTGTTTAACGGTCGTGGCCGACTCCCTCGCCGGGCTTTCGCTTGAAGGTTGCCGAGGTGCATGACGTGCACATAGCGATAAGTGGCGAGAGCGGGTGTGAAGAAGTACACCCTTGCAGGGTTATGATCTATTCGAATAGCCGCGTCCGCGGATATGGACTATTTGGAGACATATGTTGTTCATAGACAACTTTAATGGCTACTCATAAAAGTATCAAGATAAGTGTGAGTGTCATGGATGGCATTTCCGTAGGAAGATGGGAATGATTCCATGATAGTGTATTGTTGTGGAGTTAGTGGACTCGTGTACGACTTATCAAAGTTGTTAAAACTATTTAAAATTGTAGTTTAGTCTAGCCAAGAGTCAAAGTTGGCTTGCTGTATGAAACACCACAACCCCCTTTATTGATACCTGAGCATGAGTAGATAGATCTGTTTCGAAGTCTTGCTGAGTACTCTTGTACTCATGTTTGCTTAATAATTGTTGCAGAGGATACCCACGAGCCAACAGGTCGGTTCTTTCTAGACGTCGATGATGACGATTAGCTGGTGTCCCACCTACGACCTGGCCCCTTTCAGAAGGGATCTGTAGATAGTCAGACTTTATGCCTTATCCTTTCAACTATCTGTACTCAGACACCTTTTATAGTTCCATTGGTTTGTATGACTTTGTTTGTATGACTTTGCATGTCGGGTCGTGTGACCCCTGCTTGTATGCAAATATTATCCAAGACTCTTCCGAGTCTTCTAAATAAATGTCGTGATGTTGTATGGTTATGTTGTGATGCCATTGTTGTATCTATGCATATCTAGTATGCCATGCGTACATGTGATGCACTGTGATATGTATGGGATTCGACACCTAGTCGTATGCCTTAGTAGCTCTCTATATAGAGAAATGCCCCTTTGTGATTCCACCAAGCCTTGGTAGTTCGCTACTGCTTCGGACACATTGGTTGACTGGCATGTATCCTTCTTAGCTGTTGTGTCTGTCCCTACGGGGAAATGTCACGCGGTGTAATGGAGTCCTTGTAGCTTGCTACGACTCGTCTACACTCGCTGTTGACCGACACCTGCTTTGTTGGGTTATATATGAATGTCTCTGTACAGTCGAGCCAGTTGAGTTTATGACTAGATATGTCGACCCGGGTTCTTTGACATTGGAATGCTAGCGACACTAATGCATACGTGAGTCAAAAGGCGCAAACGGTCCCGGCTAAGGTAAGGTGGCAGCCGTGAGGATAACCGTGCGTGAGAACACAGAGGGATGCAATGTGTTACAGGCTAGATTACTATGGCTTAGGATCGAGGTCCCGACAAACATGAAGAAATATTACCATGATACGAAAAAAGAGTATGCCAAGGTCCATGGATGAGTTTGGCCATGATACTTTAAGTCAATCTGACATGTTGTGTTTGAATATTTTTGGTCATGGTGAAAAAAATGCCATGGTCCATACACTAAAATTGTCGAAGTTCCCAAAGCAAAAGCAAATTTACCATAACCCGTGCAACTAAATCAGGGCCAGCCCTGAGGGGGGCGAGAGGGCCCCAAAAAGAAAAGGGCCGCGTTTCCACGTATGTGCGAGTAGGAGCAAGGAGCACCCTTTTCCCATCGATATTACAACAGCACAGCATGTCCGTACGCGTCTGCTGGAGGAAGAAGGGTGAATAGTTTTTCCTTTTAGAAAACTGGGCCCTGGCCCTTTTTGCTTTAGTGATGGGAAATGCTGATGGTTAAGTGGCGGTGGGTCGTCTTAAGTTGGGCCTTAGTAGTGGTAGAGGAGGGTTGTGCCGTTATTAAAAGAGTAGAGGGTTTTTCCTAAAAAAGAGTAGAGGGTTATGTTTCTGTTTTTGACCAGGCATGTGCAGACTTTTCCAGTTTCATTGACACATTTTTGAATGCTTGACTCCACCTGTTGTTTCTAGAGTGCCAACGAATATTCTTTGGAAGTTTGATTCCATGTGATAAGTTGACAGTCGATTATTCTACCTGCTTTCATATTACACTTTAACCCTAATATGTTCATTCACGCGCAAAATAATACAAATAATATGTTCATAGTGATAAATTGATAACCAAGTATTTTTTAGTATTTTGATTATTCTACCTGATTCAAAGTGATAAATTGATAGCCGAATATATTTTTGGAAGCTTGATTATTCTGCATGATTGGAAGTGATAAATTGATAGCCAAATATTTTTTGGAAGTTTGATTCCAAGTGATAAATTGATAGCCGATTGTAGTTGTTATCTAGTTGGTTAATTTTTTTATTTCATCAACTTAACTATATCGAAAAAATAGCTTGTCCTTCGGCAAAGCCAACGATCACAATTTGGTTTACTTGATAATTAAGGAATTTGGCTTGATGTCACTTGCGACCATCCCATGCAATGCATGGTTGCCCACGACCAACACTTGATCTTCAGTATGATTTGGTCGAAAACACTACACCATCGAGGACACACTACCCTATCGAGAGGCGAGTCTATGGGAGAAGAATGCACCATATCGAGCTTTGAAACAAAATAATTTCGAAGAAGACATGTCTCTAATTATGTTTTTTTAAATCGTTAGTGGTCTTTCTTTATGTAAGGATATTAAAATTATTTTAAGGGCCCCTATGTTCTATTTTCGCTCCGGGCCCCCAAAATCTCAGGACCGGGCCTGAACTAAATGTGACATGGTTTAGTGAGAAACAAGTCATAAAACTTGCCATGATAGTGATGCAAAACAATACCTAAAATTGCCATGTTTGCAAGACAAAAATATGTTATGAATTTGACATGTTTGGAAACAAGAAACATAGTAATTGCCATGTTGAGTGTTAAAAATCTTAAATCCCGAAATTTCACTAGATTTTTTTTGCGGGGGAAATTTCACTAGATGGAACTCATTTTACTTATTGTGGATGGATGTATAGAAGTTTGATATGTTCGCATTGTCCAACTTGTAGTTAGAAAATAAACGGCCAAGTCATGCGTGCATGTACGCGGGGAGGCCAATCGTAGTTTCAGTTACTAGTAGTTAGCTAGTTGGCCGTTAGCTATGCATGGGATAGTATGCAGCGAAATGCGCGACATGCACGCCTCACTCGCACGTCGAGCGTTATGGGATGGCACAACCGGTCTGCTCGCGTGTGGAGTTAATCTTTTCTTTGTAAGTTCAGTACAAATAAGAGGTGTGACAAAGGAGAAAAGCTGCAATACAATATGCAGCACAAAACACCTCAGTCTTTTTATCCTTCACGTCATTGTTGTCGAGAGCTAGAGCTTGGAGGTGTCTTCGGGGCCAACAATCCTTCACGTCATTGTTGTCGAGAGCTAGAGCTTGGAGGTGTCTTCGGGCCCAACAAGTGGTATCAAAGCCGCGACGATCCTTAGCAGCCATGGCAGGCCCGACCTCCTCGACGGGCACCTTGACGGCTGCAGACACCGTAGGAGCAGCCCGGGCCGCCGCGAGAGGCAACGACGACGGCACTGGCGATGCACGCTCCCATCCGGAGTCGGCACCGATGTCGGAGCCACAGACGCAGGCGCGACAAGGAGGTGGTCGTCCATGAGCGCACGGTCCAGGGGCTCCTCGTCTCGAGCGGCACCATGGTCCGGCCAATGCTCATCACGACGAACTACTTTAAGTGGTCCATGCTGATGAAGACCAACTTGATGTGGGACGTGGTGGAGGGAAACCCCACTAGTGGGCACGGGGCCTTTAGCCCCGGCCCGTAAGGGGCTTTAGTCCCGGTTCACCAACCGGGACTAAAGGGGCGGGACTAAAGGCCTAACCATTAGTCCCGGTCCTGTTACAAGCCGGGGCTAAAGGTGCTCCACGTGGGCGCCTCGTACCGCATCAGGGGCAGGCCCTTTAGTCCCGGTTCGTTACACGGACCGGCACTAAAGAATTTCAGATTTTGCTTATTTTTGGGTTTTTTTGAATGAAATTATTTTTGGGTTTTAGGGTTTTAGGGTTTAGGTGTTCGGGAGATTAACGTGATGCCTGGTTTGGTGTTCGGGAATTAGTTTTCATATAATTTAAATAGAAATAATTATGCATATATATATATATATATATATATATATATATATATATATATAAGATTAACTTATCTTACAAGCGAGCATATATATACAATTATATGGAGATCTGAATTATCGGGACTAGAGCCCGTCTATTCGATTACATGGACGAACATCAGTAATGGCCCCTAGCTACACTAAATCGTCCTTTGTCATCTATAGATTCCGTCCTCAGAAAGGTCGCAAGCTCCTCTGCAACAGCAATCGCGCGTTGCTCTGGTAGGACATTCGTCTTCATGGTCGTGTACTATATAAGAAGAGGAGATGAATATGAATATCAATCATGATAAGAAAGAATGACGGGTAAAAATAGAGGTGTGAATGTTCATTGCTTACGTCAAATCTGTGATCCTTGTGCTCACAGGTAAACGTGCGAATGGTCTCGCAAACATAGTATCCGCATAGATGCGTTCCCCGTGGCTGCAGGTCGCACTTTACGAGAATAGAATATATATAATCAAAATAATAATCTAGCATCATAAATGTATTGAGAATAGAAGTATATCATACTACTACTTACCTGAGCCGCTCTAAAGGTCAGCTTCTCAGGAAAGTTACCGGGAGTCACGCACTTGAACTGCTTCCATACCCTGCCCGACAAGGATAATGATTTGCTAAGTTTTTCATTAATTGATATATCAGAAAATCATCGAAAGAGACCGATAGAGCGCAAGAATGATTGAAATTACCCTTGGAGCATGTCCTGCAGGCTTTGGAACTGTTCCAAGGGTCTCGATAATGGGTCGAAGGCATCAACTCTTCCCTTATCAATTTGAATGCCCAACAGAATCCAATGGAAGCTGCACATATATATATATATATATATATATATATATATATATATATATATATATATATATGTGTGTGTGTGTGTGTGTGTGTGTGTGTGTGTGTGTATGTGTGTGTGTGTGTGTGTGTGTGTGTGTGTGTCAGTAACTTATCAGTTACACTTATAAGTGAATGGCCACAACAGAGTAAAGACCCTCACCTGAAGTTGTATGGAAACAGTATGTGGTCACAGAAATTTTGATCTGTTAGAAACCTTAGAAGGTTTTCCTCCGTCTCCTTGGGTTTATCAGTTAGCGTCGCTATATGTATTTTATCTGGGTCAATAAACCCAATATTTAGGATGTTCTTACTTTTACAATCCAGAATCTTCATTCTGCATAATAGAGTACAAGTTATATATAGACAATGAATTAAAATAACTAAACAAGTTATATGTAGACAACGAATTGAAAAACTTACACACAATAGCAACTCATAAGCGATTTGTCGAGGGCGTCGCCATTGTACATCTGGAAGAGTTCATCAAAGTCGATATGGATTTCTTCGGGGCGGCTGTAGTACTCCCGTGGGACACTCACCACGATCATCGTTCTCTCATTCTTTGATTCACTTAAGTACCATGTATGCAAGTAACGCATATTTGTTGGGAGATCATCTTTGCTGACCAAAGGCTCTCCCATGACAAACTGTGGCTTAGGGGCTACCACGGCCTTGGGTAACCTGTCATCTTTGGAAGCCAGAACATCTTCAACCGAGACACCCCATTCAGCCGCCCACTTCTTTGCTAATTCAAAATCTTGCCCCTGCACCGGAGGGGGAACATTCTCGGTTAACACCTTGAGGGGTGGGATCGACTGTTTGGCCTGTTGTCCAAGCTGAGGAACGTCAGATTTTTTCTTGCTTGTGGTTGAACTTGATTTGCTCCCACTTGCACTTGCACGTGATCTGCTCTTTTTCACTTCCTTCTGCAATGTGCGTGTATAGTCATCAGGCTAATGGTGTAAGTCATACTGTGATGGAAGGTTCGTGAAGTATTTTGCAAATGCTATTTGCTTCTCAGTGTATTCCGGGCGGGGCTCGGGTTCCTTCTTTTGCATCTTCGCATCATGATGTTCCTTTGCTATCCTGGTGTTTTCCTCGAGGGTACGATCATAAGGTCTGATAGGAAGATTAGCATGAGGTACCTTTGGGAGGGGCGACTGTTTGCCCTTTGGGGGGCTCCGTCGCTTAGAAATCGTCGGCGGAGCGTTCTTGGTGGCACGCTCCCGCTTAGTATCCGGAGCAGGCGGCGACGGAGACGGACGACCCAAGTCCGGCGGTGGTGATCGAGATGGACTCGTGTTGTGCTGGCCGACGTCATGTGGAGGGCTTGGAGGTAATGGAGGTGTAGGTGACTTGCGACGACTCGGAGGCGGTGTTGTCCTTGGGCCGAGCCTAGAAGCTTGATGTAGTTCTTGTCCCATAGGATGACTCCACCTAGTACTTCTCCGAGTGTCCTCTCATCTTCGGTTCCAGCTATGTCGAGCTCCATATCATGAAACCCCGTCATGATTTCATTCACCCCGACTTTAGCAAAGCCAGCTGGAATCTCACGGGCATGCCAGCGTGCATCAGGGCCAGAAGGTAAAGCTTGTCCGACGGCCACCTTCATGGATATTTCTTGAATTTATGATGGAGTTCACATGATGTTGACTCCTTGATTCCATCCACGGGGTAGCCGGGACCACCCTCTATCATTCTTCGTGCATCGTCGGGCGGGGCCTCAGATTCAGCCACGCTGCTTTTCCGCTTAGATGGGGCGCCGCTAATATCAAGTGCAGGATCTTCCTGGCGCGGTACTCCTCTGAGCTCATCAATCTGCTTCTGTTGCTCGTTAATCCTGGCAAGCAACTGGTTGAACTTTTCATTCTCCTCATCCTGCTGCCGCTTCTTTGCTCTCTCTCGGCTTATGTAAGTGCCTTGGTCTTTGGCAAACCCAAGCCACCACGGGTAAGAAGGACCGAAGCCTCGCGTTCGTCCTCCATGTTCGTCATTGCCGAGGACCAGTGTGAGCAAATCTTTATCTCTATCTGCAGTGAACTTTCTTGTTCCCTCCTTAATTTCTTTCACTATCCTTTTCCAATTCTCCCTGGGTATCCTAAGACCGTCACTGCAGATGAGGTCCCCTGTTTTTTCGTCGTACGAACCACCATGCGCAAGGAACCAATTTCTTGCTCTCAATTCCCACTCATCACGAAGTGGTTCAGGTACGATGCCTTTATCTAGCAGATCTTGCTCTTTCTTATCCCACTTTGGGATGGCAGTCTCATAGCCCCCTGGCCCCAGCTTGTGGTGATATTTCTTCTTGTCGGCATTTATCTTGCTCTTTTCTGATAATGCCTGGGCATCTTCTGACTCCTTGGACTCTTGAAATGCCTTCCAGTGATTCGCCTGCTTGGCTAGATACCCCTCGAATACTGGCACTTTCTTTGTCTTCAGATAGTTTTTCCATAGCTTCTTTTTCCAGCTACGGAACAGTTCGGCCATCTTCTTTAGAGTCCACTGCTTGACTTTGGCCCTCAGTTTGTCTGCGGCGTCTTCATTCTCACATTCTGGCAGGTTGAAATGTGACATGAGATCATTCCAAAGATTATCTTTGTACCTTTCGGCGACATAGTCACTATCGGCTGCCCCTTTGCGCTTGTTCCACTCCCGAACGCTGATCGGGACGTGATCCCTAACGAGAACTCCACATTGCTTCTTGAATGTATCAGCAGCATTCTTAGGAATCTTGGGTTTGCCCGTAGGCAATATCACCTCAAAGGTGTAATGCGTCCGTGCATCCAACTTTCTAGTCGGGCCTCGTTTCGTAGCTTTGCTCGATGTGGAGGCCTAAGAGGGAGAAACATTCGTCAAATGAATGTATATGTATACAATATAGAGCTATCTCCAATATTTTTCACATATTACAAGTGATTGTCGAACTTCATATGTATACCTCGCCGGACTTTATTATTTCTTCACCGGCTTCTCCATCAGTGGAGCTATCACCTTCTCCGTCATTGGACATATCTCCTGCCCCATCGGCTTCATCTTTGTGTCGCTCGACCTCCATTCCATATCCGGAGGGGTTTAGATATGACGACGGAGATTCAGTTGGTTCAACGTCGGGGCCGTCTTTGATTATATCTTCGAGAAGTTCTTCCTCTTCGAGGTTCCTGATATGTGGATCCATAGTTCTGCAAAAAACGGATTCTCTTAACCTTTGTATCAAAAAAGAATTATTCTATCAGGAACTCCGTTCCAAAACAACTTTAGTCCCAGGTCGTGGCTCCACCCGGGACTCCTAGATTTCTGCATAGTATTCAAAGTAGGAGTACTTTTCCAATTTGAGCATTCAATAAGCAAAACCAAATCGTAAAATAAAGTCGTATTCAAATTAGCACGCATTCAATTATAAGCAAATACATCATCTCTTTTGTCCGTACATCGTTGAATATTATCACTAATACTCCTCGAATACTATCATACATATAGCATCACTGATACATCTAGAATCGTAGCGCCCGACGGGTATCGTCGCGGGCGGTGGACACCCAAAGAGAAGGAACCATCACAGGATCATATCTCCAGTGAGATCCCCGAAGAACGTGCCAGGTATGCTCGAACCTGCCCTCCAACGCAACCATGTAGCGACGGACGTGCTCATCCTCCTCGCTGACACGGTGACGTACCACCTCCGCGGTGTCCGGAAGCCTCGGCACCCTCACTGGCCCACGCGACCGCCACCAAACAAGGATCGGGTCAACAACGGGCTGGCTCCTCACCAACCTACGCCCCCCGGAAGGTAGCACCTCCCAATACCAGTCGGGCGGAGCCCAGTCCCGAACAGGGCCCCTCTGATCAAGCAGATGTCCTCCGCCGAGTCGACGACGAGGATGTGGGATAGGCATCGTAAAATGAACTAAAAAATAAACTAGTTCTATTAATTTTCTTGCTAAAAATAAACTATTAACACTTAAGCATATCCAATAGCAAAATTAAACTATTAACACTTAAGTATATACAATAGCAAAATTAAGCAATAATCTAAGAAACACTATTAACACTTAAGCATATACACTATAGAATAGCAAAATTAAATGACAAAAAAATATTTCTTCTTCTTGTAACCCTAAACTAATTTTTCCTCTTCTTCTATTTCTCCTCTTCTTCTACTTCTTCTTCTACTTCTACTTCTCCTCTTCTTCTACTACTTCTCATCTTCTCTTCTTCTACTTCTCCTCTCCTCCTCTTCTAATTTTTTCTCTTCTTCTACTTCTCCTCTTCTTCTATTTTTCCTCTTCTTCTCCTCTCCTCCTCTTCTTATTCTCCTTTTTCTTCTTTTCTTTTCCTTTTCTTATTTTCCTTTTTCCTAATTCTAAATATTACTAACCTTAATAATCTACCACAAACCTAATAACAATAGGAATTAAATGACAAAAAAAATCTTTTTCTTTCTTTCTTCCCTTTTTCTTCCTTTCTTCTCCTTTTTCTTCCTTTCTTCTCATTTTTCTTCCTTTCTTCCCTTTTTCTTCTTTTCTTCTCCTTTTTCTTCTTTTCTTCTCCTTCCCTTTTTCTTCCTTTCTTCTCCTTTTTCTTCCTTTCTTCTCCTTTTTCTTCCTTTCTTCTCCTTTTTCTTCTTTTCTTCTCCTTTTTCTTCTTTTCTTATACTGGCCGGAGTGTTGGGGAGGAGGGGGCGGGGGCTTACCGGACGGAGGTGTCGACGGCGCGCGGCGAGGAGGACGGCGGCGCACGGCGAGGAGGGCGGCGCGCGACGAGGACGACGGCGACGGTGAGGAGGACGGCAGGCGGCGGCGAGCAGGACGGCGGGCAGCCTGACGACGTCGTCGAGTTCGTCGCTGTGCCGCGCCGGGCAGGAGAACAAGGAAGAAGGAGAGAAGGAAATGCGATTTGGGTTGGAAATTTTCTAACTCCCGCTTATATAGGTGGATCTTTAGTCCCGGTTCGGGGCTCGATCCGGGACTAAAGACCCCCTTTAGTCCCGGGTGGAGCCACGACCCGGGACTAAAGGCCCTTTTTCGGCAGACCAGAAGGCGGGAAGCAGGGGCCTTTAGTCCCGGGGCGTGGCTCCAACCGGGACTAAAGGGGGTCTTTAGTCCCGGTTGGAGCCACGCACGGGGACTAAAGCCCCTCCTCCGCTACACGATAAGTTTAGTCCCACCTCGCCCAGTGAGGGGGACTAACACTTGTATATAAGCCCCGTCGCACCTTCTCCATCGAGCTCCTCTCTAAAGCAGGCTTACGGCCCTAAACTCACTGAAAATTGAAACTATATTCGAAATTATGCAGAAAATTCAACCTGAATTCAAAGTGAGTTCACTTTCAATTTAGGTTGAATTTTCTCTATAAATTCTCATATAGTTTCAATTTTTTTTCTATTTTTATAATTAATAATTTTGACTATCCAAACTATTATCTATTTTGTTATTTTCAATTAAAACCTATGTTTATTAAAAATTCTTTTTTCATATTTGAGAATTTGACAAAACTATGATAATGAAAAGTGTTTGAAATTGAATAAATAATGCAAAACTATTTTCTATTTTCATAATTAATAATTTTGACTATCCAAACTATTATCTATTTTGTTATTTTCAATTAAGAACTATATTTATTAAAAATTCTTTTTGCATATTTGATAATTTGACAAAACTATGATAATGAAAAGTGTTTGAAATTGAATAAATAATGCAAAACTATTTTCTATTCTCATAATTAATATTTTTGACTATCCAAACTATTATCTATTTTCTTATTTTCAATTAAAAACTATGTTTATTAAAGATTCTTTTTGCATATTTGAGAATTTGACAAAACTATGATAATGAAAAGTGTTTGAAATTGAATAAATAATGCAAAACTATATTCTATTTTCAAAAGTAATTATTTGGACTATCCAAACTATTAACTATTCTGTTATTTTTAATTAAAAACTATGTTTATTAAAATTCTTTTTGCATATTTGAGAATTTGACAAAACTATGATAATCAAAAGTGTTTGAAATTGAATAAATAATGCAAAACTATTTTCTATTTTCAAAAGTAATTATTTTGACTATCCAAAGTGTTAACTTATTTTTTTTTGAGCTAGTTGACCCTGAAATTGAAAAGCACTACAGATGAACTCTGAAAATGTTGAAAGTTGGCATGCTATCATCATTTCACCCACATAGCATGTGTTAAAAAGTTGAGAGGGCTACGACAAAAATTGGATGCACTTCGTGTACAAAATGGACAATCTCTTTCGAAGTATCAGCGTTTCGAACGAGAACTCATCTCTTACAAAGGGATTTCATTTTCTTGAACTTATTTGAATTCCATACTTTTTGTGTGTTCAAAATGCATCATTCAAAGGCACATCAAAAAATTTCAACAATTTCTGACTTCATTTGGTATTCTTCGTGCATTTACTTTCTTTTGAGCTAGTTGACCCTGAAATTGAAAAGCACTACAAATGAACTCTGAAAATGTTGAAAGTTGGCATGCTATAATCATTTCACCCACATAGCATGTGTTAAAAAGTTGAGAGGGCTACGACAAAAACTGGATGCACTTCGTGTACAAAACAGACAATCTCTCTCGAAGTATCAGCGTTTCGAACGAGAACTCATCTCTTACAAAGGGATTTCATTTTTTTGAACTTATTTGAACTCCATACTTTTTGTGTGTTCAAAATGCACCATTCAAAGGCACATCACAAAATTTCAACAATTTCTGACTTCATTTGGTATTCTTCGTGTATTTACTTTTTTTTTGAGCTAGTTGACCCTGAAATTGAAAAGCACCACAAATGAACTCTGAAAATGTTGAAAGTTTGCATGCTATCATCATTTCACCCACAGAGCATGTGTTAAAAAGTTGAGAGGACTACGACAAAAACTGGATGCACTTCGTGTACAAAACGGACAATCTCTCTCGAAGTATCAGCGTTTCGAACGAGAACTCATCTCTTACAAAGGGATTTCATTTTTTTGAACTTATTTGAACTCCATACTTTTTGTGTGTTCAAAATGCACCATTCAAAGGCACATCACAAAATTTCAACAATTTCTGACTTCATTTGGTATTCTTCGTGCATTTACTTATTTTTTTGAGCTAGTTGACCCTGAAATTGAAAAGCACTACAAATGAACTCTGAAAATGTTGAAAGTTGGCATGCTATCATCATTTCACCCACATAGCATTTTTTGAACTTATTTGAACTCCATAATTTTTGTGTGTTCAAAATGCACCATTCAAAGCACATCACAAAATTTCAACAATGGTATATGGTGGACATTCTTCTTCTCTCATATATGGTGGACACTAGCTCAGCTGATTTTTCAACCGTCGATGATGATCGCTACTCCTACTTCCCCTAGTGCATAACCAATATCTAGCACAAGGAGAAGAAGGAGAAACGACCCCCCACAGCAACAGTCGACATTCTTCTTCTCTCATGTATGGTGGACACTCCCTCACCTGATTTTTCGACCGTCGATGATGGTCGCTACTCCTTCTTCCCCTAGTGCATAACAAATATCTAGCACAAAGAGAAGAAGGAGAAGCAACCCCCACAACAACAATCAGCATTCTTCTTCTCTCATGTATGGTGGACACTCCCTCACCTGATTTTTTGACCGTCGATGATGGTCGCTATTCCTTCTTTCCCTAATGCATAACAAATATCTAGCACAAGGAGAAGAAGGAAAAGCGACCCCCACAACAAAAGTGGTTCTGCGGCACGCCACGTGGTTCCGCTGCACGCCACGTGGTTCCGCTGCACGCCACGTGGGACTAATGGGCTTTCATTTTTAAATGACTGTTTTAATCAAAAACAGATCTGTTACAAAAGGGATTTCATTTTTTGAACTTATTTGAACTGAAGACTTTTTGTATATATATGTGGTCGAAATGCATGATACCATGAAGTTAGAAAGGGCTAAACCATTAAAAAGTAGCAAATGAAGTTAGAAATGGCTAAACCATTCAAATTTGGAAACTATAATGGCACAAACAGAAACTAGACATATATAAATTGGTCCAAGCAGTACATGATACTAGTCCAAACAGTACATAATAATAGCTATCATATATATATATATATTCGAGGTGACGCTGGCCATAGTTGACGACTCGAATCAGAATGTCCACCTTATTCGAGGTGACGCTGGCCATAGTTGACGACTCGAATCTTGCGGTACAACTGGTATGGAACGTATGCATCTTTTGCTGCATACTCAATGTTGATACGATCAAGTGGGGCCTTCTCCCAAAGTTTGTGCTGAGACTTTGGGAAATTGGTCTTCATATCACCATATTCCTCGTCGATCAAGGCAACTGCCATATGAGCCATCGAAGTCCTGACATGTCGAAGCCTGAATACCGTTTGGAGATCAATGAGGCATCCAGTTGGTATCCCAATACCGAAGCTGTACCTCATCTTCAGCTTGTCGTTCGTTATGTCAACGGTAGCAAAAGTGATGCCGCTGCGAAGGAAGTCCATGAGTTCTGGACAATGCTTGTCACTACTGCAACAGAAACAAATTAAAATGGAACAAATGTTACATACTGCTGCAATAAGGAAACATGTTTCACTACAACTAAAGAGAAAATTATCTTTAGGATTCAAATAGAACATATGCAATGGAGCCTAGAGAGATCACTATAGCTATTCAATGGAACCTAGAGAGATCACTAGCTATATGCAATTTTCATGACTATGACATATCATATTGCTATCCAATGGAACCTAGAGAGATCACTAGCTATATGCAATTTTCATAACTTTGGATGAAAGAACACCGCATAAAATTGTATCACTACAACTATGATTTCAATGGAACATATTGAACCAATCAGATTTTTCAGATTGTGGAACACTATTCCAATCAGATTGTGTTCCCTTCAACTAATCAAAATTGTTTCACTACAACTATTTGAAGCGAACCAACTATGATTCCAATGGAACATATTAAACACTAGTTGATTCTAATACGATTTTTCAGATTATGGAACACTATTCCAATCAGACTGTGTTCCCCTTCAACTAATCAAAATTGTTTCACTACAACTATTTGAAGGGAACCAACTATGATTCAAACAAATAAACTTACAATGTCATTACCTTGGATCAAAGAAAGCCTCAAAACTTACCTCACCCATTGGAAGATCAAGACATGGTGTGCGAAGCATAGTTGGATGACGGCAACACCGCGTTGATCGGCCGTGTACTCCAGATCAAGCCCCAAGAACTTCTCATGATCCATTGCGGCGTCAAGCCATCGTTCCTTCAACTGTTCAAGAAAATACGGCATCTCCCTGCTCTTGTTCGTGTACACGACATCGAGCTTGGTCTTGCCATGTGCGAGCACCTCTCCAAAGCGAGTTGACATGGTGGAAGAAGAGAAGGGAAGAAGAGAGGAGAAGAACACAGCGAGAGCGAGAGAGAAGAAGAAACAGAGAAATGGCGACTCTGCTTCGGTTCGTGCTTTTCATCGCCCGAAACGACGCGGGATGCAAACCGTTTGGGCCTTTAGTCCCGGGTTGAGCCACCAACCGGGACTAAAAAGGTATACCAACGGTTGCCACCACTACGGCAGTCCACGTGTTAGGCCTTTAGTCCCGGGTTGAGCCACCAACCGGGACTAAAGGGGGATACGAACGGTTGCCACCACCACTGCCCGCCGCGTAGCCCTTTAGTCCCGGTTTGGGACACGAACCGGGACTAAAGGCTCCTTACGGGCCGGGAGTAAAGGCTCGAGGGAGGCATTGAGAATTGGGGCGACGTGGCCGGGCCTTTAGTCCCGGCCCAGAGGCAGGCCGGGACTAAAGGGTCCCGGCCAAAGGCCCGTTTTCCACTAGTGCCCGTCGAGCGTCCCCAACGACAAGACGCCGTTGGCGGTCATCCTACGATCTGTGCCACCGGAGATAGTGGGCACAATCGTGGTGAAGAAGACGGTGAAAGAGGCGTGGGACATGATCAAGACCATGCGCATGGGCGTCCCGCGCGTGCGCGAGGCCACGACGCAACGGTTGCGCTCCGAGTTTGAGGCGATCGCATTTCGTGACGATGAGAAGCTCGACGCGTTCGGCATGCACATCACCTTGCTCGTCAACAACATGTGTTCACTCGATGACACCGTGGAGGAGGTGAGAGTGGTGCAAAAATTCCTTCGCGTCGTTTCATCTTGCTACGTGCAGATCGCCCTCGACATGGAGACGATGCTCGATCTCAACACGCTCTTGGTGGAAGAGCTTGTTGGACGCCTGTGCTCCGCGGAGCGGTGCTACCTCACCAACGATAAAGGTGGAGGAGGCGGCAGCTAGCTGCTGCTCACTGAGGCACAGTGGAAAAAGTGCAAGAATCAGCGCGCCCAAGGCCAAGGCGGCTCTGGCGGACCAGGCGGGACTGGAGGACAAGGCGGCGGCCAAAACCATCGCCGAGGCAAGAACCGCCACGACGGAAACCGCGACGGGAGAGGCACCGACAACCGTGACGCGGCGCCAAACGGTCAGCAGGACATGTCCCACGTCAAGTGTTACAACTGTAAAAAAACCTAGGCACTTCTCCAAACACTGCGCCAAGCCAAGGCGCGAGCGCAAGAAACAGGCAAACCTGGCGCGCACGACAGGAGAGGACAATGATACGTCCCTCCTGCTGGCCACAGTGAGTGCGTTCACGACGACCACAGAGCGCCCGATCAAGCGCATTCTCCTCAACGAGGAGCGCTCCCAGGTGCGCATCGCTCCTGCCGACGGACGCTGTGATATGACCTGGTACCTAGACACTGGGACGAGCAACCACATGTCCGGATGTCAGGAGATCTTCTCCAAGCTTGACGTCGGCGTGCGAGGCTCAGTTAAGCTCGGCGACGGCAACAACGTACAAATCGAGGGGAGAGGCATCATTCTCTTCGAGTGTCGGTAAGCACCTGACCGTGTCGAAGGTGTATTTCATAACTCGCTTGCGCAGCAACATCATTAGCTTGGGTCAGATGGACGAGCTCGAGTGTGAAACCAACATCACCTGACCGTGTCGAAGGTGTATTTCATAACTCGCTTGCGCAGCAACATCATTAGCTTGGGTCAGATGGACGAGCTTGGGTGTGAAACCAACATCCACCACGGGCTGCTGCGGCTCCGTGATCAGGAGGGCCGCCTCATCACGCACGCTCGGAGGAATGTCGGATGGTTGTACGTGCTACACCTGACGATGACACACCCTGTCTACTTGCTATTACGTACGTGGCACGGACGAGGCGTGGTTGTGGCACGGCCACAACGACCACTTGAACTTTCGTGCGCTGCGGGATTTGGGTCGCCTGTGTTAGAAATTAATTAATAGATTAATTCAAGAGATACGTTTAATCCGAACAGTCGTGTCTCCTCTTTTGTGTCTATTGTCAACAGGCATCTGTTCTGGAGGGATGCCTCCGAACAGACACCTCTTCTTCGCACCTCTTCCAGATGTATATATACTTAAGAATCAATAAAAAGAGAGGACTGCTGGTCCATTCATTTCCATTTAATCTCGTTTTACTCTAACACGTTATCATGCACTTTGCTCTTCGTTAGAGACATAGGCTACAATAAAGAACGACAGAGGCCGCATGCAGGCAACAGCGCCGGATTGTCACACCCGACGACGCATAACAACTGCCCATGGCGCCGGTCTCCATCGCAAGCGGCATCAATGGGAAGAAGCATGCAGCGGCAGTGGGCACTTGCTGCTAACCACGATTTGGCAACCCGTCGAAGAGAAAATCCATTGGATCTCCGGTTTACATGCACATGTACGGAAAAATCCATTGGATCTATGGTTTGCATGCACATAAGAAATCGATCAGCATGCATCCACCATTATCCGAGCGATTAGGCCGAGATAAAAGAACCGTTGTAATTTCCAGCGTTGCCGACGTTCTACGTTCTCTGGCACGGCGGACTGCCGCATCAAGTCTTGACGCTGATGGCAACATCAGTCACGGCGGCACACGCATCTACACTCGCAATGAGGGCTCCATCCAGCGCACACGGCTTCCGCACAGAAAAATTTACTGTCGCTGTTCCCCATCCACGGCAAGAATCCATGGGCATGCATGCATGCATGCATGCATGCGTAAAAGAGGAAACTGGATTAGGGAAAGAGGAAACTGGATTAGGGATTGTCGGTTTTTTTTCATTTCTGATTTTGTCTTATTGTGACCAGTCACTATCTAATGACAATAGTAGTTGTGTTTTGTTTATCACTTCTTCCATCATGCGCGCATAGCGATGACGAAATGGATCGATCGCTACTCAAACAGAAGCACGAAGAAATCATCGAACAAGTAAGACGAAATAAAAGACGTACGTTGGCATCCACGATCAATGCTTATTGCCCTCTTCACGAATTGCTTCATCAAATCATCTATGAGAGGCCGACGGCAAGTATGGTTGTGTGACGCTAGCGGCCATTTCCGTAAAGAGGCCGATTGCACTTCATCCACATTACGAAGGCGTTTCTTCTACTTGTAAAAGATGACGTCCGGCGTGGCGAGGACTCGATCCATGCGAGACACCCCGACAACGGGAGGCAACACCGGCCTCGATGAAACGACGGCCACCATCCCGGAGCGCACGGCGACCCTCGGCCCCGTCGCTATCCTCCGGCACGAAGCCCCATCATGGCCATCAGCCGGCTCCAACGGACAAGACACGAGTCCCGGTGGTGCGTCCTCAGACGCGACCGTCGTCCAACACGACGACCCGACCTCTCGCTCACGCTTGACCGCGGCGCCCTCGTGCCATCCACGAGGCAGCATCCTTCCCGGTGGCGACCCAAACGAATCAGTTTGATTCTTATCCACGCAAAGAAAGACAATCGCTTACATATCCCCATTGAGCCATCAGGCTTAGAATATTTTGCAGATTAATCGTTATACTTTCTGCGAATGAAATTACAGAAATATTTTGGCTGCACTTTGAAGCCCTCTGGTTTTCATATATTTTAAATATGTAAATTATTAAGGTTTGCATCCATATATATTAACACAGTAATACGAAATGCAAAAGAATATTTTGCGTGCATTTATTCCTTCAGTATTTAAGACAATATATATGTCTTTGCCGCAAACATTTCCTAAGGCATGCGTTTTAGGAGAACGTTTATTTTTGTAATTAATTTTAATATTTGCAAATCTTATTGTATTCAAAACAAGGATCGCGTATTCTCATACTTAATATGATGATATCCAAGTTTATTTGTGAATTACAGGGTATTTGATGGCATCTACTGCATATTTTTGCAAATTATCCATCACTACTGTAAGATCTACGTTTTGTCATTTTAGGCAAGATGACTATCTTCAACGTGCTCTTCCAAACATTAATGTGTACATAGCCCAAAATTTTATTTGTGAATCCCAATGTATTGATGACATCTAATGCACAATTCGCAGATTATTCATCACTACTATGAGGTCTACATCTTGTCTGTGTTTACAAGATGATTACCTTTAAAGTGATCTTCCAAATATTAATATTAGATGTGACTACCGCTAGATATCATAAGGCAATATTGGCATCTACTGTAAAAATTTATAGACTATCCATTATTACTCCAAGGTCTATATCATGTCATTCTGACAGATGACTACCTTCATAGTGATTTTCTTAAAAATAGATAACATAAGGTAATAGAATTATGAACATCTACTGACAATCGTCAGACTATGTTTTCTATTACTGCAAGGTCTACACCATATTGGTGATTATCTTCAAAGTGTTATCCTATATAAATTGAGGTCTACACACATGGCTATAAGGCATCAACTGAACTAGAATTTGCTCCTTCGAAGCATTTATTGTTGTTGTTCTTTAAAATATTTTACTCTCATAGTAAATATTTTTCTTGCACATTTTGCTTGAATATGTCATAGGAAACCATGAAAATATTTGCATATACATGTGATTACCTTCTATTATATTCGTAAAATGCATGGCAATGGAGCCTACGTCACTATTTCTAATTATAGTGTCATCCATCCATCAAGATGGATATCATAATTTATAACGAGTGTCTCAAACACTATTGCAAGATCCACATCACATTGTGGTTGTTATTTTCATAGTGACTAAGCAATGTTAAAATTGCAAATTCTATGTTTTGGCTGTGACTAAAGTCACACTTTTTCTCATAAATGAAGCCCAAAACATTAGCAAGGATTTCATCGCATGGACTATATTGAAGGTTTACACCCTATGTTCACCAAGCATCACCTTGGCAGATTTTGCTGAACAAGATTATTATATCCATATATTTTATTTTACTCCAAGAAGTAAATCAAATAATGCATGATCATTTCATGTAACACATGACTATTCTATTGATGCACATACGAATTTTATATGTCGCCAACCTCACTTGGTTCTCAAACTAAGTACACAATGGATGAATATAGATTCACCTTAAATATTCTCTCAAGAGAAACATGTTGCGATGAGCACATCACGAATGATCTCCCATTCATTTTTCAAAGACATCAAGTCTTATCGCGGCTCACAATTCTGTCACCTTAATCAACTTCAAATTGAAATCTCATGATCAAAATCTTCATATGCAGCTTCGATTGAAAACCCATTAATACACTTTACATCCTCTAATGACGGTACTACCATTTTCCATGATGAAGGAACATGGAATTTCTTAAAATCATCATATTCACCCAACGGGTGCTATACCATTGTTTCAAATATTTGCTAGTATTGAGTAGCAAGTCCGTGGTCACAAAAGAGAACCATGAGGAATTCAAAGTAAAGTGGAGGATAAAGACAACCAATGACAGAATTACCGTTTAATTGGGAATTGACCATTCCCAAATTATCACAAAGACAACTCTTAAGTTTGTCAAATGGGTGGTTACATAAATATCGTACATATGATTACCAAACCCTTAAACATATGGTCAAACCACACCACAAATTTATTAAAAGGCAAATAAGTTCATTGGTATATTTGAAAATTTGCAAACATACAACGAGAAACTATTCTGGTAAATGATGTTCTTGAGTCTTCATCAGAAGGAGAACCAAAAACATAGTGCAATAAAATAATGATCAATTATTTTGCGCCTATGATATGTTTGCGTAATTCATTTTTCAGTAATATGGGAGACCTCATGTAATCTCCTGATTATTTCCAAAATTTCATTAGCCTATACTTGTATTTTTACATGTAGAGTGATGTCCAATATCCTATTTTTTGGGCATGATATTTGATAAATTTTGAATGTGTGAATCAATTCATACTCAATATTGTTGCATACACAATGATTTTCTTAATAAATTAAATATTAAGCTTAATAGCCTTAGCCATCCTGGTTTGGGGATGATTAGAAAATTATTGACAATTCTATTGGTCACAAGTTAACAAGTTGCAATTTTTTCCCAAATCATCAGATTATATGTGCACCACATGTGCTATAGGGGAAATTAATTTAAGGAACTCTCACCTTATAATTATAAATGAGCCAACTCATTCTTCCTTGAACACATTCGGAAGATCTGCAGATTACTCAACCATTATGTGGTATTATATAGATACTTCATGGTACTCATGGAAACATTTATAAAATGATTTCAAGTGTGTCCCTTGTCACACAAAACCATGAATGATATAACTAAATTAATTGCTCAAATTCTCAAAGTAAGAGCAAGTTATCCTAAACTAGGGATAAATCCTTTCGAATGGACAACTTCGTTGAACTCATTTCACAAGCAATGTCTAATTATACATAATACATTATGTAGTACACATAATGGTTTAGTTCAATATCTTATCAAAGATAACAAAATTAATAATATGACCAAACTTATAGAATCATAATTTACTAGCCTCATGCTAGACAAATACGACATTACACACCGTAAGTATGATATAAATCATACCAACTGCATAGCATACTACTTTCCCCTTGTAGTAATTACGTGGAAATCAACAAAGTATTTCCTATCTGCGATAATTCGGTTACATACCGATATCACCACTCCAGCATACATCAATGGGCTCTCACAAAAGATTAGGGATCTATGTGGGGAATAATAATTTATTCGTCAATCAAAATTATTCATAGCCTGTATGCTGATTGCTTCAGCAATAAGGACATTTCTGGCATTAGGGAGAGATAAGTATCACAAAAAATGCCAAGAAATAAATTATAAATGTTATTCACATTCAGTCCTTATATCCAGGTACTCAAAGAATCTGAACAAGAAGTTTAGAATCACATATTTGCAACACATTGCAAATCTGTCACATACATTTACTCATGACAAAGGTGTCACTCAATTTTGTATTCTTGCAGTAAAGTGTCAGAAAGAGTGGAGGTACCTGATAAACCACTCTTCTCCCGAAATGAGAGCAATAGGGGGAGAAATATGACCACACGAGATATAATCTCGCATATGCTTCCGCGGAAATAGAGGAAATCAAATCCTCAACCAGTAAATGTAATTCAACATCAAGTTGAAAGACACCTCACTAGATGCTCATCATCCAGAGCCCGACATAAATGTGCACAAATGTTTTTCATGTCGGGACATCGAAACACCTTGACTCCATTGTTGTAGGAAATCACAAGGAGTTAAAAGGAATAAAAACATTTCCACAAATTTCATTGATTTCTCCAGAATCATATAACATAAGTCTACATTTGTCGACATATATTTCTTCTCCAAATTGCTAAAACCTTTTGGGTCCTGAACCAAAATCCATGGTAGGGTGCCTCTTGTACTCATATTGGTTCACATAAAAGGAAGCAAGTAATGAAGAATAGCACTTGCTCATCAAAGAGTGGTATTTACCATAGTAATACCTACTCCTCATAAGTATCTTCCATATGGAATACTAAAAACTTCTCATTCCTAAACAAAGTCAATGAGGTGGTGAAAAAGCAAGGCTTGTAGCAAAAGGGTTCACGTAGAGACCCGACATCAAATTATGATGTAACATACACTCCTGGTATGAGTGGAATTAAGTTTCGTTAATAAATATCATTGGCAGTACAAATAATATTATCCATGCAGTTAATGGATGCAGTAACTACATACTCATATGAGTTACTCGTTTTGGAAATTTATAACGAAGTCCCTGATGGGTTTACAATTCCAAATCCAAAATAAATCGCAACATATTTGTGTTTTTTTTCAGAAGTCACTCTATGGCTCAAAATAGTGAGAAATCATATGGTACTACTGACTAAATGATTTTCTTCTTGCAAAGGATTACTCAATGATGATTGTTTATGTTTTAACAAAGGAATACCAAATTTGAATTCCTTATATCACCTCAGTGTATATCGATGATTTCATCATCAATGTCTCTACAAGACCTAAACATACATAAAATCATCTCAAGACGGAAAATTTGGATTCAACCAAATTTAGCTTAAGTTTACAACTTGAGCATTCTATCAAGAATACGTATCAGTCTACATATATCCAAAACATATACGAGAAGTTCAGTGTGAATATATCATAACAACAAAAGACATTTATGGTCATACTACCTTTGATAAGGTACAAATCCATTCATACCTAGGGGTGATAATGAAGTGATACTGGGACCTGAAGTTCTATATTTCACTAATGTCAAACACACGTATACTTGCAAACTACGTCAGGCCTGACACTATATTTGATATCTTTATTCGGAGTGCAACCCCGAACAAAAGGTATATGGTTGATATAAGTACTATCATCTTATATCTAAAGATTACAGTAAATCTTGGATATTTTCATCAGGAAATAGAAGATATGACCATGATATGATGTAATGATATTGGCATTTTATTTGATCCCAATGACGCCATATCAATGACTGAATTTGCTGGAATAGCCTTCACATGGAAGTCATATAAATGGATTTTAATGGTTATTTCCAATTATCATTCTAACATAATTGCTTTATCTAAAGGCACTACAAAATATGCATAACTTAGTAGAATGGTTAACCACACTCAAAATCATGTGGTTGAGATTCATCAGAATCACATAACTTGATTTATCAAGATACTTTCACTTGTGTTACTCAATACCTATAGGTTATATGAAGAGCAATATCATAAATCACATTGCTCGGAAATTACTAACCTCACGGATTATAGAAAATTGAGGAAATAATTTGCAAACAAAATATTGTTATAATTCAACAGAATATACACAATTTCATGTTCATGTCAATGGTAATGGTATGAGACATCCTTCATATTTGCAAAGTTCAGGGGGAGTAATCTCCCAAACTATAACCTATTAACAATCATCAGATTGCATATATTGTACTCTTTTTCCCTTGATGAGTTTTCCCTATTGGTTTCTCATAAAAGGTTTTTAACGAGACAATATAAACACAAGTGTCTTTATATGCCATATAATTTTCTCCTTGTATTTTTTTCCATTAGGTTTTAAAGGAGTTTTCAATGGCATGTACGATTGCACTCTTTTCCCTTATGAGTTTTCTCTCAAAGTTTCTCATAATGGTTTTTAGTGAGGCAATATCTTCTCAAAGATCATATGTCATACTTTCTATTTTCCCTACCAGGGTTTTTAAAGGAAGTGCATAGGACATATTAATTGTTCTCTAAACTTATCAATGAGTTTTCTCCTTCTTCAAAGGTTTTTCTCATATGAGTTAACAAGAGACAATAATCATCATATGTTGCATCATTTTCTCCTTATTTTTCCCCACTGGTTTTAAAGGAGTTTTAGCAACATATCTACTCTATTCTCCTCATATTTTTCCCACAGGGTTTTTGGGGGAGACTCTCAAGATTATCTGGAAGAATTCTCAAGATGGAAGATCTATATGCAAGAAGCTTTCAACGATGAAACATTCAAGGAACGGTTTTGTACAAGGGGGAGTGTTAGAAATTAATTAGTAGATTAATTCAAGGGATATGTCCAACCCGAACAGTCGTGTCTCCTCTTTTGTGTCTATTGCCAACATGCACCTGTTCTGGAGGGATGCCTCCGAACAGACACCTCTTCTTCGCACCTCTTCCAGATGTATATATACTTGAGAATCAATAGAAAGAGGACTACTGGTCCATTCATTTCGATTCAATCTCGTTTTACTCTAACAACCTGGTGCGCACTAGGAAAGTAGCATCATCTGCCATTTCCCGATGCCACGTCATACCGTGCAGAGCGTGCTCTGAAGCTCGTCCACAGCGACCTATGCGGTCCAATCAAGCCAACAACAACAAGAGGTAACCGATATTTTCTACCGATCATTGATGATTACTCACGGTTCATGTGGCTTGAGGTGATTCAGTCCAAGGATGACACGTTTGATCGTTTCAAGAAGATCAAGGCTCGGGCAGAGGCCGAGTCAAGGCGCAACCTCCTAGCATTCTGTTCGGATCGAGGAGGCGAGTTCAACTCGATCGCCGTCCACAAGTACTGTGACGATGGCAACATCAAACACTGCACCACCGTGTCATACATGTCCCAACAGAACGGTGTGGTCGCGCGACGCAACCAGGCAGTGGTTGAGATGGCCCGATGTCTCATGAAGGACATGGCGGTCCAAGTGGCCTTCTAGGAAGAGGCGGTGAAGATTGCACTCTACCTCCTCAATCGCGCACCCACACGCAGCCTCGAGGATTGACGTAGTACGAGGCCTAGCACAAAAGGAAGCCGGTCGTGCATCACCTTCGCGCCTTCGGGTGCGTGGCTCATGTGAAGTGGCTCGGCCCCGGCATCGACAAGCTGGCCGACCATTCCACATTGGCGATCTTCATCGGGTACGAGGAGGGCTCCAAGGCTTACAGGGCCTACGACCCATCGAGGAAGCGGGTGATCATAACCTGTGACGTCACGTTCGAGGAGCAGAGCAAGTGAGACTGGATGCCCGCGGCCGATGAAGAGGCCGCACTCCCGGTCGAACATCTTGTGGTGACTTACAACGACGAAGACCACGATGTGCAGATCACGTTGGCTTGTGCTGGTTCCTTGACTGCTGACTATACCCCGACCCATGACATGTCATCGTCCTCTATAGCGGCACGGACGACTCTCGAGGACTCGTCGGGCGCATCGCCCGCGTCCGTGGAGGACGGCTGGGCCACGCCGTCGAACGACGACATGGAGCGCCATGACCTGGATCACACTCTGAATCGCTGCCGCAAGATGAAGCATGTGCTCGTGGAGATGGACGCGGCGGCGAGAGAAGAGCACGCCAGGCTCTGCCTTGTCGATGTGGAGGAGCGTAGCATCATCGATGAGGCGCTCGATGAGCCGTGCTAGAAGCGTGCCATGGACGCCGAGCTCGCGACGATCGGTGATAATGGCACGTGTTGGGAGTTCGGTATGCTCCCGCCAGGCAACAGAGCCTCAAGTGGGTTTATAAGGTCAAGAGCGACACCGTCGAGAACATTTTGAAGCACAAGGCGAGGTTGGTGGGAAAGGGGTAGGTGCAACGGGAAGGCATGGACTACGACTGGGTGTTTGCCCCGGTGGCATGCATGGAGACCGTGCGACTACTGCTAGCGCTCGCGGCGCACCGTGTGTGGCAAGTCCTTCACATGGATGCGAAATCAGCGTTCCTGAACGGCGATCTTTGTGAGAAGGTCTAGTGTGTCAGCCGCCGAGCTTCGTCATAGCCGGTGATGAGGGAAATGTGTTGCGGCTTCGGAAGGCATTGTACAGCCTGATGTAGGCGCCGCAGGCATGGAATGCCAAGCTTGACATGTCGCTCGTGTCGCTCGGCTTCGAGCGCGGTCCTCTTGAGCACGCGAAGTACACAAGGGGCACGGGCGCGTCCACTCTACTCGTCGGCATCTACGTCGACAAATTGATCATCACCGGCACCGACAAAGAAGAGATAGCCGCGTTCAAGGAGCAGATGAAAATTTGTTTGACATGAGCGACCTTGGGCTCCAGAGCTACTACCTCGGCATAGAGGTGCAGCAGAAGGCTGGCGCGATCACCATATGCCAGAGCGCGTACGTTGCCAAGGTCCTGAACACAACTGGGACGAGGGGGTGCAACTCCTCTGACACGCCAATGCAGAATCGGCTGAAACTTGGAAGACCAACAACGGCGAAGTCGTGGACACCACACGATACACGAGCATCATCGGAAGTCTTTGGTACCTCTGCAACACGAGGCCAGATATCTCGTTCGGTCTTGGCATGGTCAGCAAGTACTTGGAGGCATCTGCGGCAGCGCACTAGGCTGTTGTCAAGCAAATCTTGCGCTGCATCAGCGGGACAATGAACCATAGCTGCTGCTACAAGTAAGGCAGTGCAACAGTGCCAGAAGTGCTCAGCTAGGGGACAGTGATCACGTCGGCGATGTCGAGAGGCAGGACACGACAGGAGTGGTGTTCTTCCTCAACTCCAGCCCAATCACCTGGACTTCTCACAAGGAGAAGGTCGTCGCTATCTCATCATGCGAGGCCGAGTACATGGTGACGGCAGCCGCAGCCTGCCAAGGCATGTGGCTATGCAGGCTCCTCGGCGAGCTCATTAGATACACTCCAACGAGGGTGAAGCTGTGTGTTGACAACCAGTCGGCGATCGCTCTTGGCAAGAATCCGGCGCACCACGGCAGGAGTAAGCACATTGACATTCAATATCATTTCATTCGTGAGTGCATCGAAGATGGCAAGGTGGAAGTCGACCATGTCACCACTGATGGACAGCTTGTTGATTTCCTCACCAAGGAGCTAGGGTGAATCAAGTTTGTTGAGATGAGGCAGAAGGCTGACGTGAGAGTGGTGTGCACCGGGTGCCGGAATTAGGGGATGAAATCTTGAACTTGTAGTTCCTCGCCCGGTTTAGTAGCTTGCTTTGTTTGCTTTCAGTTAGAAAATAAGCGGTCAAGTCACGCATGCATGTACGTGGGAGGGTTTTTTCACTGTTTTGACCCAAGGGGGGTAACTTAATCACGGAACGAACTCGTTTGAAAACAATTTCACATTTTGACTCTTTTCTTGAAACGCCATAAATCGTGGCGTTGTAGCTCTATGGAGAAACAACCCTTCGGTGCAACGCCAGTATCTTGTAGCGTTGGAGGCCTGAGGTGAAACGCCATGCACCCTGCGTTTCTTGGCTTTATATTCTGCCACCCCGACCCCCTCGCCCACCAACCACCATTTATCCTCTTCTCTTGTTCTTCTTTTGACGAAAAAGCTCTCCCTTGTCCTCAAGATCCCCCCTTCGATCTCCCTCCTCCCTCAACCTTTTTGGTGGTTCTTTGGGGCAAATCGAAGAGGTCGGTAAGCTCCTCCAATCCCTCCAATTAGTTTATGTAATGACTTTGTATTTGTGTAGCTTTTTTGCACTAGGTGTTCCATTTATGTTGCATTGTATTGGTTGGTTTATTATTATTGATAAGACTTAGTGTTAGGGTTAAGGTTATGCCTAATTTGGTTGGACAAGGGTTAGGTTAGTGTTAGTTTTTGTGTTATGCCTAATTTGGATGGACAAGGGTTAGGGTTAGGGTTTGTGTTATCCCTAATTTGGATGGACAATGGTTAGGGTATTTTTTGTTAGTTGTTTTGTTATACTTAGAATTGGTAATTTTGTCCCCTTTTTTAGATGGACAAGATTGTGAATATTCATTATGTTGACAAAGAGGCATTCATTAATGTTGATATTGTTGACAAATATGAGAAAGTGTTGACATTTCTTGATAGTCCTACTTATGAAGAGGTTGTGGCAGAAACTCGGATAAGATTGAAGTGGGTTGATCCAAGTGACCAAGTAGAATTATTAGGAAGATATGATGTTGGGTCGGCACACAAGTATCAAATGAAGACAATGCCTATCAAGTCCAATTTTCATTGGGTTGCATACAAGGAGGATGTTGCATCCTCGATAGACAAGTCACTCGAAGTGTTTGCTAGTACGGTGGTCAATTCTCCTCTTCATGTTAACTTGAACCAACCCTTAGTAGATGATTTGAGCCCGTATAATGGTGTGGCACCTATTGTTGAGCATAAAGTAGAAGTGCAAGTCGATGAGTATCCCCAATATGAGTTTGGAGGTAGTGCACCGATCAAAGATGATGGTCATGACTCCGACAAAGAGTATGAGAGGAAACACAATATTGTTGGTGACGTAGAGGCTCAAGTAAGGCATGATGACATGGATCCTGACATTGTTTATCAGCATGCTTGTGTGGATGAGTCGGATGAGGATGGCTTCACTGAGAAAGAAGCGGAGTGGTATACAAAAATCACCGGTAGGGATCACAAAGTTCCCTTGTTTTATGATGTTAGCCTTGCACATAAGGCATTAGTCGACGGTGGCATGAGCAAGACAATTGAGACTAGAATGTTCCCAAGTAGCACACCCAACGCGATTTGTACGTCTTACCTAAATAAAGGTTTGATGTTCGAGGACATTCTAGAATTGAAGATGTGGTTGTGTGAGTATGCCGTCAAACACTACAGGCCTTTCAGAGTTATGCACTCGGACTGCCACAAGCGATACACCATGAAATGTGAGGTAGAAAAATGCAAATGGAAAGTCAATGCAAGACTCAGGAAAGATGGTTCGTGGAAGATAAGTAGTTGCATTGCAACTCACCAATGCACACCGCCGACAGATGAAGCACCAGAGACACACTGTCAGTTAACCTCGGAATTCATCAGTTATAAATACCAGAAACATATAGCTGAGGATCCAACCATTAAAGTGAAGTTGTTGATGAGTTGGGTTTTCTAGAGATTTGGATATAAGGTCAAGTACGGGAAGACATGGAAGGCCAAATAGGTCACTTTTAGAATGTTGTACGGTGGATGGGAAGAGGCGTACAACATGTTACCCCGGTTGCTGGGCGCGATGGCCTATAGAAACCCTGGAATGTACCATGATACGTCTCCAACGTATCTATAATTTTTGATGGTTTCATGCTATTATCTTGTCAAACTTTGGATGTTTTATATGCCTTTTATATATTTTTTGGGACAAACTTATTAACTCAGTGCCAAGTGCCAATTCTTATTTTTCCATGTTTTTGACCCCTTTCAGAGGAGGATTTTGAACGGAGTCCAAACGGAATGAAACTGCCAAAAAGATTTTTTCTGGAACAGAAAAAGATCGGAGAGCCGGAGAATCAGGGCAGAGGCCCACCAGGGACCCCACAAGCCCTCATGGCGCGACAAGGGGGGCCGCGGCCACCAGGCTTGTGGGCTCCCAGAGGCTCCTTTGCCCTAGGTTTTGCGCCTATATATTCCCTAAAAATCCCAAAAAAAATTAGGAGATCATCGAAAGTACTTTTCCGCCACCGCAAGCTTCTGTCTCCGCAAGATCTCATCTGGGGCACGTTCTAGTGCCCTGCCGGAGGGGGGATTCGGATACGGAGGGCTTCTTCATCAACACATGACCTCTCTGATGATGCGTGAATAGTTCACCACAGACCTATGGGTCCATAGCTAGTAACTAGATGACTTCTTCTCTCTCTTTGATCTTCAATACAAAGTTCTCCATGTACTTCATGGAGATCTATCCGATGGAATCTTCTTTTGCGGTGTGTTTGTCGAGATCCGATGAATTGTGGATTTATGATCAGATTATCTATGAATCTTATTTGAGTTTCTTCTGATCTCTATTATGCATGATTTCATATCCTTGTAATTCTCTTCGAGTTGTGGGTTTTGTTTGGCCAACTAGATCTATGATTCTTGCAATGGGAGAAGTGCTTGGTTTTGGGTTCATACCGTGCGGTGACCTCACCCAGTGACAGAAGGGGTAGCGAGGCACGCATCGTGTTGTTGCCATCAAGGGTAAAAAGATGGGGTTTTCATCATTGGTTTGTGATTATCCCTCTACATCATGTCATCTTGCTTAAGGCGTTACTCTTTTCGTCATGAACTCAATACACTAGATGCATGCTGGATAGCGGTCGATGTGTGGAGTAATAGTAGTAGATGCAGAAAGTATCGGTCTACTTGTCTCGACGTGATGCTTATATGTATGATCTCATTGCCTTAGATATCGTCATGACTTTGCGCGGTTCTATCAATTCCTCGACAGTAATTTGTTTACCCACCGTGATACTTGAGAAGCCTCTAGTGAACAATATGGACCCCAGGGTCTACTCCAAACCATATTTTCAGCCTTACACTTTTTACTTCGTTGCAGTTTCCTCCTTTAGATCTCACTTTGCAAACAATCTTGAAGGGATTGACAAACCCTTTATAGCGTTGGGTGCAAGCTCTTTTGTGTTTGTGCAGGTACTCTGGACTTGACGAGATTCTCCTACTGGATTGATACCTCGGTTCTCAAACTGAGGGAAATACTTACTGCTCATGTGCTGCATCACCCTTTCCTCTTCAAGGGAAAAACCAACGCAAGCTCAAGAGACGACAAAAGGATCTCTCGCACCATTGCCAGGGAAGTACTTTTGTTGACGTAGCTGAAGGATTTCTGGCGCCGTTGCTGGGGACGATCAAGTCAAGAACTCATCCAAGTAAGTGTCGCAAACTCATCTCTTGCATTTACTTTGTTTGTCAGTTGCCTCTTGTTTTCCTCTCCCCCACTTCACAAATTTGCCTTTTTCGTTTGCCTTTTTCGTTTGCCTTTTCCGTTCGCCCTTTTCTCTCGCTTGCTTTCTGTTTGCTTGTGTGTTATGTGCCTTCAATATGCTTGCATCTTCGATTGTTGAAAATCTAGTGATATGGATCCTCACCCACTTGCTAATCTCTTTAATAGATCCAATTATGTTGATATATTGCTAGTGAGTTGAGTGCACTTGACTATCTTTATTGAGTTTTGCTTGAGATGCATGAATCTGAAAATCAAATTGAAGAAATTCATGAAGTGATTCACGAGGGCTCCTTGAATGAAAAGCATGATTGCAATGGTTTCACTATAAATCCTATTAGTGACAATCATGCTAAAAATATGCAAAACCCTAAGCTTGGGGATGCTAGTTTTGCTATGTCCTCTACTTGTTGCAATGATCATGAATGGGGTGATGATTTTTCTTATGATCTTGAAAAAAAATTAAACCTCATGATGAATATGATATTTGCAATATTATTGAAAGTGGGTTTGGAGAAGTCATGACTTTAGTTGATGATAATCCCACTATTTTTGAAGAGCGTCAACTTTGCATGCATGTGGATCATGAAAAGAATATCCTATGGGATAGCTATATTGTTGAATTTGATTATGATCCCACATGCAATTGCTATGAGAGAGGAAAATATTGTGGTAGAAACTATCATGTTACCAAATTACCTCTCGTTATGTTGAGATTGATATTGTCTCTTTCTTCTTCCTTGCATTTGGTAACTATTGGTTGTCTTGACAATTTGTTCTCCTATAAAATGCCAATGCATAGGAAGTATGTTAGACTTAGATGTGATTTTCACATGCTTTATGATGCTCTCGTTGTGCTTCAATTCTTGTCTTTTGTGGGAGCGTCATTGAATTATCAATGCCTAGCTAAGGAGGTTAAACAATAGCGCTTGTTGGGAGGCAACCCAATGAATTTATCTTTTTTCTTTCTGTTTTGTTATGTCCACACCATCATAATTCTGTTGTGATTGTGTTTTTTTGTGTTTGAGCCAAGCAAAACCTTTATGATTAGTCTTGGTAATGGTTGTTTTATCCTGCTGGAAAAAGACAGAAACTTTTTGCTCACGAGATGATTTTTCATTTTTATTCAGAAAGAGGTTTTGAGTTGAGTCTTTTTGCTGCTGGTTTATATGCCTTTTTCCCAGGCAGTAGTAATATTTCAGAATTTTTGAGGTAACAGAAGTATACGAAGTATACAGATTGCTAAAGAGTGATTTGTTTTTGACAGATTCTGTTTTTTTGTTGAGTTGGTTGCTTGTTTTTATGAAACTATGGTTAGTATGGGGGGTAATAGCCATGGAAAAGTGAGAATACAGTAGCCCAACACCAATATAGATACAATTCAAGTTGCCACAGTAACAAAAGAAGTGGTAGTTTGTTTTCTTGTGCTAATGTTATAACGAGTTTCTGATTAAGTTTTGTGTTGTGAAGTTTTCAAGTTTTGGGTGATGTTCTCATGGACAAAGAGATAAGGAGTGGAAAGAGCTCAAGCTTGGGGATGCCCAAGGCATCCCAAGCCAAATTCAAGGACACCAAAAAGCCTAAGCTTGGGGATGCCCCGGGAAGGCATCCCCTCTTTCATCTTCAATCCATCGATAACATTACTTGGAGCTATATTTTTATTCACCACATGATATGTGTTTTGCTTGGAGCGTCTTGTATCGTAGGAGTCTTTTATTTTTGTTGTGTCACAATCATCCTTGTTGCACACCTTTTTGAGAGAGAGAGAGACATGCACTCATCGTGATTTTGCTAGAATGCTCATAGTGGTTCACTTATATCTTTTGAGCTAGAGAATTTTGCTCTATGTGCTTCACTTATATCTTTTAGAGCATGGCGGTGCGTGATTTGGTAGTTGGCTTATGCTATGAAAGTAGTCCCAAAGGTGATAGGTACCCAAAGAGGATACAAAAAGCTCCATCTTCATGTGCATTGAGTAGAAAGAGAAGTTTTGATTCCTCTCAATTAGTTTTGAGACATGGATTTGGTAATATTAAGAGTTATGTTAGTAAAGTGTTGTGAATCTAGAAATACTTATGTTGAAGTTAGTGATTCCCGTCGCATGCACGTATGGTGAACCGCTATGTTAGGAAGTCGGAGCATAATCGATCTATTGATTGTCATCCTTTGTGTTGAGGTCGGGATCGCGCGATGGTTAACACCTACCAACCCTTCCCCTCAGAGTACGCGTTTAGCACTTTGTTTCGATTACTAATAAAAACTTTCGCAACAAGTATGTGAGTTCTTCATGACTAATGCGAGTCCATGGTATAGATGCACTTTCACCTTCCACCATTGCTAGCCTCTCTAGTGCCGCGCAATTCTCGCCGGTGCACAAACCCACCATATGCCTTCCTCAAAATGGCCACCATACCTACCTACTATGGCATTTTCATAGCCATTCCGAGATATATTGCCATGCAACTCCCACCGTTCCGTCTCATGACTTGTGCCGTCACTCTCGTATTGCCATTGCATGATCGTTAGATAGCTAGCGAGATGTTTCAACGTCATACGCCATGCTAGATCATTGCACATCCCGGTACACTGCCGGAGGCATTTCCTATAGAGTCATCATCATTTTGACCTTTGAGCTATGAGTAAATAAAAGTGTGATGATCATCATTATTAGAGCATTGTCCCATGTGAGGAAATAAAAAAAAGAGGCCAAAGAGCCCAAATTAAAAAAAAGAGAAAAAAAGAGAGGCCCAAGTGCCCAAAAAAAGAGAGAGAGAAAAAGAGAGAAGGGACAATGCTACTATCTTCTTCCACACTTGTGCTTCATAACAGCACCATGTTCTTCATGATTGAGAGCTTCTTGCTTTTTCACTACCTTATGCTAGTGGGAATCTTCATTATATAACTTGGCTTGTATATTCCAATGATGGGCTTCCTCAAAATTGCCCTTGGTCTTCGTGAGCAAGCAAGTTGGATGCACACCCACTAGTTCTCCTTTTGAGCTTTCACATACTTATAGCTCTAGTGCATCCCTTGTCTAGCAATCCCTACTCATTCACATTGATATTTATTAATGGGCATCTCCATAGCCTTTTGATACGCCGAGTCAATTTGACCATCTCTTCCTTTTTGTCTCACAACCACCACCACACTCTATTCCACCTATAGTGCTATACCCATGGCTCGCGCTCATGTATTGCGTGATAGTTATAAAAAGTTTGAGAAAGTAAGAGTGCGAAAACAATTACTTGGCCAATACCGGGGTTGTGCATGATCTACATTAGTTGTGTGAGGATGATGGAGCATAGCCAAACTATATGATTTTGTAGGGATAACTTTCCTTGGCCTTGTTATTTTGAAAGTTCATGATTACTTTGCTAGTTTGCTTGAAGTATTATTGTTTTCATGTCAATAGCAAACTATTGTTTTGAATCTTACGGATCTGAACATTCATGTCACGTGAAAGAAGTTGCAAAGGACAACTATGCTAGGTAGCATTCCACATCAAAAATTCATTCTTTATCACTTCCCTACTCGAGGACGAGTAGGAGTTAAGCTTGGGGATACTTGATACATCTCCAACGTATCTATAATTTTTGATGGTTTCATGCTATTATCTTGTCAAACTTTGGATGTTTTATATGCCTTTTACATATTTTTTGGGACTAACTTATTAACTCAGCGCCAAGTGCGAGTTCCTGTTTTTCCATGTTTTTGACCCCTTTCGGAGGAGGATTTTGAACGGAGTCCAAACGGAATGAAACTGCCAAAAAGATTTTTTTTCGGAACAGAAAAAGAGCGGACAGCTGGAGAATTAGGGCAGGGGCCCACCAGGGACCCCACAAGCCCTCATGTCGTGGCCAGGGGGCCCGCGGCCACCAAGCTTGTGGGCTCCCTGAGGCTCCTTTACCCTAGGTTTTGCGCCTATATATTCCCTAAAAATCCCAAAAAATTTAGCAGATCATCGAAAGTACTTTTCCACCGCCGCAAGCTTCTGTCTCCGCAAGATCCCATCTGGGGCACATTCTGGAGCCCTACCGGAGGGGGGATTCGGATACGGACGGCTTCTTCATCAACACCATGACCTCTCCGATGATGCGTGAGTAGTTCGCCATAGACCTACGGGTCCATAGCTTGTAACTAGATGGCTTATTCTCTCTCTTGGATCTTCAATACATAGTTCTCCATGATCTTCATGGAGATCTATCCGATGTAATCTTCTTTTGCCGTGTGTTTGTCGAGATTCGATGAATTGTGGATTTATGATCAGATTATCTATGAATCTTATTTGAGTTTATTCTGATCTCTCTTATGCATGATTTCATATCCTTGTAATTCTCTTCGAGTTGTGGGTTTTGTTTGGCCAACTAGATCTATGATTCTTGCAATGGGAGAAGTGCTTGGTTTTGGGTTCATACCGTGCGGTGACCTCACCCAGTGATAGAAGGGGTAGCGAGGCACGCATCATGTTTTTGCCATCAAGGGTAAAAAGATGGGGTTTTCATCATTGGTTTGATATTATCCCTCTACATAATGTCATCTTGCTTAAGGCGTTACTCTGTTCGTCATGAACTCTATACACTAGATGCATGCTGGATAGCGGTCGATGTGTGGAGTAATAGTAGTAGATGCAGAAAGTATCGGTCTACTTATCTTGGACGTGATGCCTATATGTATTGTCGTGGGTATAAGCCTGACAGTAGATGTGTGGGGTACGAATGAGATGGGCAGAGTCCTAGCTACGGCGAGGTTGTATGAGTTCAGGCCCCTCTGCGGTGGAGGTAGCAGCCCTACGTCTCAGTGCTCTCGGAGCTTGTTACCGAGTGTAATATGGAGTACAGTGATTCGCTAACCCTTTTACCAATGGGGGAGGGCGGCTTATATAGAGTGCGCTGCCCTCCACAACGGTTCTGATTCAGGGGTGGAGTAGTGGCGATTGAATGCGTACGTTACAGGTAACGTGTGCTCTAAATGCTAATAAATGCACCCCGAAACGTACGACAGTTTCCCTCCGGAGAGGTTACGATGTACCGAGTGCGTCCAGTCGGTTAGCTTGGTAACCTCCGAGCGCTAGTATCCGACTGGATGGCGCAGGACCTGTCCCCGGCTGGATGGTGAGGATTCTTTAATCCAGTCGGGGTGGACTTAGGGTCTTGTCCTTTTGTTGGGTAGTCCTTGGGTAGGACCTCTATAGCAGGCCTATGACCCTACCCTAGGACTATGACCCCATCATTAGTCCCCGAATGGATTGGGGTTGATACGACGAAGCGGTGCTAGAAGTTCGGATCCGACTGGATTAGATTCGGCTTGGGCGTTGCTTGCCCCTATCCATTTTACCTTTTCTGACCGGCGATCCAAGTGGAACTGTTTGTGCAACCGACTGTCGGGAGCCGAGTGTTTCCGCGGCATCTTTTGACGCGACCGGTCAACTGACAGCGGCGGATTTTCCGGGATCTCAAATTTCGGGTTCCGCGCGCTCAGCGGGGACGACGTCAGCGCACTCGAGTAGCGCCTGACGCCTCGATTCTCTTGCCGTCAAGTCCTCCACTGATATCGCCGCGGCTGGTCGGGCGGATAAGATTTCGGGCCCGCTCGCCAGCGACCCAGTCGGCGCTCTATTTAACTCCGGGCGACGAGACTCCTCGGTTACGCTCGCCAAAACTTTTGCTCTCTCCTGCTCCGTCTTCCTCGCCACCCCCTGCGCTCATACACTCCTTCCTCTTCCTACATCTCGAGGGCTCGCTGTCGCCTCCTTGACCAAAGGTCAGACCAACAAGATGGAGGCGAGGAAGAAGAAGAACAAGGCGGCGGCTGCCCAACGGCGGCAGCGGCCGTTGCCGGCGGGGTGGATTCAAGGAGACTTCCTCCCCTCCACGGTGACGGAGGGAGATCTGCTAGAGCTGGTGGAGCGCGGAATGCTCGTGCATAAGTCCTGGAGGCTGCCGGCGGACGACGAGGTCGAGCCGGCGCCACGGGAGGGGGAGCGCGTCCTGCTCCTTAGCCATGTTCACAGAGGTTTTTCTTTGCCCCCGCATCCCTTCTTCAAAGGCATCATGAGTCACTTCAGTGCTCAACTCCATCACTTTCCTCCGAATGCCATCGCCCATCTTTCTGCCTTTATCGTTTTGTGCGAGTGCTTTATCGGTTGCCCCCCCATTGAGGTTTGTTCAAACACATCTTCTCCGCCCGCTCTCAAACCATCAAGCGCCTTAGTCAGTCGGACGATAAGACGCACCTCCTCCAGCTCTGCGGGGGTTTGGGGTTCCAGAAGAAGAGTCGGAGCAGCTATCCTGCTCTCCAGTTGAGCGAGTCAGTCAGGAACTGGCAGTCGACGTGGTTCTACTGCCAGGACATCGCCTGTCCGAATGCATCGACTGGGCTGCCTCCGTTTAGTCTAGACCGACCCGCTCCACCTAAGCAGCTCGCGCTCTCGAAGGCCGAGAAGAACGATATCCAACCTTTGGTCGAGGCACTCGTGGATGTCGTCAGGAGGGGGGTCACCGGCATAGACCTGCTGGAGATCTTCCTTGGTCGGCGGATCCAGCCGCTGCAGGCTCGCGACCATGCTATGTGGCACTACACAGGTCCCGAGGATTCCACTCGGACCAACGTGGTGGGCGTACCCGAGGAGAGGGTGACCTCGTGGGTGCTCCAAATCACGGACCCCTGTGAGGACCCCAAAGGAGCTCGCCGAGTGACACCTTACAGCACGGACCACCCTCCACCGAATCAGGTGAGTGGCATTAGCCGAGTGCATTGAACTGTCTTAATTCCAGTCACTTACTTATATCTCCGAGTGATGCCTAATGTCTCCGACCGAACATCATGCAGGCATGGACCAACTGGTTCTCCCCCGTCTCCAACGGGAGTCCAGAGGAGGAAGAGGAGGAAGGCAGTCAGGAAGGCAGCATGGAGAGCGCTGAATATGTCTCCGACAGCGGGGAGTCGGAGGAGGAGGAGAGCGAGGAAGAGGAAGAGGATGAGGAGCCAGACTCGCCGCCCCCTCGGCCAGAGCATCGGAGCAAGCGCCGACATGAGCCCGCCGTCCCTTCAGCTCCTCCAGCGTCGTCGAGTGCTGCGCCTGCCGCTCCGGCGGTCCCGAGTGTTCTTGGCACCAAGAGGGCCAGGGACGCCGCCGCCGAGCCTGCAGGCCAGTCTTCCAGGGCGCGCAAGCCGAGCGGGCCCAAACCTCGGAAGGCTCTGCCCCGAATGAAGGTTGCTATCCCCGTCACCTCCACGTAAGTGAATCTAACTTTCGGCTCTCTCTGTCATCCGAGTGAACTCCTGCTTTATAAGTCGAATAGATTTCACTCGACAGGGTCGCCACCTCCGCAACCTCTCCGGCCCGCCACAGGGACGACCCCATGGACACGGACAACGTCGTTTCGTCCCAGCCAGGTGAATTGCAGGAGAGTCAGGCGTTTTATCCTCGTGGACTGCGCCATTCTTTCTTTTTCTGAGACGTCATGTCATTCGGCTTGTCAGGGGCGATTCCTCTGGACGAGGACGACCAGGGGAGAGTCGACCCTGCTGTGGAGCCTTTCCTGGAGCCTGTCCTCGAGGCTGCTCCTCCTGCTGCCACCTCTGCTGCCGACGCTCCACCGACTGAAGCACCTCCATCGACTGAACCGGTGCCGGTGGGGCAGGAACCGACTGGGGCGGACCTTGGGATGCCCCAAGAACCTCCGATGATTCCCGGTTCGTCGGGTGCTGAATTCAGCATCCGGCGCCTTCCGGAGGAGCAGGTGGGAGTGGCCAAGGGGGCCATGGTGCAGGCGGAGCTCATGGCTGGAGAAGCCAAGAGGGCTTATGACTCCGTTGCGGCCTTGTACCAGCGGAGTTTGGAGCTGTGTGATGATATCCGAGTAAGTAGTCTAGTAAGTACTTACTTTTCTCCTGTAACCCACTGGGTGTTATTGTTTTTTTTGCAATGGGTTCACTTAGAGTGAACCCAGTGGGTGTAGTCCCCGAGACTTCTGTCGAGTGCTTGCACCGACAGTTGTCTTTACACATTTTGCCTTTAGTTTTGTTGTGTCCGTAGACAGGATTTCCGAGTGCGAGTACTTGTCGCAGTCGGAGCACTCTTGCGTTAAGAGTCTCCGAGAGTAAGTTGCACGCAGGTCGGGTAGTATTGGCCTCTGAGGCATAGGTGAAAACATGCATCTCAGTAGGGCAGGCCTGGTTAAGGTGCATGCCAGTGGGGTCACTCTTAGTGAACCCACTGGGTGTAGTCCCCGAGACCGTTGTCGACTGCTTGCGTCGGCAGGGGTCTGAAGAACTTAGACTGTGAACTGATAAACTTGCTAACTACCCTTTGTTTCTTGGTGGCAGAAAACTTGTGAAATGGGAACGACCTATGAGGCCCTGAGGGCGGAGAGGAACCAGGTCTCTGGTGAACTTGATGCTGCTATGCTCGCCATGGCCGACATGAAGGATGCTCTGGAGGGACGAGAGAAGTCTCTAGAGGAGGCTCGGGAGGCGAACAAGGTGTTGATAGAGGAGGTGGAGAGACTGAAGAAACAGAGGACTGAGCTGCACAATCAGATGGCCGTCCGGATCAGACGATGGATAGCTCAGGAGAAGTATGTCAATGACTGGGTTGTGCAGATGATGACTCGTCTGGCTGGTAAGTCTTATGTTTTGCCGAGTTCTTGTACCGTGTGCTCTACACTCGGTTTTTATTGTCTGCTTGCCCGTTTGTTGCAGACTTTTGTGGTGACGCTGAAGCTGAAACGGCGGCTGTGGAGCGGTCCGTTAAGGACAATGTGCCACTCGGCGAGGACGCCAACCGGGATCTGCTCCGGGCGCATGTCCGCGTAGGCAAAGTGAGTCCTTTCATCGGCCGACTGAGAGAAGCCATCGGCCGAATTGACAAGGAACTTTGGCCACAAGACGAGCCGCGGCAGGAGATGGAGACTCTGTTGGCAAGACTGGAGGAGATTCCGAGCCGAGTGCAATCGTGGAATAAATCGGCAGCGCGTTGCGGTGCTGATGTTGCGCTGTCCTTGGTCCGCGTCCATTGCAAGGAGGTGCGGGAAGATAAGCTGAAGACATTGAAGGTCGCCAACACGAAGAAGCTTCGATTCGAAGACTTCATGGAGACGTTCCTTGAGACTGCTACCCGCATCGCTGACGGAATCGACTTGGACACTTTTGTGGAGCCCTCCAGTCCTGGCGCCGGCCCAGATGACGCATAATAAAACTTTATCCTCGGTATGCCGAGTGTTTACCTGTAAGATACTCTGGCGACTTCTGTTGGCTGTCATACTTTTAAATCGGTGCGGGTAAGCTTGATCCGCACCGAGTCAGCTATCGTTTCTAGACTTTTGGAATCGGAGTGAAAACATTTAGTCTTTTGTTTCAATGCTGTTTTGAGTGCAATGCTTAGTGCGTACTCGGAGAAGATTAATACTTAGGTGATTCTTGATCACAGCTAAGTCTCCGAGTGTGACGTGTAGTGCACACTCGGAGGAAGTTAGTACTTAGGCGATTCAGGATCGCAGCTAAGTCCCCGAGTGCAACGTGTAGTGCACACTCGTAGGAAGTTATTACTTAGGTGATTCTTGATCACAGCTAAGTCTCCGAGTGCGACGTGTAGTGCACACTCGGAGGAAGTTAGTACTTAGGCGATTCAGGATCGCAGCTAAGTCCCCGAGTGCGACGTGTAGTGCACACTCGGAGGAAGTTATTACTTAGGTGATTCTTGATGACAGCTAAGTCCCCGAGTGCGACGTGTAGTGCACACTCAGAGGAAGTTATTACTTAGGTGATTCTTGATCACAGCTAAGTCTCCGAGTGCGACGTGTAGTGCACACTCGGAGGAAGTTAGTACTTAGGCGATTCAGGATCGCAGCTAAGTCTCTGAGTGCGACGTGTAGTGCACACTCGTAGGAAGTTATTACTTAGGTGATTCTTGATCACAGCTAAGTCTCCGAGTGCGACGTGTAGTGCACACTCGGAGGAAGTTAGTACTTAGGCGATTCAGGATCGCAGCTAAGTCCCCGAGGGCGACGTGTAGTGCACACTCGGAGGAAGTTAGTACTTAGGCGATTCAGGATCGCAGCTAAGTCTCCCGAGTGCGACGTGTAGTGCACACTCGGAGAAAGTTAGTACTTAGGCGATTCAGGATCGCAGCTAAGTCTCCGAGTGCGATGGCTAGTGCACACTCAGAGGAAGTCAGTACTTAGGCGATTCAGGATCGCAGCTAAGTCCCCGAGTGCGACGTGTAGTGCACACTGGGAGGAAGTTATTACTTCGGTGATTCTTGATCACAGCTAAGTCCCCGAGTGCGACCTGTAGTGCACACTCGGAGGAAGTTATTACTTAGGTGATTCTTGATCACAGCTAAGTCTCCGAGTGCGACGTGTAGTGCACACTTGGAGGAAGTTAGTACTTAGGCGATTCAGGATTGCAGCTAAGTTTCTGAGTGCGACGTGTAGTGCACACTCGTAGGAAGTTATTACTTAGGTGATTCTTGATCACAGCTAAGTCTCCGAGTGCGACGTGTAGTGCACACTCGGAGGAAGTTAGTACTTAGGCGATTCAGGATCGCAGCTAAGTCCCCGAGTGCGACGTGTAGTGCACACTCGGAGGAAGTTAGTACTTAGGCGATTCAGGATCACAGCTAAGTCTCCCGAGTGCGACGTGTAGTGCACACTCGGAGAAAGTTAGTACTTAGGCGATTCAGGATCGCAGCTAAGTCTCCGAGTGCGACGGTTAGTGCACACTCGGAGGAAGTTAGTACTTAGGCGATTCAGGATCGCAGCTAAGTCCCCGAGTGCGACGTGTAGTGCACACTCGGAGGAAGTTATTACTTAGGCGATTCTTGATAACAGCTAAGTCCCCGAGTGCGACGTGTAGTGCACACTCGGAGGAAGTTATTACTTAGGTGATTCTTGATCACAGCTAAGTCCCCGAGTGCAACCTGTAGTGCACACTCGGAGGAAGTTATTACTTAGGTGATTCTTGATCACAGCTAAGTCCCCGAGTGCGATGTGTAGTGCACACTTGGAGGAAGTTAGTACTTAGGCGATTCAGGATCGCAGCTAAGTCTCCGAGTGCGACGTGTAGTGCACAGTCGTAGGAAGTTATTACTTAGGTGATTCTTGATCACAGCTAAGTCTCCGAGTGCGACGTGTAGTGCACACTCGGAGGAAGTTAGTACTTAGGCGATTCAGGATCGCAGCTAAGTCCCCGAGTGTGACGTGTAGTGCACACTCGGAGCAAGTTAGTACTTAGGCGATTCAGGATCGCAGCTAAGTCTCCCGAGTGCGACGTTTAGTGCACACTCGGAGAAAGTTAGTACTTAGGCGATTCAGGATTGCAGCTAAGTCTCCGAGTGTGACGGCTAGTGCACACTCGGAGGAAGTTAGTACTTAGGCGATCCAGGATCGCAGCTAAGTCCCCGAGTGCGACGTGTAGTGCACACTCGTAGGAAGTTATTACTTAGGTGATTCTTGATCACAGCTAAGTCTCCGAGTGCGACGTGTAGTGCACACTCGGAGGAACTTAGTACTTAGGCGTTTCAGGATCGCAGCTAAGTCCCCGAGTGCGACGTGTAGTGCACACTCGGAGGAAGTTAGTACTTAGGCGATTCAGGATCGCAGCTAAGTCTCCCGAGTGCGACGTGTAGTGCACACTCGGAGAAAGTTAGTACTTAGGCGATTCAAGATCGCAGCTAAGTCTCCGAGTGCGGCGGTTAGTGCACACTCGGAGGAAGTTAGTACTTAGGCGATTCAAGATCGCAGGTAAGTCCCCGAGTGCGGCGTGTAGTGCACACTCGGAGGAAGTTATTACTTAGGCGATTCTTGATAACAGCTAAGTCCCCGAGTGCGACGTGTAGTGCACACTCGGAGGAAGTTATTACTTAGGTGATTCTTGATCACAGCTAAGTCTCCGAGTGCGACGTGTAGTGCACACTTGCAGGAAGTTAGTACTTAGGCGATTCAGGATCGCAGCTAAGATTCTGAGTGCGACGTGTAGTGCACACTCGTAGGAAGTTATTACTTAGGTGATTCTTGATCACAGCTAAGTCTCCGAGTGCGACGTGTAGTGCACACTCGGAGGAAGTTAGTACTTAGGCGATTCAGGATCGCAGCTAAGTCCCCGAGTGCGACGTGTAGTGCACACTCGGAGGAAGTTAGTACTTAGGCGATTCAGGATCGCAGCTAAGTCTCCCGAGTGCGACGTGTAGTGCACACTCGGAGAAAGTTAGTACTTAGGCGATTCAGGATCGCAGCTAAGTCTCCGAGTGCGACGGTTAGTGCACACTCTGAGGAAGTTAGTACTTAGGCGATTCAGGATCGCAGCTAAGTCCCCGAGTGCGACGTGTAGTGCACACTCGTAGGAAGTTATTACTTAGGTGATTCTTGATCATAGCTAAGTCTCCGAGTGCGACGTGTAGTGCACACTCGGAGGAAGTTAGTAGTTAGGCGATTCATGATCGCAGCTAAGTCCCCGAGTGCGACGTGTAGTGCACACTCGGAGGAAGTTATTACTTAGGTGATTCTTGATCACAGCTAAGTCTGCGAGTGCGACAGTTAGTGCACACTCGGAGGAAGTTAGTACTTAGGCGATTCAGGATCGCAGCTAAGTCCCCGAGTGCGACGTGTAGTGCACACTCGGAGGAAGTTATTACTTAGGTGATTCTTGATCACAGCAGTCTCCGAGTGCGACAGTTAGTGCACACTCGGAGGAAGTTAGTACTTAGGCGATTCGGGATCGCAGCTAAGTCCCCGAATGCGACGTGTAGTGCACACTCGGAGGAAGTTATTACTTAGGTGATTCTTGATCACAGCTAAGTCTCCGAGTGCGACGTGTAGTGCACACTCGAAGGAAGTTAGTACTTAGGCGACTCAGGATCGCAGCTAAGTTTTTTTTTTGTGATCGGAGTCTGCGACTGTGGGAGAACTCTGAATCTGCACAAAACTGAATCTGTTGTATCTATTATTTTGTCAAAACTTGTTTGTTACACTGCTTCAGTCGACGATCACGTATAAAAACGCTTGAGGAGATCCCCATTCCATGCGCGTGGCTCGTCTGTCTCCTTCTGAATGTTGTAGAGTCTGTATGCTCCGTTGTTCAGCACCTTCGAGACGATGAAAGGCCCTTCCCAGGCCGGAGCCAACTTGTTGGGTCTCTGCTGATCCACTCGGAGCACTAAATCGCCTGCTTGGAATGTGCGACTCCTGACATGACGCGCATGAAAGTGTCGCAGATCTTGTTGGTAAATTGTTGAACGAGTGAGTGCCATCTCGCGTTCCTCCTCCAGAAGATCGACTCCATCTTGCCTTGCTTGTTCTGCTTCAGCTTTGGAGAAGAGTTCGACTCGTGGGGCATTGTGAAGCAGGTCGCTCGGAAGGACCGCTTCTGCTCCATAAACGAGGAAGAACGGTGATCGTCCCGTTGATCTGTTCGGAGTGGTGCAGAGGCCCCAAAGGACTGAAGGTAACTCGGTGACCCATGCACCAGCAGCGTGTCCTACCTCTCGCAAGAGTCGGGGCTTCAAACCTTGAAGGATAAGTCCATTCACATGCTCAGCTTGTCCGTTGGATTGTGGATGTGCTACGGAAGCAAAATCCACTCGGATACCCTGACTCGCACAGAAGCCTTTGAACCTGTCCGAGTCGAAGTTTGTCCCATTGTCCGTGATTATGCTGTGAGGTACCCCGAATCTGGAGATGATGTCCCTGACAAACTTGACAGCTGTTGAGGCGTCGAGTTTCTTGATGGGCTTGGCTTCTATCCATTTTGTAAACTTGTCGACTGCCACCAACAGATGTGTGTAGCCTCCTTGGCCTGTCTTGAATGGTCCGACTGTGTCTAGTCCCCAAACTGCAAATGGCCACACAAGTGGGATCGTCTTTAGTGCAGATGTTGGCTTGTGGGACTTGTTGGAGTAGAACTGACAGCCTTCACATCGGTCAACCATAGCCTTAGCCATCTCGTTAGCCTGTAGCCAGAAGAATCCAGCTCTGAACGCCTTGGCGACGGTTGCTCTCGAAGAAGCGTGATGGCCGCAGGTTCCCGAGTGAATATCCTCTAGGATCAACTGCCCTTCTTCTGGGGAAATGCAGCGTTGAAGAATGCCTGAAACACTCTCCTTGTACAATTGACCGTCAATGACAGAGAATGCCTTCGACCTGCGAACTATTTGCCGGGCTTGAACTTCATCTTCCGGAAGTTCTTGTCTTAGGATATATGCAATGATCGGCTCAGTCCAATCGGGAATGACAACCAGAATCTCTGTGACCAGATCAACCACAGCAGGTACATCGACTTCAGTCGGATCTGTTGCGCTCTTGGGTTGTACCGGTTCTTCTGTGAAGGGATCTTCTTTGACTAAGGGAAGATGGAGGTGCTCGAGGCAGACATCACTCGGGACTGGTCTCCGAGTGGATCCGAGTTTCGCCAACTCGTCAGCTGCTTGGTTCTTCAGTCTTGGAACATGATGAAGTTCTAGACCTTCAAACTTCTTCTCCAGATTCGTCACTGCATTGCAGTATGTTGTCATGGTGGGGTTCCTTACGTCCCACTCCTTCATCACTTGGTTGACCACCAAATCCGAATCGCCGTAGACCATCAGGCGACGGACGCCGAGTGAGATGGCCATGCGCAATCCGTAGAGGAGAGCTTCATACTCTGCCTCGTTATTGGAGGAATCAAAGTGTATCTGAAGCACGTACTTGAGCTTGTCGCCTTTTGGTGATATGATCACAACGCCAGCGCCGGAGCCATTCAACATCTTAGACCCATCGAAGAACATTGTCCAATGAGCCGAGTAGATGTGGGTCGGTTGCTGTTGTTCTACCCATTCTGCTATGAAGTCAGCCAGGGCTTGAGACTTAATAGCTTTATTGGCCTCGAACTTGATGTCACAGTACAACATCTCCATTGCCCACTTCGCCACTCAGCCTGATGCGTCTCGATTGTGGAGAATTTCCGACAACGGAGCATCAGAAACGACAGATACCGAGTGGTCTTGGAAATAATGGGCCACCTTCTTCGCAGTCATATAAATCCCATAGATAAGTTTCTGATAATGGGGATACCTCTGCTTGGAAGGGGTGAGGACTTCGGAGACGTAGTACACTGGCCGCTGAACTTTGTATGCTTTGCCTTCTTCTTCTCGCTCGACTGTAAGAACAGTACTGACGACTTGATTTGTAGCCGCGATATATAGAAGAAGGGGCTCTTTACTGAGCGGAGCAGTAAGAACCGGCTAGGTGGAAAGCAGGACTTTGAGGTCGTCGAATGCGACTTGGGCTTCGTCTGTCCACTCGAAGGTATCTGACTTCTTCATGAGTCGGTACAGAGGAACTGCTTTTTCGCCGAGTCGACTGATAAACCTGCTCAAAGCCGCAAGGCAACCTGTGAGCCGTTCAACATCGTGTATTCTGACCGGCCTCTCCATTCGGACAATGGTCCCAATCTTTTCGGGGTTGACGTCTATCCCTCGTTCGGAAACGAAGAAACCGAGTAACTTTCCGCTGGGAACACCGAATGAACATTTGGCTGGGTTGAGCTTGATATCGTACCTACGAAGGTTGGGGAATGTTTCTGCCAAGTCAGTCAGCAGGTCGAAACCTTTGCGTGACTTGACTACGATATCATCCATGTATGCCTCCACATTGCGACCGATCTGGTCGAGGAGACATTTTTGGATCATGCGCATAAAGGTAGCTCCTGCATTCTTCAGACCGAAAGGCATAGTGATGTAGCAGAAGCACCCAAACGGGGTGATGAAGGATGTTTTCAACTCATCGGGACCATACAGACGGATCTGATGATAGCCTGAATAGGCATCAAGAAATGACAAGCGCTCGCATCCCGCAGTCGAATCGACAATTTGATCTATGCGGGGGAGGGGAAAATGATCTTTCGGGCAGACCTTATTGAGGTGCTTGAAGTCAATGCACATTCGGAGTGACTTGTCCTTCTTGGGCACCATGACGACATTGGCAAGCCACTCGGAGTGGTGAACCTCGCGAGTGAAGTTGGCTGCCAACAGCTTGGCCACCTCTTCTCCGATTGCCTTCCTCTTGTGCGCGGCGGACCGGCGTAGGCGCTCTCGGACGGGCCGAGCAGCGGGGTCCACATGTAGGCGGTGCTCAGCCAACTCCCTGGGTACGCCTGGTATGTCAGATGGTTTCCATGCGAAGATGTTCCAGTTCACACGGAGGAATTGGGTGAGCTCGGCTTCCTATTTAGGATCGAGGGTGGTGGAGATGTTCGTCGGGGCGGCAGAATCGTCCGTCGGGTGGATGCTGACTTTCTTCGTCTCTCCTGCCAACTGGAACGCGGACTCAGAAGCTGGTTTCTTCGAGTGCATCAGGTCGGCAGGGTCGACTGTCTTCTTGTATTCGTCGAGCTCGAGTACCGCCATCTGATGGTCGGCGATTCTTGATCCCTCTTGCAGACACTCTTCGGCTCGCTGGCGGTTGCCGGTGATGGTGATAATGCCTTTTGGGCCCGGCATCTTCAACTTCAAGTACACATAGCATGGACGTGCCATGAAGCTCACGTATGCCGGGCGGCCCAAAATTGCATGGTAAGCGCTCTGGAAATCGACCACCTCAAATGTGAGCTTCTCCTTGCGAAAGTTTTTGGCGGAGCCGAAGGTGACGTCCAACGCGATCTGGCCGAGTGACCTGGCCTTCCGTCCAGGGACGACTCCGTGAAACTGCATACTGCTCTCGCTGAGTCTGGACATCGGAATGCCCATTCCCTTGAGAGTGTCAGCGTACATGATGTTCAGTCCGCTACCACCGTCCATGAGGACTTTGCGCAGTCGGACTCCTTCCACCACCGGGTCGACGACCAGAGCCTGTCTTCCTGGGGTGGGGACATGCGTTGGATGATCCGACTGATCAAAGGTGATCGCAGTCTGAGACCACTTAAGGAACTTGGGAGCAGTCGGAACGGCCATGTTGACCTCTCTGTTCACCAACTTCAGTCGACTCTTGCTTTCAACATCAGCAAAAATCATGAGGGTTGCGTGGACTTGGGGGAACGGATCTTCTTTATCCTCCTCATCTTGTTCAGGATTCTTCTCACTTGGTTGCCCTTTGCTGAACCCCTGGATCAGGAGACGACATTGCCGAGTGGTGTGCTTCGCGTATATGGGGTTGCCTTCTTCGTCCATCTTCGTGTGGACCGGACACGGCTGATCCATGATGGGATTTTTGAACGGCTTCTTCTTGGGGGCAAACTGCGTTTTCCCTTTGCCCTTGAACTTGGTGCTGGTTACAGCTACAACTTCTGCCTGCGGGGTGGGCGGAACTTTCTGTTTTTGTTTCCGAGTGTTACCTCCGTCGGCATCGCCGACTGTCTTGTGTTTGCCACTCCGGATGCGGTCCTCTTCCTCGCCATTTGCATAGCGAGCTGCTATCTCCATCATCTTGCTCATGGAGATGTCGCCTGTCCGGCTGAACTTTAGGTACAACTCCCTGTACCGTACGCCTGCCTTGAATGCGCAGAGCACTTGATGTTCGGTGACGTTCTCCACCGTGTGGTAGAGAGTTGTCCATCGCTGGATGAAGTCGCGCAAGGGCTCGTTCGGCTTCTGGACGCAGTGTTGAAGCTCCACAAGGCCTACAGGGTGATTGCACGTCCCTTCGAAGGTCCTGATGAACACTCCGGCCAGATCTGCCCAACTTTAATGCTTGAGGGGGCCAACTGGTTCAGCCAAGCTCGCGCCGAGCCGTCGAGCATCAGAGGGAGGTGCTTCATAGCGACATGGTCGTCCCCTCCTCCGATCTGTACTGCCACTCGGTAGTCGTCTAGCCATGTTTCAGGCTTGGATTCCCCCATAAATTTACCGATTCCCGCTGCCAATCGGAAGTTGGGCGGGATGTCAGCCGAGCGGATGGCTCGACTAAAACACTCGGGACCGGACACGATGGTCCTGCTACCACTTGGACGATCCAGATCGTGACCATCGCGGTGGGCTCGACCTCTGTCGACTCTTCGCTAGGCGATTCGCCCCCTTGCGTCGGGTCTTGGGTCGTACGTGTCGCCGACTGAACACCGATCATCATGATATCGGGACCCATAGTGTCCACCCCGCGGAGGGGTGCGCGAGCGGTGGCGATCTTCATGGATCATGGAACGGCTGCCTCCCCTGTGGTGCTGATGGGAACCAGGGCTGTGAACCGACCGATGCGTGTTTGCATGGACGGAACTATTGTGGATCCGATTGTGCGACTGGGAGACTGCCGAATTCTGCTACTGGGCCGTGTGCAACAAAGCACGGATCTGCTCGATTCCCCTTCCTGCCTCTGAATCAGTCGGTTGGAGGGAATCGGCGATCTTGGCAGCTGCAGCCAAGTTGAGGAGAGGTGTGTGGAACAACTCCACGTTGCTCCGCTGGGTGTGCCGACTGGCGGACCGACGAGGCGGACGGCGTGCACCGGATGCTTCGCCGACTTCGTGCTCGCTCCGGCCGGCCTGACGGGGATCATCATGGGTGTTGGCCATGTGTACTTCTGCTGCAGGCCCGCGGCCCGTGTACTCGGAGGAGAGCTCAGTCGGAAACGAGCCCGAGCACTGGGAACGCGGGGCAACCACAACAGACTCCAGAACCGCCACTTGAGAGGATGCGATCTGACGCGCTCGAGCATGCTGCACCCAACGTTGGAGACGCGGACTGCGGGAACGCTTGTTGCGGCGCATGACGGAGGTACAAGCCGACAATGGAGCCGATTGTTGGAGAAGAAGAAGACCGTGAGCGCCATCACGGAAGTGCGTGGCCCCGCGAGGGGGAAGTGCCTCGACGTTGAGAGGCGCCTCCCGAAGCCATGCTGAATCGTCGACGGTGAAGGAGAGAGCGCCGAAGAGGATCTGGTGACCCATGCTCCAATCTCCACCAGATGACATGACGAAAGGAAGTAGTCGCAAACTCGCCGGAAGTCGCTTAGACGCCTGCCCCACGGTGGGCGCCAACTATCGTGGGTGTTGGCCATGTGTACTTCTGCTGCACGCCCGCGGCCCGTGTACTCGGAGGGGAGCTCAGTCGGAACCGAGCCCGAGCACTGGGAACGCGGGGCAACCACAACGGACTCCAGAACCGCCACTTGAGAGGATGCGATCTGACGCGCTCGGGCATGCTGCACCCAATGTTGGAGACGCGGACAGCGGGAACGCTTGTTGCGGCGCATGACGGAGGTACAAGACGACAATGGAGCCGATTTTTGGAGAAGAAGAACACCGTGAGCGCCAGCACGGAAGTGCGTGGCCCCGCGACGGGGAAGCGCCTCGACGTCGAGAGGCGCCTCCCGAAGCCATGCCGAATCGTCGACGGTGAAGGAGAGAGCGCCGAAGAGGATCTGGTGACCCATGCTCCAATCTCCACCAGATGACATGACGAAAGGAAGTAGTCGCAAACTCGCGGGAAGTCGCTTAGACGCCTGCCCCATGGTGGGCGCCAACTGTCGTGGGTATAAGCCTGACAGTAGATGTGTGGGGTACGAATGAGATGGGCAGAGTCCTAGCTACGACATGGTTGTATGAGTTCAGGCCCCTCTGCGGTGGAGGTAACAGCCCTACGTCTCAGTGCTCTCGGAGCTTGTTACCGAGTGTAATATGGAGTACAGTGATTCGCTAACCATTTTACCAGTGGGGGAGGGCGGCTTATATAGAGTGCGCTGCCCTCCACAACGGTTCTGATTCAGGGGTGGAGTAGTGGCGATTGAATGCGTACGTTACAGGTAACGTGTGCTCTAAATGCTAATAAATGCACCCGGAAACGTACGGCAGTTTCCCTCCGGAGAGGTTGCGATGTACCGAGTGCGTCCAGTCGGTTAGCTTGGTAACCTCCGAACGCTAGTATCCGACTGGATGGCGCAGGATCTGTCCCCGACTGGATGGTGAGGATTCTTTAATCCAGTCGGGGTGGACTTAGGGTCTTGTCCTTTGTGTTGGGTAGTCCTTGGGTAGGATCTCTATAGCAGGCCTATGACCCTACCCTAGGACTATGACCCCATCATGTATGATCATTGCCTTAGATATCGTCATGACTTTGCGTTGTTTACCCACCGTGATACTTGCTATTTTTAGAGAAGCCTCTAGTGAACACTATGCCCCCGAGGGTCTACTCCAAACCATATTTTCAGCCTTACACTTTTTACTTCGTTGCACTTTTCGCCTTCAGATCTCACTTTGCAAACAATCTTGAAGTGATTGACAACCCCTTTATAGCGTTGGGTGCAAGCTCTTTTGTGTTTGTGCACGTATTCTGGACTTGACGAGATTCTCCTACTAGATTGATACCTTGGTTCTCAAACTGAGGGAAATACTTATTGCTCCTCTGCTGCATCACCCTTTCCTCTTCAAGGGAAAAACTAACGCAAGCTCAAGAGACGACAGAAGGATTTCTCACACCATTGCCAGGGAAGTACTTTTGTTGACGTAGCATACCACTATGTCCAATATATTGAAGGAGTGTTCCGTCGTGCCTTTTGGACGTTTGGCCCATGCATTACAGCTTTTGAGCATTGTCGTTCGGTTTTGTCTATAGATGGAACATTCCTGACTGGAAAATACAAGGGCACACTAATGATAGCAATGGCACATGATGCTAATGATCAGGTGTTTGTGAACTTTAATGGGAACTCTTTGTGATGTTTGTACTTTATATGGGCTATGTGATGTGTGTATCCTTTGTTCTTAGTTGCATATGTGATGTTTTTACCAGAATGTGCTAAATGTGGTATGTATGTTGTCTGTGTGAACCTGCTAAATGTGGTATGAATATGGGCAAAATCCTGTATGTGAAATGCCAGCCACCCTGGCGTTTCAGCCTGTCCCTGCAACTCCAGCCTTACTGGCGTTCCCTTAGACCAGTACCGCGAATTCGATGTCTTTGGCGGCATTGGCATCCTGCATAGAAACACCAGTTGTTAGGGCGTTGCAGCTTGTACCAGAAACGCCAGCCGTGCTGGCGTTCCCTTAGACCAGTACCGCGAATTCGATGTCTTCGGCGGCGTTGGCATCCTGCATAGAAATGCCAGCCCTCAGGGCGTTGCAGCCTATACCAGAAACGCCAGCCCTACTGGCGTTCCCTTAGACCAGTACCGCGAATTCTTTAGACCATAACCTTCTTTAGACCAGAACCTTCAAAGTAGCCCTTTAGACCGTATGCCAAGTTGATACTTAAAATTAGCATGACATGACAAGTTCACAATTAGCATGACATGACAAGTTCATAATTCAAAGTACTTAAAATTCCATAAGCCAAGTTGATACTTCAAACTTCAAACTACATAAAACTACATAACCCAAGTTCTTACTTCAAACTTCAAAGTACATAAAACTCCATAAGACAAGTTTAATACTAGCATGACATGACACCAATAGTTCATACTTCATTTCCTTCCTCTCTTCGCAGACATCTTGCCCTTAGTGACGTAGCCCTCTGGAGTATTCTTCCAGTCAGGACGTCGACGTTCCTTGAGCTAGCTCGACGTGTTTCTTCCGTCGCCTGAGTGGGTTGACTTGGCTGCGGAGCATCTTCCATCTGCGAAGCCCCAAACTCAATGAAGTCCGAATCCGCGGCCCCATTGTCTGACTCCTCTTCTTCTTCAAACTCCTCAACATGTGCTCGGCTAGAAGAAGCACGTGCTCGACTCAAAGACGGACGAGCGAAAGAGGCCCGTGGATGGCTGGCAGACAGACAAGCGGAAGACTGCACATCCATCTTGTACTGCGCACGTGCCCTCACATCGGTGGACGAAACACCATGGCAAGAAAGTAAAGCCGCTAGTGTGCGACACCGATTGGCGACCTTCTGCGCAAGGAAAAGATAATGACATGTTAATATGCTAACAAAGCTACGACAAGTAAAACAAAGGTTAACAAGGCATCTAACCTGCAGAGTAGTTCTAACAAACCCGTCTGTTTGTGAATATGGGGCACGGCCAAGGGCCACGTTACTATCGTTGATACATCTCCATAGCTCCGTGCCCTGGATAAAACATATGTGACATACCACCCACGAATAAATGACACATGTTCATATTTTAAAGAATAAACGTACCACTCAGTCATGAAGAGGGCCATAGTCAAGATGCGCTCCAACTGTCTCCCTAATAGAATTGTTGAATGCAGCATCAGCAGCCTCACTCGGTAGTAAGTCCAAGCAATCGGAACGAGTCCAGGCTGCCTTATGGATAACTCTGTACTCTGTACGCATCCACTCCAAATGCCTTAAATATGTCGCCTTGTCAGTGTTGGGTGTTTGATCATTTTCAACGCGAGCATGTCTGTGAGCATTCCAGATGTCCACCCAAATCATGTGGTGCTCCTCCCAATTGATGACACACTTATTGGTTTGCCGGTTTGTCCTACAAAACAATAGTTCAATACTACATCAGTTCCATTGATCAACAGGATAAACACATCATACAAAATACTCACTTATGTAGCTGCACACTTTTCTCGACGTAATCCGGCGGGGTGCATTGTTGTACCCCGAACTACTTCGAAACACGATGAGGAAGATGCCACTTCACCGCAAATAAGCATATCATGGGGCACCGCACACGCCAAAGATGATGGTTACGAAGGCACATGTTGCTCAGAGGGAACTGCCTAAGTACCGTGTACGGCCTCCAATTCACCTACATAACGACAAGTCACTCGACCATCCATGAAAAATTTCCAGACAATTTGCGAAATCATTTACCTGTTCATAAGTCAACATGTCTAGCTCGCTTATGTATGCCTTATACCGCCCCATAACTGCGATACTCGTCCATTGGACATTAGCCCATGTGTGTGCGATAGTGGGGTACCGCTCCTCATCTCCGTCAAACGGGTACATCCAAGGTTCTTCCAAAGGAAGGCTGAGGTTACGACCAACAGGAATACGCTCCCACATCAAACTTGTAGGGCCCAAACAAAACCTCCAAGAGTGGACGTCGGCTTGCTCCTCATACATGCTCCATCCAACTACAAATTTAATAAAATGAAAATGCAACATATACCCATTTAATATAATGAAAATGCATCATATACCCATTGAATAAAACGAAAATGCATGATATTAAACCGTACCTGATGGTACAAGAAGGCTAGTGTCGCCGAACCCCAACTCCACTTAACATCCCAGTCACGAAGAGGATCCAAAAACATCCACGAGGCTGTGTCCCCCGTGCCATCTGGAAACACCACTTGGGTCAAAAGATTCCAGAGGTAAGCCCTGGCGAACCTCTCCACAACAACCGGACTAGCATCCCTTGGGCACTTGCGAAAATGTCTCTGTATCCAAGAGAACAACACACCGGATGGCCTAGGATCCTTCCTGGTTTCATTAGTCCATGGCTCGGGTTCAACACCAACCAATGTTGCAACCTGTTGTCGCCATCCATCGGACCTAACCTTCCCTGTAAGAGCCCTGCCCTCGATAGGAAGCCCGGTGATCATACCAATATCCTCCAGAGTTATTGTCATCTCACCAAGAGGAAGGTGAAAAGAGTGCATCTCCGGCCTCCAACGGTCCAGAAGGGCGGTAAGGCCCGTGGCGTTCAACCATCGTGGTGTGCCTTTAAAGTTGAGCACAAACTGAAGAAGATCAATTCTTCTAAAATAAGGCTTGTACCGAGGGTCATATAACAGAGATTAATTCGGGTTGTGCCCCCTCAAACGAAATACTGGAGGAACCTAAACCAACAAACGCATAATTTGTCACAATATGATAATCATGGAATATCGAAAAATAATCATCAAGACCATCATAATTACCTCTCCTCTTTCAACTAGCACCGCACGATGCCTCTGCTCGTAGAACTCATCAAGTCCCAGATATTTATCCGGCTGAAACATCCTACATAATATGAACAAAATTCTTTTAGGCATTAAACTAGTGTGAACTAAATCTAGGCATTAAACTAGTGTGCCAAAAAAGCTACGCATTCACCTAGTACCACTAATATGAACTAAATCTAGGCATTCACCTAGTGCCACTAATATGAACTAAATCTAGGCATTCACCTAGTGCCACTAATATGAACTAAACCTAGGCATTCATCTAGTGCCAATAATATGAAGTACAACTAGGTTATACCTACAACCACCATAAACTACACCTAGAGCCACCATAAACTACACCTATTAACCATCACAAAATAGATTTTACTTCAAAACATGCATCACACCTAGTGCAAAAAAAAGCTACACAAATACAAAATCATTGCAAAAACTAATTGGAGGGATTGGAGGAGCTTACCGGCCTCTCCGATTTGCCCCAAAGAACCAATAAAACGGAGGGAGATCGAAGGGGGGATCTGGAGGACGAGAGTCTCTTTTTTCGTCAAAGAACGAACCAGAGAAGAGGAGAAAGGGGGTTGGTGGCCGACAGGGTCGGGCTGACAGAATATAAAGCCAAGAAACACCATGGTGCCTGGCGTTTCACCTCAGGCCCACAATGCCATAATTGCTCGCGTTTCCCATGGCCAGAAACGCCACAGTAGACAGGCATTTTGAACATGGCCAGCAACGCCACAATAGAGTGGCGTTTCTCTGTAGAGCTGCAACGCCACGGTTTATGGCGTTTCAAAAGGGTAAAAACGTGAAATTCTTTTCAAATGATTTCGTTCCGTGATAAAGTTACCCCCCTCGGGTCAAAACAGTGAAAAAACCCTACGTGGGAGGCCAATCATAGTTTGAGTTAGTAGTTCGCTAGCTTGGTGCGGCGGTTAGCTCTGCATGGGATGGCATGCAGCAAAATGTGTGGCATGCACGCATCACTCGTACGTCGAGCGTCGTGGGAGGGCACGGTCGGTGTGCTCTGCTCATGTGTGGAGTTGGTCTTTTCTTTGGAAGTTCAGTACATATAAGAGGTATGATAGAGGAGAAAAGCTGCAATGCAATACGCAGCACAAAACACGTGAGTCTTTGTATCCTTCATGCCATTGTTGTCGAGAGCTGGAGCTTGCAGGTGTCTTTGGACCCAACACACATGCCAAAGTTCTACAATTTCGATCTAAATAAAACGCGGCAAGTTTTCAAAAACTATATAACAATCACATGGAAAATTTATTGTGCATCGAAGAAACCATTTTGTATGTATATAAATTTTGAAAATATCATGGAAGCATGTTAACTTTAAAAAACGGTCTACACATCATGGCAAATTTTAGTGAGGTGTTATTTGAAAAAATCAGCCAACCTTTTGAAACAATGATGGCTAAAGGAATTAAGAGTAAACCCAAGTTGCCAGTCTTGGGACACATAATTAGCCATGGCAATTATTTGCTCATTGTGCTCATGGTCATAGCCTACTTCTCCGCATGTTCACTACAACCAGTGGTGCTATAAAATGATTCATTCAGTTCAGCTCAACTTCTCCAAACCCCAAGAATGGTGAACTCAAAGTTCACCATTCTTGGGGTTTGGAGAAGTTGAGCTGAGCTTAATGCGTCGTTCACCATTCTTGGGGTTTGGAGAAGTTGAGTTGAGCTTAATGTGTCAGTTTTTTAGTGCCAGTGGTTGTAGTGAATCATGCGGAGTAGTAGGCTACGACAATGAGCAAATAATTGCCATAGCTAATTATGTGTCCCAAGATCGGCAACTTGGGTTTACTCTTAATTCCGTTAGCAATCATTGTTTCAAAAGGTTGGCCGATTTTTTCAAATAGCACGTGACTAAAATTTTCCATGATGTGTAGACAATTTTTTTAAAGTTAACATGCTTCCATGATATTTTCAAAATTTATATACACAAAATGGTTTCCTTGATGCCCAATTAGCATCATGCCTCCCCAGACACATTTATAAAGATAGAAAATGGTTTCCTCAAATAGACGAACGGTGAACTCCAAGAATGGTGAACTCCCCAATCTTCGTCAGAGTAAATGGGTGTCATAGGAAGAACCACATCCACAGGCTCAAGTGGAATGGTGGATGGGTCACGGAACACAACGCTAAAGATGAAATTATCCAGGAGCACTTTGTGAAGTCCTTGGGATGAGGCTAACAACGACAACAGGACTTTAACTGGGATAACTTAAACCTGAGTATGGTTGACCTCAGCGGTATTCATGCTCCCTTCTCGATGGAGGAGGTCAAGTCCGTCATCGACCTCATGTCCAATGACAAGGCGACGGGCCCAGATGGATTCACGGGTATAGTTTCTTCAAGAAATTTTGGACTATTGTCAAAGATGACATCATGCAGGTTATCCATTAATTCAGCAACCTGCGGACGTCCAACCTCCATGGGCTCAACTGGCTAATATCATTTTGCTCCCCAAGAAGGACGGGGCTGAAGAGATTGGGGACTTCCGTCCAATTAGCCTCATACACGTTATTGCTAAGATCATCGCGAAGGTGTTGTCGGTTCGTCTAGCCCCATTCACGAGCACCCTTGTCTCGAACATGCAATGTGCCTTCATCAAGAAGAGGAGCATCCACGACAACTTTATGCACATCCAGGGCCTCGCGCGTCAGCTACACTGAAGCAAGACCCCTTCCTTTCTCTTCAAGTTAGACATACGAAAGACCTTTTGAAAGGATGTGGATAGGCGCTTTAAAATAATTACAGTTTAGGCTTGAACAAATGCGGAATAAAACTAACATTTAATTTGTCAACCACAAAACCTTAAACAACTAGGTTTACCTATGTGCAGTGACAACTTATGCTAAGGAAGATAAACAACTAACTAATAGCAAGATATATAACAAGAAACAATATGGCTATCACAAAGTAAAGTGCATAAGTAAAAGGATCGGGTAAGAGTTACCCGAGGCACGCGCAGACGATGATGTACCCTGAAGTTCACACCCTTGCAGATGCTAATCTCCGCTTGGAGCGGTGTCGAGGAACAATGGTCCCCAAGATGCCAGTAAGGCCACCTTAATTTCCTCATGCCCTCAGACAATGCAAGATGTCGCGATCCAACTAAGGGACCCTTGAGAGTGGTCACCTAACTCGTACAAGCAATGTTGGGGCAATCTCCCCAACTTAATTGGAGGCTCCCAACAACAGCACGGAGCTTCACCACAATGGACTGTGGCTCCGTGATGAACTTAAATGTTCGGGGCAATCTAGACAACTTAATTGGAGACCCCGACGCTTGCCCAGAGGTTTACACCACAATGATTGAGCTCCAAGGCACCACCAAGCTTCTAGGACGCCAAAGCATCCATGAAGAACAATCTTTAGGGTACCAAGCACCCAAGGGTAACAATCTAGTTATTGTACTAATTAGTGTTGTCTCGTTTGATCCCAGACCTTCTACACGTGTGAGGATGGATATGAGGAGGCGGCGACTAAGGTTATCGAGGCTGAGTGCAAGCGGCTATTATAGAACTTATGCCACGAAGTCGGTCGCAGGCTGTTCGAGACTACTACGCCATGCGTGGCATTAAGAAGGACAAGTCGTCGTGTCGTGGAAAGTATCTGAAGAAGGAGCAGTACATGAAGGTAATTACCTATTCGTAAGGCCTTGTACTTAGTTTTCTTGATTTGATTCGTAGGCATGGCACTCAAATTTCTCTTTACTAACTTATAGGTTTCCCCGAGATAGTGTGCGGACAAGATGAATTGTTTGGAGGCATTGGTGGATGAGTGGTGAACAGGCCAATGGCGAGCCGTCCACGACAATGCGAAGGACCGGCGCGCCCAAATGGTTGGTGCACCACACCATCAAGGCAGCGCAACTTGTTTCAGTTCGGACGGAACTGGGTATGTGGTTTGCTTCATGATTCACGCAATTCATTCTTCATGCTAGGTTGAGCCCTTTACTAATACTTTGTTCCTCTCTTTTAGGTGCATCACAATAACACGGAGGTGCCAGAGTTGTACGACCTCTATGGCATGGCCCATACTGCCTCCTACAAGAAGGCCAAGGCATTCTCTGAGTCTGAACTCAATCATCCAGAGAAGTTCACCAAAATATCCTCCCACAACAAGCTCGTGAGATACAAGGAGGAGGGGAAGACAAGGAAAGGGGAGGACATTAACCCGAGCCAGGAACCTTTGGATCAAGAGCTGGGGATGATATCTGGTGGCGGGAGGCCCCATGGCTCGATAGCCATTGGAGATGGGTTGATACGTTGTCCTCTCACTCTCCTGGAGATCAAGGCACACCAGACGATATCGTGTCCTAAGATAAGGCCTCGTCCACGGCCAGTCAATCTCGCCATCAAGGTTAGTTATACAAACTCAGAAAACTTCCATTCATTACATTGTGTGTGTGGACATCGATGATTACAATGTCAACGAGGAGTGGTGTTGCAGGTAGCTCTTCAGAGAGAGAGAGAGAGAGCGACAACCCACGCTGCTATTCAGGAGCTTCTGGAGGAGAGGGACTGGGTGGCGGCGGAGACGTCTCGGGCCACAGAGCAGAACACGACTCGGTTGTTGGATGAGGAGAGGGCACGGAATGAGGCGGCTAACCGGGCCATGTATGATCTCCTTGTGGTAAGTTTCTTTTTCGCATTAGCCAAATCATGTGTGTAATGTTCGTTTCATTACTAACTGATATGACTAACTCTTCAAAACCAAATGTGCAGTCTATCTGCCTCCAGAACGGTTAGACCCCTCTGCCGATGTCGGACATTTCTGCGGTTGGAACGGTGAGTTTCATTTCAATGGTAATTAGTTACTAGTATTAACATTTGAGTGTCATCATGCTAACGATACATTGCAAAACATCTTTGGTGCAGAATAACTCCCGAGCCGCATCACACAACCCTTCTCTAGGGCAATTTCTCCAAGTGAACCCGCCCCGAGCAACCCCGGTTATTCACATCCTTGATGACGACGATGGTAAGTTTTCTCTAGTGTTCTGCGACATACTTATCTTATTTTCCCCAAGAAATACATACTTAGCTAATTATCCTCCAAAATGACATAATTATATTATTTAATTCATTTATGACATAATTAGTTTAGTTGGGTCAAAAATAACACAAGAACCTTCGTTAGCTCATAATTTAGCTTATCTTCCTCCAAAATGACATAATAAGCTCAAAATAAGATAAGTATTGTAATCATCTTCTCCTTCTTCTCTTCTCCTTATTTTCTTCTCCTTCTTCTTCTCCTTCTTCTCCTTATTCTTCTCCTTCTTCTCCTCCTTATTCTTCTCCTTCTCCTCCTCCTCCTCCTCCTTCTTCTCCTCCTCCTTCTTATTCTCCTTCTTGTTCTTCTTCTTCTCCTCTTTCTTATTCTCCTTCTCCTCCTCCTACTTCTTCTTCTCCTTCTTCTTCTCCTTCTCCTTCTCCTTCTCCTTCTCCTATTTCTTCTTCTCCTTCTTCTTCTCCTTCTTCTATTTCTTCTTCTCCTTCTTCTTATTCTTCTCCTATTTCTTATTCTTCTTCTTCTTCTTCTTCTTCTTCTAATCTTCTTCTTCTTCTTCTTCTTCTTCTTCTTCTTATTCTTCTAATCTTCTTCGTATTCTTCTTATTCTTCTTCTAGTTTTATTCTTCTTCTTCTCCTAACTTTGTTATTCTCATTTTGTAGATTTGATTCACTTCATGGAATCTAGCATTCATGGAAACCAACATTCATGGACTGCTACTGTTTACTTTTAGTTTCGATTTGTATTGATGAACAGTGTGAAACTATGTGTATGTACGGGTGAATAGTGTGATGTTTGAAACTATGTGTATGTATGGGTGAATAGTGTGATGTTTGAAACTATGTGTATATATGGATGAACAATGTGAAGCTAGCCTATATGTTGTCTTGCTCTTATATGATGTTGGATACATGGCCTATGCTTCTTATATGATGTTCGAAACTATATGTGACGTTTCAAATTATATATATCATATGTGTATTCTAAAAATGGAGGGAAATAAGTGAAAACAAACAAAAGAGTGGCAATACAAGCATTTTGCCGTCTGCCAGCCGACGGGAGAGACCTTTGTTGTCTGCCAGCGAACGGCAGAGACCTTTGCTGTCTACCAGCGGACGACAAAGGTGCCACATGGCACCCACGTGTGCAACCTGGGGGGGCAGCCGTCTGGCCAATATGGTCATTTTGCAGTATGCTATAGCCCACATCAGATGGAAAATGGCCCCGGCTTGGCAGACGGAAAGGGCTGCCGCCTGGCAAACGACAAAGGATCCATCAAGGGAAAACGGCAAAGGGCCACCACCTGGAAGACGGAAAAGGGCCGCCGCATGGCAAACGGCAAAGACCCCATCAAGGGCAGATGGCGAAGACCGACCCGACAGCAAACGGCAAAGACCCCATCAAGGGCAGACGACAAATACTCCGTTAGCCACCTTAACGGAGTCGGTTCCTGTCGGCTACCGTATAACTACTTTGCCATCTGCTTGTCATGTCAGACAGATGGCAAAGCTCTTTGCCGTCCTCTGCATGCCCGCAGACGACAAAGAAGGTCCTTTACCTATGCGAGCAACCGTAGAAATTTTGTCGTCGGCCGGCGGACGACAAATGGCTTTGTCGTCCGCTATGGAAGACGACAAAGAAGCTAATTCATGTAGTGTTAACAATGAGTATAACCTATGATCAAGCATTCTTGCTTGAATCCTCAAGTCAAATACTCTAATATAGGTGACCTAGTCGCCACCTAACATCTAGATGGAGATTCTTGTATGGTTCACATTTTTCATTGCATAATTTCTTGGAACCATACAACTCTCATATAAATGTATGTATATATATTTTCAAAAAAATCAGAAAATAACTTATTATTTCGTGCTTTTTTATGTTTTCTTTCACAATTGGTATCTTATAACAATCTTTAGATTACTTTCTGTCTATTTTCAATAAAGGAGTTGATTTTTATTGCAACTCGGTTTCACCAATCTGGGAACTCGGTCCCACCAATTTCTCCCAAAGGCTTGTTGTAACTCTCACTTCTACTGAACCATATTGCCTCGGTGACTCCGAAATGTATCACTTCCTTTGATTTTCTAATATTTTCTGGTCTTTTGCCTTAGGGAAGAAATATTGTCAATGATCCCAAGTTTCATTACCTTCTAAGAACTTATTGAACATTTTGGGAAATAAAATTAGTTTTTACATTATTTTTTATGGGGAGAAATCCTCAGTGATTCCATACAATATAAGGGGGAGAAACATCTAGGATCCCTAACCTAGGAGGAGATAGTTCAAGGAACTCTTATCCATATTAAAGGGGGAGAACATTTAGTGAACCCTTATTCACACTTAAGGGGGAGAACTTTAAAGGAACCCTTATCGAAGAGAGAAGTATCAAGGATCCCTTTCTCTCAATGAGCCCTTACCCTCTGACCTTTTTGGCAATTAATGCCAAAGGGGGAGAAATATCAAAGGTTCCAATAAACCTATATAAAGGAGCAGAAATATCACTAATAAGCTTACGAAGGGGGGGGTGATATCAATAGGGGGAGATATATGTTCCTAAAGGAAGGTCTACCTAAGGGGAGATCTACCTCAGGGAGATGTATCAAAACTTACATATAAGTGGGAGAGAGAAAAAATTATTTCAGATATCATTGTTTTACTATTTTTTGATTGAACTTGTCTTGCCCTACCTACTCCCAATATCTACATGCTATGTTTCAGGGGGAGAGGAAATTCTTACATGTTCATTCTTAAGGGAGAAAGTTCTAAATTCTCTTGGAGACATATCTATCATCAAATCCTGTTTTCAATATGTTCTCCATATCTTGGTACTTTTGAAGCTCCTTGCATCTTTACAATAGAGTACTCTTGTGTTATCTAACATTTTTTTCCCAAGTGTACTCCTACCGCTAAGATGCTGAAGAACCTCAAGGTAACTATATGCATCATATCCTTGTTTAGGATGATCTCTTGTTTCTTGCACATATTGTTTGCAAGAGTGAGCCATGAACATGGAAGTTCTTTATTCACATATGTTTGATGCATATTGTAATAGCCCGAGACCGACGCTCCAGAAGATTCCCCTTTCATTCCGTTGTCGTCGCGTTAATTATTTGTTTGTCGCATTCATCATTGCATCATGCGCATCATCCGCATTGCATCGGCACTCTGTTGCCATCAGTTTTCAAAAACTTGCATCCGTTATTAGTTGTCGGTTCTCTCAGTTTTGTTGTTGACCTTTTCGGGACCAACCACACACGCACGCGCCCGCAACATCGATAAAATATTTATTTTAAAAAGTGTGTGTAAAACTTTCTCGGATTGGGTTGATACTTGGCGTGCGGACTCATTCTAATGTAGGTAGGCCGCTTGCCAAATTTCATAGCAATCGGAGTTCGTTTGATACTCGAACGGTCGACCGTAGTGGCACCAATATCGGTTTATCGTTGGACGTTTTTCGGTGTTTAAAAATCTCGTTGCCGGGCCGCAACCTCCCTCTCTTCTTAGTCCACCACCACCCTACACAGCCACTAACCCACCTAGCCCTAGGGTACAGCCGAGACCGTCTGATTGCGATCCTACAATTGAAATCGGATAGAAAAACCCCCTAAGCCTAGATCACTGCCTGTATAAGGAAGGCCTAGCCTTCCTAATCTGAGAAAATCTTGCCTCTCCTTGAAATCCATGCCATCCCAAAACCCTAGTAGCCACCTCTCCCACCTCCTCTCTCCTCCAGCGCCGACGGCCCGCGAGGCCCAGAATCCGGCCTGCCCGGGCCCGGACCGCCCCGAGCCGCCGCCGCACTCGTAGCCCCGAGCCCCGAAGGCTCCCACCACCAACCCGAGGAGCAGCCGCAGCTCCTCCCGCGCTCTCCTCCCGCTGAAGCCCAAGCGCCGCTGCAGCAGGCCCCGTCGCTGGCCAGGTCGACCTCGCGCCGCTCCCAACCTGCTCCATCCTCTCGAGCATTTATCTCTCTCTCTCAGTGCTCTCTCTCCCCCCCCCCCCACAGGTTCTCAGCCCCGCCATGGCCATCCTCAAGCTTCCCTTGGCCCCGTGATCTTGCAGCCGTATTTGGCCAGAGCCCCACCATCCCCGCCGCCAGCGCCCCTTCGTGCCCGCCATCGCGCCATGCGGCGCCGGGATCCGCCCCTGCGCTGCCTTCCCGCCGGTGTTGACCCGCGCAGTGCATTTGGAGGCCGATGCCCGCTCCCCCGCCTCGTGCCCCATGGGCCGCAACAGCGCTGACCCAGCATGCCCGATGGGTCGGTCCAGCAGCCAGGCCAGCCGCGGCCAGGCTGGCCCAGATAATCCGCTCCAGCTCCATCAGTGCGCCAGATCCGCGAGCCCGAGCCGGCCCAAGAGGCCCAAGGTGAGCCGACCCCCTTTGCCTTATCCAGCGCGTGTGGCGCGATATATTATGTTGCACCCATGCCTGTGCTTGGCCCATTAGATATATTCGGCACTATTCATTTTTTTTATGTCCTGCGATTTTTTCAATTTCGTAGGGATTTTCCGAATTACGGATTAGATGCCTATTTTAAAACGCTTATATCTTTTAAACCGTGTGTCGAATCGAAACAAGTTATATATGTAAAACGTGTAGAATTTCCTGTAGATTAATATTTCCCAACTTTCATGCATATTTAAAACTGTTTAACCTTGTTGTTGCATCGTTTCGTGTGATAACGTGTTAAAAATGGTTTAATTCATAGCTAGTTGATCGTAGCTCCGTTGCAGATGAGCTATATATGTAAACCGACTAGAATGACGTGTAGTTTCACGTGCTTCACTTTATTTTGCCGCTTAAAAAACATAAAATATGTTTAGAATTCATCTCGACAGATTTCAAAGTTAACGTGTGGGGTCATTTCGGAAATGTTATATGTCGTTTCTGACCTCATTTAAAATGCCTAGATAGGTAGTTTATTTCTGCTTCACCTCTTGTCATGTTTAAACAACATTTAATATTACCGTGTAGCTAAACGGGAGTGAACTAAATATTTTGTATGTGGAGTTTCGTTATTGAGCTTCACTTAATGTGTAGTGTTTGACTATTGTGAATTGCCACGCCATGCCTTGCATAATTGAAATGGACATGCATCATATTATGTTGTGCATCATATTGTGCATGTGTCATGGTGAATATCATGTGTTGATTCTTGTTTCCAGTTCGCTTCTTCTCGATAGAGTTCCGATCCGCTTCGGAGTATGAGGATCTGTTCGACTATGTTGGTTCGTCTGCTTCACGGATTCGTTCTTCTTCCAAGCGGGATCACAGGCAAGATGATCATTTCCCTAGATACCATTAATACGATTGCCATGCTAGTTGTCTCATTTGTTTTGCTATGTCTCACTGCCTACCACCTGTTAAATAAGCCTCCAAACATTGCCATGAAAACGTCTACCTTTTCCACAACCCAACAAACCATTGTTCGGCTATGTTACCTCTTGCTCGACCTTTTGTTAGCGTTGCTAGTTGCAGGTGCAGTTGCTTCCATGTGCCAACATGGGTTCCTTGTTATATCACCATATAATTGATGTTTAATTTAATGCACATATATACTTGGTAAAAGGTGGAAAGCTTGTCCTTCTAGCCTGGTGTTTTGTTCCACCTTTGTCGCCTTAGTTTCGGCTACCGGTGTTATGTTCCATAAATGAGCACTCTAACATGCTTGGGGTTGTTATGGGGACCCCATTGACTTACGTTTTGGGATAGAACTTGTCTCGCAAGGCCCAAATTGGTACTATAATTGCCCAACATAATAATATTAAACACCGTTAAAAAGCGTAGGGCGTCATGAGCCCGAGGAGTAATTCAACATAATACAGGGGGCGGTGTTGCTGGTGCTGGTCCAAAATAGAGCACCATGCGGGGCCAACCCGCGGCAACTCGAGAGATGTCTATCAGGCCACCGTACGCTTTGCTTATCCGTCGTGTCTTGATAACGAGATACACGGCTCCTATCGAGACCGTCGACACGTCGCGCGGCCTTGCTGGACTTGTTTTACTTTTCTTGAGCGTCTCGTGTGTGGGATTCCGAGGATACTTCTCGAGGTTGAGGATTTCCAACACAAACCCGAGGATATCACGCGTTTTCCCTGACCGAGGTCATTCCGACGCAGCGTGTGGTAGTTTTTGATGGACTAGTTGGAGCACCTCTGTAGGGTTAAATCTTTCCGAAATACGTGCACGTGGTTATGTGGCAAACTTGGAAACTTTATTTAACATCCGGCTCTAGATAACTTGAAGTAAACTTTAGTAAAATATGCCAACTATGTGCGTAACCGTGACTGTCTCTTCTCGTATCCGGAAGAGGATATGGTGGGGTTATGTCTGACATAAGTAGGTGTTCAGGCTCATTCATTTGATCATCAGTCGTTCACTTCCGCTATGCGTAGATCATCCCTCTCTTTTATTCTTGTACTCGTAAGTTAGCCACCTCAAATAAATGCGTATTCGCTTGTTGCAGCCTCACCACTTAACCATACCTCACCCATTAAGCTTTGCTAGTCTTGATACTTTTGGAAATGAGATTGTTGAGTCCCTGTGGCTCACAGATTACTACAACAGTCGCAGGTATAAGTAAAGAGTTACTTTGACGTGAGCGTGATGGTTGTTCTATTTGGAGTTTCTTGTTCTTATTACTCATCGATCTAGGATGGGTTCTAGGCCGGCAGCGTGGGATCCATTATTAAGTAAAGGATGGACGTCGTTCTTTTATCGTTTATTTTTGTCCGTAGCCGGACCCTGCTCATCATGATGATTGATTATGTTGTTGTATTGATGTGATCTTGATGTAGCTTATGGCGAGTGTAAGCCAACTCCTTATACTCATCTTTTCAATACGTGTACTTGTAACGATATCCATTCTTGCAAAATGACAAGATGTGTTTCTATCCCCGTCGAGGCCCTCGTGCCAAAATAAGGATAGGATCACATCTTGGGCATTACAGATATAGACAAGATTTATATGGCTTATCTTGTCCTTCTACCATGTGTGTGCGCATGCAGTCCAAAGCAACTATCCTTTAAAAGAGATTGCACACATTTAGGGGGAGCTTGTACTAGTCATGTATCTTTCAAAGTTGTCATATTGTCATGCATATCTTTATTTGAAGCTTTGATTGTATTTTGTAATCAATTACCAAAAAGGGGGAGATTGAAAGCACATATGCTCCCTTGATGGTGTTGATAATTCATGACAACATACATTGCCTCTTGGACTAACACTTTTACCTAGTATATATTTCAGGTATAGTCCACACAGAGCTTTGTCTATAGGATTGTGAGGAGAAGCTCCTTGATGAAGGAAGGAATAGGATTGGCTCAACTTAAAGAGAAAAAACTCTTCATTTTATATTTTGTGAGAAATCACTTTGAGTCCATAGGAAAGCCAATACTATTAAAAAGGGATGAAGTATTACGATGAATTGGTTGCTCAAGTGCGTAGAGATAGCCACCAAAAATACTCAGCCACTTTCCCACAAAATATATTTGTCCCAAGCCACATATACAAAATCGATGCCACCAACATTTCCTACTAGGCTATACGGATTTTACACTTACACAGATCCTAGCCAAACCGACCATCTCGGTACAACCAACATTTCTAACAGTGCCGCCGAGATTGGGTGACCAACATTCTTTTGAGATAATTTCAACTTTCGGAATTCCAGAGTTTGAAGTTGGTCTCATCGAGTTTGGAAACCATTCTAGGTCGTCGTGTCGGTACCACTGATATTCCTATATCGGTCTCACCGAGAATTCAAAAGTTGCCACATTTAGTGCAATTCGGTAGCACCGAGATTCTTTTCGGTGTCATCGAGTTGGGCAATAATGTTATAACGGTTGGATTTTGGGGATGCCTATATATACCCCTCCGCCTACCTCTCACTTGTAGAGGAAGCACTTAGAATACACTTACTCTTGCCAGATCCATTTTTGTGACACAGATCCACTTACTCATGTGTTGAGATCAAGAGATTCCATTCCAATCATTTGAACCTTGATTTCTAGCCTCCCCAAGTTGCTTTCCACAACATCAATCTCTCCTACCCATGCCAAATTTGAGAGAGAGTGATTGAGTGTTGAGGGGACTATCTTTACAAGCACAAGAGCAAGGAGTTCATCGTTCTACCACATCTATTACCTTCTAGAGGGTGGTGCCTCCTAGATTGGTTAGGTGTCGCTTGGGAGCCTCCTACTTTGTATTGTGGAGTTGAACCAAGATGTTTGTATGGGCAAGGAGATCGCTTACTTCGTGAAGATCTACCGTGAGTGAGGCTAGTCCTATGTGGACGGGAGCCATGGTGGAATAAACAAGGCCGCTTCTTTGTGGACCCCTTGTGGGTGGAGCCCTCCGTGGAATCTCACAACTGTTACCCTTTGTGGGTTGAAGTCTCCACTAAATGGACGTATGATAGCACCACCTATCGGAACCCTGCCAAAAATTGACGTGTCAACTTCTTCGCATTTGATCTTCCTAAACTCTACTCCTTACTTACATGTGCAATGTCTTTACTTCCCGCTGCCATATTTATTGACTAGCATGTGTAGGGTGCACTAGACTTGTTAGAATCGCTAAAATCTGACAACTATTAAATTGGAAAAAGGCTACGATTTTTATTTATGCAAGTAGTCTATTCACGCCCCCCCCTCTAGACACCTCCTTTATCGATCTCTGAAGCTTCATCCCAAAGGATAACTTATGATTTTTTTCTAGGGTAAAACACACCATATAGGAGAAGAGAGGAGTCGGGATACCTGCAGGGGCCCCACAAGCCATCACGGCGCGGCCTAGGGTGCCTCACATGTAAGGGCTGGTTTTCCAGGATATAAATTTCCTAAAAAATGACCCTTGTGCTTGCTACTGCAACAAAAGACCTTCCAACGGCACCAGAAACAAGCGAGCTGGCGGGACACTATTCTTGTCTTGATTCTCCGCAGCGACGGCACCAGGAATCCTTCTGCTACGGCTACATATTTAGGGACTTCCTAGGCAAATATGCAAAGGATTCCCCCGTGGCCTTGGAGCCTTGCGTTGGTGTTCCCTCGAAGCGGAAAGGGTGATGTAGCACAGCGGTGGTAAGTATATCCCTCAGTTTTGAGAACCAAGGTATCGATCCAGTGAAGGACTATCACAAGTGCCTGCACAAACACAAAGAGCTTTCTCCCAATGCTATGAAGGGGTTGTCAATCCCTTATAGATTGTTTGCCAAGTGAGAACTGAAAGCAACAAAGTAATAAAGCAAAGTAAAAGCGAAAGTGGAAATGATAGGTGTGAATAGACCCGGGGGCCATAGTGTTAACTAGTGGCTTCTCTCATGAAAGCAAGTAGACGGTGGGTGAATGAATTACTGTCGAGCAATTGATAGAACCGCGCAAAGTCGTGACGTCATCTATGGCAATGATTATATCTATAGGCATCACATCCAAAACAAGTAGACCGATACTTTCTGCATCTACTACTATTACTCCACACGTCGACCGCTCTCCAGCATGCATCTAGTGTATTAAGTCCAAAATAACAGAGTAACGCCTTAAGCAAGATGACATGATGTAGATTGACAACCTCATATCTACAACATAGCCCACCTTGTTACAATTGATAGCAACTACATGATGTGTGCCTTGCTGCCCCTACTGTGACTGGGAAAGGTCACCACACGGTAAGAACCCAAAACCAAGCACTTCTCCCATTGCAAGAATCATAGATCTAGTTGGCCAAACAAAACCCAAGACTCATAGAGACTTACAAGGATATCAAATCATGCATATAAGAAATCAGCAAAGACTCAAATATATATCATAGATAATCTGATCACAATTCCACAATTCATCGGATCTCGACAAACACATCACCAAAGAAGATTACATCGGATAGATCTCCATGAAGATCATGGTGAACTTTGTATTGAAGATCCAAGAGAGAGAAGAAGCCATCTAGCTACTAACTACGGACCCGTTGGTCTGAAGTGAACTACTCACGAGTCATTGGAGGGGCGATGATGTTGATGAAGAAGCCCTCCAACTCCAAAGTCTCCTCCGGCAGGGCATCAGGAAGGGTCTCCAGATGAGATCTCGCGGAATGGAAGCTTGCGGTGGCGGAAAAGTGTTTTCGTGGACGCCCTGATTTTTTCTGGATTTTTAGGGAATTTATAGGCCAAAGACCAAGGGCAGGGGAGCGCCAGGGAGGCCACAAGCTTGGTTGCCGCGGCCTCCCCCCTGGCCGCGGCAACAGGGCTTGTGGGCTCCCTGTGGGCCCACTTGCTTGGCCCTCAAGCCTCCCGATCTTCTTTCGTTCTGGAAAAAATCATTTTGGGGATTTTATTCCGGTTGAACTCCATTCCAAAATCAGATCTGAAAAGAGTCAAAAACACAGAAAAAACAGGAACTGGCACTTGGCACTGAGTTAATAAGTTAGTCCCAAAAAAGATATAGAAGGTAAACAAAACATCCAAAGTTGACAAGATAACAGCGTGAAACCATCAAAAATTATAGATACGTTTGAGACGTATCAAGCATCCCCAAGCTTATCTCCTGCTCGTCCTCGAGTAGGGAAGTGATAAAGAATGAATTTTTGATGCTTTCATGCTACCTAGCATAGATGTCCTTTGTAACTCATCTTATGTGACGTGAATGTTTAGATCCATTAGATTCAAAACAATAGTTTGCTATTGAGGTGGCAACAATAATAATTCAAGCAAACTAGCAAAGTAATCCTGAAATTTCAAAATAACAAGGCCAAAATAAAGTTATCCCTACAAAATCATATAGTCTGGCTATACTCTATCATCATTGCACAATGAATTTAAATCATGCACAACCCCGGTATTTCCCAAGTAATTGTTTTCACACCTTTACTTTCTCAAACTTTTTCAACTCTCATGCAATACATAAGCGTGAGCCATGGTTTTAGCACTATAAGTGGTGTGGAGTGTGGTGGAGGTTGCAAGACAAACAAGGAAAAGATGATCACATTAACTAGGCATATCAATAAGCTATGCAGATGCTCATCAATAGATATCAATATGAATGAGTAGGGATTGCCATACAAATGATGCACTAGAGCTAAGAGTATGTGAAAGCTCTTAAAGAAAACTAGTGGGGGTGCATCCAACTTGGTTGCTCACGAAGACCTAAGGCAAATTTGAGGAAGCCTATCATTGGAATATACAAGCCAAGTTATATAATGAAAATTTCCCACTAGCTATATGGTGGTGAAAAAACAAGAGACTCTCAATCATGAAGATGATGGTGCTTAATATGCACAAGTGTGGAAAGGTGGTAGCATTGTCCCTTCTCTCTTTTTCTCTCATTTTTTTTGGATGGGCTCTTTGGCCTCTTTTTTTTTGGTGGGCATCTTTGGCCTATTTTATTTCCTCACATGGGACAATGCTCCATCAATGATGATCATCACAATTACAACTCAAAACTTAGAACAACGATGACTCTATATATATGGAATGCCTTCGGTAGTGTACCGTGACAACGATCTAGCATGGCATGGACATTAATGGAAACATCATGCTAGCTATCTTACGATCATGCAATGGCAATGTAGACGTGGTGTCACATGTCATGGTGGTAGTTGTATGGCAATATATCTCGGAATGACTTCGAAAAAGCCATAGTAGGTAGGTATGGTGGCTGTTTTGAGGGAGGCTAATGGTGGTTTTTGTGCACCGACGAAAGTTGCACGGCGCTAAAGAAGATAGTGATGGTGGAAGGTGAAAGTGCATCTAAACCATGGACTCAACATTAGTCATGAAGAACTCATATACTTGTTACAAAAGTTTTATTAGTAATTGAAACAAAGCATTCAACGCATACTAAGGGTTGGTAGGTATAAACCATCGCGCGATCCCGACCGCCACACAAAGGATGACAATCAATAGACTAATCATGCTCAGACTTCATCACATAGCGGTTCACCATACGTGCATGCTACGAGAATCACTAACTTCAACACAAGTATTTCTAGATCCATAACACCTTACTAATATAACTTCAATATTACCATAACCACAACTCAAAACTAGTTGAGATGAATCAAACTTCTCTAACTATTCAATGCACATGAAGGTGGAAGTTTTCGTATCCCTTTGAATAACTACCCCTTTTGAGACTACTTTCAAAGCATAGATCAACTACCAAGCCACGCACCACCGTGCTCTAAAAGATATAAGTGAAGCACATAGAGAAAAAGCAACTAGATCAAAAGATATAAGTGAACCACATGTGAGCTGAATTGTCTACAAAAGGATATAAGTGAAGCTCGACAAAACACGGTGAGTGCATATCTCTCTCTCTAGGTGTGCATCAAGGATGATTGTGACACAACAAAAATAAAAGACTCCTACGATACAAGACGCTACAAGCAAAACACATAACATGTGGTGAATAAAAATACAGCCCCAAGTAACGTTACCGATGGATTGAAGACGAAAGAGGGGATGCCTTCTCGGGGCATCCCCAAGATTACGCTTTTACGACATCCTTGAATCATCTTGGGGTACCTTGGGCATCCCCAAGCTGGATATCTTGCCACTCTTTATCTTTTTGTCCATAAGAACTTCACCTAAAACTTGAAAACTTCACAACACGAAACTTAAACAGAAACTCGTGATAACATTAGTATAAGAAAGCAAACCACCACTTCCTTAGGTACTGTAGCAAACTTGAATTCTACTTATGTTGATGTTGGGTTACTGTATTTTCAATCTTCCATGGCTAATACCCCCTGATACTATCCATAGTTTCATCAAAATAAGCAACCAACACAACAAAATCAGAATTTGTTAACAGTAGACTAGTCTGTAGCAATCTGTATACTTCATATACTTCTGGTACTTCAAAACTTTTGAAAAATTACGAAGGTCTGAAGAATTTGAGTAGCAATCAGCAGCAAAAAGAATCAACTCAAAAGCTCTTACAGAAAAAAATGAAAATTCATTTCGTGAGCAGAAAGTTTCTGTCTTTTCCAGCATGACCAAACGATCATCCCCAAGACTAATCATAACGGTTTTGCTTGGCACAAACGCAAAAAAGAAACACAAAAAACACAATCATAACAGAATTATGAAAGTGTGGAAAACACAAAACAGAAATAAAAAGGATAGATTCGTTGGGTTGCCTCCCAACAAGCGCTATTGTTTAACGCCCTTAGCTAGGCATATGGTGATGGAATCACATATAGTCATCCTTGGTGCTCAAACCATAAGTAGCCCTCAACATAGATTCATAAGGCAATCTTATTTTCTTACTAGGAAAGTGCTCCATTCCCTTCTTTAGAGGAAATTGAAATCTAATATTCCCTTCCTTCATATCGATGATAGCACCAATAGTCCTTCCGAAAGGTCTACCAAGAATAATGGGACATGAAGGATTGCAATCTATGTCAAGTACAATGAAATCCACTGGTACATAGTTCTTATTTGCAACAATAAGAACATCATCGATCCTTCCCATGGGTTTCTTGAGAGTAGAATCCGCAACATGCAAATTAAGAGAACACTCTTCAATCTCATGAAAACCAAGAATATCACATAAAGACTTTGGAATCGCGGAAACACTAGGACCCAAATCACACAAAGCATTGCACTCATAGTTTTTGATCTTGATTTTGATAGTAGGTTCCCACTCATCTTGAAGTTTTCTAGGTATAGACACTTCTAATTCGAGCTTCTCTTCAAGAGATTTCACCATAGCATCTACGATATGCGCGGTAAAGGCTTTACTTTGGCTATAAGCATGTGGAGAGTTTGCAATGTATTGCATCAAACAAATGCATTCAAATAAGGAGCAACTATCATAATTGAATTCCTTGAAATCCAAAGTGGGAGTTTCATTACTACCCAAAATTTTGATTTCTTCTACTCCACTCTCCACACCTTTATCATCAAGATAGGTGGACTCCGAATCATTGGAGCGTTTTTCAACCAAAGTGGATTCATATCCAGCCCCTTAATCAATAGGTTTGACACGCGAAAACAAAGATTCAAGAGGAGACACACCAAGCACTTTAAGATCTTCGTGATTTCCATCACTAGAACGCACCCTTTTAAACCATTCATGCCTAGCGCGAATTTGGGCGGTTCTTTCTTTGCTCTCATTCATGGAGACATGCATAGCTTTCAAAGTTTCATCCAAGTTGACCTTGGGAGGAGTGCATCTAACTTTCAAAGCATCAATATCACAAGACATCATATCAACGCTCTTAGCCAAATCGTCTATTTTGAGTAGTTTTTCCTCTATGCACGCATTGAAAATCTTTTGAGAGTTGATGAAATCTTTGATATTACTCTCTAAATCAGAGGGTAATTTGTTGTGATTTCCATAAGTGTTGTTGTAGGAATTGCCATAATTGTTAGAGTGGTTACTAGGAAAAGGCCTAGGAACATAGTTTCCTCTAAAAGCATTGTTGTTGCCAAAATTGTTCCTACCAACAAAATTCACGTCCAAACTAGTGTTGCTACTCTCAATCAAACAAGATAGTGGCATGTCATTAGGATCTACAGTAGCGTTTCTACTAGCAACCAAATTCATCAACTCGTCCATCTTAGCACTAAGCGAGTTAATTTCTTCTATAGCGTGTACCTTTTTGCTAGCAGGCGACCTTTCAGTGTGCCACTGAGAGTAGTTGGTCATGATATTGTCTAGGAGTTTTGTAGCGTCTCCTAACGTGATTTCCATGAACGTTCCACCTGAGGCAGAGTCCAAGATATTGCGAGAAGCGAAATTCAAGCCAGCGTAAAAGATTTGAATAATCATCCACAAACTCAAGCCATGAGCGGGACAATTTCTAATCATAAGCTTCATCCTCTCCCAAGATTGTGCAACGTGTTCATGATCAAGTTGCTTGAAATTCATGATATCTTTATGTAAGGAGATGATCTTAGCCGGCGCAAATTACTTGGATATGTAAGCATCTTTGCACTTATCCCAAGAATCGATACTATTTTTAGGCAAAGAAGAAAACCAAGTTTTTGCGCGATCTCGCAACAAGAAAGGAAAAAGTTTCAACTTAATCACGTCATTATCCACATCTCTTTTCTTTTGCATATCGCAAAGCTCAATGAAGGTATTGAGATGGGATGCGGCATCCTCACTAGGAAGGCCAGAGAATTGCTCTTTCATAACAAGATTCAGCGAAGCTGCGTTGATTTCATACGATTCTGCACTAGTGGCGGGAGAAATCGGAGTACTAATAAAATCATTATTATTGGTACTCGAGAAGTCGCAAAGTTTGGTGTTTTCAGCCATGATGACTTCAACAAACAAACAAGCACACAAGCAAGCAAGAAAAGCGGCAAAGTAAAAAGTAAAAAAGGCAAAAGAAAAAGGCAAAGGAGAAAGGCAAATGAAAACGGCAAATGTGAAGTGGGGGAGAGGAAAACGAGAGGCAACTGGCAAAAAAGTAAATGCAAGAGATGAATTTGTGAGACCTACTTGGATAGATCTCTCCTTCCCCGGCAACGGCGCCAGAAATACTTCTTGCTACTGCAACAAAAGACCTTCCAATGGCGCCAGAAACAAGCGAGCTGACGGGAGACTATTCTTGTCTTGATTCTCCTAAGCGACGGCACCAGGAATCCTTCTGCTACAGCTACGCCTTTAGGGACTTCCTTGGTAAATATGCAAAGAATTCCCCCGTGGCCTTGGAGCCTTGCATTGGTGTTCCCTCGAAGCGGAAATGGTGATGTAGCACATCGGTGGTAAGTATTTCCCTCAGTTTTGAGAACCAAGGTATAGATCCAGTGAAGGAGTATCATAAGTGCGTGCACAAACACAAAGAGCTTGCTCCCAATGCTATGAAGGGGTTGTCAATCCCTTATAGATTGTTTGCCAAGTGAGAACTGAAAGCAACAAAGTAACAAAGCAAAGTAAAAGCGAAAGTGGAAACGATAGGTGTGAATAGACCCGGGGGCCATAGTGTTCACTAGTGGCTTCTCTCATGAAAGCAAGTAGACGGTGGGTGAACGAATTAGTGTCGAGCAATTGATAGAACCGCGCAAAGTCGTGACGTCATCTATGGCAATGATTATATCTATAGGCATCACGTCCAAAACAAGTAGATCGATACTTTCTGCATCTACTACTATTACTCCACACGTCGAGCGCTATCCAGCATGCATCTAGTGTATTAAGTCCAAAAGAACAGAGTAACGCCTTAAGCAAGATGACATGATGTAGATGGACAACCTCATATCTACGACATAGCCCATCTTGTTACCCTTGATGGCAACTACATGATGTGTGCCTTGCTGCCCCTACTGTTACTGGGAAAGGTCACCACACGGTAAAAACCCAACACCAAGCACTTCTCCCATTGAAAGAATCATAGATCTAGTTGGCCAAACAAAACCCAAGACTCGGAGAGACTTACAAGGATATCAAATCATGCATATAAGAAATCAGGAAAGACTCAAATATATATCATAGATAATCTGATCACAATTCCACAATTCATCGGATCTCGACAAACACATCACCAAAGAAGATTACATCGGATAGATCTCCATGAAGATCATGGTGAACTTTCTATTGAAGGTCCCAGAGAGAGAAGAAGCCATCTAGCTACTAACTACGGACCCGTTGGTCTGAAGTGAACTACTCACGAGTCATTGGAGGGGCGATGATGTTGATGAAGAAGCCCTCCAACTCCAAAGTCTCCTCCGGCAGGGCATCGGGAAGGGTCTCCAGATGAGATCTCGCGGAAACGGAAGCTTGCGGTGGCGGAAAAGTGTTTTCGTGGACGCCCTGATTTTTTCTGGATTTTTAGGGAATTTATAGGCCAAAGACCTAGGGCAGGGGAGCGCCAGGGAGGCCACAAGCTTGGTTGCCGCGGCCTCCCCCCTGGCCGCGGCAACAGGGCTTGTGGGCTCCCTGTGGGCCCACTTGCTTGGCCCTCAAGCCTCCCGATCTTCTTTCGTTCTGGAAAAAATCATTTTGGGGATTTATTCAGGTTGAACTCCATTCCAAAATCAGATCTGAAAAGAGTCAAAAACACAGAAAAAACAGGAACTGGCACTTGGCACTGAGTTAATAAGTTAGTACCAAAAAAGATATAGAAGGTAAACAAAACATCCAAAGTTGACAAGATAACAGCGTGAAACCATCAAAAATTATAGATACGTTTGAGACGTATCAAGCATCCCCAAGCTTATCTCCTGCTCGTCCTCGAGTAGGGAAGTGATAACGAATGAATTTTTGATGCTTTCATGCTACCTAGCATAGATGTCCTTTGTAACTCATCTTATGTGAGTGAATGTTTAGATCCATTAGATTCAAAACAATAGTTTGCTATTGAGGTGGCAACAATAATAATTCAAGCAAACTAGCAAAGTAATCCTGAACTTTCAAAATAACAAGGCCAAAATAAAGTTATCCCTACAAAATCATATAGTCTGGCTATGCTCTATCATCATTGCACAATGAATTTAAATCATGCACAACCCTGGTATTTCCCAAGTAATTGTTTTCACACCTTTACTTTCTCAAACTTTTTCAACTCTCACGCAATACATAAGCGTGAGCCATGGTTTTAGCACTATAAGTGGTGTGGAGTGTGGTGGAGGTTGCAAGACAAACAAGGAAAAGATGATCACATTAACTAGGCATATCAATAAGCTATGGAGATGCTCATCAATAGATATCAATGTGAATGAGTAGGGATTGCCATACAAATGATGCACTAGAGCTAAGAGTATGTGAAAGCTCTTAAAGAAAACTAGTGGGGGTGCATCCAACTTGGTTGCTCACGAAGACCTAAGGCAAATTTGAGGAAGCCTATCATTGGAATATACAAGCCAAGTTATATAATGAAAATTTCCCACTAGCTATATGGTGGTGACAAAACAAGAGACTCTCAATCATGAAGATGATGGTGCTTAATATGCACAAGTGTGGAAAGGTGGTAGCATTGTCCCTTCTCTCTTTTTCTCTCATTTTTTTGGATGGGCTCTTTGGCCTCTTTTTTTTTTGGTGGGCATCTTTGGCCTATTTTATTTCCTCACATGGGACAATGCTCCATCAATGATGATCATCACAATTACAACTCAAAACTTAGAACAACGATGACTCTATATATATGGAATGCCTTCGGTAGTGTACCGTGACAACGATCTAGCATGGCATGGACATTAATGGAAACATCATGCTAGCTATCTTACGATCATGCAATGGCAATGTAGACATGGTGTCACATGTCATGGTGGTAGTTGTATGGCAATATATCTCGGAATGACTTCGAAAAAGCCATAGTAGGTAGGTATGGTGGCTGTTTTGAGGGAGGCTAATGGTGGGTTTTGTGCACCGACGAAAGTTGCACGGCGCTAAAGAAGATAGTGATGGTGGAAGGTGAAAGTGCATTTAAACCATGGACTCAACATTAGTCATGAAGAACTCATATACTTGTTGCAAAAGTTTTATTAGTAATTGAAACAAAGCATTCAACGCGTACTAAGGGTTGGTAGGTATAAACCATCGCGCGATCCCGACCGCCACACAAAGGATGAAAATCAATAGACTAATCATGCTCAGACTTCATCACATAGCGGTTCACCATACGTGCATGCTACGAGAATCACTAACTTCAACACAAGTATTTCTAGATCCATAACACCTTACTAATATAACTTCAATATTACCATAACCACAACTCAAAACTAGTTGAGATGAATCAAACTTCTCTAACTATTCAATGCACATGAAGGTGGAAGTTTTCGTATCCCTTTGAATAACTACCCCTTTTGAGACTACTTTCAAAGCATAGATCAACTACCAAGCCACGCACCACCGTGCTCTAAAAGATATAAGTGAAGCACATAGAGAAAAAGCAACTAGATCAAAAGATATAAGTGAACCACATGTGAGCTGAATTGTCTACAAAAGGATATAAGTGAAGCTCGACAAAACACGGTGAGTGCATATCTCTCTCTCTAGGTGTGCAGCAAGGATGATTGTGACACAACAAAAATAAAAGACTCCTACGATACAAGACGCTACAAGCAAAACACATAACATGTGGTGAATAAAAATACAGCCCCAAGTAACGTTACCGATGGATTGAAGACGAAAGAGGGGATGCCTTCCCGGGGCATCCCCAAGATTAGGCTTTTACGACATCCTTGAATCATCTTGGGGTGCCTTGGGCATCCCCAAGCTGGATCTCTTGCCACTCTTTATCTTTTTGTCCATAAGAACTTCACCTAAAACTTGAAAACTTCACAACACGAAACTTAAACAGAAACTCATGATAACATTAGTATAAGAAAGCAAACCACCACTTCCTTAGGTACTGTAGCAAACTTGAATTCTACTTATGTTGATGTTGGGTTACTGTATTTTCAATCTTCCATGGCTAATACCCCCTGATACTATCCATAGTTTCATCAAAATAAGCAACCAACACAACAAAAACAGAATTTGTTAACAGTAGACTAGTCTGTAGCAATCTGTATACTTCATATACTTCTTGTACTTAAAAACTTTTGAACAATTACGAAGGTCTGAAGAATTTGAGTAGCAATAAGCAGCAAAAAGAATCAACTCAAAAGCTCTTACAGAAAAAAAATGAAAATTCATTTCGTGAGCAGAAAGTTTCTGTCTTTTCCAGCATGACCAAACGATCATCCCCAAGACTAATCATAACGGTTTTGCTTGGCACAAACGCAAAAAATAAACACAAAAAACACAATCATAACAGAATTATGAAAGTGTGGAAAACACAAAACATAAATAAAAAGGATAGATTCGTTGGGTTGCCTCCCAACAAGCGCTATTGTTTAACGCCCTTAGCTAGGCATATGGTGATGGAATCACATATAGTCATCCTTGGTGCTCAAACCATAAGTAGCCCTCAACATAGATTCATAAGGCAATCTTATTTTCTTACTAGGAAAGTGCTCCATTCCCTTCTTTAGAGGAAATTGAAATCTAATATTCCCTTCCTTCATATCGATGATAGCACCAATAGTCCTTCCGAAAGGTCTACCAAGAATAATGGGACATGAAGGATTGCAATCTATGTCAAGTACAATGAAATCCACTGGTACATAGTTCTTATTTGCAACAATAAGAACATCATCGATCCTTCCCATGGGTTTCTTGAGAGTAGAATCCGCAACATGCAAATTAAGAGAACACTCTTCAATCTCATGAAAACCAAGAATATCACATAAATACTTTGGAATCGCGGAAACACTAGGACCCAAATCACACAAAGCATTGCACTCATAGTTTTTGATCTTGATTTTGATAGTAGGTTCCCACTCATCTTGAAGTTTTCTAGGTATAGACACTTCTAATTCGAGCTTCTCTTCAAGAGATTTCACCATAGCATCTACGATATGCGCGGTAAAGGCTTTACTTTGGCTATAAGCATGTGGAGAGTTTGCAATGTATTGCATCAAACAAATGCATTCAAATAAGGAGCAACTATCATAATTGAATTCCTTGAAATCCAAAGTGGGAGTTTCATTACTACCCAAAATTTTGATTTCTTCTACTCCACTCTCCACACCTTTATCATCAAGATAGGTGGACTCCGAATCATTGGGGCGTTTTTCAACCAAAGTGATTTCATATCCAGCCCCTTAATCAATAGGTTTGACACGCGAAAACAAAGATTCAAGAGGAGTCACACCAAGCACTTTAAGATCTTCGTGATTTGCATCACTAGAACGCACCCTTTTAAACCATTCACGCCTAGCGCGAATTTGGGCGGTTCTTTCTTTGCTCTCATTCATGCAGACATGCAAAGCTTTCAAAGTTTCATCCAAGTTGACCTTGGGAGGAGCACATCTAAGTTTCAAAGCATCAATATCACAAGTCATCCTATCAACGCTCTTAGCCAAATCGTCAATTTTGAGTAGTTTTTCCTCTATGGACGCATTGAAAATCTTTTGAGAGTTGATGAACTCTTTGATATTACTCTCTAAATCAGAGGGTAATTTGTTGTGATTTCCATAAGTGTTGTTGTAGGAATTGCCATAATTGTTAGAGGAGTTACTAGGAAAAGGTCTAGGAACATAGTTTCCTCTAAAAGCATTGTTGTTGCCGAAATTGTTCCTACCAACAAAGTTAACGTCCAAACTAGCGTTGCTACTATCAATCAAGGAAGATAGTTGCACGTCATTAGGATCTACAGTAGCGTTTCTACTAGCAACCAAATTCATCAACTCGTCCATCTTAGCACTAAGCGAGTTAATTTCTTCTATAGCGTGTACCTTTTTGCTAGCATGTGACCTTTCAGTGTGCCACTGAGAGTAGTTGGTCATGATATTGTATAGGAGTTTTGTAGCGTATCCTAACGTGATTTCCATGAACGTTCCACCTGAGGCGGAGTCCAAGATATTGCGAGAAGCGAAATTCAAACCAGCGTAAAAGATTTGTATAATCATCCACTAACTCAAGCCATGAGCGGGACAATTTCTAATCATAAGCTTCATCCTCTCCCAAGATTGTGCAACGTGTTCATGATCAAGTTGCTTGAAATTCATGATATCATTATGTAAGGAGATAATCTTAGCCGGCGAAAATACTTGGATATGTAAGCATCTTTGCACTTATCCCAGAATCGATACTATTTTTAGGCAAAGAAGAAAACCAAGTTTTTGCACGATCTCGCAACGAGAAAGGAAAAAAGCTTCAACTTAATCACGTCATTATCCACATCTCTTTTCTTTTGCATATCGCAAAGCTCAATGAAGGTATTGAGATGGGATGCGGCATCTTCACTAGGAAGGCCAGAGAATTGCTCTTTCATAACAAGATTCAGCAAAGGTGCGTTGATTTCATACAATTCCGCACTAGTGGCGGGAGCATCGGAGTACTAATAAAATCATTATTATTGGTACTCAAGAAGTCGCAAAGTTTGGTGTTTTCAGCCATGATGACTTCAACAAACAAACAAGCACACAAACAAGCAAGAAAAGCGGCAAAGTAAAAAGGCAAAAAGGCAAAATAAAAAGGCAAAGGAGAAAGGCAAATGAAAACGGCAAATGTGAAGTGGGGGAGAGGAAAACGAGAGGCAACTGGCAAAAAAGTAAATGCAAGAGATGAATTTGTGAGACCTACTTGGATAGATCTCTCCTTCCCCGGCAACGGCGCCAGAAATACTTCTTGCTACTGCAACAAAAGACCTTCCAATGGCGCCAGAAACAAGCGAGCTGACGGGAGACTATTCTTGTCTTGATTCTCCTCAGCGACGGCACCAGGAATCCTTCTGCTACAGCTACGCCTTTAGGGACTTCCTAGGCAAATATGCAAAGGATTCCCCCGTGGCCTTGGAGCCTTGCATTGGTGTTCCCTCGAAGCGGAAATGGTGATGTAGCACATCGGTGGTAAGTATTTCCCACAGTTTTGAGAACCAAGGTATAGATCCTGTGAAGGAGTATCATAAGTGCGTGCACAAACACAAAGAGCTTGGTCCCAATGCTATGAAGGGGTTGTCAATCCCTTATAGATTGTTTGCCAAGTGGGAACTGAAAGCAACAAAGTAACAAAGCAAAGTAAAAGCAAAAGTGGAAACGATAGGTGTGAATAGACCCGGGGGCCGTAGTGTTCACTAGTGGCTTCTCTCATGAAAGCAAGTAGACGGTGGGTGAACGAATTAGTGTCGAGCAATTGATAGAACCGCGCAAAGTCGTGACGTCATCTATGGCAATGATTATATCTATAGGCATCACGTGCAAAACAAGTAGATCGATACTTTCTGCATCTACTACTATTACTCCACACGTCGAGCGCTATCCAGCATGCATCTAGTGTATTAAGTCCAAAAGAACAGAGTAACACCTTAAGCAAGATGACATGATGTAGATGGACAACCTCATATCTACGACATAGCCCATCTTGTTACCCTTGATGGCAACTACATGATGTGTGCCTTGCTGCCCCTACTGTTACTGGGAAAGGTCACCACACGGTAAAAACCCAAAACCAAGCACTTCTCCCATTGCAAGAATCATAGATCTAGTTGGCCAAACAAAACCCAAGACTCGGAGAGACTTACAAGGATATCAAATCATGCATATAAGAAATCAGGAAAGACTCAAATATATATCATAGATAATCTGATCACAAATCCACAATTCATCGGATCTCGACAAACACACCGCCAAAGAAGATTACATCGGATAGATCTCCATGAAGATCATGGTGAACTTTGTATTGAAGATCCTAGAGAGAGAAGAAGCCATCTAGCTACTAACTACGGACCCGTTGGTCTGAAGTGAACTACTCACGAGTCATTGGAGGGGCGATGATGTTGATGAAGAAGCCCTCCAACTCCAAAGTCTCCTCCGGCAGGGCATCGGGAAGGGTCTCCAGATGAGATCTCGCGGAAACGGAAGCTTGCGGTGGGGGAAAAGTGTTTTCGTGGACGCCCTGATTTTTTCTGGATTTTTAGGGAATTTATAGGCCAAAGACCTAGGGAAGGGGAGCGCCAGGGAGGCCACAAGCTTGGTTGCCGCGGCCTTCCCCCTGGCCGCGGCAACAGGGCTTGTGGGCTCCCTGTGGGCCCACTTGCTTGGCCTTCAAGCCTCCCGATCTTCTTTCGTTCTGGAAAAAATCATTTTGGGGATTTTAGTCTGTTTGGACTCAGTTCCAAAATCAGATCTGAAAAGAGTCAAAAACACAGAAAAAACAGGAACTGGCACTTGGCACTGAGTTAATAAGTTAGTCCCAAAAAAGATATAGAAGGTAAACAAAACATCCAAAGTTGACAAGATAACAACGTGAAACCATCAAAAATTATAGATACGTTTGAGACGTATCAAGCATCCCCAAGCTTATCTCCTGCTCGTCCTCGAGTAGGGAAGTGATAAAGAATGAATTTTTGATGCTTTCATGCTACCTAGCATAGATGTCCTTTGTAACTCATCCTATGTGACGTGAATGTTTAGATCCATTAGATTCAAAACAATAGTTTGCTATTGAGGTGGCAACAATAATAATTCAAGCAAACTAGCAAAGTAATCCTGAACTTCCAAAATAACAAGGCCAAAATAAAGTTATCCCTACAAAATCATATAGTCTGGCTATGCTCTATCATCATTGCACAATGAATTTAAATCATGCACAACCCCGGTATTTCCCAAGTAATTGTTTTCACACCTTTACTTTCTTAAACTTTTTCAACTCTCACGCAATACATAAGCGTGAGCCATGGTTTTAGCACTATAAGTGGTGTGGAGTGTGGTGGAGGTTGCAAGACAAACAAGGAAAAGATGATCACATTAACTAGGCATATCAATAAGCTATGGAGATGCTCATCAATAGATATCAATGTGAATGAGTAGGGATTGCCATACAAATGATGCACTAGAGCTAAGAGTATGTGAAAGCTCTTAAAGAAAACTAGTGGGGGTGCATCCAACTTGGTTGCTCACGAAGACCTAAGGCAAATTTGAGGAAGCCTATCATTGGAATATACAAGCCAAGTTATATAATGAAAATTTCCCACTAGCTATATGGTGGTGAAAAAACAAGAGACTCTCAATCATGAAGATGATGGTGCTTAATATGCACAAGTGTGGAAAGGTGGTAGCATTGTCCCTTCTCTCTTTTTCTCTCATTTTTTTGGATGGGCTCTTTGGCCTATTTTTTTTTTGGTGGGCATCTTTGGCCTATTTTATTTCCTCACATGGGACAATGCTCCATCAATGATGATCATCACAATTACAACTCAAAACTTAGAACAACGATGACTCTATATATATGGAATGCCTTCGGTAGTGTACCGTGACAACGATCTAGCATGGCATGGACATTAATGGAAACATCATGCTAGCTATCTTACGATCATGCAATGGCAATGTAGACATGGTGTCACATGTCATGGTGGTAGTTGTATGGCAATATATCTCGGAATGACTTCGGAAAAGCCATAGTAGGTAGGTATGGTGGCTGTTTTGAGGGAGGCTAATGGTGGGTTTTGTGCACCGACGAAAGTTGCACGGCGCTAAAGAAGATAGTGATGGTGGAAGGTGAAAGTGCATCTAAACCATGGACTCAACATTAGTCATGAAGAACTCATATACTTGTTGCAAAAGTTTTATTAGTAATTGAAACAAAGCATTCAACGCATACTAAGGGTTGGTAGGTATAAACCATCGCGCGATCCCGACCGCCACACAAAGGATGACAATCAATAGACTAATCATGCTCAGACTTCATCACATAGCGGTTCACCATACGTGCATGCTACGAGAATCACTAACTTCAACACAAGTATTTCTAGATCCATAACACCTTACTAATATAACTTCAATATTACCATAACCACAACTCAAAACTAGTTGCGATGAATCAAACTTCTCTAACTATTCAATGCACATGAAGGTGGAAGTTTTCGTATCCCTTTGAATAACTACCCCTTTTGAGACTACTTTCAAAGCATAGATCAACTACCAAGCCACGCACCACCGTGCTCTAAAAGATATAAGTGAAGCACATAGAGAAAAAGCAACTAGATCAAAAGATATAAGTGAACCACATGTGAGCTGAATTGTCTACAAAAGGATATAAGTGAAGCTCGACAAAACACGGTGAGTGCATATCTCTCTCTCTCTAGGTGTGCAGCAAGGATGATTGTGACACAACAAAAATAAAAGACTCCTACGATACAAGACGCTACAAGCAAAACACATAACATGTGGTGAATAAAAATACAGCCCCAAGTAACGTTACCGATGGATTGAAGACGAAAGAGGGGATGCCTTCCCGGGGCATCCCCAAGATTAGGCTTTTACGACATCCTTGAATCATCTTGGGGTGCCTTGGGCATCCCCAAGCTGGAGCTCTTGCCACTCTTTATCTTTTTGTCCATAAGAACTTCACCTAAAACTTGAAAACTTCACAACACGAAACTTAAACAGAAACTCATGATAACATTAGTATAAGAAAGCAAACCACCACTTCCTTAGGTACTGTAGCAAACTTGAATTCTACTTATGTTGATGTTGGGTTACTGTATTTTCAATCTTCCATGGCTAATACCCCCTGATACTATCCATAGTTTCATCAAAATAAGCAACCAACACAACAAAAACAGAATTTGTTAACAGTAGACTAGTCTGTAGCAATCTGTATACTTCATATACTTCTTGTACTTAAAAACTTTTGAACAATTACGAAGGTCTGAAGAATTTGAGTAGAAATAAGCAGCAAAAAGAATCAACTCAAAAGCTCTTACAGAAAAAAAATGAAAATTCATTTCGTGAGCAGAAAGTTTCTGTCTTTTCCAGCATGACCAAACGATCATCCCCAAGACTAATCATAACGGTTTTGCTTGGCACAAACGCAAAAAATAAACACAAAAAACACAATCATAACAGAATTATGAAAGTGTGGAAAACACAAAACATAAATAAAAAGGATAGATTCGTTGGGTTGCCTCCCAACAAGCGCTATTGTTTAACGCCCTTAGCTAGGCATATGGTGATGGAATCACATATAGTCATCCTTGGTGCTCAAACCATAAGTAGCCCTCAACATAGATTCATAAGGCAATCTTATTTTCTTACTAGGAAAGTGCTCCATTCCCTTCTTTAGAGGAAATTGAAATCTAATATTCCCTTCCTTCATATCGATGATAGCACCAATAGTCCTTCCGAAAGGTCTACCAAGAATAATGGGACATGAAGGATTGCAATCTATGTCAAGTACAATGAAATCCACTGGTACATAGTTCTTATTTGCAACAATAAGAACATCATCGATCCTTCCCATGGGTTTCTTGAGAGTAGAATCCGCAACATGCAAATTAAGAGAACACTCTTCAATCTCATGAAAACCAAGAATATCACATAAAGACTTTGGAATCGCGGAAACACTAGGACCCAAATCACACAAAGCATTGCACTCATAGTTTTTGATCTTGATTTTGATAGTAGGTTCCCACTCATCTTGAAGTTTTCTAGGTATAGACACTTCTAATTCGAGCTTCTCTTCAAGAGATTTCACCATAGCATCTACGATATGCGCGGTAAAGGCTTTACTTTGGCTATAAGCATGTGGAGAGTTTGCAATGTATTGCATCAAACAAATGCATTCAAATAAGGAGCAACTATCATAATTGAATTCCTTGAAATCCAAAGTGGGAGTTTCATTACTACCCAAAATTTTGATTTCTTCTACTCCACTCTCCACACCTTTATCATCAAGATAGGTGGACTCCGAATCATTGGGGCGTTTTTCAACCAAACTGGATTCATATCCAGCCCCTTAATCAATAGGTTTGACACGCGAAAACAAAGATTCAAGAGGAGTCACACCAAGCACTTTAAGATCTTCGTGATTTGCATCACTAGAACGCACCCTTTTAAACCATTCACGCCTAGCGCGAATTTGGGCGGTTCTTTCTTTGCTCTCATTCATGCAGACATGCAAAGCTTTCAAAGTTTCATCCAAGTTGACCTTGGGAGGAGCACATCTAAGTTTCAAAGCATCAATATCACAAGACATCCTATCAACGCTCTTAGCCAAATCGTCAATTTTGAGTAGTTTTTCCTCTATGGACGCATTGAAAATCTTTTGAGAGTTGATGAACTCTTTGATATTACTCTCTAAATCAGAGGGTAATTTGTTGTGATTTCCATAAGTGTTGTTGTAGGAATTGCCATAATTGTTAGAGGCGTTACTAGGAAAAGGTCTAGGAACATAGTTTCCTCTAAAAGCATTGTTGTTGCCAAAATTGTTCCTACCAACAAAGTTAACGTCCAAACTAGAGTTGCTACTATCAATCAAGGAAGATAGTTGCACCTCATTAGGATCTACAGTAGCGTTTCTACTAGCAACCAAATTCATCAACTCGTCCATCTTAGCACTAAGCGAGTTAATTTCTTCTATAGCGTGTACCTTTTTGCTAGCATGTGACCTTTCAGTGTGCCACTGAGAGTAGTTGGTCATGATATTGTATAGGAGTTTTGTAGCGTATCCTAACGTGATTTCCATGAACGTTCCACCTGAGGCGGAGTCCAAGATATTGCGAGAAGCGAAATTCAAACCAGCGTAAAAGATTTGTATAATCATCCACTAACTCAAGCCACGAGCGGGACAATTTCTAATCATAAGCTTCATCCTCTCCCAAGATTGTGCAACGTGTTCATGATCAAGTTGCTTGAAATTCATGATATCGTTACGTAAGGAGATAATCTTAGCCGATGGAAAATACTTGGATATGTAAGCATCTTTGCACTTATCCCAGAATCGATACTATTTTTAGGCAAAGAAGAAAACCAAGTTTTTGCACGATCTCGCAACGAGAAAGGAAAAAAGCTTCAACTTAATCACGTCATTATCCACATCTCTTTTCTTTTGCATATCGCAAAGCTCAATGAAGGTATTGAGATGGGATGCGGCATCTTCACTAGGAAGGCCAGAGAATTGCTCTTTCATAACAAGATTCAGCAAAGGTGCGTTGATTTCATACAATTCCGCACTAGTGGCGGGAGCATCGGAGTACTAATAAAATCATTATTATTGGTACTCAAGAAGTCGCAAAGTTTGGTGTTTTCAGCCATGATGACTTCAACAAACAAACAAGCACACAAGCAAGCAAGAAAAGCGGCAAAGTAAAAAGGCAAAAAGGCAAAATAAAAAGGCAAAGGAGAAAGGCAAATGAAAACGGCAAATGTGAAGTGGGGGAGAGGAAAACGAGAGGCAACTGGCAAAAAAGTAAATGCAAGAGATGAATTTGTGAGACCTACTTGGATAGATCTCTCCTTCCCCGGCAACGGCACCAGAAATACTTCTTGCTACTGCAACAAAAGACCTTCCAATGGCGCCAGAAACAAGCGAGCTGACGGGAGACTATTCTTGTCTTGATTCTCCTTAGCGACGACACCAGGAATCCTTCTGCTACAGCTACGCCTTTAGGGACTTCCTAGGCAAATATGCAAAGGATTCCCCCGTGGCCTTGGAGCCTTGCATTGGTGTTCCCTCGAAGCGGAAATGGTGATGTAGCACATCGGTGGTAAGTATTTCCCTCAGTTTTGAGAACCAAGGTATAGATCCAGTGAAGGAGTATCATAAGTGCGTGCACAAACACAAAGAGCTTGCTCCCAATGCTATGAAGGGGTTGTCAATCCCTTATAGATTGTTTGCCAAGTGAGAACTGAAAGCAACAAAGTAACAAAGCAAAGTAAAAGCGAAAGTGGAAACGATAGGTGTGAATAGACCCGGGGGCCGTAGTGTTCACTAGTGGCTTCTCTCATGAAAGCAAGTAGACGGTGGGTGAACGAATTAGTGTCGAGCAATTGATAGAACCGCGCAAAGTCGTGACGTCATCTATGGCAATGATTATATCTATAGGCATCACGTCCAAAACAAGTAGATCGATACTTTCTGCATCTACTACTATTACTCCACACGTCGAGCGCTATCCAGCATGCATCTAGTGTATTAAGTCCAAAAGAACAGAGTAACGCCTTAAGCAAGATGACATGATGTAGATGGACAACCTCATATCTACGACATAGCCCATCTTGTTACCCTTGATGGCAACTACATGATGTGTGCCTTGCTGCCCCTACTGTTACTGGGAAAGGTCACCACACGGTAAAAACCCAAAACCAAGCACTTCTCCCATTGCAAGAATCATAGATCTAGTTGGCCAAACAAAACCCAAGACTCGGAGAGACTTACAAGGATATCAAATCATGCATATAAGAAATCAGGAAAGACTCAAATATATATCATAGATAATCTGATCACAAATCCACAATTCATCGGATCTCGACAAACACACCGCCAAAGAAGATTACATCGGATAGATCTCCATGAAGATCATGGTGAACTTTGTATTGAAGATCGTAGAGAGAGAAGAAGCCATCTAGCTACTAACTACGGACCCGTAGGTCTGAAGTGAACTACTCACGAGTCATTGGAGGGGCGATGATGTTGATGAAGAAGCCCTCCAACTCCAAAGTCCCCTCCGGCAGGGAACCGGAAAGGGTCTCCAGATGAGATCTCGCGGAAACGGAAGCTTGCAGCGGCGGAAAAGTGTTTCCGTCGATGCCCTGATTTTTTCTGGATTTTTAGGGAATTTATAGGCCAAATACCAAGGGCAGGGGAGCGCCAGGGAGGCCACAAGCTTGGTTGTCGCGGCCTCCCCCCTGGCCACGGCAACAGGGCTTGTGGGCTCCCTATGGGCCCACTTGCTTGGCCCTCAAGCCTCTCGATCTTCTTCCGTTCTGGAAAAAACCATTTTGGGGATTTTAATCTGTTTGGACTCAGTTCAAAAATCAGATCTGAAAAGAGTCAAAAACACAGAAAAACAGGAACTGACACTTGGAACTGAGTTAATAAGTTAGTTCCAAAAAATATATAAAAGGTAAAAAAAACATCCAAAGTTGACAAGATAACAGCGTGAAACCATCAAATATTATAGATACGTTTGAGACGTATCAGTGCCCATCAGCCCTAGGATTACTGTTAGCTGGTGGACACCTGCTTGTTACATAATATCTAGGCAAATTACAAATTTTGGGTACAATATTGTGATGGTCTATGGAGTACAACAAGGTTTCTAGTGGTTGATAGTGGAACTGGTTCGTGGATCTTCAGCGTATATGGGACTCCATTTCCCACAGGAACAACTGACCTGGATAACTCCTATCTCATGTGGTTGTTATCCTTGGTGCCTAGGTTCCGGGGTTGTCCTCACGATGCTCCTCTCCGAATACGCAATCTGTCCAAGACAATATCCACCGACAAGCGAGTCAGTACGTTTGAATGTACTCACAAACATCATGAAAATAGACGTAAAATAGCAGGTTATTATGCATTGAAAATTATTCATGGGTATTCAGTCAGTCACAAAATGAATTTATAAATGCAAGCAAGCAAGTAATTTATCCATACTAAAAATAAAATAAGCAATCAATGAATGAAAATAACGTGGAACATCGGGCTGTAGTCCTCCCGAGAATTCCAAGAACATAAAATAGTCCGATCGGGTGTCTGAAGCGACGCCTCAAAAGGACAAAAATGTAAAACATCCCGCAGTCGGGCGTTTGAGCGACACCATAGAAAGGGCTTATATGAAAATAATAAGAGTTGCCATAGGCGGGCGTCTTGAGCGACACCACGAAAAGGGCTCATAAAGAAACTACTAACATGCAAGCTACAATCGGGCGTCTGAGCGACACCTCATAAAGGGATTATAATAACCATGGATAAATAATAACATGTGTGCCGCAGTCGGGCGTCTGCGCGACGCCACATAAAGGGCTTATAATATCCATGAGAACATAATAACATGCATCCCACAGTCAAGCGTCTGAGTGATGCCACATAAAGCGCTTATAAGATAATGATAACAATGAATATCCAGGAGGTAGAACCATCCGAGGGACATTCAAAATTCATATGCAAGAAGAAGTTAGTCCATGAAAAAATAACAAACATGATCATACACCATGATTCACGATTATCCTCGTAGTTAAATTAATTTCCTCTGAAGACTGACACTCAGAGCAACACTTGACCTATCCTAGACTGTAATCCTTAACTGCAGACACGGCTATTCAAATAGATATTAAACTCTATAGAGGGTGTACTCTTTACCCATGTGTACTAGATTTCTTTAGTCAACTAGAGATGTGAACTAATTCTGGTTACGGTCTTTGAGTTGAAAACACACCTAACCGGCACACACCCGTTTAACTTCCCGATGCGTGGAATCACCCATGGCACTAATTAAGTAAAACTCTAAGTGGGGACACCACAATTTCGATTAGCATGGGATCAAAATATTAATAACGTGCGCAAAGAGGGGTGCTACCCCCTCGGTCCAACCAAAACACCCATGCCGCCGGACCAAGTGACATGCCTACCAGTGGCCACTCGTAACTTTCACTATGGCCTCTCTGTATGGTGTGTGCCAAGAAAGGGGTTGACGACTTACTGAACCATACCCTGCCTGTGGCAGGACAAGTGCTAGTACGAAACAAATATGCAGGTTACTAGAACAAGAATCGATCTACGGTCGAATCAGGAGGTTTATGTGTTCCTTGCATGATTAGCAAAACAAATTTGCTTCATAATTAACTCATAGAGTCACTCCTACCATGCCGTGATACGCCTCCAACGTATCCATAATTTTTTATTGTTCCATGTTGTTATATTATCATTCTTGGATGTTTTACAATCGTTTTATAGCAACCTTATATCATTTTTTGGGATTAACCTATTGACATGGTGCCGAGTGCCAGTTCTTGTTTTTTACTTCGCAGAAAATAAATACCAAACGAAGTCCAAATGTAGCAAAACTTTTTGGAGAATTTTTCTGGGCTAGAATACACAGATGGACCAAAGAAGTACCTGGGGGGTGCTCTGAGGGGAGCACAACCCCCCAGGGCGCGCCCAGGAGCCCAATCTCGCCCTGGTGGGTTGTGCCCACCTCGGTGGCCTACCGCACTAACTATTTGCTCTATAAATATCCAGATACTCTAGAAACCCTAGGGGAGTCGATGAAAAATTGTTCCAGCCACCGCAAGTTCCAAAGCCACGAGATCTAATCTAGAGCGCTTTTCCGGCACTCCGCCGGAGGGGAACACGATCACGGAGGGGTTCATCATCCTCATTGGTGCCTCTCTGATGATGCGTGAGTAGTTCACTTCACACCTATGGGTCCGTAGGCAGTAGCTAGGTGTCTTCTTCTCTCTTTGTTTCTCAATACAACAATCTCTTGGAGATCTATTTGATGTAATGACTTTGTGCGGTGTGTTTGTTGGGATCCGATGAACTATGAGTTTATGATCAGATTTTCCTTGATTTAATATCCATTCTTGATTATTATAGCCTTGTATTTCTTCTCTGATATTTGGGTTTTGTTTGGCCAACTTGATCTATTTATCTTGCAATGGGAAGAGGTGATTTGTGATGGGTTCGATCTTGCGATGTCCTTTCCCAATGACAGAAGGGGCAGCAAGGCACGCATGCATCGTTGCTATTAAGGATAAAAATATGGGGTCTATTCCTACATGAATAGATCTTGACTACATCATGTCATCGTTCTTATTGCATTACTCCATTTTTCCGTGAACTTAATACACTAGATGCATGGTGGATAGTGGTCGCTGTGTGGAGTAATAGTAGTAGATGCAGGAGGAGTCGGTCTACTTGATGAGGACATCAACACCATTGTTACACCCATAGCCTAGCTGTTATACATAGTGGACAAGTTACTAGAGCTCGCGCACGCCAATTGAATTACCAGGTACTTTCGTTTCTTGGAAATCCTTCTAATCTTCATGAACATATGATGTTGCCTAAGTTAGATACTTTTGTTGTACTTATAAATGAAGGACCTAGCATGGACAAGAAGGATATCTGTTGGAGCAGGATCAAGCATGGAGTAGAAGGTGCCCGCGCGGGAAAGAACAATGGAGCTTCCGCTGGTAATTTTCGCGCTTTGAAGCCACCATAAGGAGAGCATGAAGGCTTGGAGGAAATATTCAAGATGCCACTTTATAAATTTTGTCCATAGTCTACTGTAGGTGATGCGCCTCCTTACTTTTGGACCAGGCCCATGTAATTTTGAAATACCATATTATAGGATGTTTTTAGAGTTCGTATGTGTGGGGAAACTGAGTTAGGGTTTGTTTCGGACCCCTCCTCCAATGGGCCATGAAATTCCTCCTTTACCCCCCCCATATATACAGCCCTTAGGGAACCATTTGGACTTGGGTTTTATTTAGAGTACAAGTTCATCATAGCTGCAACTTCGTGTTCTTCGTTTGTGTTCCACGACCAGACAAAGGCATCACAGAATCCCACTTTCATCAATAAAGCTTTCTGCTTATATTCGTAATATCCAGATTACAATCTTAGTTTCTTGCTTGTTCTTCGTTTGCGTGCAGGAAACATACCATCGTAGTCAGGTTGATCGTGCTCCGGCGTGGTCGATAACCTCTCGGAGTTGGTTTAGCGCTTTCTAAGGCACGACGCCCTCACACGTCCGTAGTCGGATCGTCAAAGTCTACTCCACCAAAACGATAACCATGATCTCATCAAAAGACAGGGACAACTTTGCTTTATCAAGTGGTATCAAATTTCCCGGTTGCTCGGTGAGATTTTACCAGTTTTTTGTAGTTAGGTCGCGTTTGTTATTCTTACCTATAGTCCACGGAAAAGCAACAAAAAATTAGGGTTAGATCATCATATCCGAACCAATCTGAGCCTTCGCATAGCCTTTTCAGTATTTTGCTTTGTTGAATTTGCGGTTACATCATCGTGTCGAGTTACTAGTCTTAGTGTCTAGTCCTTTAGAGTTTCGAGTTCTGTTCACAGGTTGTCACGCCGCCACCGCTCCATCTTCCATTGCTGCCATATACCACCACCACGCTACCATCATCGATATTCCCATATACCACCACCACACCACCATCATCCTTGCTGCCATATATCACCACCACACATCCTAGTCTGAGTCCTTGAGATATTAGGTTAATTTTGAGATCCTCTTGTTTTCGGTTTCACGTTTCCTTACCTGAGTAGGTTTCAGAAAAAAAAGTCGGTTTCAGAAGAAAAAAAGTCGGACATGCTTTCCAAAGCACTTTTTAGGCCAAAATTTCGGAGGGTGAATTTTTCCCCATCGTGTTGTTAGGCTTTTTAGAGCGTTTTGAGACACTCGCAACCATAGTGATTTTTGTCGCAATTTTTGGTCATCGCAGCCCCGAATTGCTCCAAAAAAATTAGTCAATTTCTTTTCGTGCCTATCCTATTTTTAGTCCTTCCGAAGAGATTTGAGACACTCGTCATTATAGTGATTTTCTGAAGAAAAAAAAGCGCAAAGAAAAAGAGTGCAAAAAATAGAGAAAGAAAATCAGAGTGGCACTTCCCTTGATGACGTGTAGTGTCATGATTTTGTTGGTGTTCTAGGCTCGCATCTCTAGTGCGGTCTAGCCTAGGACCAGCACGGTACCATCGTTGAGCGTCTTTTCAACTTTGAATCTCTGAACTGATTATTGCTGACCCTTTTTGCTACAATATTATAAGCCTTCCCAGCTCTACATACATCTACATCGTGTGTTTGACACCACCTGGCAATCGCTCTATCCATGCTTTGAGAGTTTTGACTACACCGGTTGCCGATCACCACATGCTGCTCGGTAAGAACTGGTAAGAATTTGAGATTTGCTTGACGGGTTTGTGACACAGCACGACCACCACCACCACTTCCTAGTAGTCTAAAGTTTCATATTCTTCTGTGTTTCTATTGCTGCTAACCATGCCAGGATCACAAGACGACGAGATTGACTGGGAGAGCCTGACCAACCGAGAGCTCCATGACAAATTTCAGCAAATGATGGCTGACCAGGTACAAGACTTCGTGACCGGCCTTGGAGAGGTCATGGATAAGCTAGACATTTTGGAGAAAACAATCGACACCAAGATGGACGCCAAGTTGAATGAGGTGATTCCTCGTCTACCACCACCAGCTACAGCTTCCATCCCTCTCCAACAACAACAACAACAACAACAACAACAACGAAAACAACAACAACAACGAGGCCTGGACTTTGTGGGACGAGTGCGACATGTGCCTTCCGACCAAGCACATATTTCTGGTGTTGTTGTTATTGTTGCTGCTCCTGCTGCTACTACTGGGATTTCTGTGGCTGATCAGAATGAGGATTATGATGGTGATAACGATGATGAGAGAGAGGTTGCTCCAAATCAGCACCAGGGACAACAATCACAACCACAAGCATCGGCTCGTCCACATGGTTACAATCGCAATGGTAGGGCTGCACCACCCCTTGAGGTACGGGGTGATGACCATCTCCCTAAACTTAAATTGAATATTCCTACATTTGATGGTTGGTATGTGCTACTGCAACAAAAGACCTTCCAACGGCGCTAGAAATAGGCACGTCGACGGGAGAATACTTGGCTTGATCTTTCTCCTGCGGCTACGCCTTAAGGGACTTCCTAGGAAAGTGTGCAAAGGATTTCCCCCGTGGCCTTGGAGCCTTGCGTTGGTGTTCCCTCGAAGCGGAAAGGGTGATTAGCGTAGCGGTGGTAAGTATTTCCCTTAGTTTGAGAACCAACGTATCAATCCAGTGGAGGAGTATCTCAAGATCCTGCACAAACACAAAAACTTGCTCCCAACGCTATGAAGGGGTTGTCAATCCCTTATAGATTGTTTGCCAAGTGAGAACTGAAAGCAACAAAGTAACAAAGAAAAGTAAAATCGGAGATGTAAACGATGGATGTGAATAGACTCGGGGGCCGTAGTGTTTACTAGTGGCTTCTCTCATGAAAGCAAGTAGACGGTGGGTGAACAAATTACTGTCGAGCAATTGATAGAACCGCGCAAAGTCGTGACGATATCTATGCAATGATTATTTCTATAGGGATCACGTCCAAAACAAGTAGACCGATACTGTGTGCATCTACTACTATTACTCCACACGTCGACCGCTTTCCAGCATGCATCTAGTGTATTAAGTCCATAAGAACATAGTAATGCCTTAAGCAAGATGACATGATGTAGAGGGATAATCTCAAACCAATGATAAAAACCCCATCTTTTTACCCTTGATGGCAACTACTTGATGTGTGCCTTGCTGCCCCTACTGTCACTGGGAAAGGTCACCACATGGCAGAACCCAAAACCAAGCACTTCTCCCATTGCAAGAATCATAGATCTAGTTCGCCAAGCAAAACCCAAGACTCAAATATCAAATCCACAAATCATGCATAGAAGAAATCAGCAAAGACTCAAATATATATCATACATAATCTGATCACAAATCCACAATTCATCGGATCTCGACAAACACACCGCCAAAGAAGATTACATCGGATAGATCTCCATGAAGATCATGGAGAACTTTGTATTGAAGATCCAAGAGAGAGAAGAAGCCACCTAGCTACTAACTACGGACCCGTAGGTCTGAAGTGAACTACTCACGAGTCATTGGGGGGCGATGATGATGATGAAGAAGCCCTCCAACTCCAAAGTCCCCTCCGGCAGGGTGCCGGGAAGGGTCTCCAGATGAGATCTCTCAGAAAGGGAAGCTTGCGGTGGTGGAAAAGTATTTTTGAAGCTCTCCTGATTTTTTGCGGAATATTTGGGAATTTATAGGCCAAAGATCTAGGTCAGGGGGAGGCCAGGGAGGCCACAAACCTGCCCACCACCGCCTCCCCCTGGTGGCAGAGTGGGGGCTTGTGGGCTCCCTGGAGCCCACCTGGCTTGGCCCAAAGACCCCCCTGATCTTCTTCCGTTCGGGAAAAAATTATTTCGGGGTTTTTCTTCCATTTGGACTCCGTTCCAAAATCAGATCTGAAAAGAGTCAAAAACACGGAAAAAACAGGAACTGGCACTGAATTAATAAGTTAGTCCCAAAAAAGATATAAAAGGTAAATAAAACAACCAAAGAAGACAAGATAACAGCGTGAAACCATCAAAAATTATAGATACGTTTGAGACGTATCAAGCATCCCCAAGCTTAACTCCTGCTCGTCCTCGAGTAGGGAAGTGATAAGAATGAATTTTTGATGCTTTCATGCTACCTAGCATAGGTGTCCTTTGTAATTCCTCTTATGTGACGTGAATGTTCAGATCCATTAGATTCAAAACAATAGTTTGCTATTGACGTAGAAACAATAATAATTCAAGCAAACTAGCAAAGTAATCATGAACTTTCAAAATAACAAGGCCAAAAGAAAGTTATCCCTACAAAAGCATATAGTCTGGCTATGCTCTATCATCATTGCATAATGAATTTAAATCATGCACAACCCCGGTATTGGCCAAGTAATTGTTTCACACCTTTACTTTCTCAAACCTTTTCAACTCTCACGCAATACATGAGCGTGAGTCATGGTTATAGCACTATAGATGGTGTGGAATGTAGTGGAGGTTGCAAGACAAAAAGGAGAAGATAGTCACATTAACTAGGCATATCAATGAGTTGTGGAGATGCTCATCAATAGATATCAATGTGAATGAGTAGGGATTGCCTTACAATTGATGCACTAGAGCTATGAGTATGTGAAAGCTCTTAAAGAAAACTAGTGGGTGTGCATCCAACTTGCTTGCTCACGAAGACCTAAGTCAACTTTGAGGAAGTCTATCATAGGAATATACGAACCAAGTTATATACTGAAAATTTCCCACTAGCTATATGGTGGTGACAAAACGAGACACTCTCAATCATGAAGATCATGGTGCTTAATATGCACAAGTGTGGAAAAAGTGGTAGCATTGTCCCTTCTCTCTTTTTCTCTCATTTGTTTTATTTTGGTGGGCTCGTTGGCCTCTTTTTTTGCGTGGGTTTCTTTGGCCTCTTTTATTTTCTCACATGGGACAATGCTCCATTAATGATGATCATCACACTTTCAACTCAAAACTTAGAGTAACGATGACTCTATACGGAATGCCTTCGGTAGTGTACCGTGGCAATGATCTAGCATGGCATAGACATCAATGGAAACATCGTGCTAGCTATCTTACGATCATGCAATGGCAATGTAGACGTGATGGAACATGTCATGGTGGTAGTTGCATGGCAATATATCTCGGAATGACTTTGAAAAAGCCATAGTAGGTAGGTATGATGGCTGTTTTGAGGGAGGCTAGTGGTGGGTTTTGTGCATCGGCGAAAGTTGCCCGACACTAAGAAGATAGTGATGGTGGAAGGTGGAAGTGCATCTAAACCATGGACTCAACATTAGTCATGAAGAACTCATATACTTGTTGCAAAAGGTTTATTAGTAATCGAAACAAAGCATTCAACGCATACTCCTAGGGGAAGGGTTGGTAGGTATAAACCATGGCGCGATCCCGACCGCCACGCAAAGGATGACAATCAATAGACTAATCATGCTCAGATTTCATCACATAGCGGTTCACCATATGTGCATGCTACGGGAATCACTAACTTCAACACAAGTATTTCTAGATCCGCAACACCTTACTAGCATGACTTCAATATTATCATAACCACAACTCAAAACTAATTGAGATGAATCAAACTTCTCTAACTATTCAATGCACATGAAGGTGGAAGTTTTCGTATCCCTTTGGATAACTAACCCTTTTGAGACTACTTTCAAAGAATAGATCAACTACCAAGCCACGCACCGCTGTGCTCTAAAATATATAAGTGAAGCACATAGAGCAAAAGTATCTAGTTCAAAAGATATAAGTGAAGCACATGTGAGCTGAATTGTCTACCAAAAGATATAACTGAAGCTCGACAAAATCACGGAGTGTGCATGTCTCTCTCTCCAGGTGTGCAGCAAGGATGATTGTGACACAACAAAAATAAAATACTCCTACGATACAAGACGCTCCAAGCAAAAACAAATAACATGTGGTGAATCAAAATATAGCCAACAAGTAACGTTACCGATGGATTAAAGACGAGAGAGGGGATGCCTTCCCGGGGCATCCCCAAGCTTAGGCTTTTATGGCATCCTTGAATCTCTTGGGGTGACTTGGGCATCCCCAAGCTTGAGCTCTTGCCACTCTTTATCTCTTTCTCCATAAGAACTTCACCCAAAAGTTGAAAACTTCACAACACGAAACTTAAACAGAAACTCGTGATAACATTAGTACAAGAAAGCAAACCACCACTTCCTTAGGTACTGTAGCAAACTTAAATTCTACTTGTGCTGATGTTGGGTTACTGTACTTTCAATCTTCCATGGCTAATACCCCCCGATACTATCCATATTTCATCAAAATAAGCAACCAACACAACAAAAACAGAATCTGTTAACAGCAGACCAGTCTGTAGCAATCTGTATATTTTGGATAACTCTAGTACTTCAAAAATTCCGACAAATTGCGACAGTCTGAAGAATTTGCGTAGCAATCAGCAGCAAAAAGAATCAACTCAAACGCTCTTACAGAAAAAAAAATGAAAGTTCTTTTCGTGAGCAGAAAGTTTCTGTCTTTTCCAGCATGACCAAACGATCATCCCCAAGACTAATCATAACGGTTTTGCTTGGCACAAACGCAAAAAGAAACACAAAAAACAAATCACAACAGAATTATGAACGTGTGGAAAACACAAAACGGAAAGAAAAAGGATAGATTCGTTGGGTTTTCTCCCAACAAGCGCTTTTGTTTAACGCCCTTAGCTAGGCATTGAATGATGCTCTCACAAAAGACAAGAATTGAAACACAACGAGAGCATCATAAAGCATGTGAAAATCACATCTAAGTCTAACATACTTCCTATGCATAGGCATTTTGTAGGAAAACAGATTGTCAAGACAACCAATAGTTGCCATATGCAAGGAAGAAGAAAGAGACAATAGCAATCTCCACATAACGAGAGGTAATTTGGTAACATGAAAGTTTCTACCACAATACTTTCCTCTCTCATAGCAATTACATGTGGGATCATATTCGAATTCAACAATGTAACTATCACAAAGGATATTCTTTTCATGATCCACATGCATGCAATGTTGACGCTCTTCAAAAATAGTGGGATTATCATCAACCAAAGTCATGATGTCTCCAAACCCACTTCCAATATTGTTCAAATATCATATTCATCATGAGGTTCGAACAAATTTTCAAGATCATAAGAAAGATCATCACTCCAATCATGATGATTGCAACAAGTAGTGGTCAAAGCAAAACTAGCATCCCCAAGTTTAGGGTTTTGCATATTTTTAGCATGATTGTCACTAATAGAATTTATAGTGAAACCATTGCAATCATGCTTTTCATCCAAGGAGCCCTCGTGAATCACTTGATGAATTTCTTCCTCACAATTTTCAGATTCAGCATCTTAAGCAAAACTCCATACAAATAGTCAATTGCCCTCAACTCACTAGCAATTCGTTCCACATAAGTGGGTCTCTTAAAGAGATTAACAAATGAAGATGCAAGCATACTGAAGGCACATGGCACACAAGCGAACAGAAAGCAAGCGAGAAAAAGGGCGAACGAAAAAGGAAAACGAAAAAAGGCAAAGGAGAAAGGCAAATGAAAACGGCAAATGTGAAGTGGGGGAGAGGAAAACGAGAGGCAACTGGCAACAAAAGTAAATGCAAGAGATGAGTTTGTGAGACCTACTTGGATAGATCTTGATTTCTCCTCCCCAGCAACGGCGCCAGAAATTGGCACGTTGTCGGGAAATTATCTTGAAGTGCTCCTCCCCGGCAACGGCGCCAGAAATACTTCTGCTACTACAACAAAAGACCTTCCAACGGCGCCAGAAATAGGCACGTCGACGGGAGAATACTTGGCTTGATCTTTCTGCTGTAGCTACGCCTTAAGGGACTTCCTAGGCAAGTGTGCAAAGGATTCCCCCGTGGCCTTGGAGCCTTGCGTTGGTGTTACCTCGAAGCGGAAAGGGTGATGTAGCGTAGCGGTGGTAAGTATTTCCCTCAGTTTGAGAACCAAGGTATCAATCCAGTGGAGGAGTATCTCAAGATCCTGCAAAACACAAAAACTTGCTCCCAACGCTATGAAGGGGTTGTCAATCCCTTATAGATTGTTTGCCAAGTGAGAACTGAAAGCAACAAAGTAACAAAGCAAAGTAAAAGCGGAGATGTAAACGATGGATGTGAATAGACCCGGGGGCCGTAGTGTTTACTAGTGGCTTCTCTCATGAAAGCAAGTAGACGGTGGGTGAACAAATTACTGTCGAGCAATTGATAGAACCGCGCAAAGTCGTGACGATATCTATGCAATGATTATTTCTATAGGCATCACGTCCAAAACAAGTAGATCGATAATGTCTGCATCTACTACTATTACTCCACACGTCGACCGCTATCCAGCATGCATCTTGTGTATTAAGTCCATAAGAACAGAGTAACGCCTTAAGCAAGATGACATGATGTAGAGGGATAATCTCTAACCAATGATAAAAACCCCATCTTTTTACCTTTGATGGCAACTACACGATGTGTGCCTTGCTGCCCCTACTATCACTGGGAAAGGTCACCACATCGCAGAACCCAAAACCAAGCACTTCTCCCATTGCAAGAATCATAGATCTAGTTGGCCAAACAAAACCCAAGACTCGGAGAGACTTACAAGGATATCAAATCATGCATATAAGAAATCAGCAAAGACTCAAATATATATCATAGATAATCTGATCACAAATCCACAATTCATTGGATCTCGACAAACACACCGCCAAAGAAGATTACATCGGATAGATCTCCATGAAGATCATGGAGAACTTTGTATTGAAGATCGAAGAGAGAGAAGAATCCATCTAGCTACTAACTACGGACCCGTAGGTTTGAAGTGAACTACTCACGACTCATTGGAGGGGGGATGATGATGATGAAGAAGCCCTCCAACTCCAAAGTCCCCTCCGGCAGGGTGCCGGCAAGGGTCTCCAGATGAGATCTCGTGGAAACGGAAGCTTGCGGCAGAGGAAAAGTATTTTCGAGGCTCTCCTGATTTTTTGCGGAATATTTGGGAATTTATAGGCCAACGATCTAGGTCAGGGGCGGCGAGGGAGGCCACAAGCCTTCCCACCGCCGCCCCCTGGTGGTGGAGTGGGGGCTTGTGGGCTCCCTGGAGCCCACCTGGCTTGGCCCAAAGGCCCCCTGATCTTCTTCCGTTCGGGAAAAAATCATTTCGGGGTTTTTCTTCCGTTTGGACTCTGTTCCAAAATCAGATCTGAAAAGAGTCAAAAACACGGAAAAAACAGGAACTGGCACTTGGCACTGAATTAATAAGTTAGTCCCAAAAAATATATAAAAGGTACATAAAACAACCAAAGAAGACAAGATAACAGCGTGAAACCAGCAAAAATTATAGATACGTTTGAGACGTATCAGTATGTTCCTGATATATATCTTACTTGGGAGATAGCAATAGAGCAACGTTTTACATGCTTACAATTTCCTGAGGATAGACGTGTTGCTACTATTGTTTGTACATTCACTAGTTTTGCTTGTGTTTGGTGGTCTGAACATTGTAGAATACATCATGCTAATATTCCAACTACTTGGGCTTCTCTGAAAACTGCTATGCATACTCGTTGGGTTCCCCATATTATCAACGTGAATTACTTCAAAAATCGGAGTGTTTAAGACAAGAAAAAAAATTGTAGAAGAATATTATCAGAAATTACAAACTAGCATGATTAGATGTGGTACTGTTGAGGAAAATGAACCTATGCTTGCACGTTTTAAGGGTGGATTAAATAGAGATATTCAGACTATTCTAGAATATAAGGATTATAACACTATCACTCGTTTATTCCATCTTGCTTCCAAAGCTGAACGTGAAGTGGAGGATCGACAGGCATTGGCGAGAACTAACTTTTCTGCAGGTTGCACTTCCTCATGGACGCCACGGACCTCATCTACTTCCACACGTCCTCCTGCATGAGCATCGCCTACTTCAGCCACCAACTCCAATAGAGATACCAGGAAATAGGCCCCTGCCCCACCCTCTGCCAAGAGCACACCTTCTGTGCCATCAAAGAGCTCTTCTTCATCCATGGTATCCACAAGGCAAACACATGAGGTTGAGGTCATTATGTGAGAGACTGCCCATCCAAGCGTGTGATGATTGTTACTGAGGATGGTGGATATGAGTCCGCTAGTGATTATGACGAGGAGACTCTGGCTCTTATTGCAAGTGAAGAACAGGGTCTAGATGATACTGAACTAGAGACACAATACATGGCTGGTGATACGCCCCAAACGTATCTATAATTTCTCCTTGTTCCATGATCTTTTGGGTGACATTGTTATATGTTTTTCTACACTTTTATATCTTTTTACACATATTTGGACTAACCTACTAACTTAGTGTACCCAGTGTCAGTTTCTGTCTACTGATGTCTTTTTTGTAGGAGCTTTTACCCAAATTTCCAGAGCCCCAAAAATCCAGAGAAAATTATATAAAAATCAGTGTGACGGAAGCTTGTAGATCACCGAAGATGGGCCAGAGGAGAGCCAGGGGCTGCCCAGGCGGCCACCCTGCGTGGCCTGGCCCCTCGCCGCACCCACATGCCGCCTGGGTGGGCCCCACCTCCTCTGCCGCCATTCTTTGGCCTATATTTACCCCTCCGATCGGAAACCCTTCAAGCATATCCAGAATCGTGAATTTCTCCATCGTTCCACCGCCACAGTGCTTCCAAAATCGGGAGTGTCAGGAGACCTCTTCCCGGCGGGAGAATTGACCTCCGGGAGCTTCTCCACCGCCATGGACTCTTCCCGGACGTGCCGTGTGTAGTCCTCCTTGGACCATGAGTCCATGACTAGTAGCTATTTGATGTCTTCTCTCCAATCTTGTGCTTCCATGATTAGCCCTTGTGAGTTGCCCTACATGATCAAGGCATCTATGTAATTTTCCTGCTATTGCTATGCTCGGTTTGCTGTGATCCGATGAATTATGAGATTATGTTTATATTGTGATGAGTTATATATTTGATTATACTTTTATATTATGTTCTTTAGTGATTCATGCATGTTCTTCGTTGCTCTTTATTGCTTTGGCCGAGTAGTAGATTGTAACTCCAAGAGGGAGCATTATGCATGATTGTGGGTTCATGCCCCCTGATGTCTAGCTTGCGTGACAGAAACATGAGACTAGGGGATGTGTTTTTGCCACCAGGGAGAAAAAACGGTGCTTGTGACCATGTTTGCAAGGATTGTTTACCTTACGCATAGTTCGTTAATGCAGTTGTCTGTTGCATTGAGTTTACACTTTGGGTGGGGCTCGCAACTTAATACCAGCGAGATGTTCTGTATAGATATCTCAAGATGGATGATTAGTAAGTAGATGATGATGAATAAACGGTCTACTTTTCTTGGCGTACTGCCCAGTACTATTGAGCCTCTAACTTTCAAGTAGCATAATTAGCATTGCGGTGCGTTTATAATTCTATCAATTGCCCAGCTGTAATTTGTTCACCCAAGCATAGTTGTTTATCATCTTTTGGGAGAGAGACATCACTAGTGAACATCATGTGACTCAGGTCCATATCACCACTATTGCTTACACCTCCACCATTTACTACTTCCATCTACTTTTCCGTTGCAATCACTATCGCTATTCCTGCTTGTGTTTTGATCCTTTGCAAACTTCAAGGCCGGAGAGATTGACAACCTCTCTATACTCGTTGGGAGCAAAGTCATTTGTTGTGTGTGCAGGTCCACGTCTTCTGCTAGCGCCAGAGTAGGGCACACCTACTTTTTGATCCTCGAAGTCCTCCTGGTTCGATAAACCTTACAGTCTGTGTGTAAGGGAACTTGTTGCTGACTACATCTCCACCTTCCACTTGGGGTAACCAACGAGGGGACAGAAGTATATTCATCAACTCGTCATCAAGAAAGTTTCTCGTGCCGTTGCCGGGGACTCGGTCTTTAAGATAGGAGAGTTGCACGCTATCTTTTATCTTTGCTTTTTAGTCTTGTTAGTTTTATTTCTAGTTTTTGCTTTAGAGTCTTATACCAAAAACCACAAAAAATAGTTGCTTTGTTCGTGCTTGTTGTTGCTGCTATGCGTTCCACTAAAAACACCAAGTTGTGTGGCTTCACTAGTCACAACAACAATGACTTTATTTGCACTCCTATTGCTGCTCCCGCCACTGGGGCTACCTCCTATGAGATTAAACCTGCTTTACTGAACCTTGTTATGAAAGATCAATTCTCTGGTGCTGGAGATGATGTTGCTTTGCACTTGAATAATTTTGTTGAGCTTTGTGATATGAAAAAATATAAAAGAAGTAGATGGTGATATTGTTAAACTTAAGCTTTTTCCTTTCTCCTTGAGAGGAGGAGCTAAAGTGTGGCTTCAATCTTTGCCTAGGAATAGCATAGATTCTTTGGATAAGTGCAAAGATGCTTTTATTGGGAAGTATTACCCGTCTGCTAAGATTATCCAGTTAAGAAGTAACATTATGAATTTTAGGCAACTGGATAATGAACATGTTGCTCAAGGTTGGGAACGTATGAAATCTCTTGTTAAGAATTTCCCTACACATGGTTTGACAACTTGGATGGTTATCCAAACTTTCTATGCGGGATTGAACTTTACCTCACGGAATCTGTTAGACTCGGCCGCGAGAGGAACCTTTATGTCAACTACACTTGGTTCTGCCACAAAGCTATTGGATGAGATGATGAAAAATTATTCTCAATGGCACACCGAGAGAGCTCCAACAGGTAGGAAGATAAACTCTGTTGAGGAGATCTCCTCCCTTAATGATAAGGTTGACATGGTCATGACTTTACTTACTAAGCAGGCTCCTATTGATCCTCATGATGTTCCTTTAAATTCTTTGGTTGCTCAAGTAAGAGAGCAAGTTGATGTTAAATTTATCTCTAGGAATAACTTCAATAATAATGCTTGTAGGAGTAATTTTGGTAGCAATCCTAGACCGTTCCCATCCAACAACTATGGGAACAACAACACTTATCCTAGCACCAAAAACTCCACTTCTGAATTAGAGAACATGCTTAATGACTTTATCACTTCTCAAAAAGCCTTCAACAAGAGTGTAGAAGAGAAATTAGAAAAAATAGATAGTCTCTCTTTGAAGGTAGACAACATAGCTCATGATGTAGAGATGCTTAAAATTAGAACTTCCCCCCTTGAGGAAAGGAAAACCACACCCATGAACGATATCCAAGTCCAAATTAATGAGAACGTAAGAATACTAGCCAAACTTAAAGATAGATGGGCTAGAGAAAAAGAAGAGGAAGATAGGATTAAGAGCCTTCCTACACAAACTACCATTGCTACTATACAAGTTGTTGAGGATCTCAAAACTTTTAGCACCCATCACACCCCTAGTCCCAATGGACCTATTAATGGTGATGCTAATACCTCAACTATAGGACAAGAAGGTCCTTTGAATTTAGAGACTATCAAAAGAATGAGCTTAGATGACATTACCACCACTTTAATTATTGGTAGTAATCTTGATTTTGACAATTTTAGTCCTTCCGAAGTTATCACTTTTTTGCAAAGAATGGCTAAAGACCCCCACACTAGTACACTCAATATTGCCTTCACCGAGCATATTACCAATGCTCTTATCAATGCTAGGGAGGACAAGCTCAAGCTAGAGACTTCTATTCCTAGGAAACTAGAAGATGTTTGGGATCCTATGGTCAAGATTAAATTGAATAATATCTCTTGCTTTGCTTTATGTGATGTTGGAGCTAGTGATTCCGTTATGCCCAAAATAATGTATGATATGCTTGATTTGAAACCTTTTGATCAATGTTCTTTTGGTGTTCGTCTTGTTGATTGATACGTCTCCATCGTATCTACTTTTCCAAACTCTTTTGCCTTGTTTTGGACTCTAATTTGCATGATTTGAATGGAACTAACCCGGACTGACGCTGTTTTCAGCAGAATTGCCATGGTGTTGTTTTTGTGCAGAAATGAAAGTTCTCGGAACATCTTGAAAATTTACGGAGAATTTTTTTGGAAAATATGAAAAATACCTGCGCAAAGATCCACCGGAGGGGATGGGCCAGTGGGCCACAAGCCCTGTTGCCGCGACCAGCCCCCTGGCACGGCAACCAAGCTTGTGGGGCGCACGTGGTTCTGCCGCCCCAATCTCAGCTCTATAAATTCACTTTCGCCCAGAAAAAAATAAGGAGAGAAGATTTCATCGCGTTTGCGATACGGAGGCGTCGCCATATCCTGTTCTTCATCTGGAGGACAGATCTGGAGTCCGTTTTGGGCTCCGGAGAGGGGAAATCATCACCATCGTCATCATCAACCTTCTTCCCTCTCCAATTCCATGAAGCTCTTCATAGTTCATGAGTAATCTATTCGTAGCCTCGCTGGGCGGTGATGAGTAGGATGAGATCTATCATGCAATCGAGTTAGTTTTGACGGGGATTGATCCCTAGTATCCACTATGTTCTGAGATTGATGTTGCTACTACTTTGTCATGCTTAATGCTTGTCACTAGGGCCCGAGTGCCATGATTTCAGATCTGAAATTATTATGGTGTCAACAATATATGTGTGTTTTAGATCCGATCTTGCAAGTTGTAGTTACCTACTATGTTTTATGACCCGGCAACCCCGGAGTGACAATAACCGGAACCACTCCTGGTGATGACCATAGTTTGAGGAGTTCATGTGTTCACCAAGTGCTAATGCGTTGTTCTGGTTCTTTATTAAAAAGAGAACCTTCATATCATGTAGTATCCTTTTGGACCCCGCTGCCACAGGAGGGGTGGACAATAGATGTCATGCAAGTTCTTTTCCCTAAGCACGTATGACTACACACGGAATGCATGCCTACATCACATTGACGAATGGGAGCTAGCCACATATGTCTCCGTGTTATATGATGAATATCATCCAAACAAATCACCGGCCCATTTCCTACGAGTTTGTCCCACTACTGTTGTTACTACTGTTGCTACTTGCTATTGTTGTTACTACTGTCGCTTGCTACTACTTGCTACTATTGCCACTTGCTACTGCTGTCACTACTGTTGTTCCTTTCCACTACTGTTACTCGTTACACAGCTGCTAGCTGCTACAATTCTGGTTTGCTCGTTGTTGACGGGAAAAGACAATTTCCGTCAACGGGCAACTTCTGGCGCCATTGATACGACAGTTAGGAATAGTGTGCCATCAGCAAATCGTTTCTGACACCGTTATTATCATACTACTTTGTTGCTGATACTTTGCTTGCAGATACTAATCTTTCAGGTGTGGTTGAATCTGATACCTTTAGCTGCTAATACTCGAGAGTATCCTCTCACCTCCTGCCTCGCGAATCAATAAATTTGGGTCGAATACTCTAGCCTCAAAAACTAACGCGAACCCACGCGCTGGTGGGCCATCAACAACATTCTTCTATTTCGTTGTAGGGGAGTTCTAGCAGCATTCTTCTGGTGCCGTTGCAGGGGAAGGTCTGTTGTCACAGTAGCAGCATTTTTCTGGCGCCGTTGCCGGGGAGTGCTAGCAGTATTCTTCTGGTGCCGTTGCAGGGGAAGGTCTGTTGTCACAGTAGCAGCATTTTTCTCGCGCCGTTGTCGGGGAGGTATTGCTATATTCTCTGAGTCACTTGGGATTTATATCTGCTGATCACTATGAAGAATCTGAAGGATCCAAAAACCAAAGGCTTGCCCTCAACTAGGAGGGGAGGTAAGGAACTGCCATCTAGCTCTGCACTTGATTCACCTTCAGTTATGAGTAAGTTTGCGACATCACCTCCTGCTAGAAATCTTGATATGTCTCCTATGCTTGATCATGCTTATGATGCTACTATGCTTGATGCTATGCATGATACTGCTTTGCCTCATGATGCTAGAGATGCTATTATGCCTGTTGATGCTATGCTTGATACTGCTAGAGATGCTATTTTGCCTGATGTGCCACTAGGGGTGTTCCTTGATGCTCATATTGCTAGAGTTACTGCCAATGCTCCTGATGCTTCTCAAACTGCCGATACTATTGAGATAGAACCTGCTTTTGCTCCTGCTAGATCTAGCTCTCCTAGATATGAATTGCCTGATATACCCGAGGGTTACGTCATGGAGGGAGAGATAGCTAAGGATTTTCTTGCGTGTAAGGATGCCTATGACGCTGAGAAATTACTTCTCAATTGGAAGAAAAAATCTCTGAAAGCTAGGATGAAATACGACCCGAAGTTTGCCACTTCACCTATCTTTATCACCGATAAGGATTATGAATTCTCTGTCGATCCTGAGATAATCTCTCTAGTCGAATCTGATCCTTTCCACGGTTATGAGTCTGGGACAGTCGTAGCCCATATTACCAAACTACACGATATAGCCACCCTTTTCACGAGTGAGGAGAAGATCTGCCACTACTATATCCTTAAGATGTTTCCTTTCTCTCTAAAGGATGACGCTAAAGCCTCATTCACTTCTCTTGCTCCTGGATGTGTGAGTAGTCCCCAGGATATGGTCTATTACTTATGTGAGAAATATTTCCCTGCCCATAAGAACCAAGCTGCCTTGCAGGAAATATACAACTTTTCTCCACTCAAAGAAGAGAGTCTACCACAAGCTTGGGGGAGGCTCGTCCAGCTACAGAATGCTTTACCTGATCACCCTCTTAATAAGAACGAGATACTTGATATCTTCTATAACGGACTTACCGATACCTCTAAAGACCACCTAGATAGTTGTGCCGGTTGTGTTTTTAGGGAACAAACTGTAGAACAAGTTGAGACTCTACTGAATAACATCTTGATCAGCGATAATGCTTGTATTATTCCCGAACCACCTCCTAAGCCAACTCCAAAGAAAATAGGTATTCTATTCCTCAGTCCCGAAGATATGCAAGAAGCCAAGAAATCTATGCAAGAGAAAGTCATTAGATCTGAAGATGTCAAAAATCTACCACCTATCAAAGAGAACCATGGTCTCGATAACCCGATACAGGTTGTGGAGGTAAATTCTCTGCGTAGGTTGATGAGAATGATATTCCTTAGTCTGCGTAGGTTGATAAACCTGCTAGCTTATGCTTTGATGAATTTGACAACTTCGTTGCCAAACAACAGAGTTTCAATGATTATGTTAGCAGACATTTGGAATAAAGTACTCGTATGCTTAGTCATTTAAGTGCTTGTGTAGACAGAAATGTCAATGATCTGAAGCTTCTGAGTAAACATGCCTCTATGATTACTACTCAGGTAGAACAAGTACTTAAAGCTCAGAATGACCTGCTCAATGAATTAAATGACAACTTTGTCAGAGTCATTACTAGAGGAGGCAAAATGACTCAGGAACCTTTGTATCCTGAAGGCCATCCTAAGAGAATTGATCAAGATTCTCTAGGAATTAATGCAGATACACCCAGTCATCCTAAGGAGAAGAAGAAGGATGATAGAAACCTGCATGTTGGTTCACCAAATACTGTCACACCCGAAGAACCAAATGATATTTCTGTGTCTGATGCAGAAACACAATCTCGTGATGAATATGAACCTGGTGGCAATATGGACAACGATGTTCATAATGATGCTCAACCTAGCAATGATAAGGATGTGGAGATTGAACCTACGGTTAATCCTGATAACCCACAACCTAAGAGATACGATAAGAATGAATTCATTGCTAGGAAGCATGGGAAAGAAAGGGAGCCATGGATTCAGAGACCTTTGCCCTTTCCTCCTAAGCCATCCAAGAAAAAGAATGATGAGGATTTTGAGCGCTTTATTGAAATGATAAGACCCGTCTTTCTGCAGATGCGGTTAGTTGATATGCTCAAAATGTCTGTGTATGCCAAGTACATGAAAGATATCGTGACCAATAAACGGAAGATACTAGATCTTGAGATCTCCACCATGCTTGCCAATTACACTTTCAAAGGTGGAACTCCTAAGAAACTTGGTGATCCCGGAGTGCCCACTATACCTTGCTCCATTAAAGGAAACTATGCAAGAACTGCCTTATGTGACCTTGGAGCCGGAGTTAGTGTTATGCCTCTCTCTCTTTATCGTAGACTTGAAATAGATAAGTTGACACCCACTGAAATCTCTCTGCAAATGGCCGACAAATCAACTGTTTTCCCTGTCGGCATTTGCGAGGATGTGCGTGTTGTGGTTGCTAACACCACGATCTTAACAGACTTTGTTATCTTGGATATTCCCGAGGACGATGCCATGGCGGTCATCCTCGGAAGACCCTTTTTAAACACTTCAGGGGCTGTTATAGATTGCTACAAAGGCAATGTCACTTTCCATGTCAACGGTAATGACCATATCGTGCACTTTCTGAAGAAACAATATCAAGTACATTGCATAAATGCTATCGAAAAAACTTCATCGATTCTTATTGGGAGCTTTGAATGCCCTATTCCTCGTGTCAAGATGAAGTATGATTTGCTTGTTGGGGAGATACATATCCCCATTGAGGTAACTTAGTGGCTATTCGAAAATTCTCCGTTCTCTCTTGCGGTTCGAGGAAGTTTTGTCATGAGGATTTGATCAACCCCATTGACGGATTTCTTTCGATGACCATGAAATGGATGAATCAAAGAGTCACATACCTCTGTTTTAAGCTTTCATTTTCTTTTGCTTAGAAGAAAAATGATAGGTTTAGTTTAGTTTTTCCTATTTTCTGTTTTAACATCCCGGAGAAAAATACCTCGAAAATAGAAGTTCTCCGATGGTCTTGAAAATCTAGTAAGATTTTTTCAGGAATATTTGAAAAATACTGGGATAGAGAGCTGGCCTGGGGGCCACCCCAGTGGGCCACAAGCCCTGTCACCGAGGCGTACCCTCCTGGCCGCGGGGAGCAGGCTTGTGGGGCCCATAGGGCCCCCCTCCACTCATTCCAGCTCCCATCCTCTTCTTCTTCCTCCAGAAAAAATTGTTTCGCAGCTCAAACCCGTGTTCTTGCTCATTTGGCTGTGATTTTCGATCTCCTTGCTCAAAGCACCATTCTCCGAACCGTTTTGGTGAAATTACTCCTTGGTAAGTGACTCCTCCAATGGTCCAATTAGTTTCTGCTCTAGTGCTTTATCCTTCGCGTATTCTTGCTACCTTGGTGACCCTTTTCTTGAGCTTGAAATGTTGATTTTAGCTGGTCGCAAGTAGTTTTAGCGCGTGATACCGTCTCTAGGCACTAGTAGGAGTAGTTGCTACGAGTTGGGTTAATCTTTACTCACTTTTCTTTCGAAGTCTCTAAAAATTTCAGAATTTTTCAGAGCTAGAAAAGGAAAAAAGATGAGGAGGTTCTTGAGAGGATCTTCAAGCCGTAACCCCAAGGAGGACGAGAAGAACCTCCCCAAGTACGTGGTTCCTCGAGTCACGGAAGTTCTAGCTTGCGAGTGGCCAAGTGATGATTTTTTACGCGCCGCCGGGCTTTATGAAGACTTTTATCACTTGGTGGAGAACGCAGGTCTTACCGCGTTCGTTGAAGATAAGTGTTCACAATACCTCCTCCTCACCAATATTTTCGTTCAAAGCTTCAACTTTTATCCGAGGAAGAATCCTCCCATGGTTGAGTTCATGTTGTACGATATCCCCCAGTGCATGACACTATACGATTTTTGCAATGCATGCAAATTACCTTATGTTGGGGATATTCATGATCCTCGTCCACGGGACTTGGAGGATTTCATAGGTACTATTGTTGTTGGAGAGGAGAGAGGAGTGTCTCGCGCTAGAATTGCTAGCATAAATTTTCCTATGCTTCGGTACTTCTCATTATATGTGGGAAAATGTTTGATTGGCCGTGGGGAGGCTGGATCACTTAGTTCTCCAGACCTTGCGGTTTTGCATGAAGGCCTTTATAGCACTAAGACTTATAGCCTAGGTGCTATAGTAGCTCAGCGGTTGAACACAAACCGTTCCAAAGGTGTCGCCTATGGAGGTATCTATGCTACTCGTCTCGCTAGACACTTTGAGATACCCATTAGACTTCGCGAGAAAGAAGAGATGCTTCTTCCTGAGAAATATCTGGATTATGACAGCATGGTTTGCCATGATTTTCTGGATAGAGATGCTAGTAGACAGATGATTTACAACCTAGTATTTAGTAAGGGTACTCGAGAGACTATTACTTTGCCTGCTCCTTCTTTGTTTGATCTTCATGCAGGCAGGTACTCTAATATTCCCTCGGACATCTACGCATATTGGGGCTTAGCACAACCACAGGTGCATGTGCCCGAGCCGCCAGTCGACTACCAGACGCCAGTTTATCAGCGGGAGTCAGAGGAGCTCACACAGTAGTGGCATCCACAGTCCGCTCCGGAGCATCCCGGAGCTGGTTATTTCGCGCCTTGGGAGTAGACCAAGCTAGGCCAAAAGCCTAAGCTTGGGGGAGTACGTGTTCTCACCGACCTTACATTCATGCTTATGCTTTCACTTTGTTCGTCGGTGTTTACACTTTGCCACTGTATTATCCATGCTAGTTTATTTTTGTTTTCTTGTTTTCTTGTTGTGTGTCCTTTTGAGAAAACCCAAAAAGATTTCATTTCTTCTTTTTCCTTGTTGGGAGCTTTCCCGTGTAAATAGTTTTCTTTTTCTTTGGGTCAAGGTAGAAGATAGTGGTTACAATGTTTAGTGGCTCTTGCGTGCATACCTGTTTAGCTTTCAAAGAGCATATTACTTTGTCTTCTCCTTTGTGTTTGCCTGCAGATTTCAGCTTAGTCCATTGCACGAGCACTCTTAATATTGTTCACATCGTTCGATCGTGCAAGTGAAAGGCAATAATGATGATATATGATGAAGTGACTGAGACTGGAAAAGCTGGTATGAACTCTATCTATTTTGTTTTTGTAAATATGACTAGCTTGTCGTTCCAGATTCAGCTTTGTTGTGAGAGAACCATGTTTGCAATGACAACTTAGAGATCATAGTTTCTGATGCCATGCTTATTTAGCTAGGAGCTTATAATGGTTTGTCTTGAATGCCAACATAGATTTTGAGATGACTATGATGTAGTATGATAAGATGGTATTCTCCTTTGAATGATTCAAGTGGCTTGACTTGGTGCATGTTCATGCATGTAGTTGAAACAAAATCAACATAGACTCTATGATATTTGTGTTCACGGTGATTCATATCTTGTTCATGCTTGCATTCCATGTTAGGCAAACTCATTGCATGTTGATGAACGTTGTCGCTCTCTAGTTGGTCGCTTCCCAGTCTTTTGCTAGCCTTCACTTGTACTAAGCGGAATACTGCTTGTACATCCACTTCCATAAACCCAAAAGTTTTTCCATAAGAGTCCACCATAGCTACCTATTTGCGGTATTTACCTGCCGTTCCAAGTAAATTTTCATGTGCCATTCTCTAAACCTTCAAGAAATAATCTGTTTTGCATGCCCGAACCGCTCATGTGGTGACAGGGGGCTATTGGTATCTTCCATGTTAGGCATGCTATCCTCGACATGTGTTTATTCACTGTCATTCACGAGAAAGGGGCCGGTAATTGGAATGCCCAGTTCCACGCTTAAATCGAAAACATACTTGTAAAACAAGACTCCCCCCGGATTGATGTTAGTATGGACGGTACCCAAGGATTCGGCTAGCCGTGGAGTGTGATTGATTGGTGGAGGGGAAGTTAAAACTTTACTTTTCTGTTTGGGAACCGCTTATAGCATGAATAGCGTGGAAGATATTGAGAACTCTTGGTCATTGCGTTGACAATGAAAGCATGCCACCCAAAATTATTATCTCTGTTTTCAAAGATTGAGCTCTGGCACCTCTGCAAATCAATGCTTCCCTCTGCGAAGGGCTTGTCTATTTATTTTCCTGTTGAGTCATCCTCTTCTTATAAGCACCAATTAGAGAGCACCTCTGTCATTTTTATGCTTTGCTTTTGATTGATATTGGGTATGACTATGACTGGATCTTCGTTGCTATGAATTACAATGTTTAGTCAGCCCTTGATCTTTGAAAGTGCTTTGCATTTATGTTTTGCGGTCTCAAAAAGAGCTAGCGCGATACCACCTATTCATATTGCTTCATGCTTGTTTTGATTTAATTGTTGGTATCTGAAACTCATTATTATTTGCTCGCTAGCTGATTATGCCATTGATATTAGTTTACCGTGAGACCTTTGTGTCACTTGCTTATGTGGTTAACTTGTGATCTTGCTGAAATTCTGGTTACGAGTTATACATAGTTGCAACAACAAGATCAAACCGAGTTTGTCAAAGTTTTTCTTTCTCTTTCAGTTTGTCAAGTGAGTTGCTTGAGGACAAGCAAGGTTTTAAGCTTGGAGGAGTTTGATACGTCTCCATTGTATCTATTTTTCCAAACTCTTTTGCCCTTGTTTTGGACTCTAATTTGCATGATTTGAACGGAACTAACCCGGACTGACGCTGTTTTCAGTAGAATTGCCATGGTGTTGTTTTTGTGCAGAAATGAAATTTCTCGGAATGTCCTGAAAATTTACGGAGAATTTTTCTGCAAAATATGAAAAATACCTGCGCAAAGATCCACCAAAGGGGATGGGCCAGTGGGCCACAAGCCCTGTTGCCGCGGCCACCCCCCTGGCCGCGGCAACCAAGCTTGTGGGGCCCACGTGGCTCTGCCGCCCCCAATCTCAGCTCTATAAATTCACTTTCGCCCAAAAAAAATAAGGAGAGAAGATTTCGTCGCGTTTGCGATACGGAGGCGCCGCCACATCATGTTCTTCATCTCGAAGACAGATCCGGAGTCCGTTTTGGGCTCCGGAGAGGGGAAATTGTCGCCATCGTCATCATCAACCTTCTTCCCTCTCCAATTCCATGAAGCTCTTCATCATTCGTGAGTAATCTATTCATTGGCTCGTTGGGCGGTGATGAGTAGGATGAGATCTATCATGTAATCGAGTTAGTTTTGACGGGGATTGATCCCTAGTATCCACTATGTTCTGAGATTGATGTTGCTACTACTTTGACATGCTTAATTCTTGTCACTAGGGCCCGAGTGCCATGATTTCAGATCTGAAATTATTATGTTGTCACCAATATATGTGTGTTTTAGATTCGATCTTGCAAGTTGTAGTTACCTACTATGTGTTATGACCCGGCAACCCCGGAGTGACAATAACCGGAACCACTCCCGGTGATGACCATAGTTTGAGGAGTTCATGTGTTCACCAAGTGCTAATGCGTTGTTCCGGTTCTTTATTAAAAGGAGAACCTTAATATCCTGTAGTATCCTTTTGGACCTCGCTGCCACGGGAGGGATGGACAATAGATGTCATGCAAATTCTTTTCCCTAAGCATGTATGACTACACACGGAATGCATGCCTACGTCACATTGACGAACGGAAGCTAGCCACATATCTCTCCGTGTTATAACTATTGCGTGATGAATATCATCCAAACGAATCACCGACCCATTGCCTACGAGTTTGTCCCACTATTGTTGTTACTACTATTGCTACTTGCTACTTCTGTTACTACTCTCGCTTGCTACTACTTGCTACTGTTGCTACTTGCTACTGCTGTCACTACTGCTGTTCCTTGCCACTACTGTTACTCGTTACACTACTGCTACCTGCTACAATTCTGGTTCGCTCGTTGTTGACGGGAAAAGACAATTTCCGTCAACGGCCAACTTCTGGCGCCATTGATACGACAGTTAGGAATATTCTGCCATCAACAAATCGTTTCTGACACCGTTGTTATCATACTACTTTGTTGCTGATACTTTGCTTGCAGATACTAATCTTTCAGGTGTGGTTGAATCTGATACCTTCAGCTACTAATACTCGAGAGTATCCTCTCACCTCCTGCCTAGCGAATCAACAAATTTGGGTCGAATACTCTACCCTCGAAAACTACCGCGAACCCACGCGCTGGTGGGCCATCAACAACATTCTTCTAGTTTCGTTGCCGGGAAGTGCTGGCAGCATTCTTCTCGTGCCGTTGCAGGGGAAGGTCTGTTGTCACTGTAGCATTGATTCTTCCATAAAGAAACCTTTAGGGAGAATTGATGATGTTCTTGTTGTTGTCAATGATAATTATGTCCCCGTTGATTTTCTTATTATGGACATTGAGTGTGATCCATCATGTCCAATTATTTTGGGACATAATTTTCTCCACGCCGTTGGTGCTATCAGGGACATGAAATAACGGACCATTAGATTCCAATTTACCCTTAAAAAGCGAATGGAACACTTCCCTCGAAATAAGATTAAATTACCTTAAGAGTCCGTTATTCGTGCAAGTTATTCTTATGGAGTTGATAATACTTGATCTTTTTTGCATCATGCCTAGCTCAAAGGCATAAAAGAAAGCGCTTGTTGGGAGGCCACCCAATTTGTTTTTATTTTCAGTTTTAGTGGTCTTGATGCTTGTTACTACTGTAGCAACATCATTGTATCTTTATTTTTAAGCTTTGTGCCAAGTTTTAGCCTCCGATTGCAAGAAAGTTCAAAAGTTGTGACATGTTGTCCAGAAACAGATTATGTCTGCTTGACGGAAAAATCGCCAAAAATCACCAGATCATCTTTTTGATCTGAGTTGTTCTGACAGTATGCTCTATATAATTGTCTTTCTGGCATCTGTTCTGAGTTTTTTGATTTGAGTTGCAGAAGTGCCTCGAAACAATTATTTACTACGTGTTGTTTTGTTTTTCACAGATTCTGCCACGTTTTGCATTTTCTTCATTTTGCAAAGCCTAAGCTTGCTTTTCCTTTGCAAAAACCTTTTGGCAATCATGAGAAACGGTAGCTTTTCATGAAAATCATTATTTTCAGTAGGGAATGAATTACTTTATCATGAGAACTAACCACTCTAATCAGCTTATGATGAGTTTCGTATGAAGAGAGTTTTCAAGTATGCGATGGAAGATGAAGAAAGAATATCCAGGAGTGTAAAGCGCTCAAGCTTGGGGATGCCCCCATGCACCCCCAAGAAATATTCAAGGAGACTCAAGTGTCTAAGCTTGGGGATGGCCCCGTGCATCCCTGATACGTCTCCAACGTATCTATAATTTTTGATGGTTCCATGCTATTATCTTATCAAACTTTGGATGTTTTGTATGCCTTTCATATCTTTTCTGGGACTAACTTATTAACTCAGTGCCAAGTGCCAGTTCCTGTTTTTTCCGTGTTTTTTGACCCTTTTCATAGGAGAATATTAAACGGAGTCCAAACGGAATAAAACCTCCGAAAAGATTTTTTCCGGAACAGAAGATACGCAGGGAGCTTGAGAACCAAGGCAGAGGGCACCAGGGGAGGCCACAAACCCCCTAGCCATGGCCTGGGGGGCCCGCGCCTAGCAGGCTTGTGGGCCCCCTGTGGCTCCTCTGCCCTACTTTTCCGCCTATAAATCCCCAAAAATCTGAAACCACGGGAGGGAGCCACGAAAAAACTTTTCTGCCGCCGCAAGCTTCTTTCTCTGCAAGATCCCATCTGGGGCACATTGTGGTGCCCTGCCGGAGGGGGGATTCGGACACAGAGGGCTTCTTCATCAACATCATTGCCTCTCCGATGATGCGTGAGTATTTCACCATAGACCTTCGGGTCCATAGCTAGTAGCTAGATGGCTTCTTCTCTCTCTTGGATCTTCAATACAAAGTTCTCCATGATCTTCATGGCGATCTATCCGATGTAATCTTCTTTTGCGGTGTGTTTGTCGACATCTGATGAATTGTGGATTTATGATTAGATTATCTATGAATCTTATTTGAGTTTCATCTGATCTCTTATATGCATGATTTCATATCCTTGTAATTCTCTTCGAGTTGTGGGTTTTGTTTCGCCACCTTGATCTATGGTTCTTGCAATGGGAGAAGTGCTTGGTTTCGGGTTCATACCGTGCGGTGACCTCACCCAGTGACAGAAGGGGTAGCGAGGCATGCATCGTGTTGTTGCCATCAAGGGTAAAAAGATGGGGTTTATATCTATTGCATGAATTTATCTACATCATGTCATCTTGCTTAAGGCGTTACTCTGTTTGTCATGAACTCAATACACTAGATGCATGCTGGATAGCGGTCGATGTGTGGAGTAATAGTAGTAGATGCAGAAAGTATCGGTCTACTTGTCTCGGACGTGATGCCTATATGTATGATCATTGCCTTAGATATCATCATGACTTTGCGCGGTTCTATCAATTGCTCGATAGTAATGTTGGGGAACGTCGCATGGGAAACAAAAAATTTCCTACGCGCACGAAGACCTATCATGGTGATGTCCATCTACGAGAGGGGATTTCCGATCTACGTACCCTTGTAGATCGCAGAGCATAAGCGTTAAGAAACGCGGTTGATGTAGTGGAACGTCCTCACGTCCCTCGATCCGCCCTGCAATCCGTCCCACGATCTAGTGCCGAATGAACGGCACCTCCGCGTTCAGCACACGTACAACTCGACGATGATCTCGGCCTTCTTGATCCAGCAAGAGAGATGGGGAGGTAGATGAGTTCTCCGATAGCGTGACGGAGCTCCGGAGGTTGGTGGTGATCTAATCTCAGCAGGGCTCCGCCCGAGCTCTGCAGAAACGCGATCTAGAGGTAAAACCGTGGAGATATGTGGTGGGGCTGCCGTGGCAAAGTTGTCTCAAATCAGCCCTAAAACCTCCGTATATATAGGTGGGAGAGGGGGGACCTCGCCTTGAGGCTCAAGGAGCCCCAAGGGGGTCGGCCGAGCCAAGGGGGGGATTCCTCCCCTTCCAAACCGAATCCAACTAGGTTTGGAAGGTGGAGTCCTTCCCCTTTTTCCCACCTTAGTGCCAAGGATTCATATAATCTCGTATGTCATTCCCTTCGTCCTTCGGTATGTTACTTGCCCGAGATTCGATCGTTAGTATCCGCTTACCTATTTCAATCTCATTTACCGGCAAGTCTCTTTACTCATTCCATAATACAAGATCCCGTAACTTACACTAAGTCACATTGCTTGCAAGGCTTGTATGTGATGTTGTATTACCGAGTGGGCCCCGAGATACCTCTCCGTCACACGGAGTGACAAATCCCAGTCTCGATCCATACTAACTCAACGAACACCTTCGGAGATACCTGTAGAGCATCTTTATAGTCACCCAGTTACGTTGCGACGTTTGCTACACAAAAAACATTCCTCCGGTGTCAATGAGTTATATGATCTCATGGTCATAGGAACAAATACTTGACACGCAGAAAACAGTAGCAACAAAATGACACGATCAACATGCTACGTCTATTAGTTTGGGTCTAGTCCATCACGTGATTATCCTAATGACGTGATCGAGTTATCAAGCAACAACACCTTGTTCATAATCAGAAGACCCTGACTATCTTTGATCAACTGGCTAGCCAACTAGAGGCTTGCTAGGGACAGTGTTTTGTCTATGTATCCACACATGTATATAAGTCTTCATTCAATACAATTATAGCATGGATAATAAACGATTATCTTGATACAGGAATTATAATAATAACTATATTTATTATTGCCTCTAGGGCATAATTCCAATAGTCTCCCACTTGCACTAGAGTCAATAATCTAGCCCTCACATTATCATGCGAATTACATTGTAATAAATCTAATACCCATACCGTTCTGGTGTTGATCATGCTTTGCCCGTGGAAGAGGTTTAGTCAGCGGGTCTGCTACATTCAGATCCGTGTGCACTTTGCATATATTTACGTCCTCCCCTTCGACGTAGTCGTGGATGAGGTTGAAGCGTCGTTTGATGTGTCTGGTCTTCTTGTGAAACTGCGGTTCCTTTGCTAAGGCAATGGCACCCGTGTTGTCACAGAACAAGGTTATTGGATTCAGTGCGCTTGGCACCACTCCAAGATCCGTCATGAACTGCTTCATCCAGACACCCTCCTTAGCCGCCTCCGAGGCAGCCATGTACTCCACTTCACATGTAGAATCTGCTATGACGCTTTGCTTGGAACTGCACCAGCTTACCGCACCCCATTAAGAATAAATACGTATCCGGTCTGCGACTTAGAGTCGTCCGGATCTGTGTCAAAGCTTGCATCGACGTAACCCTTTACGGCGAGCTCTTCGTCACCTCCATACACGAGAAACATCTCCTTAGTCCTTTTCAGGTACTTCAGGATATTCTTGATCGCCGTCCAGTGATCCACTCCTGGATTACTCTGGAACCTGCCTGCCATACTTATGGCCAGGCTAACGTCCGGTCTAGTGCACAGCATTGAATACATGATAGAACCTATTTCTGAAGCATTGGGGACGGTGCTCATATGCTCTCTATCCTTATCAGTTGCTGGGCACTGAGTCTTACTCAATCTCCTACCTTGTAAAACTGCCAAGAACCCTTTCTTGGACTGTTCCATTTTGAACCTCTTCAAAACTTTATCAAGGTATGTGCTTTGTGAAAGTCCTATCAGGCGTTTTGATCTATCCGTGTAGATCTTAATGCCTAGAATGTAAGCAACTTCTCCTAGTTCCTTCATAGAGAAACTTTTATTCAAGTAATCCTTTATGCTCTCCAAAAACTCTATGTTGTTTCCAATCAGCAATATGTCATCCACATATAATATTAGAAACGCCACAGAGCTCCCACTCACTTTCTTGTAAATACAAGATTCTCCAACCACTTGCATAAATCCAAATGCTTTGATCACCTCATCAAAGCGTTTGTTCCAACTCCGAGATGCTTGCACCAGTCCATAAATGGATCGCTGGAGCTTGCACACCTTGTTAGCATTCTTAGGGTCGACAAAACCTTCGGGTTGCATCATATACAATTCTTCCTTAAGGAAACCGTTAAGGTACGCCATTTTGACATCCATCTGCCAGATTTCATAATCGAAAAATGCAGCTATTGCTAACATGATTCTGACGGACTTAAGCATCGCTACGGGTGAGAATGTCTCATCGTAGTCAACTCCTTGAACTTGTGAAAAACCCTTTGCCACAAGTCGAGCTTTATAAACGATCACATTGCCGTCAGCGTCCGTCTTCTTCTAAAAGATCCATTTGTTCTGAATAGCCTTGCGGCCCTCAGGTAGTACTTCCAAAGTCCACACTTTGTTTTCATACATGGATCCTATCTCGGACTTCATGGCCTCCAGCCATTTGTTGGAATCTGGGCCCACCATTGCTTCTTCATAATTTGCAGGTTCATTGTTGTATAACAACATGATTGAAAAAACGGGATTACCGTACCACTCTCGAGCAGCACGTGGTCTCGTCGACCTGCGTGGTTCGACAGGAACTTGAACCGGAGTTTCATGATCATCATCATTAACTTCCTCCTCAACCGGCGTCGCAATGACAGAGGTTTCCCCTTGCCCTGCGCCACCATCTAGAGGGATAAGAGGTTCGACAACCTCATCAAGTTCTATCTTCCTCCCACTCAATTCTCTCGAGAGAAACTCCTTCTCGAGAAAAGCTCCGTTTTTAGCAACAAACACTTTGCCCACGGAATTTAGATAGAAGGTGTACCCAACTGTCTCTTTTGGGTAACCTATGAAGATGCACTTTTCCGCTTTGGATTCCAGCTTTTCAGGCTGAAGCTTTTTGAGATAAGCATCACATCCCCAAACTTTAAGAAACGACAACTTTTTGCCTTTTGCCATACCACAGTTCGTATGGTGTCGTCTCAATGGATTTTGATGGTGCCCTATTTAAAGTGAATGCAGTTGTGTCTAATGCATAACCCCAAAACGATAACGGCAAATCGGTAAGAGACATCATAGATCATACCATCTCTAATAAAGTACGATTACGACGTTCGGACACACCATTCCGCTGTGGTGTTCCAGGCGGTGTCAACTGTGTAACAATTCCACATTGTCTTAAGTGAGCACCAAACTCGAAACTCAGATATTCACCCCCACGATCAGACCGTAGGAACTTGATCTTCTTGTTACGATGATTTTCAACTTCACTCTGAAATTGCTTGAACTTCTCAAATGTTTCAGACTTGTGCTTCATTAAGTAGACATAACCATATCTACTCAAATCGTCAGTGAAGGTGAGAAAATAACGATATCCGCCATGTGCCTCTACGCTCATCGGACCGCACACATCGGTATGTATGATTTCCAACAAGTCACTGGCACGCTCCATTGTTCCGGAGAATGGAGTTTTAGTCATCTTGCCCATGAGGCATGGTTCGCACGTGTCATGTGAATCAAAGTCAAGTGACTCCAAAAGTCCATCGGCATGGAGTTTCTTCATGCGTTTTACACCAATATGACCTAAGCGGCAGTGCCACAAAAATATGGCGCTATCATTGTTAACTCTAACTATTTTGGTCTCAATGTTATGTATATGTGTATTATCACTATCAAGATTCAATATGAACAATCCTCTCACATTGGGTGCGTGACCATAAAAGATGTTGCTCATAGAAATAGAACAACCATTATTCTCTGACTTAAAAGAGTAACCGTCTTGCAATAAACAAGATCCAGATATAATGTTCATGCTCAACGCAGGCACTAAATAACAATTATTTAAGTTCATAACTAATCCTGATGGTAACTGAAGTGAAACTGTGCTGACGGCGATTTCATCAACCTTGGAACCATTTCCTACGCACATCGTCACTTCATCTTTCGCCAGCCTTCGCTTATTCCGCAGTTCTGTTTCGAGTTGGAAATATGAGCAACAGAACCAGTATCGAATACCCACGCACTACTACGAGAGCCGGTTAAGTACACATCAATAACATGTATATCAAATATACCTGATTTTTCTTTGGCCGCCTTCTTATCAGCCAGATACTTGGGGCAGTTGCGCTTCTAGTGCCCCATACCCTTGCAATAGTAGCACTCTGTTTCAGGCTTAGGTCTAGCTTTGGGTTTCTTCGTCGGATTGGCAACAGACTTGCCGCTCTTCTTTGAATTACCCTTCTTGCCTTTGCCATTTCTCTTGAAACTAGTGGTCTTATTCACCATCAACACTTGATGCTCTTTACGGAGTTCAGACTCTACGACTTTTAGCATCGCAAACAACTCGCCGGGTGACTTGTTCATCACTTGCATGTTGTAGTTCAACACAAATCCCTCATAACTTGGCGGCAATGATTGAAGGATTCTGTCAGTGATAGCCTCTTGCGGGAGTTCAATCCCCAGCTCAGCTAGACGGTTTGAGTACCCACACATTTTGAGCACATGTTCACTGACAGACGAATTCTCCTCCATCTTGCAAGCATAGAATTTATCGGAGGTCTCATACCTCTCGATCCGGGCGTTCTTCTGAAAGATGAACTTCAACTCCTGGAACATCTCATATGCTCCATGACGCTCAAAGCAACGTTGAAGTCCCGGTTCTAAGCCATACAAGACTGCACATTGAACTACTGAGTAGTCCTCCTTACGTGTTAACCAAGCGTTCTTAACATCCTGGTCAGCCATAGCGGGTGGTTCATCTCCTAGCGCAGCATTAAGGACATAATCCTTCTTCCCAGCTTGTAAGATTAGCTTAAGATTACGAGCCCAGTCTACAAAATTGCTTCCATCATCTTTCAACTTAGCTTTCTCTAGGAACGTATTAAAATTCAGGGTGACTGTCGCGTGAGCCATGATCTACAACACAAATATATTCAAAGTGGACTTAGACTATGTTCAAGATAATTAGAGTTTAACTTAATCAAATTACTTGCTAAATTCCCACTCAAAAAGTACATCTATCTAGTCATTTGAGTGGTTCATGACCCACTTACACTAGCTCAAGTCCGATCATCACGTGAGTTGAGTATAGTTTCAGTGGTAAGCATCCCTATGCTAATCATATCATCTATATGATTCATGATCGACCTTTCGGTCTCATGTGTTCTGAGGCCATGTCTGCACATGCTAGGCTCGTCAAGCTTAACCCGAGTGTTCCGCGTGTGCAACGGTTTTGCACCCGTTGTATGTGCACGTTGAGTCTATCACACCCGATCATGACGTGGTGTCTCAAAACGACGAACTGTAGCAACGGTGCACAGTCGGGGAGAACACAATTTCGTCTTGAAATTTTGGCGAGAGATCACCTCATAATGCTACCGTCGTTCTAAGCAGAATAAGGTGCATAAAAGGATTAACATCACATGCAATTCACAAGTGACATGATATGTCCATCATCACGTGCTCCTTGATCTCCATCACCAAAGCACCGGCACGATCTTCTTGTCACCGGCGCCACACCATGATCTCCATCAACGTGTCGCCATCGGGGTTGTCGTGCTACTCATGCTATTACTACTAAAGCTACATCCTAGCAAAATAGTAAACGCATCTGCAAGCACAAACGTTAGTTTAAAGAGAACCCTATGGCTCCTGCCGGTTGCCGTACCATCGACGTGCAAGTCGATATTATCTATTACAACATGATCATCTCATACATCCAATATATCACATCACATCGTTGGCCATATCACATCACAAGCATACCCTGCAAAAACAAGTTAGACGTCCTCTAATTTTGTTGTTGCATGTTTTACGTGGTGACCATGGGTATCTAGTAGGATCGCATCTTACTTACGCAAACACCACAACGGAGATATATGAATTGCTATTTAACCTTATACAAGGAGCTCCTCGGTCGAATCCGATAAAACTAAAGTTGGAGAAACTGACACTTGCCAGTCATCTTTGAGCAACGGGGTTACTCGTAGCTATGAAACCAGTCTCTCATAAGCGTACGAGTAATGTCGGTCCAAGCCGCTTCAATCCAACAATACCGCGGAATCAAGAAAAGACTAAGGAGGACAGCAAAATGCACATCACCGCCCACAAAAACTTTTGTGTTCTACTCGAGAAGACATCTACGCATGAACGTCGCATGGGAAACAAAAATTTCCTACGCGCACGAAGACCTATGATGGTGATGTCCATCTACAAGAGGGGATTTCCGATCTACGTACCCTTGTAGATCGCACAACAGAAGCGTTAAGAAACGCGGTTGATGTAGTGGAACGTCCTCACGTCCCTCAATCCGCCCTGCGAACCGTCCCGCGATCCATCCCACGATCTAGTGCCGAACGAACGGCACCTCCGCGTTCAGCACACGTACAGCTCGACGATGATCTCGGCCTTCTTGATCTAGCAAGAGAGACGGAGAGGTAGATGAGTTCTCCGGCATCATGACAGCACTCCAGAGGTTGGTGGTGATCTAATCTCAGCAGGGCTCCGCCCGAGCTCCGCAGAAACGCGATCTAGAGGTAAAACCGTGGAGATATGTGGTCGGGCTGCCGTGGCAAAGTTGTCTCAAATCAGCCCTAAAACCTCCGTATATGCGGGTTCGAGAACTATGCAGACATGACCCGAGTCACTCCTCGGTCAATATCCAATAGCGGGACCTGGTTGCCCATATTTGATCCCACATATTCTACAAAGATCTTATCGTTTGAACCTCAGTGCCAAGGATTCATATAATCCCGTATGTCATTCCCTTCGTCCTTCGTTATGTTACTTGCCCGAGATTCGATCGTCAGTATCTGCATACCTATTTCAATCTTGTTGACCGGCAAGTCTCTTTAGTCGTTCCGTAATACAAGATCCCTTAACTTACACTAAGTCACATTGCTTGCAAGGCTTGTGTGTGATGTTGTATTACCGAGTGGGCCCCGAGATACCTCTCCGTCACACGGAGTGGCAAATCCCAGTCTCGATCCATACTAACTCAACGAACACCTTCGGAGATACCTGTAGAGCATCTTTATAGTCACCCAGTTACGTTGCGACGTTTGATACACACAAAGCATTCCTCCGGTGTCAGTGAGTTATATGATCTCATGGTCATAGGAACAAATACTTGACACGCAAAAAACAGTAGCAACAAAATGACACGATCAACATGCTACATCTATTAGTTTGGGTCTAGTCCATCACAAAGCATTCCTCCGGTGTCAGTGAGTTATATGATCTCATGGTCATAGGAACAAATACTTGACACGCAGAAAACAGTAGCAACAAAATGACACGATCAACATGCTACGTCTATTAGTTTGGGTCTAGTCCATCACGTGATTCTCCTAATGACGTGATCCAGTTATCAAGCAACAACACCTTGTTAATAATCAGAAGACCCTGACTATCTTTGATCAACTGGCTAGCCAACTAGAGGCTTGCTAGGGACAGTGTTTTGTCTATGTATCCACACATGTATATAAGTCTTCATTCAATACAATTATAGCATGGATAATAAACAATTATCTTGATACAGGAATTATAATAATAACTATATTTATTATTGCCTCTAGGGCATAATTCCAACAAGTAATTCGTTCACCCACCGTAATATTTGCTATCATGAGACAAACCTCTAGTGAACACTATGGCCCCCGGGTGTACTTCACATCATATTTTCAGCCCTACACTTTTACTTTGTTGCACTTTCCGCCTTCAGATCTCACCTTGCAATCAATCGTGAAGGGATTGACAACCCCTTTGTAGCGTTGGGTGCAAGTTTGCTGTTTTTGCACAGGTACGGTGGAGACTTGGCTTGATAATCCTACTGGATTGATACCTTGGTTCTCAAACTAAGGGAAATACTTACTGCTACTGTGTTGCATCACCCTTTCCTCTTCAAGGGAAAAAACCAACGCAAGGTCAAGAGGTAGCAATCCCCTTATCTATCAAAAGTCATGAGTTCGGCCATCTCCATGCTATATTTTTATAACTTCATATGTTATGTGCTATGCTTGGAGTGTCCCGCTCTTTACTTTTTAGTTTTGCTTATTGTTCATAACAAGTCGGAACCTAGCCTTCCTTGTTCGGGAGAGAAACACACTCCATTTCACTCTAGAACACAACATAGGTTTTCATGCTTATCTTTTATGTGTGTTCTTAATCTTTTCATATCTGCTGTCATGCTTAGCTCTTAGTTTTCATGCTATATCTTTTTAAGAGATTTTATTTACGTTGCTTTCGGAACTCTCTTGAGTTATCATGCTTATCTTGTTTAGAGAGTTGGCTTGTTGCACTGAGTTGTGTGTCTTGCATGAGTAGGTAACTGAGGTTGCTATTTAAGTATAGTAGTAACTTGCAATAGTTTTGAGGTATTGATTTGAGTAATGTTTGGACTATTGGTTCCAAGAGCTTGAGCCTATTAGTGATAGGTGTCGCATTTTGGGAAATCCGTGTGTTTTTCAAAAACTAAAAATTAGTTGAGAACTCTAGCTACTAGATTGATCGCTAACCTCTAGAGGGGTTGGTATATATAGAGTACCCTCATGTTACCATGGGTCGAGAATGCGCAAGGATAACCAAACTCCCAGACACTACTGACATCATATCTATCATCTGGCTTTCTCTCGCCTATGGTTATCCTAATTTATGTGATCCTTTCACACATTTTTGTCTTCCTTCCCCATCATTATTCTATTTGCCATCCTAAGTACCAACATATCTTGCTTGCTCTCATCCATTGCCTGAGTGCTCAAAGTTGAAAGGGAGAGGTGTTGGGGAACGTCGCATGGGAAACAAAAAATTCCTACGCGCACGAAGACCTATCATGGTGATGTCCATCTACGAGAGGGGATTTTCGATCTATGTACCCTTGTAGATCGCACAGCAGAAGCGTTAATAAACGCGGTTGATGTAGTGGAACGTCCTCATGTCCCTCGATCCACCCCGCGAACCGTCCACGAACCATCCCGCGATCCGTCCCACGATCCGCTCCGATCTAGTGCCGAACGGATGGCACCTCCGCGTTCAGCACATGTACAGCTCGACGATGATCTCGGCCTTCTTGATCCAGCAAGAGAGACAGAGAGGTAGATGAGTTCTCCGGCAGCATGATGGCGTTCCGGAGGTTGGTGGTGATCTAATCTCAGCAGGGCTCCACCCGAGCTCCGCAGAAACGCGATCTAGAGGAAAAACCGTGGAGGTATGTGGTCGGGCTGCCGTGGCAAAGTTATCTCAAATCAGCCCTAATACCTCAATATATATAGGAGGGAGGGGAGGGGCCTTGCCTTGAGGCTCAAGGAGACCCAAGGGGGTCGGCCGAATGGGGGGAGGAGGAATCCTCCTCCAATCCTAGTGCAACTAGGATTGGAAGGTGGAGTCCTTCTCTTCCTTCCCACTTCCCCCTTTTTTTCTTTTCTCTTTGATTTTTTCTTATCCTGCGCAGGGGCCTTCTTGGGCTTGCCCACCAGCCCAATAAGGTCTGGTGCGGCACCCCTAAGGCCTATGGGCTTCCCCGGGGTGGGCTGCCCCCCCCCCCCCCCCCCCCCCCCGCCGGTGAACATCCGGAACCCATTCGTCACTCCCGGTACATTCCCGGTAATTCCGAAAACTTTCCCGTAATCAAATGAGGTCATCCTATATATCAATCTTCGTCTCCGGACCATTCCGGAAACCCTCGTGACGTCCATGATCCCATCCAGGACTCCGAACAAAATTCGGTAACCAACCATATAACTCAACTACACATAAAACAACGTCGAACCTTAAGTGTGCAGACCCTGTGGGTTCGAGAACTATGTAGACATGACCCGAGGGACTCCTCGGTCAATATCCAATAGCGGGACCTGGATGCCCATATTGGATCCTACATATTCTACGAAGATCTTATCATTTGAACCTCAGTGCCAAGGATTCATATAATCCCGTATGTCATTCCCTTTGTCCTTCGGTATGTTACTTGCCCGAGATTCGATCGTCAGTATCCGCATACCTATTTCAATCTCGTTTACCGGCAAGTCTCTTTACTCGTTCTGTAATGCAAGATCCCGTGACTTACACTAAGTCACATTGCTTGCAAGGCTTTTGTGTGATGTTGTATTACCGAGTAGGCCCCGAGATACCTCTCCGTCACACGGAGTGACAAATCCCAGTCTTGATCCATACTAACTCAACGGACACCTTCAGAGATACCTGTAGAGCATCTTTATAGTCACCCAGTTACGTTGCGACGTTTGATACACACAAAGCATTCCTCCGGTGTCTGTGAGTTATATGATCTCATGGTCATAGGAATAAATACTTGACACGCAGAAAACAGTAGCAACAGAATGACACGATCAACATGCTACGTCTATTAGTTTGGATCTAGTCCATCACATGATTCACCTAATGATGTGATCCAGTTATCAAGCAACAACACCTTGTACATAGTCAGAAGACCCTGACTATCCTTGATCAACTGGCAAGCCAACTGGAGGCTTGTTAGGGACAGTGTTTTGTCTATGTATCCACGCATGTATCTAAGTCTTCATTCAATACAATTATAGCATGGATAATAAACAATTATCTTGATACAGGAATTATAATAACTAGCCGTAGACCCGTGCATTCATACGGACACAATTATAATCATGACAATTCTAATATTTAAAAAATTAACTTCGAATGCAAAAATAAATCTGGCTATGAATTACAATTTTTTTTGTTTATTTCCATCTATGAGAATAAGTGGAAATCACTGTCAAAGATAACAACTAAAAGGAAAAGAAAACCCTTTCTCAATCCAATGAAATGTTGGTCGAAAGTACATACACAAAATATGAATTGACTAAAGGGTCATGAGAAAGAATACAATATTTGTTTGGTTCCAGAAAATTATAATAGAGCAATCAAAGAGATTGTTAGCACGTACATCACACAGTTCAAATATCATCTAGAAAGGATAGACATGAAGCATGTATAACAACTAATATAAATCATTTTTGGTTTTTTTGAAGAGCTTACATCAGCAACATTATAAAATAGAATATGTGCTATATATAATAACTAATTAAGATTAAAACTTAATTCTATATGCATTTGATATCATGCATAAAAAACGTATAAGTAGGTCAATATGATACTTCCATGTAAAATAAACCGTAGCTGCACTTCAGAAGCAATCTTGGTAGCTCCGTACACATGCTACATAGATATGCACCAGGATTTCGAGTATTAAGAAACCCCAACACGCTAAATTAGTACAAAAAGAGAAAGAGAAAATCGTGTGACAAAACATCTCTATATACCATTTATATTAGCCGACATTATTTACTTTTGTACTACCAGAGCTTAAATATTACTTCATGTGTTAAGAAATATATGTTCCAACCTTGATCTTGATTTCTGCAAGCAAAATCATAATCTCGACAACTAACTAAGATATTAATAATGGTGCATCTCAAATATTTGGCATTGATTATGTCTACAGCTTGTATCAATGGTCCCTGAAAGAAAAAAACATAGTCTTAGAATATACTAAAACAATGCTCTCAAGATGTATGTCCTAAGGGGTCATCCCTATTAGTAAAACCACTGGTTATTTTTGGAAACTAACATTAAACATAGAAAATTCTTAGGCACAGACCAAGCGATCCAAATGGAAAGGTTCATGTATAGAAAAGTATACGACAACTTGAATGCAGTTTATTTAAAAATATCATAGGTATGGCACAAAAAACATTACTTGGAGCTGGGGATAGTCTTACCTCACGTGGATGGTGGAACCAAATCTTTTTCCTTTTGTTAAGCATATAGTTAGCTAGTCATCTAGTCATGCATGGACCTTAACACCAGTTAACTATTCATACTGCACCCCTGAATGGATCCATCGTCATTAGCACGGATGACGTACGTAGCTAGGTATATAGTGATGACACAGTGCCGTAGTTGGTATTGGACATTGGCACAAACCCGATGTAAGCTGCCGAACCTCCCTTATGCGAGCTGCACTATATCGTTTCATTAATGGCAGGTGCTTTTAGCCGGAAAAAAACACATACAGATAGTAACCCTGTTGATCGACACCTTGGTGGAATAGCTAGCTAGCTGATTGACGAATTTTACCGGATATGCATCAAACATCTCCATCGGCCGAATTTGACATAGACGCAGTTTGCCGAACTGGGCATGTTCTTCCCCCCAACCGTACGCGGACTGCCCTATGGAACCTCCTCGCTCGCCGGTGGTCTTGACCGAGGTAAATAAGATGTACAATTAATACGTAACCGTGTTGATCGGTACCTACTTGGGCTAGCTAGCTAGCTTTAGCTGATTGATGGATTCTACTTGGAAGCACAAAAGTATATGAGTAAAGCATGTAGCACAGATCGATTTTGTCACTGCTGCCTCGTAGTTAAAGGAAGGAGGATAAATCAAGGAGAGCATAGGTAGAAATAGGTGGGTTAGATGTAAACCTTAAAATTGATTTGATCGCTGGCTGTCTCAGAGTTGAACGGAAGCATGGAAAATTGAGAGAGTATAAATGGCGGCACCTAGGTTAGATGTAAACCTTGTGATGGTACAACGGTGGAACATCAACCTTGTTTTATTTTTTCGCTATGCTTCAATTGTTTTTTTCTCATATAGGAGTAGATCTGCACCGTAATAATTCGGTCCCACCAGATTAACGGCTCATAAATTCTAATTAACGTGAGAATTTTCAGAGAGTCTCTAATTAGTATAAGTATAGATAATAACTTATTTATCATTGCCTCTAGGGAATAATTCCAACAAGAGGATCATTTTGACTTATGCCTGACTAGTGGTGTGGGGATGAGTCAAAATAAGATTCCGAAGGAGACCAAGTGTGAAGTTTAGTAGATTGACTTCTCAATTAAAAAATATTTTATGCTCTAAACCCATCTCCCACTTCTTGCACACAAACACCATTTGGAGACATTCGAGTCACGGACAGCGAGAGCTCTCACACCTTTATGTTCTTACTTTGCTAATTTCAATACTATATATAGACTCTTGCTTGTTTTGTCTTGACTTGAACTGCATATCTTACTTGCTTTACTTTGAAGCTCTTATAAGTGTGTTAGCATGTCACCACAAAAATTATTGTGTTATCATTTACCTACTCGAGGACGAGCAGGAATTAAGCTTGGGGATGTTGATACGTCCCAAACGTATCTATAATTTATGCTTGTTCCATGATCTTTTGGGTGACATTATTATATGTTTTGCTACACTTTTATATCTTTTTACACATATTTGGACTAACCTACTAACTCAGTGCACCCAGTGCCAGTTTCTGTTTACTGATGTATTTTTTACAGGGGCTTTTACCCAAATTTCCAGAGCCCCAAAAATCCCAAGAAAAATATATAAAAATAAGCGTGACGGAAGCTTCCAGATCACCGAAGATGGGCCAGAGGGGAGCCAAGGGCTGCCCAGGCAGCCACCCTGCGCGGCCTGTCCCCTCGCCGCGCCCACAGGCCGCCTGGGTGGGCCCCACCTCCTCTGGCGCCCTCCTTTGGCCTATATTTTCCCCTCCGATCGGAAACCCTTCAAGCATATCCAGAATCACGAATTTCTCCATCATTCCACCGCCGAAGCGCTTCCGAGATCGGGAGCGCCAGGAGACCTCTTCCCAGCACCCTGTCGGAGGGAGGATTGACCTCCGGGAGCTTCTCCACCGCCATGGACACTTCCCGGACGTGTCGTGAGTAGTCCTCCTTGGACCATGAGTCCACAACGAGTTGCTATGTGATGTCTTCTCTCCAATCTTGTGCTTCCATGATTAGCCCTTGTGAGCTGCCCTACATGATCAAGGCATCTATGTAATTTTCCTAGTATTGCTATACTCGGTTTGCTGGGATCCGATGGATTATGAGATTATGTTCAGATTGCGATGAGTTATATATTTGAGTATCCTTTTATATTATGTTCTTTAGTGATTCGTGCACGTTCTCCGTTGCTCTTTATTGCTTTGGTCGAGTAGTAGATTGTAAGTCCAAGAGGGAGCGTTATGCATGATTGTGGGTTCATGCCCCCTGATGTCTAGCTTGAGTGAAAGAAACATGAGACTAGGGGATGTGCTATTGCCACCAGGGAGAAAACAATGGTGCTTGTGACCACGGTTGCAAGGATTGTTTACCTTGCGCATAGTTCGTTAATGCAGTTGTCCGTTGCTTTGAGTTTACACTTTGGGTGGGGCTCGCAACTTAATACCGGCGAGATGTTCTGGATAGATATCCCAAGGTGGATGATTAGTAAGTAGTTGTTGATGAATAAACGGTCTACTTATCTTGGCGCACTGCCCATTACTATTGAGCCTCTAACTTTCAAGTAGCATAATTAGCATTGCGGTGCGTTTATAATTCTGTCAATTGCCCAGCTGTAATTTGTTTACCCGAGCATAGTTGTTTATCGTCTATCGGGAGAGAGACATCACTAGTAAACATCATGTGACTCAGGTCCGTATCACCACCATTGCTAACACCTCCACCATTTACTGCTTCCATTTACTTTTCCGTTGCAATCACTATCGCTATTCCCGCTTGTGTTTTGATCCGTTGCAAACTACAAGGCCGGAGAGATTGACAACCTCTCTGTACTCATTGGGAGCAAAGTTATTTGTTGTGTGTGTAGGTCCACGTCTTCTGCTAGCGCCAGAGAAGCAGATACCTACTTGTTGATCCTCGGAGTCCTCCTAGTTTGATAAACCTTACAGTCTCCATGTAAGGGAAACTTCTTGTTGACTACATCTCCACCTTCCACTTGGGGTAACCAACAAGGGGCGAGAAGTATATTCATCAACTCGTCATCAGCTGGTGACTTTGCTGACAGGTATGAAAGCTTAGTTTCTCAACGTGTTTGAAGTGTGTAGGTAACATAGGCTGAGAAAAATCAGAGGCACAACTTGTTCCATACAAAGGGAGTTCTGAAGGAACGTTCTGTTTGCGTAATCATCGATGGAGGGAGTTGCAACAACTTAGCTAGCATGGGGATGGTGGAGAAGCTATCTCTCACCACCACACCACATCCTCATCCTTATTATATCTAGTGGTTCAACAACAGCGGTAAGGTTAAGGTAACACGTATTGTTCGTGTGCATTTTAACAATGCTACATATTCTGATTTTGTTGATTGTGATTTGGTACCCATGCAAGCATGCTCCATTTTACTTGGTAGACCATGGCAATTTGATAACAAAATTATACACCATGGTAGGACAAATTAGTATACTCTTGGTCATAAGGATCAAAATATAACTTTGCTTCCTATGTCCCCTGGATATATTATGAAAGATGACATTGCTAGATCTAGTAAAGCAAAACAGGACCTACATAAGAGTGAAAATCAGATTGTACCAAAGGAATTTGAGCAACACAATAAGCCTAATAAACCATCATCTAGTCTTGCATCTGAAATAAAATTGAAGAGTGGTTGTTTACTTGCCAATAAACCTGATATTACTAATTTGGATGTTACTAGATCTGTTTGCTATGCTTTCGTATGCAAATAGGTATTATTTTCATTCGAGGACATGCCTACCTCTTTGCCTCCTGCTATCATTAACATTTTGCAAGAGTTCACTCACGTCTTTCCACAAGACGTGCCACCGGGATTACCACCTATTAGAGGGATTGAGCGCCAGATTGACTTAATTCTCGGTGCATCCCTACCCAACCGTTCACCATACCGCACCAATCCAGAGGAGACAAAGGAGATTATGCGTCAAGTACAAGAGCTGCTCGGCAAAGGTTACATACGCGAATCTCTTAGTCCTTGTGTTGTTCCTATTATTCTAGTGCCAAAAAAGGATGGTACATCGCGTATGTGTGTTGATTGTAGATGCATTAATAATATTACTATTCGTTATCGTCATCCTATTCCTAGGCTAGATGATATGCTTGATGAATTAAGTGGTTCTATGATGTTTGTTGTGTATCCCTTGCAACGGCGCCAGAAATTGTTGTGTCGACGGCACCAGGAATCCTTCAGCTACGGCTACGCCTTAAGGGACTTCCTAGCCAAGTATGCAAAGGATTTCCCCCGTGGCCTTGGAGCCTTGTGTTGGTGTTCCCTCGAAGCGGAAAGGGTGATGTAGCACAGCGACGGTAAGTATTTCCCTTAGTTTGAGAACCAAGGTATCAATCCGGCGGAAGAGTATCTCAAGATCCTGCACAAACACAAAAGCTTGCACCCAACGCTATAAAGGGGTTGTCAATCCCTTATAGATTGTTTGCCAAGTGAGAACTGAAAGCAACAAAGTAACAAAGCAAAGTAAAAGCGGAGATGTAAACGATGGATGTGAATAGACCCGGGGGCCGTAGTGTTTACTAGTGGCTTCTCTCATGAAAGCAAGTAGACGGAGGGTGAACATATTAGTGTCGAGCAATTGATAGAACTGTGCAGAGTCGTCACGATATCTATGCAATGATTATTTCTATAGGCATCACATCCGAAACAAGTAGACCGATACTTTCTGCATCTACTACTATTACGCCACACGTCGACCGCTATCCAGCATGCATCTAGTGTATTAAGTCCATAAGAACAGAGTAACGCCTTAAGCAAGATGACATGATGTAGAGGGATAATCTCAAACCAATGATAAAAACCCCATCTTTTTACCCTTGATGGAAACTGCTTGATGTGTGCCTTGCTGCCCCTACTGTCACTGGGAAAGGTCACCAAATGGCAGAACCCAAAACCAAGCACTTCTCCCATTGCAAGAATCATATATCTAGTTGGCCAAACAAACCCAAGACTCGTAGAGACTTACAAGGATATCAAATCATGCATATAAGAAATCAGCAAAGACTCAAATATATATCATAGATAATCTGATCACAAGTCCACAATTCATCGGATCTCGACAAACACATCGCCAAAGAAGATTACATCGGATAGACCTCCATGAAGATCATGGAGACCTTTGTATTGAAGATCCAAGAGAGAGAAGAAGCCATCTAGCTACTAACTACGGACCGTAGGTCTGAAGTGAACTACTCACGAGTCATTGGAGGGGCGATGATGATGATGAAGAAGCTCTCCAACTCCAAAGTCCCCTCCGGCAGGGCGCCGGGAAGGGTCTCCAGATGAGATCTCGCGGAAACGGAAGCTTGCGGCGGCGGAAAAGTATTTTTGAGGCTCCCTGATTTTTTGCAGAATATTTGGGAATTTATAGGCCAAAGACCTAGGTCAGGGGGCGGCCAGGGAGGCCACAAGCCTGCCCACCGCCGCCTCCCCCCTGGTGGCAGAGTGGGGGCTTGTGGGCTCCCTGCAGCCCACCTGGCTTGGCCCAAAAGCCCCCTGGACTTCTTTCATTCGGGAAAAAATCATTTTGGGGTTTTTCTTCCGTTTGGACTCCGTTCCAAAATCAGATCTGAAAAGAGTCAAAAACACGGAAAAAAGGAACTGGCACTTGGCATAGAATTAATAATTTAGTCCCAAAAAGATATAAAAAGGTACATAAAACATACAAAGAAGACAAGATAACAGTGTGAAAACATCAAAAATTATAGATACGTTGGAGACGTATAAAGCATCCCCAAGCTTAACTCCTGCTCGTCCTCGAGTAGGGAAGTGAAAAAGAATGAATTTTTTGATGCTTTCATGCTACCTAGCATAGGTGTCCTTTGTAATTCCTCTTATGTGATGTGAATGCTCAGATCCATTAGATTCAAAACAATAGTTTTCTGTTGACGTGGAAACAATAATAATTCAAGCAAACTAGCAAAGTAATCATGAACTATCAAAATAACAAGGCCAAAAGAAAGTTATCCCTACAAAAGCATATAGTCTGGCTATGCTCTATCATCATTGCACAACGAGTTTAAATCATGCACAACCCCGGTATTGGCCAAGTAATTGTTTCACACCTTTACTTTCTCAAACATTTTCAACTCTCACGCAATACATGAGCGTGAGCCATGGTTATAGCACTATAGATGGTGTGGAATGTGGTGGGGGTTGCAAGACAAAAAGGAGAAGATAGTCACATTAACTAGGCGTATCAATGAGCTGTGGAGATGCTCATCAATAGATATCAATGTGAATGAGTAGGGATTGCCATACAAATGATGCACTAGAGCTACAAGTATGTGAAAGCTCTTAAAGAAAACTAGTGGGTGTGCATCCAACTTGCTTGCTCATGAAGACCTAAGGCAATTTTGAGGAAGCCTATCATTGGAATATACAAGCGAAGTTATATGATCAAAATTTCCCACTAGCTATATGGTGGTGACAAAATGAGAGACTCTCAATCATGAAGATCATGGTGCTCAAAATGCACAAGTGTGGAAAAAGTGGTAGCATTGTCCCTTCTCTCTTTTTCTCTCATTTCTTTTTTTTGGTGGGCTCTTTGGCCTCTTTTATTTCCTCACATGGGACAATGCTCCAATAATGATGATCATCACACTTTCAACTCAAAACTTAGAGTAACGATGACTCTATATGGAATGCCTTCGGTAGTGTATTGTGGCAATGATCTAGCATGGCATAGACATCAATGGAAACATCATGCTAGCTGTCTTACGATCATGCAATGGCAATGTAGACGTTGTGGCACATGTCATGGTGGTAGTTGCATGGCAATATATCTCAGATTGACTTTGAAAAAGCCATAGTAGGTAGGTATGGTGGCTGTTTTGAGGGAGGCTAATGGTGGTTTTTGTGCACCGGCGAAAGTTGCACGACACTAAGAAGATAGTGATGGTGGAAGGTGAAAGTGCACCTAAACCATGGACTCAACATTAGTCATGAAGAACTCGTATACTTGTTGCAAAAGTTTTATTAGTAATCGAAACAAAGCATTCAACGCATACTCCTAGGGGAAGGGTTCGTACGTATAAACCATCGCGCGATCCGGACCGCCACGCAAAGGATGACAATCAATATACTAATCATGCTCAGATTTCATCACATAGCGGTTCACCATACGTGCATGCTACAGGAATCACTAACTTCAACACAAGTATTTCTAGATCCACAACACCTTACTAGCATGACTTCAATATTACCATAACCACGACTCAAAACTAATTGAGATGAATCAAACTTCTCTAACTATTCAATGCACATGAAGGTGGAAGTTTTCGTATCCCTTTGGATAATTAACCCTTTTGAGGCTACTTTCAAAGCATAGATCAACTACCAAGCGACGCACCGCTGTGCTCTAAAAGATATAAGTGAAGCACATAGAGCAAAAGTATCTAGCTCAAAAGATATAAGTGAAACACATGTGAGCTGAATTGTCTACCGAAGGATATAAGTGAAGCTCGACAAAATCACGTTGAGTGCATGTCTCTCTCTCTAGTTCTGCAGCAAGGATGATTGTGACACACAAAAAAAGACTCCTACGATACAAGACGCTCGAAGCAAAAACACATAACATGTGGTGAATAAAAATATAGCCCCAAGTAACGTTACCGATGGATTGAAGACGAGAGAGGGGATGCCTTCCCGGGGCATCCCCAAGCTTAGGCTTTTATGGCATCCTTTAATCTCTTGGGGTGCCTTGGACATCCCCAAGCTTGAGCTCTTGTCACTCTTTATCTTTTTGTCCATAAGAACTTCACCCAAAACTTGAAAACTTCACAACACGAAACTTAAACAAAAACTCGTGATAACATTAGTACAAGAATGCAAAACCACCACTTCCTTAGGTACTGTAGAAATCTTAAATTCTACTTGTGCTGATGTTGGGTTACTGTACTTTCAATCTTCCATGGCTAATACCCCCCGATACTATCCATAGTTTCATCAAAATAAGCAACCAACACAACAAAAACAGAATCTGTTAACAGCAGACCAGTCTGTAGCAATCTGTATGTTTCGTATACCTGTGGTACTTCAAAACTTCTGAACAATTACGAACGTCTGAATAATTTGCGTAGCAATCAGCAGCAAAAATAATCAACTCAAAATCTCTTACAGAAAAAAAAAATGAAAATTCTTTTCGTGAGCAGAAAGTTTATGTCTTTTCCAGCATGACCAAACGATCATCCTCAAGACTAATCATAACGGTTTTGCTGGGCACAAACGCAAAAAGAAACACAAAAAACACAATCATAACAGAATTATGAAAGTGTGGAAAACACAAAACAGAAAGAAAAATGATAGATTCGTTGGGTTGCCTCCCAACAAGCGCTTTTGTTTAACGCCCTTAGCTAGGCGAAACTGATGGAATCACGTATAGTCATCTTTGGTGCTCAAACCATAGGTAGCACTCATCATAGATTCATAAGGCAATCTTATTTTCTTTCTAGGAAAGTGCTCCATGCCCTTCTTTAAGGGAAATTGAAATCTAATATTCCCTTCCTTCATATCGATGATAGCACCAATAGTCCTTAGGAAAGGTCTACGAAGAATAATGGGACATGAAGGATTGCAATCTATGTCAAGTACAATGAAATCCACGGGTACATAATTCTTATTTGCAACAATAAGAACATCATAGATCCTCCCCATGGGCTTCTTTTAATCTGGAATAGCTTGGTCCATATAGATCTCTCTTTTCTTCTAGCTGGAATTCATGAGTATTCAGCCTTTCTAGTATATCAGCTGGATCAAGCATCTTGTAATCTGGTCTTTCTTGAATCATCAGAACTAAAGTAGCAAATGAGGAATCCAAAGATCTCAGCAGTTTCTTCACAACTTCGTGATTAGTGATGTCTCGAGCTCCCAGTGCTTGCAGTTCATTTGATATGTCAGTGAGGCGATCAAAGGTGTCTTGGCAGCTTTCATTGTCATGTCTCTTGAAGCGATTGAAGAGATTGCGAAGAATATCAACACGAGAGTCACGCTGGGTTGATACTCCTTCATTTACCTTGCACAGTCTTTCCTAGATCAGTGTTGCAAAGCCCAAAGCACTTACTCTTCCAAACTGGCCAGGGCTCAGATGGCCACAGATGATGTTCTTCGCTTGAGAATCGAGTTGCTTGAATTTCTTCACATCAGCCGCAGTGACACTGGCAGAGATGATGGGAACTCCATTTTCCACAATATACTAGAGATCATTATCAATAGCTTGTAAATGCATTTGCATTTTGTTCTTCCAGAAGGGAAAGTTCTTTCCTTCGTAGGTAGGACATGCTGCAGTCACCTTAAACATGCCTGCAGTCGACATAACCAGAACTCCAGGTGGTTAAACCAAAATCACACAGAACAAGGGAGTACCTTGCTCTGATACCAATTGAAAGTGCGTTATATCGACTAGAGGGGGGTGAATAGGAGATTTTTAGAATTTCATCACTGAGGAAATTCCTCACTGATGGCTAACTTACAGCGGAAACAGTAAAGGATCAGACGTGCAAACGTTCACAACAGCAGTATTACAGAGTGAAGAATGTGAAAGCAGATTGCACAGTAAGTAGGCACGCAGAATACAGATGATGATTAACTATCGTGAAGAATTTGGGGTTGAGGAAATTCAGAGAAAGTCTTCAGCAAATTCTTCAAACAGTCACATTGAAAGTCATCAACACACAATACAAGAAAAGTAAAGAGTTGAGGAATTAGAACCCGTTTCTCAGTGAAGACTGTTGTTGATGACCCGGTTCCAACTGTTGTGAGAGTTGTACATCTGGTTTGGAGCGGCTTGGTATTGAAACAAAAGGACACCTAGTACTGGGACACACAGTCCCTACCGTATTCTCCTTGAGCTAAGGACACACAGTCCTTGCCCAACACTCGTGGTAAGTCTTCAGGGCAGACTTCCAAACCCTCACAAACTCGGTCACCCGGCGATCCACAATTGACTGCTGGAAAGCTCTAGACCATGACGCCTAACCGTCTGGAGGATGCATAGTCCTCAAAGGTAAAAGGCTTCAGTCCCACACAGGAACAACTTCTTCAGTGATGCTCAATCACTAGGTTTGGTTTGTGGTTTCGATGGGTGGTGTATTTCCTCACTGATGATTTACTCTCGAAAGCTCTGAGGAATTTGGGTTGCTCTTATGACAAGTGTCAGTTTCTAACGGAGCAGCCAACCAACTAGTGGTTGTGGGGGGTGGTTATTTATAGCCTGGGAGCATCCCGACATGATTTGACACTAATGCCCTTAAATAATATGGCCATTGGAGTGGATAAGACCAATAACTTGGCGTGGTTATCGAAACGGTCGGAACCCTCAACTATGAGAGTCCTCATGTCACTCATGTTCCTCACTTGAGGCTTTTGATAGGATTAGACTTGGGTTGAGCATCATGAGGAAATTCATTCCATAGTGTAACTTTGACCCCCTTTAACAGTACAATGTTCCTATTACTCAAATGCGAAGAAAGTAAAACATAAATTATAAATCTTCACGCTTCAAATTCTTCAGAATGATTTTATTCAGGAACCACCGGACTTCTCAATATCAGAATCTTCATGAGGATTATTAATTTCATCGCAGATTCCTCACGATTCATTTCTTCAACTTCAGACCAATTTCTTCAACTGAAGACATATATTTTTAGGGGTCGATATTCTTCAAATATCTCAAACTCCTCAATGACTTATAGATCCTATGTACACTCACAAACACATTAGATACTTAACCTATAAGTCTTCAAACCACCAACATCACTAAGGGGCACTAGATGCACTTACAATCTCCCCCTTTTTGGTGGTTGATGACAATTAGGTTAAGTCTTCAACAGGGATTAAAAATATGAAGTGTAAATACTCATTTGAGGAATTTGAAAGCAAGATTCACAGAGTCCCCCTAAAGATGTGCATATCTTGAGGATTTTGCTTTTCACAGCAAATGCACATTGATGATTTATATCATGGAGATCTCCCCCTGAGTCTTGTAAATCATGCATACATATAACATATCATATGAAGAGAATGAAGATGCATGATGGCAAATGGTATCTAACGAGTTTCAGCATGCGTGCATTAAAACTTGGGGAATAAGCATGCGAAGAAAAACGTTCAAAAGCGTTAGAGTACCATCGGGCTTAAGTTACAACTCATTACATAAAAACTTCAGAAGAGCCAAGAGTTTGTAACTTAGTATAGTTTATAAGCCCCAAAAATATCCCGCTTGAAGACTAACTCTCGAGTTTCTCCCCCTTTGTCATCAAGTGACAAAAAGGGACAAACTGAGGACTATCGCCCGTGAAGACTTCATTTCTTAGCGGTCGAGGAAGAGCCGTGATGCTTCTTGGGAGTAGTCTTCTTCCTGGGTCCGGTTGTAGTGTCGAGCTATTCTTCATCATATTCAGCAGTGCGGAATGAAGAAAAGGATCTGTCTTCAAGGTCTGGCACTGGAATGGGCCTGAACTTCTTCTTGGGAGGCCACGACCAGTCCAAGTCTCGCTCAAAGTCCATTTCTTCAAGCTCAGTCTGTGTCTTCAGATGTGCAAGTGTAGCCCAGGTGCGATCGAAAACCTCATGCAGATAGTGATGGTTAATCTTCACGTTGTTCCGTGTTTCAGTGAGGGTTTTCACAATGGAACCAAACTGGTGTTTGACCCATTTGTGGTTGCGATCCACCTTCTGGTGAAGACTGAGAAGGAGCTCTCTGGTATTCAGCACGCGAGGAGGAACTGGGCTTGCTGGACGAGTCTCAGTATCGTCCCATAAAGAATATGCTTCTGGCTCTCTGAACTGGCCATCAAGGGGCCTGCTACCTTCTTCAATCACAGATTTTCCTTTTCCTTCAATGGGCTCGAAAGTCTTCTTGTTTACCCGAATAGGAGGCATATAACCAACATGGTTTTGACAATCAGCGTGAAAGTTGATGCTTGTTCTTGTCCTGATGAATCTCATGATCCACGGGGCATATATCTTGTGATCAAAGAGGCACATGGCATTGTCGGCCAAAGTCCTCAAGAAGAAATCATGGATATTTATAGGAATACCGTGAATGATGTTGAAGAGGATATTCTTCATGAGGCCGACAACATCTTCTTCATCGTCATGGCCTTTTTTTTGACCGGCTACTGTAGGGAAAACACCCCACAGCCATTTTCCTTTATTCTCATCTATGAAAGCTTTATGTACAAGAGGAGTTTTAGAATGTACAAGGGGGAGCAAAGGATTACAAACCTCAAGGAGGCAAAAAGGAAATCCATTTAAGGAGATCATCCCTGAAACTAGCCTTAATTCTATGAGCTAACAGAGAAATGTCATGAATAAATCCAGATCTCCATTTCCTAAACTTTGGCTGCTCCTGGTTGAAGACTTTTGCATTTCTGATAGTCCAGATGTTCCAACAGGCAGTGAAAACTACTTCAGCAAAGAAAGGGTTATGGAAGTCCTTTCTAGCCCCAACAGTAGCACTCCACATAGATGAACCCTGCCAATTGATTTGTAGGTAATTCCAGACCCGGGTGCTGAAAAGGCAGTTGAAGAATAAATGATCTCTGTCTTCCTTGACTCGGGCGTGGCATAGAACACAAAGGTTAGAATCAGAGACCTTCCAGTGACGCCTTTCCAGCATGTCTTGAGTGTTCAGCCTGTCCATGATGAGCATCCAGGCAAACATCTTAATCTTCATAGTACAGCAGCTTCTCCAGATCCAGTTGAGTAAAGGGTTGGATATAATACTGCTATGAACCTGAGCATAGTATCTCTTAGCTGTGTAGACCTTAGCATCCTTTCCCCATACCCATCTGTCAGAGACCTGATGATCAAGGTCCAGGTCCAGAAGCAAAGATTGGACCGAAATCAGTTCCTGATAAGCTTGAGCAGACAGTGGTAGGTGAAACATGGAGAGCATGCTGTCATCATAAAAAGCAGTAAAGACCTCTTGAGTTGTGCAGAAAGGGTCAGCCACAAAGGAGAACAGTCTTTGGAATCAGGCCGGTAGTGGCATAATGGAGTTGCCAATCAACCAGCAGTCAGACCAAAACAGGAAGGAATCACCCTTGTTCGGCAGAACATAGGTAACTGATCTGAATTTGTCAAGCCGTTTACAGATATCCTTCCACCAAAAGGAACCACAAAGTGCAGTGCCCTGAGGTATAGTGTTATGATAGTAAGTGTTCCAAATCAGATGAACCCAAGGGATATCAGCATGATTGAGGAATTTATCAGCATGTTTGAGCAGGAGTGCTTCATTCTGAACTGCTAGGTTCATAATCCCTAGCCCCCCTCTATTTTTAGGCCTACACACCAGAGGCCAAGCGGCAAGAGAGGGTGCATGATCATTCCCATTTCTTCTCCATAGACATTGCCTTTGAATCCTCTCCAATTGCTTCAGTATACCTGGTGGAATATCCAGACTGCATGGAAAGAAGATAGGTACAGAAGACAGAGCTGAGTTTAAATACTGCAGCCTTCCCCCCTGAGCAAGAAAAGAGGAACTAGCACTGAGTCTTCTTTCCATGTTATCAACCAGAGGCATGAGATCAATGATTCTAGGCTTAGTTGTCCCAACAGGCAGTCCAAGATATGTGAAGGGTAAAGAACCCACTTTGCAACCAATGGAGTCTGCCAGATCCTGTAGATGCTGAGGAGAAGTGTTGACAGGTAGAAGTGCAGATTTGTGGTAATTTACCTGTAAACCACTGGACTGGGAGAAAAGTAAGAGCATTTTCTTGAACTGCAACAACTGGGATTTATCAGCAGGTAGGATGATAAGAGTATCATCAGCATATTGCACTATAGGGTAATCCTTATCATGACAAGGTATAGGCAGATGTATCAGCCCCTCCACCAGCAGTTGGTTAACCAGAGTTTGTAGAAAATCAGCAGCTATAGCAAAAAGCAGTGGAGGATCTCCCTGCCTGACACCTTTCTTGCACATGAACTTCTTTCCAGGCACACCATTGATCAGCACTGAAGATGATCCAGAAGTGAGTAGCTGCCTAACCCAAAGGATCCATCTGGCATTGAAGCCCTTGTGCTTAAGAATCTGGAAGATGAACTCATGCTCCACAGAATCAAATGCCTTTTCAAAATCCAGCTTAAGAATAACTATAGGCTTCTTGGATTGATGACATTGGTGCAGGTACTCAAGAGTCCATCCCACACAATCTTGAATGGTCCTAGATTTGATAAAACCATACTGATTCTTGTGAAGACACTTCACAATCTGCAACTGTAGCCTGTTAGCAAGCATTTTTGACAGAAATTTGAGACCCATTCCAGTAAGTGATATTGGTCTGTAATCTCCCACATGTTTAGGTGATCTCTTCTTTGGAATGAGTGTAATATAAGAAGAATTCATGTTTACAATCTGGGCCTGTCTAGCATGGAAATCGGCAGCAAGTTGGTAAAACTCAGGGGAGATAATGTGCCAGCATTTCTTGAAAAAAAGACCATTGAAACCATCAGGCCCTGGAGCTTTGTCAATGGGCATATTCTGCACAGTCTTGTCCATTTCAGACTTAGAAAATGGTTCTGTGAGAATGTCTAGACCCTCCACCTCAGTCAGCAGGGATTGTAAGTCAAATGCCATGTTAATTCCAAGATAAGTTCCCATTCTATCCTTGAAAGATGCCCAAAAATATGCAGCAATTTGATCATGATCAGAGATGGTAGAACCATCATTTAGCTTGAGAGATGCAATGGAATTCCTCCTATATCTCTCAGTGGCCATAGCATGGAAGAACTTAGTGTTCTCCTCACCAACCTTAACAAATCTGATAGTGGCTCTCTTCTTCCAGTACAAGCACTGAAGATGCAGAAGATGTTCCAAATGTAATTTGACAATTTTCCTGAAGTTAGCTTCTGGTCTGAACAGTGACCTCAACTCCTCAAGCTCATCCAAGCATAGCACCACTTGATTACATCTGGAAATAAAAAAATTTAACTGTGACAGGGATGTCTGCCATTTCTTCAAAGCCTGCCGAAGATGCTTCATCTTATCCATAATAACAGCAGAAATGTGTGTCTTTCTTGAAGGAATGAGCCAGGATTGATGTACACATTCCATGAAGCCCTCCATTTCAACCCAGTAATTTTCAAAGCGAAATAGGTTGCATTTAGAGATGGAAGTGTTAACAGTGACCACACAGGGAACATGATCAGAAGCAGTCTTTGCCAGGGGTAGCACTTGAGTAAGGGGATATGAGGAGATCCAGTTGGTTGATGTAAAAAACCAGTCAAGCTGCTCCAGAAGAGGGGTATCCTGCATATTGGACCAAGTGTAAGATCTACCTTTAATGGGAAGTTCCAGCAATCCCAGATGCCCAATAATTTCGTTGAAGATGAACATGTCATTCACATCAGCCCCAGGAAGGTTTCTGTTGTCAGGAGATCTAATGAAATTAAAATCTCCAAGAAGCAACCAATTAGCCCAGTGGGAATATCAAGATTGTAAAGCCAGCTCACAAAAAGATCTCGAGCCTCTCCTTGACATGGCCCATAGACATTAACTAAAGTCCATGATTCACCCGTGTGATTTCAGGTAAATGAGATGATCAATCCGTATGGTGTGCATTCCACTAATTGACCAGTGAGAATGGAAGAGTTCCAAAGGGTGATAAGCCCTCCTGATGCACCCCTGGAAGGAGAGTAAGCAAACTGATCAAAGCGTTTGGGGCAGAAACCTTTAACTACGCGAAACTCAATGGACTGCATTTTTGTTTCCTGCAAGCAGACCACAGCAGCTAGGCTCTCATCAATCTTGTTACGGACCGCCCGCTGCCTATGATCCGAATTTAGGCCACGCACATTCCAACACAGCACACGCCAACTTCTCGTGGAACAACTATCCATTGCAGATCATATATATAGCAAAAGCAAGGCTATGTAATAGCCAGTGCAACCAAGGTTCCGAAAACCAAAAGACAGCGCAAGCAGAAGTTTGACGGTAAATAGGACCAGTATAGTAACAGATAAACATAGATGGATTAAACATCAGAAGACGATGGCGCAGAATCAGCAGGATCTTCCATAAGTCGATCCACCGTGAGATTCTCAAGGGCTATGCCGAGTGACTGTCCCACCTCCTGAATCACTGGGATAGGAGTGGCAGGAGGTACTTGAACATCCTCAGTCTCCTGTGATGTAGAGGACATTGGCTTGGCCTTGGGCTTCCTCTTCTTGGGGACATGTGCAGGCAGCTCTTGCAGGATTGGCTTGAAGCCGTCACACTTGATGGAGCCGCGAGTACACCGTCGTACCGAGGAATCAACAACTGGAGTGGCCTTCTTGCAGGTCCCCTTCTTGGATGGAGCAGGAGAACGAAAAGATAAGTCTTCTGATGATGAAGAAGGACTAAGGGGTATTACCTCCTGCGGTGGGAGAGAGGCACTTTCAGGCTCCGACACGGAAGGTCCTGGAGCGTCAGTGTCGAAAGCCACATCCCAGGATCGCTTGGGGATCATAATGGGCTCGAGAATTGGCAGCTGTAGTTGACGAGGTACGTGCATAGCAGCAGCAGGCCCCATAAGAGCATCAAAGGTGCGTGCCCAGGACATTACAGGCGGCAGAGGAGGCCCATACATAACCCTAGCAGCCCCAACAAAGAGGTTGCCAGTCTGAGTGGGTGGAGGGGGTTTGTAGAGAACAATTGCCAGAGGATTGTCATCATGCAGCTCTTCCATCACAGGCACCTCATCCTCTGGCTCAGCATCATTGTCCGGGGCAGCCAATGGTTAGTCAGCATCAGGAGCATCAGCATCAGGGGCTTCAGGATCAGCCAGCGGTGGTTCTTGAGCAGCAGGTTCCGCCTCCATGTCACCCTGCGGCAGATTGTCAAGGTCCACCAACTCGTGAACCGAATCCGAAGAAGAGGGACTCGGCTGATCAATCACCATAGATTCTTGGACCTGAACAGGATCAGCAGCAGGTGCTGCCGGGGCCGCTTTAGGTTCCCAACCTCCTCCCTCAGCAGCAGCAGGCGGCTGACCCCAGCCTCCATCATCAGCAGCAGCAGGCGGCTGTCCCCAGCCTCCGTCATCAGCAGCACCAGCAGCAGGCCGTGGGTCTCCAGGTGCCAGCAGTACCGCATTCCAGCCCAGTGCAGGATATGGGGGCAGAGCAAATTGCAGATTGTCATGAACCAGATGTCCAGGGAGTGGATGAGGGTTTCCATTGAGGGGCATGGGATCCTCATCATTAGGTAGAATCTCCGCAGCTGCCGCACCCAGAATGTACACTGGAGCAGACCAGGAAACCTTGGCGCCACCCCAAGCAGCATATTCAGAAAAGTTGATACTGGGAGGTACCAGCCGATCATCTGGGAACACAGCAAACACAATAGAGCGAACCAAATATGGATCATCACTGACCCAATGGTGAAACTCCCCAAAGGTGTTGACAGCAGCCCGGAGATCTTCAGTATTACGAAAATCCAACGGGACCCCCAAAAGCATGAGACAGCCCTGACGAAAACCCTCTTGGCCACGGAACCCAAGACCCTGATCATGACGCATGAAACGCACAACAGAGTTATGAGCAACTGGCTGCGGAACCATGTGGACTGCAGCATAGCTCTCTGCAGCGTCTCGGAGCTCAAACAATCCAACACCCTCAATCCAAGGTTGAGCAGACCGAACATGCAACCCTTGATGTAGAAGAAGAACAACAACTTCTTGCCGTACCTGAATCACATCTTCAGCCGGCGGCGCTGGGTGGACGTCAGCGATGACAAAGCGCTCATGACGTCTGGTGATGGGGACCGCAGGCGTGGTGTAGGTCCGAGGCAGCCGGTCGGGTCCTCCATCGATGATATTGTGACCAGGCGGGAGGAAGAACTCGGGATCAAGCTCAAAGTTCGCCATTGCGGGAGGCGGTGGCGGAGTGACCGGTGGTGTCTCAGAGGGGGTTTGAGGAGGCGACAGCGATGAGACAGGACGGAACTGTGTCGCATGGGTTGCTGTTTCGCCGAGAGTATCAGCAGTTCCCGAGATATCAGCGACAGGGGAGGTGGTGGGTCTCTTACAGTTCCAAGTAAGACAATTATTACGCATAAAAGAGGCTCCTCTAGATCATGCGGGGCCCACCGTGTTGTCAGAGCATCCAGGCGAAGCCGTACAGTTCGCAGCTAGATGGCCCCGAGCATTGCAAATAGAGCAAGAAAAGATATCCTCAACCATGCTATTAATGAGTTCGTGAAAGGCCAGATGGGCCTCCTGAGAGGAAGGAATATCCATCGGGCGATTAGGCTCGGGCCCAGAGAAAGAAATAACCTCAGCAGGCTCATTAATGAGAGAGGAAATTGGCCCAGAATCCAAACTTGCCACAGAAAATTGATTCTCATCATTCGAAATACCATGAATCTCGGCTGGATCAGATGTAGCTCCTTGTTGCACGGGAGAAGTTCCGATTAATTTGGAAGTTTGAAAATCCTCGCCGGAAGATCCGGGCAAAGAAACTTGGCAAGAAACTGTCCCAAACGTAATATGCGGCGTGGCTGTCGTCCACCGGAGTTCTGCCGGCGGTGGTGCGGAGATGATGACACGTTCAGGGGAAGGCACCGAATAACCAGCCTGTTCAAGCGTGACTAACTCATCATGGGAAACAGGATATCTGTAGCCCTTGCAAACCTCATATTGCTGAAGGGATGCAAAAGTCAGCTTCTTACGAACAGAAGATCCAGATTTAACAGAAGACTTGAGAGGTCTGGAATGCATGGCCATCAGACCTAAAGAGGCTCTCCTCTTAGAAGGGCTCACAATAATCCACTCAGCATCACATTGCTTCTTCCACAGAGCAAATTCCCGACGCCAATTGGGACCTCCATGTCCCCATAGATGGAAGAAGCACTTAAAACTTGAACACTTGAAAGAACGCAAATCCAGAATATGAAAACCAACTTGCATGTAGGAGACCTTGAAGGAGAAAACCGAATCTATGACTTGAGAGACACGAAACTCAATAGCCGATCCTCCAATCACCGATTCCAGAGCTGCAGCGACTGTGTCACGCGAAAGAGAGAACACGTGACGACCAAAGGAAATCACCATGATGAAAGGGCAGTGGTGCTTCATAGGATGCACCGTAATACCCGAGTGGCGATAAACCTCATTAGAGAAAGCCAAACCATGCGAGAAATCCAGATCCAACGAGAGGAGGGTCGGGAAGGTTCACCTGAGCAGAGGAGTGGCGAGGATGGAGGATATGCCGGCTCGAGTTCCAGATCGCCATTGGGTCGCCGCCGTGGGAGGTGGGAGGAGGGAGACGCCATTGTCCCTGAACACGCTTATTACATCAGCTGGTACTTCATGTTGAGGAGATGATGCTTGTTCTGGTTGAGCCTCAGGCTGAGGAATTTCCACTTCTTTCTCATTTGGAGGAGTTGGATCAGCCTGTTCCTCATCTTGAGGAGTCTTCTCAGAATGTACAATTTCATCAGCATGAGGATATTCAGCTTGTTTTTCCTCAGCTGGTCTTGTGGCAGAAGCAGTTTCATCAGCTGGTGCAGCTGATGCTTGAGCAGTCTCTTTCTGAGGAATAAGAGGTTGAGGACTGTCGTCAATCTGAATTTCCTCATCAGTGTGTTCCTCAGAGGCGACATCCTGCATTTCCTCAGATGGCCTTGTAGCTGGGTCATCAATGACGACCATCTCATAGGAAGGGGCGACATTGAGAGGCACTGGGTCCAGAGGAGCAGTTTCTTCAATTTCTTTGAGGCGCTTTGCCTCTATCTCTTCTACTGTTGAGGAAGCTTTTCTCTTCTTGGCTTTCTTTTCAGCAGCCCTTGTTTTCTTTACGTCTGATGCAGACGGAATGATCTTCTTCACCTTCGAAGCTTTTGGTGAAGGTGTTCTTTCTTCAAATTCTTCAGCTGGTAGTGAGGAACCAGCTGGTAGTGAGTCATCAGCCTGCTTTGATGAAGCAGTTGGATCAGGAGCAGTCTCATCAGTGGCAGCAATTTCATCAGTAGCAGTTTCCGCGATGATTTCTTCAATGGCCGGTTCATCAACACGGTGCTCTTGGTGTTCTTCCTCAACTTGAGGAGTTTCCTCCTCATCAGGAGATGCATCTTCTGGCTGCTCAACCAAGGGCTGAGGAGTTGGTGCTGGGGGTGCGGTTCTCTTGTTGTAGTCATTAACAACATTAGTGGCTAGCTTGATGAAATTGCTCTTGATGCTTTTGTGATCTGACAGCTTGACGTACTTGTCAGTCTGTACTTGCAGCTCTGCCTGGGTTGACACCAGTGCATTAGGAGTCAGTTTGAGGAGATTCTGCCTGAGGAATTTCTCCTTTTTGGCCTTTGCAACATTTGCCTGCCTGGCCTGCTGTTCTTTCCACTTGGCTTCATTTATGAAGGTGGCCACCATGTGGCTGATGCCAGGAGGAAGCTTCAGATCATCAATAGGAGTGTTTGGATCCTCATACCAGATATTGATGTAGTCAAGGAGGACCTTGGGGTCCATGGCCAGAGGAATAGCACTGCCTGATGCTTGTGCTACCCTTTCCTTCTTGTTTCTGATGATGGCTTGCAGGGTTTCATCATCATATTCATCACTTCCCTCTGATGCAGATGGGACTGTGATGATTTTGCTGGGGCTGGGCAGAGGTGCACGTTCAGCAGTTGTCAAAGTCTTCACAAGAGGTGTTGAAGACTTTGTCTCCGAGCTAGTTGCAGCTGGGAGTGAGGAGCTGGAGCTGGCGGTCGTAGGCTTCATGACATGCTTCGGTACTGGTTTCTCTAGGGGCTTTGGAGTTGGAGCTGAGGATTTTGATACTGAGGAGATTGGTGCTGAGGGCTTTGGCGCTGATGGTTTTGGTGTTGAAGGTTTTGGTAATGAGGGTTTTGGTGCTGAGGGTTTTGTGACAGAAGCCTGAGCAGACTTCTCTTGAGGCTTTGGAGCCTTTGGCTTTGATGGCGCAGACTGCATTTGAGGAATTTCTGAGCCTGAGGTTTCTGCAGCTGAGGAATGAGCAGCACCGGAGGCAGCAACTGAGGATTCATTGAATTTCCTCACTGCAGCTTCTGCTTGCCTCTTGAGCTTGGCCAGATGCTTTTCCTTTTCATCTCGATAGTCATCAATGGTCCTGAGGCTTGATGGATGTGCTACTTGATGATCCTCAAGTGGGGCCCTTCTGCCAGGAGGCTTCAAAGCGAATTTCTTCGCATATTTGGGAGTCACAAACCTGTACTCCTTCCATTCCTTCGCCCATCGGCGTTCAATCTTCTACAGCCGTATTTTTCTCTTGGCCATTGTCTCATGTTCATCAGGCGTGCAATAGTCCAAGTAAATGTCCTCAGGGATATCGATAGTTGTGTTTAGCTCAAGCTTCTTTACTCCCTTCTGTTTTCTGTCTTCCTCCATTTTCTTCAGTTGAGGATTTTGCTGATGATTTTGAACTCTTGAGGATTCTGATGAGTCTTGAAGAGTTTCTTCCAGAAATGCTGCAAATGAGTTAATGTGATGAGAACCAAGAGATTCATCAGCTGACATGTGTGTACCTGTGAACAGAGTATGGTTGCGAGGAATTTGGAGAGGTCATATGCGTTCTCAGATTGGAGGAAAATGAAAAAGTTTGATAGTTTGAGGAATATAACCAGTGGTTGTGGAATTTGCCTAAGCATACTGTTCTTGGGTTCCAAAGTTGTACAGATCCGAAAATTCGCACAATTGAGGAATCTCGTGATACTCTTAGATGCTTAGCATAGTTCATCAATGATTGTGGTGATATGCAGTGTTTGAGGAATCATGTGCGCATCGTATCTTGAGGAAAAACAGATTTCACATAGAAGAAGTAAAATTTTAGATCTAATCTGCTGTAAAAATGGGATATATTTACCCTGGAAGGTGCGTACGAAGAACACAGAAATTCGTGTTGGAGAGGCTCTTCGTTCGAGTGTCCAATGCACCCTAACTCGGCGATAGAGGACGTCTACGGCGGCGGCGGACGAAGATGATCCGACTCCGGCGTGGTTCTTGCGACGAGGAGGTCGAGGAAGTGAAGCTCTTCCTCACCGGCGACGAGACTACCAGCGGTGGCGCTAGGGTTCGGTGGAGTGTGCTGTGGCAGGAGAGCGATGAGGCGAAGAAGAGGATACCGAGGGGGATAAGGACATATTTATAGCCCAAAAGTTACTGTTTGGCGCAAAAATGTCGGACCAAATAGCCCCTGCCTCTATGTCTCTGCAGGACACGTGTAGCTCCCGTACGATGCGGTGGAGATAGTGGAGATCGTGGTTATCCAATCGTGGGAAGTGGGGGTTCAGTTACTGTGTCTTTAAAGAAACAATTTTTGAAGATTTGAGGATTTTCGTTACAAAATCATCAGCTGACAAGGACGCAGTGAGGATTTTGAACAAAGTTTCAAATAGAACGCATATGAAGAATTGAATAGACTGGATAAGTATAGCATAGAGGGAAAGTAGGGTCCGATCACATTCACTTAGCAGAAACATCAACTTGAAGAACTAGCCATAAGTGAATGCTGTTGAGGACTAGAAATCACAGTCTACCTAGTCAAATGAAAGTCATCAAGTGTATTTGAAGATTTTGTAATAAATCATCACAATGAAGAACAGTTGTTTTGAAGAAAAACACATTGTGAGGAAATTGATCATTTGATGAAAAACATCTTGAGGAATTTCACATAGGGCGGTGGCGTTACCCAGCATATAAGAATGTTGATTACAAACGCCGCGTACAATTGTCGTAGGGCCCTGAGAATCAATTTCTTCGTTAATTTCTTCACATTCAGAGTGACATTCTTCATCAGTTGAAGAAAATCGATTCATCATGTGTTGCACATCTAAGTCATCAACTTTGCATAAGTGTTAGGATGTGTGCATGTTTTTACAAAACATTTGAAGATTCTAAGATATTTAGCTCACACCGCAACTTGCAAAACCTTTTCTCATCCAAGGGCTTAGTGAAGATATCTGCCAGTTGATCATCAGTCTTCACATGGTCGATGAGGATATTGCCCTTGAGGACATGGTCCTGAAGAAAATGATGATGAATCTGGATGTGCTTTGTCTTCGAGTGTTGTACTGGGTTGTATGCAATCTTGATAGCACTCTCATTGTCACAGTAGAGAGGTACATTCTTCATGTTGATGCCGTAATCCTTGAGGGTTTGCTTCATCCATAGCAATTGAGCACAGCAAGAACTAGCAGCAATGTACTCAGCTTCGGCAGTGGAGAGTGATACGCAGTTCTGCTTCTTTGAGGACCAGCAAACAATGATCTTCCGAGGAAATGGCATGTGCCAGAAGTTGACTTGCGATCCACACGGTCACCAGCATAGTCAGAATCAGAATACCCTACCAGATGAAGATTGGAGCCCTTGGGATACCATAATCCTAGTGTTGGTGTGTGAGCTAAGTATCAAAGAATATGTTTCACAGCCTTATGGTGTGATTCCTTCGGTTTTGCTTGAAAACGTTCACACATGCAAACACTAAGCATTATATCTGGCCTAGATGCACATAGATACAATAAAGAGCCAATCATAGAACGGTATACCTGCTGATCGAAATCTTTACCATTTTCATCAGTGCCGAGGTGGCCGTTGGTAGGCATTGGAGTCTTGGCACCTTTGCATTCGTGCATGTCGAATTTCCTCAGAACATCCTTGAGGTATTTCTCCTGTGATATGAAGACTCCATTGCTTTGTTGACGAATTTGAAGACCTAAGAAGAATTTCAGCTCCCCCATGGACATCTGATATTCCTCACTCATCATGTAGGAAAATTCATCACTCTATCTTTTGTCAGTACAATATAATATCATCGACATATATTTGACACACAAATAGCTCATTATCATAGGATTTAGTGAAAAGAGTTGGATCGAGTGAACCAGGTTAGAAGCCTTTCTTCATGAGGAATTCCTTCAATGTATGATACCATGCCCGAGGAGCTTGCTTGAGGCCATACAGAGCCTTTTTGAGTCTGAAGACTTTGTCTGGATTCTTTGGATCCTCAAAACCTGGGGGCTGAGCAACATATACTTCTTCCTCAAGCTTACCATTGAGGAATGCACTTTTCACATCCATTTGATATAAGGTGATGTTATGATGATTAGCATAAGCAAGTAATATTCGAATAGCTTCAAGTCTAGCAACAGGTGCAAAAGTTTCATCGAAATCTATTCCTTCAACCTGGGTGTAGCCTTGGGCTACAAGTCGTGCCTTGATCCTCACCACTTGACCGTCCTCATCTTGCTTGTTTCGGAAAATCCACTTGGTGCCGATGATGTTGTGCTTGCGAGGATCTGGTCGTTTGACGAGCTCCCATACGTCATTCAGCTTGAATTGAAGAAGTTCGTCTTGCATAGCTTGGATCCACTCCGGTTCCAGAAAAGCCTCAGCAACTTTTGAGGGTTCTGTGATGGATACAAAAGAAAAGTGCCCACAAAAGTTAACTAAGTGTGAAGCTTTTGAGCGAGTGAGAGGACCTGGCGCGTTGATGTTATTGAGGATTTTGTCAAGTTCTACTTCGTTTGCAATCCTCGGATGAGCTGGTTGAGGATTTTGTCTGGGCTGAGGAAGTGGTGCTGATGCAATTTCCTCAGGAGCATCTTCTTGGTTTTTATCAGCGATGGGGATCGTTTCTTCATCAATTTCCTCAGATGGGACAATGTCTTCAGTAGGCTTGAGCTTTATTGCTTCCTCAGGAGACAGCTTATCTGGATCAGAAGGCAATTGCTCTCTTTGCGAGCCATTAGTTTCATCGAACCGCACATCTACAGTCTCAACAACTTTGTTGTGATAGTTGTTGAAGACTCTGTAAGTGTGCGAGTCCTTTCCATAACCGAGCATAAAACCTTCATGTTCCTTAGGTGCAAATTTTGAGCTATGGTGAGGATCTCTAATCCAGCATTTTGCACCGAAGACTTTGAAATAACTTACATTGGGTTTCTTGTCAGTGAGGAGTTCATATGAGGTTTTCTTGAGGAATTTGTGAAGATATACCCTGTTGATGATATGGCATGCAGTGTTGATTGATTCAGGCCAAAAGCGACGAGGAGTCTCATATTCTTCAAGCATGGTTCTCGCCATTTCAACCAGAGTCATGTTCTTCCTTTCGAGGACACCATTCTGCTAAGGAGTATAAGGAGCAGACAATTCGTGAGTAATACCAAGTTCATCAAGATAATCATCAAGACCAGTGTTTTTGAACTCGGTTCCATTATCACTCCTGATATGTTTGATCTTGATGCCAAAGTTCGTCGAGGCCCTTGAAGAAAATCGTTTGAAGATTTCCTACACTTCAGTTTTATACACTATGATATGCACCCAAGTGTATTTGGAATAATCATCAACTATGACGAAGCCCTCTAAAGAATAAAGATCACATTTTAAAGAAATTAAATGGGGCAAGTTTAACTATAAAATATTTCTCTTTAAACTTTTAAAATAAAAAAGAAAATTGTTAAATCAAAAATCCAAGTCTCACAATATTTTTCAAAAGCTTCTATGTGGAGGGGAAGAATCTGAGAATTTAAAGAAAAGGGTGGTTATCACACCAACAGAAAATCCAGAAATTAAATATTTAACTAGTCGTCAACCCGTGCATCCGCACGGGCTAGCATTATACATAACTACACTTGGTAAAAGTTCATTGGAAGACCCTGACTCTACTTGCAATTTTTGGGAAAAGGAAATATGCATAGAAAAATCAAGTTTACTCAAATTTAAATAGTATTACTTTAATCCTTCATAATTATCCAATAAAATGCATCTAGGGAATTTTAAAACATTCTTGTGTTCTATTATGCTCAATTAAAAGTGGATAAATTGTGTTTTGATTTGTCTATTATATAATGAGGTGTGTGAAACTAACAATCAATGTATGAAAAGAGTGGTTCAAAGAAACACTAATCCAGACAAAATGGTGTAGGGGGAAATTGGAGCATGAGAATCCACGATGACAAACCCAGGCTTAGTATTTTTGGTTTTACTAATAGCTCGGATGTTTGGTTTTACTAATAGCTCGGATGTTCATTGATGTAACTTCTCCGTGTGGAATCAAACGTGTATAGAGGAATTCAAAGGGGTCGATTTATATGAGAAACTTGATTATATAAGTGACCTAAACTCTAGTGACTTGGAGAACAAATAAAAGCGATCTAGTATGCTAAATCTAGACTTTAAATGTGTGGTCACTGAGGTCTACCAACTTCAACCAGTTATGTTATGTTTCAAAAGTTTTATCCATTGAATAGTGTCTAAGAAGTCCTCTAGAAATATGGTTTAGAAATAAACATGTATGTGTGAAGATTCAACCAAAGAATTTTCTTGGTAAGTTGAAAACATAGATAGGAAAACAACTACATTTACGTGATGTCGAAATCTCCATGTCCCAAAATGTATCAACCGATAGTTAAGTTTAGAAGCATCTTATAATTAATTATGTGATAATTATTTGATGAACATACATGTGAAACAGTCCGAGCAAGTTCGTGTGTTTTACATCCATAGAATACAGAATGAAATAGTTCATAATATTTAACATGATACATGTGCACGGACTCACGTCTAAAAGCAAAAAAATAAGAATAAAAAAATAAATAGAATACATAATGCAAAACAATGTTTTTTTCTCAAAATATCAAAAGAGTGGTGCGATAAAGCAAACCTCTGATCGGGCAAATATTCACATGATTGAGGCTATCCATTATTATGACGCTGATTCGAATATACTTGCCAGGCTGAAAATCTAATTATTGGCATGTAAATAGGAAGCTAAATGCTGAAGCATGTACAGAGCAAACAATACCGACAGTGTTGCAGGCCCTATCATCTCTCATCGACGATTACTTTGCACCGAGAGCACTCTCACAGTCTTCAAATTGGCCACATTATTTATGGCCGTTCATGTAGTCATGGACATGCACATGCATGCTAGCTTGATTCAACCAAGCACGTCTCAAGGCTATGCCAAAGAATTTTTTACATTGTGTGCGTGTGTTTTCCCAAACAGACAGAAGGGATTAGCATAATATACCTCCGTCTCATAGCGGAATCGATCCAGCAGCTGTATATTTTCAGCTGATGTCAACACAAATAGGCTAGGAAATAATCAAGCAAACCTGTCAGTAGGTATCTGCTGCAGCTTTTCATCTCCTCCCAACACTGATTGGCAAGGAAGTAATCTAGCTAGCTGCATAAGTCCGCTGCCTTAACCTATCTCTTTTAGCTTGAGATAGATAACGGATTTTTCCCATGGAAGAAGAGATACATGTTGGAGTATTTTTTTCATGGGAGAAGAGAGAGTTGATGAGAAGGAATAGATCTTGGAGAATAGTTAGTTACAAATCATGGAGATTGAGGCCGTAGAGCTCTAGGTAGGTCGAGATCGAGATGTGAGTTTTTCTACTTCTACTGATCCAGACGTGAAAAGAGGCGTGGAGTTGTAGATAGATTGGGATTGATTTTTTTTACTTTTATTTTTTTACGAACCAAATATTATGGGCCTTGAGTATTTTATCTGGGAGTGTTTTACTTCTATTTTTCAATCCAAAAAAGATTACGGGCCTTGAATTTTTACTGAAAGTTTTTATGGTTTTGAGAGAGAGAGAGAGGTACGTTATGGGCCTTGACTTTTTTCCTTGATGATTTTATGGTCTTGAGAGAGAGGGAGAGAGAGGTGCGTGAGAAAGTACTAAAGAAACGTGAGAGTGTAAGCCAGCCAAAGAAAAAAGGGAGATGTGGGAGTCCGTAGGCTTATAACAACCTAGAAAGGAGATGGGGTGATTCTAAAAAAAGGACACGGGAAGTTCTACATAGATTGTGGTAGAAGTTATTTAATTCATTTTTATCTAACAGATCAAGAATCGATCTACACCGTAATAATTCAGTCCCACCAGATTAACGGCTCATAAAATCTAATTAATGTGGGATTTCCTAATTAGTATGCGTGTGTTTTCCCAAACAGACAGAAGGGATTAGCATAATATACCTCTGTCTCATAACGGAATCGATCCAGTAGCTGTATATTTTCAGCTGATGTCAACACAAATAGGCTAGGAAATAATCAAGAAAACCTGTCAGTAGGTATCTGCTGCAGCTTTTCATCTCCTCCCAACACTGATTGGCAAGGAAGTAACCTAGCTAGCTGCATAAGTCCGCTGCCTTAACCTATCTCTTTTAGCTTGAGATAGATAATGAATTTTTCCCATGGAAGAAGAGATACATGTTGGCTTATTTTTTCATGGGAGAAGAGAGAGTTGATGAGAAGGAATAGATCTTGGAGAATAGTTAGTTACAAATCATGGAGATTGAGGCCGTAGAGCTCTAGGTAGGTCGAGATCGAGATGTGAGTTATTTTACTTCTACTGATCCAGACGTGAAAAGAGGCGTGGAGTTGTAGATAGATTGGGATTGAATTTTTTTTACTTCTATTTTTTTACGGACCAAATATTATGGGCCTTGAGTATTTTATCTGGGAGTGTTTTACTTCTATTTTTCAATCAAAAAAGATTACGGGCCTTGATTTTTTACTGAAAGTTTTTATGGTTTTGAGAGAGAGAGAGGTGCGTTATGGACCTTGACTTTTTTCCTTGATGATTTTATGGTCTTGAGAGAGAGGGAGAGAGAGCTGCGTGAGAAAGTAATAAAGAAACGTGAGAGTGTAAGCCAGCCAAAGAAAAAAGGGAGATGTGGGAGTCCGTAGGCTTATAACAACCTAGAAAGGAGATGGGGTGATTCTAAAAAAAAGGAGACGGGAAGTTTTACATAGATTGTGGTAGAAGTTATTTAATTCATTTTTATCTAACAGATCAAGAATCGATCTACACCGTAATAATTCGGTCCCACCAGATTAACGGCTCACAAAATCTAATTAATATGGGATTTCCTAAAGAGCCACAAATTAGTATGCGTGTGTTTTCCCAAACAGACAGAAGGGATTAGCATAATATACCTCTGTCTCATAACGGAATCGATCCAGTAGCTGTATATTTTCAGCTGATGTCAACACAAATAGGCTAGGAAATAATCAAGCAAACCTGTCAGTAGGTATCTGCTGCAGCTTTTCATCTCCTCCCAACACTGATTGGCAAGGAAGTAATCTAGCTAGCTGCATAAGTCCGCTGCCTTAACCTATCTCTTTTAGCTTGAGATAGATAATGGATTTTTCCCATGGAAGAAGAGATACATGTTGGCTTATTTTTTCATGGGAGAAGAGAGAGTTGATGAGAAGGAATAGATCTTGGAGAATAGTTAGTTACAAATCATGGAGATTGAGGCCGTAGAGCTCTAGGTAGGTCGAGATCGAGATGTGAGTTTTTTTACTTCTACTGATCCAGACGTGAAAAGAGGCGTGGAGTTGTAGATAGATTGGGATTGATTTTTTTTTTACTTCTGTTTTTTTTACGGACCAAATATTATTGGCCTTGAGTATTTTATCTGGGAGTGTTTTACTTCTATTTTTCAATCCAAAAAAGATTACGGGCCTTGATTTTTTACTGAAAGTTTTTATGGTTTTGAGAGAGAGAGGGGTGCGTTATGGGCCTTGACTTTTTTCCTTGATGATTTTATGGTCTTGAGAGAGAGGGAGAGAGAGGTGCGTGAGAAAGTAATAAAGAAACGTGAGAGTGTAAGCCAGCCAAAGAAAAAAGGGAGATGTGGGAGTCCGTAGGCTTATAACAACCTAGAAAGGAGATGGGGTGATTCTAAAAAAAAGGAGACGGGAAGTTCTACATAGATTGTGGTAGAAGTTATTTAATTCATTTTTTATCTAACAGATCAAGAATCGATCTACACTGTAATAATTCGGTCCCACTCGATTAACGGCTCATAAAATCTAATTAACGTGGGATTTCCTAGAGAGCCACAAATTAGTATAAGTATAGATTGCTTGGCAAAAATTGAATTAAGAAAAACATGGAGAAATTTTTGGGGTGTGACAGCGCCCTGTTGGCTTGTGGCGAGCAGGTGGCCCCTCTTCGGTATATTTTTGGCACAGAAATTTTTAAATATTCTAAAAAATATCCATAAAGTTTCAGGTCATCTGGAGCAAGTTGATTTTTCTGCCTTTTTTCTCAGTTTCGCGGTCGACAATTCCAATTTCCACATGTTATCCTCTCAGTGATGTACCTTGCATATTCAGAGAGAAAGAGCATAGGAATTGTATGATAATAAGGGATAATGGACAAGATTAACACAAATATCAATGGTAATTCATGATGCAAAATGGATATATCAACTCCCCCAAGCTTAGACCTTGCTTGTCCTCAAGCGAAAGCCGAGCTCGAAAATAATGGCCACATCATTTGCGAGAGAGGTGCGACAAAAGCATAATACGAACATGAGAGCATCATGAATACTAGCATAGCAGCAAGTATTTTACCATATAGCTCCTCATAAACAAGTGACAATCCATTCATAACTATTGGAGTAAGAAGCATAAATTTCATTCAAATCAACAAACTATGTTCTCAGTCATTGGGACAATCATAATTCATCATAATTCATAGGAGAGTCTATGTAAGAGCTATCTTTTTGGCAATTGCACATACTCAACTATCATTTAATCTTCTATGATTACTCACTGTCAAGGCATATTTTTGGAGCTCATGTTTCCATATGACACATAGGAAGATAGGGGATTAAATGATTTGCCACCCAACTTATTTACCTCAAGGATAACGTAAACAGTGTTAAATCATGGTCATCTATATCCACTTGGATATATAAGTCTCAATATTTCCCGAACACATGGTGCTTGCCACTATAGGGTTAATTGGTAGGAAGAGGAATAATCTTTATTGACTCAAGCAAAGGATTGAACTCCTGAAGATATCGTAGAGGGAAGTAGAGGTTGTCATGCGTTTTTAAATCATTGGATGTGCAAACTCTTAATGCAAAGGAACATCACTTTATATTGCCCCTTACGATAGCAAACTTTATTATGCACTCTGTTGCTTTTATTTCTTTGCCATCACAAGATCGTACAAAGCTTATTTTTCCTTGCAATAAAAGATCATACATATTTAGGAGCAATTTTTATTACTTGATGCACCGATGACAACTTACTTGAAGGATCTTACTCAATCCTTAGGTAGGTATGGTGGACTCTCTTGGCAAGATACTGGGTTTCAGGGTTATGGATACACAAGTAGTATCTCTACTTAGTGCGGAATTTTTGGGCTAGAAAATATCTAAAGCAAGCACCACATGTCCAAGGATCCATGACCATATAACTTCTCTATGAATGTAAACTAACTTAACCGTTATGTCGTCTTCCATGTCCAATATCAACACTTGATCATTATATAATATTTGTTGGGGGTCACAATCATAAAAGATATCCAAGATGTTGTATTTATATGTGAGTCTCCTCTCCTCTATCATAATCTTTCTTAGATTGCATTAATGACTAATACTTTGCTTGTTTACTATCAACAAAATTTATCACTTATACCCTTTTTGTGTGAAGTCATTACTTCTCATGATATGAGCATATGACCTTTATATTTCTTTATATTGCCATGCTATGATGATGGGTGCATACAAGTAAAGCACAAACACTCAACTAATATTTATTATATAACTTACATACTCTATTAAAAGGATAGATGGAACTCAAAGTAAACAATCTAAGAAAAGCAAATCTGAAATTTAATTATCTAAATCATGGAACAACAAAGAATTGAACTAAGATAGATAGTAATGATGGAAGTGATGGTGATATGATACCGGGGCACCTCCCCCAAGCTTGGGACAAGTCAAGGGTGGTGCCCATGCCAATGTACTCAAGCTTCCTTCTTGGGTGATGACAGTGATGATGAGGCAGCATTCTTCTTCTCCAGCTTACATCGGAGGATAAAATTCCCCTCCCTCAAGTCATCGTTTTCTTGCTCAAGCTTCAATATCTTTTTCCAAAATGCCATAATGATTTCCTACAGAAAACGTGACAGGGTAAATTGGTCCTTATATTTATTTACACCGTTTGGGAGACTTGACTTCTTGAATTCCACATGCACATCTTTAGGCCGAGGTAGTGTAACTTCATCTTCATCTGCGCTGGATTCATTTGTTTCCTCCCAATTATTTTCCTCCTCCTCATCTGCGGACCAAATCTAGGGATAGATTTCCCCAAAGATCTTTGGGTCCGCAATATAGTGGCACACATAGCTCTCTCCATCTGAATCTTGAGACGACATATTCTCAGGCCTGCTAGAAAATAGCTCGAAACAAGAACACAGGAGAAACTCGTGATGCAGTGGTCAAAACACACGGGAGTATATATTATTTTTTTCTAGGTCAGAATACGTGCTCGGGAAGAATTCAGAGTCCGGGAGGTACACTAGGGGCCCACAAGCCATCTGGGCGTGGCGTAGGGGGTGCCCTGATGGCTTGTTCCTCCCTCATGGGTCCCCTGGACTCCCTTTTGTTTTTATATTTTTTCTAAAGTACCAAAACTAGCATATTTATTTTTGGAATTTGTGGAGTCGTTTTACTTACCGTACCACGTACCTACCCCCTTTTTAGGTTTCCGGAGTGTTCTGAAAGACGTCCTTTATGTGATCCTCCAGTGTTATGACTTGGATGGTATTAGTTTTCTCATTAATGGGTGTACCTGATATATAATGCTTAATTATTTGACCATCCACCACTCTCGGGTTTCTACCTTCGAAATTATTAATTTTTATAGCACCGCGGTGATAGTCCTTCTCGACAAAATATGGTCCTTCCCATTTGGAGAGGAGTTTCCCCGCAAAAAATCTAAAACGAGAATTGTACAAAAGCACTAGGTCTCCTACACTAAATTCTCATTTTTGAATTCTCTCTCATGCCATCTATTAACTTATTCTTTAAATAACTTAGCATTTTCATAAGCTTGTGTCTTCCATTCATCAGTGAGCTAATATTATATAACCTCTTTTCACCGACAAGTTTAAAATCATAATTAAGTTCTTTAATTGCCCAATAAGCTTTATGTTCAAACTCAAGAGGTAAATTACAAGCTTTTCCATAGACCATTTTATGTGAGGACGTCCCCATGGGATTCTTATAAGCAGTTCTACAATCCCAAAGAGCATCATCTAGTTTCTTAGACCAATTCTTCCTAGATCTATTGACAGTCTTCTGCAAGATTAATTTTATTTCGCAATTGCTCAATTCAACTTGACTACTAGATTGAGGATGAAAAGGTTATACAATTACATGGTTAACATCATATTTAGCTAAAGGTTTATGGAAAGCACCATGAATAAAATGTGAACCACCATCGGTCATTAAATATCTAGGGACTCCAAACCTTGGAAAGATAATGTCCTTAAGAATTTTAATATAAGTGTTATGATCAGCACTACTAGTTGTAATAGCTTCTACCCACTTAGTAACGTAATCAACAACAACTAAAATATGAGTATACCCATTAGAGGAAGGAAAAGGTCCCATATATTCAAAACCCCACACATCAAATGGTTTAATAGCAAGTGGATAGTTCATAGGCATTTCCTGACGTTTACCAGTTTACCAACTCTTTGGCATTAATAACAAGAAAGGACATACTTACGAGCATCATTAAAAAGAGTAGGCCACTGGAAACCGAATTGTAATACCTTGTGTGCAGTTCTATCACCGGCAGGTTGTCCTCCCTAGGCCTCGGAATGGTATTTCCTTAGAATTTGTTCATGTTGATGCTCAGGTATACAACGTCTAATAACACCATATACTCCTTCTTAATAAAGATATGGTGTTGGAAATATGCCCTAGAGGCAATAATAAATTAGTTATTATTATATTTCTTTGTTCGTGATAATTGTTTATTATCCATGCTATAATTGTATTGATTGGAAACTCAAATACATGTGTGGATACATAGACAAAACAATGTCCCTAGTAAGCCTCTAGTTGACTAGTTCGTTGATCAAAGATGGTCAAGGTTCCCAAACCATAGACAAGTGTTGTCACTTGATAACGGGATCACATCATTAGGAGAATCATGTGATGGAAAAGACACAAACTATGAACGTAGCATATTGATCGTGTCGTTTTATTGCTATTGTTTTCTGCGTGTCAAGTATTTGTTCCTATAACCATGAGATCATATAACTCACTGGCATCGGAAGAATACCTTGTGTGCATCAAACATCGCAACGTAACTAGGTGACTATGAAGGTGCTCTACAGGTATCTCCGAAGGTGTCTGTTAAGTTAGTATGGATCAAGACTGGAATTTGTCACTCTGTGTGACAGAGAGGTGTCTCGGGGCCCACTCGGTAATACAACATCACATATAATCCTTGCAAGCAATGTGACTCAAGTGTGAGTCACGGGGATCTTGTATTACGGAACGAGTAAAGAGACTTGCCGATAACGAGATTGAAATAGGTATGCGGATATCAACGATCGAATCTCGGGCAAGTAACATACCGAAGGACAAAGGGAATGACATACGGGATTATATGAATCCTTGACACTGAGGTTCAACCGATAAAATCTTCGGAGAATATGTAGGATCCAATATGGGCATCCATGTACCGTTATTGGATATTGACCGAGGAGTACCTCGGGGCATGTCTACATAGTTCTCGAACCCGCAGGGTCTGCACACTTAAGGTTCGGCAATGTTTTATTATAGTTGAGTTATATGTTTTACCGAATGTTGTTCGGAGTCCCGGATGAGATCACGGACGTCACGAGGTTTTCCGGAATGGTCCGGAAACGAAGATTGATATATAGCATAGTTCCATTTGGTTACCGGAAGGTTTTCGGGCATTACCGGCATTGTACCAGGAGTGATGAATGGGTTTCAGAAGTTCACCGAAAGGGGGGCAACCCACCCGGGGGAAGCCCAATGGCCCTAGGAGTGGCGCACCAGCTCTTAGTGGGCTGGTGGGACAGCCCAAGAGGGCCTTGGCGCCATAAGAAGAAACCCAAAGAAAGAAAGAAAAAGGGGGAGGTGGGAAGGAAGAGAAGGACTCTGCTACCTCTTGAGCTTGCGTTGGTTTTTCCCTGGAAAAGAAAAGGGTGATGCAGCACAGTAGCAGTAAGTATTTCCCTCAGTTTGAGAAACAAGGTATCAATCCAGTAGGAGTATCGAGATGAGGCACCAATGTACCTACGCAAAAACAAACAAACTTGCACCAAACGCTATAAAGGGGTCGTCAATCCCTTCACGATTATTTGCAAGGTGAGATCTGAAGGTGAAAAGTGCAACAAAGTAATTTTGTGGAACTGAAAATAGGATGTGAAGTAGAACTGGGGGGCCATAGTGTTCACTAGAGGCTTCTCTCATGATAGCAAGTATTACGGTGGGTGAACGAATTATTGTCGAGCAATTGATAGAATCGCGCAAAGTCATGATGATATCTAAGGCAATGATAATACATATAGGCATCACGTCCGAGACAAGTAGACCGATACTTTATGCATCTACTACTATTACTCCATACATCGACCGCTATCCAGCATGCATCTAGTGTATTGAGTTCATAACAAACAGAGTAACGTCTTAAGCAAGATGACATGATGTAGAGGGATAGATTCATGCAATAGATATAAACCCCATATTTTTACCCTTGATGGCTACAACATGATGCGTGCCTCCACTACAAGAAATATGCTCATATGTGATGTTTTTTAAAATGTCGTTGACGAATTCGTCATAAATCTATGACGATTTCATCCGAGATCATCGTAAACCGTTTGAGGGGATCAAATCTACATATAAATTACGACGATGTGAGTCAATACGTCGTAACCGCATAAGATGAGATCGTCATAACTTTTACGACGATTGTAAAAATGTCGTAACATGTTCTAACTATGTTGACATGTCACTCGTGGGTCCATTCTATCCCACCTGATCCTAGTTTGTGAAGCAACCTACTATTCTATCATTCCGAAAATTCTCGAAAAATTCTCATAAATACTTTGGGCTATATATTTATCAAATATGTGAAAACCCTCCCTTCCATAGTTCAAAAATAATTCAAAAATATCCATTTTCCTATTCTGTTCAGAATAGCACTTTGTGTAGGAAGTGCTATTTCTATTTCTTTGATTACCCTCATATTGTTTGGGCACTCTTTCCTATCCAAATCATTGCCTCATGAAAACTTTCATAACGATTTGCCTAGTAAATCTTTCTCAGCAAATTTCCAAAGTTTGTGTTCAGTTAACAGCTTTGTGAAGGAAGTACTAGATAAGAATATCCTGATGAGTTGAATTTTTTCCACATCATCTATGTGCCCAGAACATAGCTCTCCATAAAATTTTAGCCACATCTAACAATCCAAGTGAGCTCATCATCCAATCTTTGTTTCTGGCAATATTTTCATTTTGTGAAGCAACTAGACTTTATATTGCTTTATAGTTGATGAAAATTTACCACAGGATGACACTGACCATATAACCTCACTCCACCAAATTTTAACTCATTTAATTCAGCCAGTTTCCCTCAATATTTTTCCCAATATTCTGTTCAGTAGAGAGCATTGTGAAGGAAGTATAATTTTTCTTTATCCAAATTTTATGAAATTTTTACAGTACCTTAATGTGCCCAAATTATCATCCTCCTCCAAGTTTCAGCTCAATCCAATCATCTATGTGAACCCAGTTTCAATTACCATTTTCTGTCCAGATTGGCACATTGTCCAAATGTTATAATTTTTGCATGTCCAAATGTTATAATTTTTATACAGTGCCTTCATACGCCCAAATTAACATCATACACCAAATTTCAGCTCAATCCATTCATTCATTTGATCCCATCTTCAACATTCATATTTCTGCACAATGTGTTAGTTTGCAAAGCAAGTGCCACCTAGATTTATCCATTTGAGCTAAAAATTTGCCAAGAGAGTCTCCTTAGTAGATGATCATACTCAGCCAGAATTTAGTCCCATTGTCTATGTGAATTACCCGCACCGCTAATCAAACACTTGGCTGCTAATTTATGTTTGAGCTTAGTTCAGTCTCCTCGTGAGATTCTTCTATTGTATTCTTATTGCTAACACCTACCGAGGGATTGTCCAACCCACCAGACATGCCTATTCCACCTAGAACGCGTGGCAACGCAACGGTCAGGCGGTGACCATGCGGCTGGCATGCAAGTTCACGCGCTTTGGAGTTGGGGCCCTCGACCACCATCAAAACCTCGACGTCAAGGCACCACACCATGTATTTCTAATTAAATATATACTTATATACCTATAAATGATTTTTGGGAAAAATAAAGAGCAAACTATAATGCAGCTGCAGTTCAAATTTAACCCGCTTCCAGCTGAATCGACATAAATTTGTCTTTTTCACGAGAGGTGGATAAAAGATTTTAACACCCAACCATTTTGTCAATTGTACATTAAATATGGACTAGTATTTTATAAAAATAATTTGGTCTAATTTTGAAACAAATATATGGTAGGTCCTTCACAAAAAAACTCATTTTGGTCACTTGAAAAATGGAAAATGAATTTTTCATACAAGGAAAATGAAAACTTCCTTAATCAACATTGTTTGCCATTCCAATATGCACCCTTGTGCATAATATTATATCATTTCAACAAACTATGTCATGAATGTGGTCATAAGATTGATCATTTGGCTTGAAAACCATGAATCTTCACACAAGATAGCCCGTTTCTAAGAACACTTATTTAAAATAATTGTCGCATTACTTGTTTATTATTTTTCCTAGTAACGTTGTCACATATAATTACACAATGCAATGGTTTTCCATTTTTTGAATTTGTTTTGAATTTTTCATGGCCATTTCAAAACGCGGTCAAAACATCAGGTATGACCGTTCCTACCTAGTGGTTGAACCTTGACAATATTTTGGTGTTTCTATGATTAAATAGATACTTGTGTACCTAAAATGATTTTTAAGAAAAATAAAGAGCAAACTATAATGTAGCTGCAGGTCAAATTTGAACCGCTTTCAGCTGATTCAACGAAAATTTGTCTTTTTCACGAGAGGTCGATAAAATCCATTAACACCCAACCATTTGGTCAATTGTACATTAAATATGTCCTAGTATGTTAGAAAAATGATTTGGTACAATTTTGTTACAAATATATGGTAGGTCCTTCACAAAAAAACTCATTTTGGGCACTTAAAAATGGAAAATGATTTTTTTCATGCAAGGAAAATGAAAACTTCCTTAAGTAACATTGTTTGCCATTTCAATATGCACCCTTGTGCACAATATTAGATCTTTTGAACAAACTATGCCATGAATGTGACCATAAGATTGATCATTTGGCTTGAAAGCCATTAATCTTCACACATGATAGCTCATTTCTGAGAACATTTTTTAAAATAATTGCCATATTACAGAGTCCTTTCATAATCATCATGCCACTGTTTGTTTTTAAGTTTGCTCGTTTTTCTGCTTACCATGTTTGCTAACACTGGCCTACCTGATGCAAACTTGCTGAATATATGTATGGGTAGTTCCTGGTGGTCACTTATTATCCAAGGGAGTAGTTTTGCTTGGTGTTGGATAGACATTGTTTTGCATGACGAAATCCTTTAGTTCGCGTATGATGGATGGGTGGTTCCTACCCGTGGAGGTCCTGTATGAGCCTAGTTTTTTTTTGTAGTACAAATTAATTTGTAGTGGCTATCAATCTAATAGTGGCTATCAATCCAATAGCAGACAATGCTTACAAATTAATTGGTGTAGTGCTGTTGTGTATGCATACTGTAGCTTTATTCTACTCTAAAATTAATTAATGTAGCTTTATTCTACTCTAAAAGAACCCAGAGAAGATTAATCTGCAGCAGTTTTCTCGCCAACTTTGGTAACGAGAGTATATCTGTTACTTCATATTACTGAAGATCTGAACATTTTCTTTTATTTCTGCCTCATATTTTGTTTCAACTTACGCTACAGTTTCACTTTAGATGATATTTTGTTCTTCGAAAGACGTTTTACAATTTAGCATTGCCATCTAGTTCCTGCGCCTCAACAATACATTACTTTGTTTGGATGCAGGTATACTAGAGCCCATAAAAGTTGGTATCAGGGATGCAAAACTAGGAGTAGGGAAGCAAGAGCAGAATGACTTCTTCACAGCGAGTGCTAATTTCTGTATTTTCTTTTGAGATTCTTCTGGCTTGATGCTTCAGCTGTGAAAACTCGTATCTGATTGTCAACTGTGAACCAGATGAGTTATTGTGTTATGTAAACCTAGGAGATGTATTATGTGATGTTATATGATGGATGATTTTAATTCGACTTGGAGTTTTCTTAATTTGAATATGAAATAGTGCTGCATTTAATATTGGACAAATAATTGGTTGAAAAGGCCCAATAAATAGAAATGAAACCAAGTGCTTGAAAAAAAAGTTGCTGAATTCAAAAATGAAAAAAAGGCCAAAACTGAAACTGGACTAAATGTATTTGGGCACTAAAAGGCCAGGGCCCCAAAAAAAACGAAAAAGAAAAACTAAAAGTGGCTGAAAATAGGCCAAGGCCCAAAAAAAGCGCAATAAGAAAAGCCCAAAAAAAATAAAACGAGCCCATGTGATCAATTGAAATGGGTTGGGTTGATTTCAGCCATGAAGTTTTGATTTCGTCGTAATTTTGCCACGTAGGACTACCACGTAGGACTGGGTTTGATTGTCAGCGATGATTTAGGATCGTCGTAAAGGTTACGACAATCCAGGAATCGTCGTAAAGTTACGACGATTTTGATCAAAACGTCGTTGTTGTTCATTTCTGACGCTCCGTTTCCGACGCTTGGTTTTTCGTCGTGCGATCGTCGTAAATGAAAAACTGTGACGATGTAGCGACGAAAAAATAGCGTCGTGTACTAGCATATTCCTTGTAGTGCTCACTACCCCTTCTGTCACTAGGTGAGGACACCGCACGGTATGAACCCAAAACCAAGCACTTCTCCCATTGCAAGAATTATAGATCAAGTTGGCCAAACGAAACCCACAACTCGAAGAGAATTACAAGGATACGAAATCATGCATATAAGAGATCAGAGGAGACTCAAATAATGTTCATAGATGATCTGATCATAAATCCACAATTCATCTGATCTCGAGAAACACACCGCAAAACAAGGTTACATCGGATAGATCTCCATGAAGATCATGGAGAACTTTGTATTGAAGATCCAAGAGAGAGAAGAAGCCATCTAGCTACTAGCTATGTACCCGAAGGTCTGTGCTGAACTACTCACGCATCATTGGAGAGGCAATGGTGTTGATGAAGAAGCCCTCCGTGTCCGAAACCCCCTCCGGCGGGGCACCAGAACGGTCCTGATACGTATCCATCGTATCTACTTTTCCAAACTCTTTTGCCCTTATTTTGGACTCTAATTTGCATGATCGAATGGAACTAACCTGGACTGACGTTGTTTTCCGCAAAATTGCCACGGTGTTGTTTTTGTGTAGAAATGAAAGTTCTCAGAACATCCTGAAAATTTACGGAGAATATTTCTGGAAAATATGAAAAATACATGCGCAAAGATCCACCGGAGGGAATGGGCCAGTGGGCCACAAGCCCTATAGCCGCCCCCCTGGTGGCGGCTACCAAGCTTGTGGGGCCCACGTGGATCTGCCGCCCCCAATTCTAGCGCTATTTATTCCCTTTCATCCCAGAAAAATCAGGAGAGAAGATTTCGTCGCGTTTGTGATACGGAGGCGCCACCACATCGTGTTCTTCATCTGGAGGGCAGATCTGAAGTCCGTTTTGGGCTCCGGAGAGGGAAAAACGTCGCCATCGTCATCATCAACCTTCTTCCCTCTCCAATTCCGTAAAGCTCTTCATCGTTCGTGAGTAATCTATTCGTAGGCTCGCTAGGCGGTGATGAGTAGGATGAGATCTATCATGTAATCGAGTTAGTTTTGACGGGGATTGATCCCTAGTATCCACTATGTTCTGAGATTGATGTTGCTACTACTTTGCCATGCTTAATGCCTGTCACTAGGGCCCGAGTGCCATGATTTCAGATCTGAAATTATTATGTTGTCACCAATATATGTGTGTTTTAGATCCGATCTTGCAAGTTGTAGTTACCTACTATGTGTTATGATCTGGCAACCCCGGAGTGACAATAACCGGAACCACTCCCGGTGATGACCATAGTTTGAGGAGTTCATGTGTTCACCAAGTGCTAATGCGTTGTTCCGGTTCTTTATTAAAAGGAGAACCTTAATATCCCGTAGTATCCTTTTGGACCCCGCTGCCACAGGAGGGATGGACAATAGATGTCATGCAAGTTCTTTTCCCTAAGCACGTATGACGCCACACGGAATGCATGCCTACATCACATTGACGAACAGGATCTAGCCACATATCTCTCCGTGTTATAACTATTGCATGATGAATGTCATCCAAACAAATCACCGACCCATTGCCTACTAGTTTTTCCCACTGCTGCTGTTACTTGTTTTGCTCTGTTGTTGTTACTTGTTTTGCTCTGCTGTTGTTACTTGCTTTGCTCTGCTGCTACTTGCTACTATTGCTACTTGCTACTGCTGTTCCTTGCCACTGCTGTTACTCGTTGCACTGCTGCTACCTGCTACAATACTTTTTCTCGCACCGTTGCCGGGAAAGAATATTTCCCGTCCACGGGCAACTTCTGGCGCCATTGATACAACCGTTAGGAATAGTCTGCCGTCAACAGATCATTTCTGGCACCGTTGCTATCATACTACTTTGCTACTGATACTTTGCTTGCAGACACTAATCTTTCAGGTGTGGTTGAATCTGACACATTCAGCTGCTAATACTTGACAATATTCTTTCACTTCCTGTTGGGCGAATCAACAAATTTGGGTTCAATACTCTACCCTCGAAAACTGCCGCGAACCCACGCGCTGGTGGGCCATAGCAAGACAATTGCTAATTGTTGAGCAACTGGGAGCAGTTCTCGCTCCATTGCCATGGAGGCATCAAGTCAGGAACACGTCAACAACATTTTTCTAGTGTCGTTGTCGGGGACTGCTAGCAGCATTTTCCTGGAGCCGTTGCCAGGGAAGGGATTGCTACATTCTCTGAGTCACTTGGGATTTATATCTGCTGATCACTATGAAGAATCTGAAAGATCCAAAAACCAAAGTTTTGCCCTCAACTACGAGGGGAGGTAAGGAACTGCCATCTAGCTCTGCACTTGATTCACCTTCAGTTATGAGTAAGTTTGCGACACCACCTCCTGCTAGAAATCTTGATATGTCGCGTGTGCTTGATGATGCTTATGATGCTATGCCTGATACTGCTAGAGATGCTATGCCTGATACTGCTAGAGATGCTATGCCTGATACTGCTAGAGATGATATGCCTGATACTGCTAGAGATGCTATGCCTGATGATGCTATGCTTGATACTGCTTTGCCTGATGATGCTAGAGATGCTATTTTGCCTGATGATGCAATGCTTGATACAGCTAGAGATACTAATTTGCCTGATATGCCACTAGGGGTATTCCTTGATGCTCATATTGCTAGAGTTACTGCCAATGCTCATGATGCTTCTGAAACTGCCGATACTATTGAGATAGAACTTGCTTTTGCTCCTGCTAGATCTAGCTCTCCTAGATAAGAATTACCTGATATACATGAGGGTTATGTTATGGAGGGAGAGATAGCTGAGGATTTTCTTGCGTGTAAGGATGCCTATGACGCTGAGAAATTACTTCTCAAGTGGAAGGAAAAATCTCTGAAAGCTAGGATGAAATACGACCCGAAGTTTGCCACTTCACTTATCTTTATCACCGGTAAGGATTATGAATTATCTGTCGACCCAGAGATAATCTCTCTAGTCGAATCTGATCCTTTCCACGGTTATGAGTCTGAGACGGTCGTAGCCCATCTTACCAAACTACACGATATAGCCACCCTTTTCACTAGTGAGGAGAAGATCCGCTACTACTATATCCTTAAGATGTTTCCTTTCTCTCTAAAGGATTACGCTAAAGCCTGGTTCACTTCTCTTGCTCCTGGATGTGTGAGTAGTCCCCAGGATATGGTCTATTACTTCTGTGAGAAATATTTCCCTGCCCATAAGAACAAGCTGCCTTGCAGGAAATATACAACTTTGCTCAACTCAAAGAAGAGAGTCTCCCACAAGCTTGCGGGAGGCTCATCCAGCTACAGAATGCTTTGCCTGATCACCCTCTTAAGAAGAACGAGATACTTGGTATCTTCTATAACGGACTTACCGATGCTTCTAGAGACCACCTGGATAGTTGTGCCGGTTGTGTTTTTAGGGAAAGAACTATAGAACAAGCTGAGATTCTACTGAATAACATCTTGATCAACGATAATGCTTGGACTATTCCCGAACCACCTCCTAAGCCAACTCCTAAGAAAAGAGGTATACCATTCCTCAGTCCCGAAGATATGGAAGAAGCCAAGAAATCTATGCAAGAGAAAGGCATTAGATCTGAAGATGTCAAAAATCTACCACCTATCGAAGAGATACATGGTCTCGATAACCCGATACAAGTAGTAGAAGTTAATTCTCTGCGTAGGTTTGATGAGAGTGATATTCCTTTTGACAAACCTGCTAGCCTATGCTTTGATGAGTTTGACAACTTTGTTGCCAAACAACAGAGTTTCAATGATTATGTTAGCAGACATTTGGAACAAAGTACTCGTATGCTTAGTCATTTAAGTGCTTGTGTAGACAGAAATGTCAATGATCTGAAGCTTCTGAGTAAATATGCCTCTATGATTACTACTCAGGTAGAACAAGTGCTTAAAGCTCATAATGACTTGCTCAATGAATTAAATGACAACTGTGTCAGAGTCATTACTAGAGGAGGCAAAATGACTCAGGAACCATTGTATCCTCAAGGCCACCCTAAGAGAATTGATCAAGATTCTCAAGGAATTAATGTTGATACATCCAGTCATCCTAAGAAGAAGGATGATAGAAACCTACATGTCAGTTCACCAAATACTGTCACACCTGAAGAACCAAATGATATTTTTGCGTCTGATGCAGAAACACAATCTGGTGATGAACATGAACCTGGTGACAATATGGACAGCGATGTTCATAATGTGGCTCAACCTAGCAATGATAACGATGTGGAGATTGAACCTACGGTTAATCCTGATAACCCACAACCTAAGAGATACGATAAGAATGACTTCGCTGCTAGGAAGCATGGTAAAGAAAGGGAGCCATGGGTTCAGAGACCCATGCCCTTTCCTCGTAAGCCAGCCAAGAAAAAGGATGATGAGGATTTTGAGCGCTTCATTGAGATGATAAGACTCGTCTTTCTGCACATGCGGTTAATTGATATGCTCAAAATGTCTCCATATGCCAAGTACATGAAAGATATCGTGACTAATAAATGGAAGATACCAGATCTTGAGATCTCCACCATGCTTGCCAATTACACTTTCAAAGGTGGAACTCCTAAAAAACTTGGTGATCCCAGATTGCCCACTATACCTTGCTCCATTAAAGGAAACTACGTAAGAACTGCCTTATGTGACCTTGGAGCCGGTGTTAGTGTTATGTCGCTCTCTCTTTATCGTAGACTTGAACTAGATAAGTTGACACCCACTAAAATTTCTATGCAAATGGCCGACAAATCAACTGCTTTCCCTATCGGCATTTGCGAGGATGTGCCTGTTGTGGTTGCTAACACCACTATCTTACCAGACTTTGTTATCTTGGGTATTCCCGAGGATGATGCCATGGTTGTCATCCTCGGAAGACCCTTTTTAAACGCTGCAGGGGCTGTTATAGATTGCAACAAAGGCAATGTCACTTTCCACGTCAACGGTAATGAGCATACAGTGCACTTTCCGAAGAAACGATATCAAGTACATTGCATCAATGCTATCGAAAAAACTTCATTGATTCTTATTGGGAGCTTTGAATGCCCTATTCCTTGTGTCAAGATGAAGTATGATTTGCTTGTTGGGGAGATACATATCCCCATTGAGGTGACTTAGTGGCTATTCGATAATTCTCTGTTTCCTCTTGCGATTCGAAAAGGCTTTGTCATGCGGATTTGATCAACCCCATTGATGGATTTCTTTCGATGACCATGAAATGGATGAATCAAAGAGTCACATACCTCTGTTTTAAGCTTTCAGTATCTGTTGCTTAGAAGAAAAATGATAGATTTAGTTTAGTTTTTCCTGTTTTCTGTTTTAGCGTCCCGGAGAAAAATACCCCGAAAATAAAATTTCTCCGATGGTCCTGAAAATCTAGTATGAATTTTTCTGGAATTTTTGAAAAATACTGGGACTGAGAGCTGGCCTGGGGCCCACACCAGTGGGCCACAAGCCCTGTAGCCGCCCCCCCCCCCTGGTGGCAGCTACCAAGCTTGTGGGGCCCACAAGGACCCCCTCCACTCATTCCAGCTCCCATCCTCTTCTCCTACCTCCAGAAAAAATCGTTTCGCAGCTCAAACCCGTGTTCTTGCTCATTTGGCTGAGATTTTCGATCTCCTTGCTCAAAGCACCATTCTCCGAACCGTTTTGGGAAAATTACTCCTTGGTAAGTGACTCCTCCATTGGTCCAATTAGTTTTTGCTCTAGTGCTTTATCCTTCGCGTATTCTTGCTACCTTGGTGACCCTGTTCTTGAGCTTGAAATGTTTATTTTAGCTGGTCCCAAGTAGTTTTAGCACGTGATACGGTCTCTAGGCACTAGTAGGAGTAGTTGCTACGAGTTGGGTTAATCCTTACTCACTTTTCTTTCGAAGTCTCTAAAAACTTCAGAATTTTTCAGAGCTAGAAAAAGGAAAAGATGAGGAGGTTCTTGAGAGGCTCTTCAAGCCGCAACCCTTAGGAGGATGAGAAGAACCACCCCAAGTACGTGGTTCCTCGAGTCACAGAGGTTCGAGCGTGCGAGTGGCCAAGTGATGAATTTTTGCGCGCCGCTGGGCTTTATGAAGACTTTTATTACTTGGTGGAGAACACAGGTCTTACCGCGTTCATTGAAGATAAGTGCTTACAATACCTCCTCCTCACCAATATTTTCGTTCAAAGCTTCAACTTTTATCCGAGGAAGAATCCTCCCATGGTTGAGTTCATGTTATACGACATCCCCCAGTGCATGACACTACAGGATTTTTGCAATGTATGCAAATTACCTTATGTTGGGGATATTCATGACCCTCGTCCACGGGACTTGGAGGATTTCATAGGTACTATTGCTGTTGGAGAGGAGAGAGGAGAGTCTCGCGCTAGAATTGCTAGCATACATTTTCCTGTGCTTCGGTACTTCTCATTATTTGTGGGAAAATGCTTGATTGGCCGTGGGGAGGCTGGATCACTTAGCTCTCCAGACCTTGCGATTTTGCGTGAAGGCCTTTATAACGATAAGACTTATAGCCTAGGTGCTATAGTAGCTCAGCAGTTGAACACAAACCGTTCCAAGGGTGTCGTCTATGGAGGTATCTATGCTACCCGTCTTGCCAGACACTTTGAGATACCCGTTAGACTGGGGGAGGAAGGATAGATGCTTCTTCCTGAGAAATATCTGGATTATGACAGCATGGTTCGCCATGATTTTCTGGATAGAGATGCTAGTACACGGATGATTTATAACCTGGTATTTAGTCAGGGTACTCGAGAGACTATTACTTTGCCTGCTCCTTCTTTGTTCGATCTTCATGCAGGCGGGTACACTATTATGCCTTCGGACATCTACGCATATTGGGGCTTGGCCCAACCACAGATGCCCGTGCCGGAGCCGCCAGTTGAGTACCACACGCCAGTTTATCAGTGGGAGCCACAGGAGCTCACACAGCAGTGGCATCCACAGTCCGCTCCAGTGTATCCTGGAGCTGGTTATTTCCCGCCTTGGGAGTAGACCAAGCTAGGCCAAAATCCTAAGCTTGGGGGAGTATGTGTTCTCACCGACCTTACATTCATGCATATGCTTTCACTTTGTTAGCCGGTGTTTACACTTTGCCACTGTATTATCCATGCTAGTTTATTTTCATTTTCTTGTTTTCTTGTTTTGTGTCCTTTTGAGAAAACCCAAAAAGATTTTCCTTTCTTATTTTGCTTGTTGGGAGTTTTCCCGTGTAAATAGTTTTCTTTTTCTTTGTGTCAAGGTAGAAGACCATGGTTACAATGTTTAGTGGCTCTTGCATGCATACCTGTTTAGCTTTCAAAGAGCCATATTACTTTGTCTTCTCCTTTGTGTTTGCCTGCAGATTCAGCTTAGTCCAATGCACGAGCACTCTTATTATTGTTCACATCGTTCGGTCATGCAAGCGAAAGGCAATAATGATGATATATGATGAAGTGACTGAGACTGGAAAAGCTGGTATGAAATCTATCTATTTTCTTTTTGTAAATATGACTAGCTTGTCGTTCCAGATTCAGCTTAGTTGTGAGAGAACCATGTTTGCAATGACAACTTAGAGATCATAGTTTCTGATGCCATGCTTAATTAGCTGAGAGCTTATAATTGTTTGTCTTGAATGCCAACATAGATTTTGAGATGACAATGATGTAGTATGATAGGATGGTATTCTCCTTTGAATGATTCAAGTGGCTTGACTTGGCGCATGTTCATGCATGTAGTTGAAACAAAATCAACATAGCCTCTATGATGTTCGTGTTCATGGTGATTTATATCATGTTCATGCTTGCACTCCATGTTAGTCAAACTCATTACATCTTGATGACTGTTTTCGCTCTCTAGTTGGTCGCTTCCCAGTCTTTTGCTAGCCTTCACTTGTACTAAGTGGAATACTGCTTGTGCATCCACTCCCATAAACCCAAAAGTTTTTCCATGAGAGTCCACCATACCTACCTATTTGCGGTATCTACCTACCGTTCCAAGTAAATTTGCATGTGCCATTCTCTAAACCTTCAAGAAATAATCTGTTTTGCATGCCCGAACCGCTCATGTGGTGACAGGGGGCAATTAATATCTTCCATGTTAGGCGTGTTATCCTCGACACGTGTTTATTCACTGTCATTCACGAGAAAGGGGTCGGTAATTAGAATGCCCAGTTCCACGCTTAAATCGAAAACATAACTGTAAAACAAGACTCCCCCGGATTGATGTTAGTATGAACGGTACCCGAGGATTCGGCTCGCCGTGGAGTGTGATTGATTGGTGGTGGGGGAGTTAAAACTTTACTTTTCTGTTTGGGAACCGCCTATAGCATGAGTAGCGTGGAAGATATTGAGAACTCTTGGTCATTGTGTTGACAATGAAAGCATGCCACCCAAAATTATTATCTCTGTTTTCAAAGCTTGAGCTCTGGCACCTCTGCAAATCAATGCTTCCCTCTGCGAAGGGCCTATCTATTATTTTCCTGTTGAGTCATCCTCCTCTTGTATAAGCACCAATTAGAGAGCACCTCTGTCATTTTTATGCTTTGCTTTTGATTGATATTGAGTATGACTATGACTGGATCTTCGTTGCTATGAATTACAATGTTTAGTCAGCCCTTGATCTTTGAAAGTGCTCTGCATTTATGTTTTGCGGTCTCAGAAAGAGCTAGTGAGATACCACCTATTCATATTGCTTCATGCTTGTTTCGATTGAATTGTTGGTATCTGAAACTCATCATTATTTACTCGCTAGCTGATTATGCCATTGATATTAGTTTATCGTGAGACCTTTGTGTCACTTCCTTATGTGGTTAACTTGTGATCTTGCTGAAATTTTGGTTATGAGTTAGACATAGTTGCAACAACAAGATCAAACAGAGTTCGTCAAAGTTTTTCTTTCTCTTTCAGTTTGTCAACTGAGTTGCTTGAGGACAAGAAAGGTTTTAAGCTTGGGGGAGTTGATACGTCTCCATCGTATCTACTTTTCCAAACTCTTTTGCCCTTGTTTTGGACTCTAATTTGCATGATTTGAATGGAACTAACCTGGACTGACGCTGTTTTCAGCAGAATTACCATGGTGTTGTTTTTGTGCACAAATGAAAGTTCTCGGAACGTCCTGAAAATTTACGGAGAATGTTTCTCGAAAATATGAAAAATACCTGCGCAAAGATCCAACGGAGGGGATGGGCCAGTGGGCCACAAGCCCAGTAGCCGCCCCCCTGGTGGCGGCTACCAAGCTTGTGGGGCCCACGTGGCTCTGCCGGCCCCAATTCCAGCGCTATTTATTCCCTTTTGTACCAGAAAAAATCAGGAGAGAAGATTTCATCGCGTTTCCGATACGGAGGCGCCGCCACATCGTGTTCTTCATCTGGAGGGCGGATCTGGAGTCCGTTTTGGGCTCTGGAGAGGGGAAATCGTCGCCATCGTCATCATCAACCTTCTTCCCTCTCCAATTCCGTAAAGCTCTTCATCGTTCGTGAGTAATCTATTCGTAGGCTCGCTAGGCGGTGATGAGTAGGATGAGATCTATCATGTAATCGAGTTAGTTTTGACGGGGATTTATCCCTAGTATGCACTATGTTCTGAGATTGATGTTGCTACTACTTTGCCATGCTTAATGCTTGTCACTAGGGCCCGAGTGCGATGATTTCAGATCTGAAATTATTATGTTGTCACCAATATATGTGTGTTTTAGATCCGATCTTGCAAGTTGTAGTTACCTACTATGTGTTATGATCCGGTGTCACACCCGGTTTTTCATTCCCAGTTTTCTGTGTTGCAAAAATCAGAGCTTTTTAAAACTTTTTCAAATAATGTTGTGAGTGCAATGTCAACCCTTGTTTGAGTATATGCTTGCTTGTGTGATGACTCAAACCCATGAAAAACATATTGTTTTGCTCTCATCCTAAAACCCTTTTTCTATTGCATCAAGATCATCTTCATCATGTTGGGATACACTACTAGCTCATGAAGCCAAGTGTCACTTCCAACTAAAGTTGGTGATCTGATCCTATTGTCATTTTCATACATTAAAAACACTATTTGATGATTTAAAATATTATTTTTATATTTTATATCTATGTCTATTTCTAAGGCCAGTAATGATATTTCCACAAGGAAAATTACCTTCCTGCCTTAGCAAATTCTGAGTAAATTCATGGAAGCTCAGAAGGACATATATTTTACATACATTAGATTTTCAACCCTATTTTATATTAATATTATTTGAGTAAAACCCTGAAAACCATTTCTGTCTGTTTTGGCTTTTTGAGATGTTTCCAAAGGAAAGTATCTCAATAATTTCCCATAAAATTACAGGAGCCCTCCCAAACCATATTAGGTGCTCACCTAAAATCTCACCTTGATCCAAGGTGGGTAAGTGCACTTAGAGAGCCCAAAACCCTGTCTGTCTAGAGTAGAGTTGGAACAACTCTACATTGCAAAGTTTCTCCAATGGAGCTGAAACTTTGTAGAGGTGTTTGACACCCCAAATGAGGACTCCACACCAAAAATGGGATTTGTGAGACTCTGTTTGACCACACTTCCTTTGTAAAGGATAGTACTGGTCACCTTGAGACTTTTTTCAAGTTTGCAAAGCCAAACTTGTCCAATGGAGCTCATATTTGGTAGAACCCCATGTTTTTACCCCAAGGCCAAACCTGTTAAGTTTCATCTACAGTGGTGGGGTGGAAGCACCCCAAGTCACTGTCGAACACCTACTGACAGGAAGGTAAAAACCTTCCTAGCCACTGTTTTACCCAATGTCAAGGCTCCAAACTTGGTGGGTTAGAGCACCAGAACACCCTGAGCACCCAGTCAACCAGCCCCTCCCCAATTCCAATCACAAGAGACAAGGACTCCATTCTAAGCTGCAGGGCAGTGCTGGCTACACTAGTGTTCCTTGCTCCCTTGACCAGCTCGAGCTCCCACTAAAACACAGCAGCTAGGCACACTCCCAGCAACCCTCAGGACATGGTGGACACGTCCCAAGTGCCCCAGAGCGAGCCAGCATGCCGTGGCATGCCAAAACTACGCTCTGGGCGCGCTGCAGAGAGCCACCGCAAGGGGACCGACGCTCCGGCCGGTCCCAGCCTCCCCAGTAGTGTCCAAACACTTCCCCGACAGCCCCTCAGTGCAAAGCTACCCCAGGGACCGTCTCCCCCTCGTGCAAGAGCTCAGGTGACGCGTGCTCGTTCGCGCCCGACACGGCCGAGCATGCACGGTCGCTGCAGTTCGTCCCCACTCCCTTTCCCTCTGCGGCCGTTGCATCAGGAGGCCCGAAACCACGTCCCGAACTCGTGGTTTCGCGGCCAGCACCTCACTGTGCTTGCACGCGTGCCCCGGTGAGCCACCGGCGTGCCCGAGTCGTTGGCCTATAAATAGACCCCCCCCCGGCACTCCAGCACCCTCCAAGCAGCTTCAGCACCACCAGTAGACACTCCCTAGCCGCCCAATCGAGCTCGCAGAGCCCCGGTGCTCGAGATCGACCGAGGCCCCTCCGCCTCGGAGCTCCGGTCGATCTCCGGCTACACGTCGGCTCCTGCGCTGCCCGACCTCCCATTACACTCCCCTCGACACCAGGAACGTTTCCCCTAATTCTCCCGAGCATATACATACCCCTAGCCCCTAGTTCAACTCGGACCCGAAACTCCTCCGCCACGAGCACCTCGTCGCCGGCGACCCAGACCACCTCCGGTGACGTCCCGACCACGAGCAGGTAGGCGGAGGCACGAGGAAACCGTTCCCGTTCCTAGCTAGGCCTGAGGACAACGGCAGCGTCGCCGGCGTCCATCTCCACCTCTCTGGCCAGAGGTAGGAGAAGGACCCGACAGGTGGAGCCCACCTGTCGGTGTCCTGGGGGAGCCAGCGCGCGCAGCCGCTGACGCTGACCCCACGGGCCCGCAGGTCAGGTTTGAACCTGGCCCGCGCGCGCCTGGTGGCCAGGCCTGCTGGCTGGGTCGGCTGGATTTGTTTCCCTGGCCTTTTTCTTTTGTTTTATTCCAGCAAACTAAATGATTTTTATAAAAAGATTTAGCCAGTAAAAAAATATAATTCTTCCACCAGTATTTTTTCTAAAAATGAGTAGTATTTGATTCTGTTATAGTTGACATTTATCAATAATAGAAACTATTTTGGTATAATAAAATGATATTAAAAAGCACTTGTTAGCTTCTGTTTTCTTTTAAATAAATATGTTTAGCTAATAAAACAGTAGGGAACATTTTTCAAAATAATAACCTAAATTTATTCAAGCCTTGCAACATTTTTAAAAGCACTTTGTGATCTGTTTTAGTGAGAGCTAGTATTTATTTATTCCTTTCTCGACGGTAGAGTTACCGAGTGACGGAGGATCCGGAGCGGAAGACCTCGAAGACCCCGGATACCTAGGTGACCAAGGCAAGTATGCCCTTTTTCCATGACTTAAGTAAATAAAATGATGCATTCTAGAATAGCAAGTATTTTCCGTTGCATGTGATCACGATGCCGGTTCATCATTGATGTGATGGTTCCGAAGGCTTCTTCGAAGCCCTTGCATTATAGTAGTGATATTCACATAGCTCCTCGGAGCACAAACATGATGAGCTTGATCTTACCATCTACGAGGATCTTGCTACTTTCATGTTGTCTAGTAGAGTATAATCACTGCATTGAGCTTGACCGTGAAGGTCACGAGATTATCATGTTGACAAGTAATGTTAAGGCATATCATGTTGACAAGTAATGTTAAGGCATATCATGTTGACAAGTAATGTTAAGGCATATCATGTGGACAAGTAATTATAATAGGAGCATTGTATCATGAGCATGATGAGTTAAACAAAGAGTTTATGAAAACCCCGTCGGGTACCACTAATGCCCGAGGGTGATGATGATTTGGTGATCACTTTTGTGATGCACCGGTGATTTTGGTGTGAGTATGGTTTCGGAAATGGATTAGATTTATGATGTGTCGACCGTCCCAACCTTACCCAATACGACCACGATACCCCTTTATGGGACGGGGCTTTGTTGATTACTTTGGTCGGTGCTAGCAAAGAGCCACATTACTAGTGGCGGGAGTGATCGGTATCACTCTCGTGATGGGGTCGTGCCAGGTAGGACGACTATGCCATTATTATGAGTTCCAGGCACACCGTTGGTCCCTGCATGGTTGTTACAGTCCAGAGTCGGTGCTCGTAAGACGTACAACATGTGGGCTGGGTACCAATCGAGTGGATCTCTTTGTCTAGTATCGTCAGGGGAAAGATGATGATCGGATACTTACCTCGGGTATATGTGATATACCGCGAGTCGTGGATGACACGGAAGTATTCCGTTTCTCGTGGGTCCAGCGTACTACCTCTGCAGAGTGTAAACTATTCGAATAGCCATGTCCACGGTCAAGGACAGTTGGGTGGTGCTGCTTAAACTACGTCCTGAGTTTCCGCATAAACCAAGTGTGAGTGTGTGGTGTTAAAAAGGTGTTTTCTATAATCATGCTAATCACAGTAATATGATCAAGTTCAGTGACTTGACATATAGGGTAAACCCGGATGGTTTAGCCGTCATTAATACCTTGAGATTATGACAAGTCCGATGACTTGGCATTAGGGTGAACCCGGTGTGTTCAACCCTTTACGGATATGTCAATATCTGTAACTTGTTCTTCAAACGTAATTCTTTAACCCGATGCATATACATGATCATCCCACCCAGTTGAGTTACACTAAAGATGCATGATACTGTTATCCTTCACTTTCATTGTTCATATCATGGACTGTTTGCGAGTACATTCAAAGTACTCATTGGCTTGCCACTCGTTATGTTATTGACCAGACATGGAAGGAACGGAGTTTGGCGATGAGTACGCCGTCGGAGATGGACCTGTGATCTAGGACGCTTCCAAGTCAGAATGCATGTCGGTGTAGGCTTGATGGCATGGGCACCGCTTAGCCCTTACGAGTTTCCGCTACTCGATGTATCCCTTTTATTTGGCTTTAGGCCTTGCTCTTAAACCCAACCTTCTGGTCAGTTGATGTAATAAATTGGTACTTGGATGTAAGACTCTATCATTCAGTATCTGTGTTCAGTGAACATTGATCCTTGGGGTCACTGGGCACGGCGAACTCGACTTGCTAGTCGGGGTCCCCACAGAACTGGTATCAGAGCCATCCTGACTGTAGGAAGCCTTAGATAGCTTGGACGTTAACCGAGAACGTTAGGACGCCAGCCTTGCACAAGACTTTGCACATGCAACCTCCTGACTTCTCTCCTATGCCTTGTAGATGGCTGCTATACCTGAGACGCTTCTGGAGACCGGCTTTCCACTACTTCTGGTGGATTGTCTAGAGAAGTGCCACGTACGATGCACGCCCATCTTCCTCTACCACGAGCATTGGGTCAACGCCGACACCAAGGAATATCACGTGGACGTGATAGTGAAGGCTAATGACTCCCCGTCTAGTTGGTTCTTTGAAGGACCATAGATGGGAGAGCTGATGATGGCAGTGGAGACGGCTGCACGAGAGGCGCTCGTGCAACTCCGCAGCATCCTCCCTGAGATGGCTAATGAGCATGTCACTCGTCATCTACCTTTCATTAAGGAAGGAGTGGATGGGAGTTGGACACTCACCCCCGCCATGGAGGATCGGATGCCACTAAGGTTTCAGACCTACTTCAGTCTCTCGTCAGACACCCTGACACACTTCCTAGTTAAGGAGTCAGTCAAGCTTCGCCAAGAGCTGCACCTAGTCAAAGGCCTGCTCCACACAGAGAAGATGCAGAACCGCAAAGTGAAGAAGGCAAGCGCACCTGAAGGGAGGGCAGTTGTTGCCACTAGGGGTGGTGTGTTACCCATCCAGGCAGTCCCTCTTCAGAGTCGTACCTGACAGCGGAAGAATACACTGAGATCTTCGCCGCCTCGCCCAAGAGACGCCAAGACGTGCGGATTCTATCTTCCACTCCTATAAAGGAGGAAGATGATGAAGACGAGGATCCTATTGAGTCCGCCTTTGAGATCGAGCAGTCCGCCACGTAGGCTTAGCGTAGGCAATCGGAGTACCCGAGTATAGGGTATCCTTGTACCCGTTTTATTTGCTTATGTGTGCTTGATGTAAGTCACCTATTGCCTTGGGCAGTCTGTAAGTGACTACGTCACCTAGTTGTCATGAATGCAATTTCCAGTTTGTCAAAAACTTTGGTCTAAAAACTTGGCACATGCACGTATTGGACCCCCCCCCCCTCTTACTAGGAGCAGATCCTTGTACTCCCAAGCAAGGTGGCATATTGACCTGTCTGTTTCTATGACAGGATGGTGAACGCAACCCGCAACAGCACCTTCGGCAACCCCGGTGCCGGCTCCTCAGGGACGCCGCAGGGAACCGAAGGGGAAGCTCACGCTGGAGGTCACCACGAGCAACCTAGGGACCCTCCGCCACCACCTCCTCCTGAGAACTTGACGATGGCTCAGTTCCTTCAAGCTCTTTGAGAGGAGCGTCAAGCCAGCAATGCCGCTATCCAGCAGCTGACCCAAGTACTGGTGGACAACCAGCCGCGGAATGAGTATGGCGGTGGTCGCTCTACTCTTTCTGAGTTCATGCGGACTACGCCCCCTATATTCATGGAGTCGACTGAACCCCTAGACGCCGATGACTGGATTCGCACCATTGAAGACCTCCTTGCGCTGGTCAAGTGCACCGATGATCATGAGAAGATCCTTTATGCTTCTCACTGTCTCGGAGGCACCGCCAGGGCATGGTGGGATGGATTCCAGATCATGCGGGCAGGACAAGTCGTCACGTGGGAGATGTTCAAGGGAGGATTTCGCGCGGCTCACATTCCGCCTGGACTGATGACCATTAAGAAGCGAGAATTCCGAGCCTTAAGGCAGGGCAGTGGAACTATCAAGGAGTACCTGCAGAAGTTTAATCTCTTGTCAAGGTACGCACCTGAAGATGTTAACACTGAGGCCGCTAAGGTGGAATGCTTCATGGAAGGGTTGCAGCAGTCTCTTCAATACCAGCTGGTGGTTTGCGACTGGCAGACTTTCAGCGAATTGGTTAACAAAGCGCTTATGCTGGAAGATAAGCATCGTGCAATGGACGACACCCGCAAGCGCAAGCTGATAGGCAGTGGAGGAACCGGTAATGCAAGACCAAGACCATGGCAGTCAGCACCTGCAAGACCCAACTTTCAGCAGCAACAGTACAAGTACCCGGTGTTCCGTCAGAATTTTCAGCCTCAGCAGCAAGTCAAGCCAGTAGTCAAACCGCCAAACAATGGTGGAGTCAAGCCCAACCCTCCAGGGCAAGTCACCTGCTTTGGGTGTGGTCAGACTGGGCACTATTCCAGGCAGTGCCCCAACAAGAAGCCCGACGCACCGCGTCCCAATGCACCCAACCCCGGTCAAGGTGCACCTGGGAGGAACCAGGACCCCCGCAACCAGCAGTTCAATGGTAGGGGCCGGATCAATCACATCGCTGCGGAAGAAGCACAGGAAGTCCCGGACTGCATTCTCGGTACGTTCCTCGTCAACTCAACTCCAGCAACAGTGCTGTTTGATTGTGGTGCTTCGCATTCTTTTGTTACTCAAGGTTTTGCGGGGAAATGCGGTTTAAAACCAACTTTACTCCACGGACAGATGGCAATTCAAACCCCAGGAGCGGTATTAAGGACCAACTTAGGGTGTAGAAGGGTCGAGATAGTTATCAATGGGACGAGTTTCTTGGCAGACCTCATTGTGCTTAAATCACAAGGTGTGTAAGTAATCCTCGGTATGGATTGGTTGGCCAAACACCAGAGTCTTTTGGACTGTGCCAACAGAGCCATCACCATGATAAGCAACCTAGGGGTCAAGGTCAAGTTCGTCTCCAAACCAGTACCAGCTCATGAACCTCGAATCAATAGTCTCTCCGAGGTAGAGCTTGATCGAGTGCCTATAGTCTGTGAATACCCGGACGTCTTTCCTGATGAGCTACCCGGAATGCCTCCTGACCGAGACATTGAGTTCATCATTGAGCTTATGCCCGGATCGAGGCCTATTTATAAAAAGCATTACAGGATGGGTTCCGAGGAGTTGGCAGAGCTGAAGAAACAGCTGGATGAGCAACTCAGGAAAGGGTTCATTCGTCCGAGTGCGTCACCTTGGGGATCACCTGTTCTGTTTGTTTCAAAGAAGGATGGTACCATTCGACTCTGTGTCGACTACCGTTCCCTTAATGAAGTAACAATTAAGAACAAGTACCCGCTTCCCAAGATCGAAGACCTGTTTGACCAGTTAAACGGGGCCAGGGTATTTTCCAAGATCGATCTCCGATCGGGATACTATCAGTTAAAGATCCGACCAGAAGATATACCCAAGACTGCATTCGTGACCCGGTACGGTCTGTATGAATGCACGGTCATGCCCTTCGGTTTAACAAATGCCCCAGCCTACTTCATGTACCTCATGAACAAGGTCTTCATGGAATATCTGGAAAAGTTTGTTGTCGTGTTCATCGATGACATACTAATCTTCTCCAAGTCCGAAGAAGAGCATGAGCAACACCTGAGGCTAGTTCTGGGAAAGCTTTGAGAGCACCAACTTTATGCCAAGTTCAGCAAGTGTCAGTTCTGGCTGAACGAAGTTGGATTTCTGGGTCATACCCTGACGGCGCGCGGTTTAGCCATGGATCAGTCCAAGATTTCTACAGTGACCAACTGGGAATCACCCAAGGACGTGAAGGATGTCAGGAGTTTCCTCGGGCTCGCTGGATACTACCGCAAGTTTGTCGAGGGATTCTCCAGCATCGCTCGACCTATGACTCAACTCTTGAAGAAAGGCCGGAAGTTCGAGTGGACACCGGCGTGTGAAGCAAGCTTCCAGGAGTTGAAAAAGAGGCTAACTACCGCTCCGGTATTGGCTACCCCAGATATCACTAAGGAATTCCTGATATATTGTGATGCCTCGGGAACCGGGCTCGGTGGAGTCCTGATGCAAGATGGCAGGGTCGTGGCATACTTGTCACGGCAACTGCGACCGCATGAGGAGAACTACGCCACCCATGATCTCGAGTTAGCAGCGGTAGTGCATGCTTTGAAGACGTGGCGACATTACCTTCTGGGAAAGCGATGCGAGATATATACAGACCACAAAAGTCTGAAGTATATATTCACCCAGAGAGAGCTGAACATGAGACAGCGGAGATGGCTTTAGTTAATCAAGGATTACGACCTCAGCATTCAGTACCATCCCGACAAGGCGAACGTGGCCGATGCCCTGAGCCGGAAGGCAGGCTCCTTGAACTTCGCACTCAAGGAAAGGTTACCCGCCTTGTACGAAGAGATGGAGGCCTTTGGACTTGAGATAGTTGAACCAGGGTACCTGGCCAACCTCGAAGTCAAGCCTACTCTGGCAGACGACATCAAGGAAGCCCAGAAGGGGCACAAGAGTATCGAAGGCCTCAAGAGGAAGGTACGAGAAGGCAAAGCCCCAGGATTCTCGATTGATGAGCAAGGAGTACTGTGGTATGGGAAACGCTTATGCGTACCCAATAAGGCCGAACTTAAGGACTCGATCCTGCAAGAGGCACATGACACACCGTACTCTATACATCCCGGTGATACCAAGATGTACCAAGACATCCGAGAGCGATTCTGGTGGCATGGCATGAAGAGGGAAATTGGCTCCTATGTCGCTAAATGTGATGTATGTCAGCGAGTCAAGGTTGAACACCAACGACCCGCAGGACTGCTACAACCTCTTCAAGTGCCAGAATGGAAGTGGGACAAAGTCGGCATGGACTTTATCACCGGTTTGCCCCGATCAAATAAGGGTCATAACTCCATTTGGGTCATAGTTGATCATTTGACCAAGGTGGCTCATTTCATTCCCGTTAACACCACTTACGATGGCAGCCAGTTGGCTAGTCTGTACATTCATCGAGTGGTGAGTCTCCATGGAGTCCCCAAAGAGATTGTGTCCGACCGCGGCACGCAGTTCACCTCAAGATTCTGGAAGAAGTTTCAGGAAGCCCTTGGAACCAAACTCTCCTTCAATACGGCTTTCCACCCGCAGACGGGCGGACAAACCGAGAGGGTAAATCAGATACTTGAGGATATGCTCCGCGCTTGTGTTTTGGCCCATGGTGCCAAGTGGGAAGACTGCCTACCATTTGCTGAGTTCTCTTACAACAACAGCTACCAGTCCAGTCTTCAGATGGCAACATTCGAAGCATTATATGGGCGGAAATGCCGCACCCCGCTCAATTGGTCCGAAACCGGTGAAGGGCTAGTTTTCGGGCCAGAAGCACTGCAGGAAGCCGGGGACAAGGTTCAACTTGTCCGAGAAAACTTGGAGGCAGCTAAGTCAAGGTAGAAGAGCTATGCGGACCCTCGCCACAGGAACGTGGAGTTTGTTCCCGGAGACCAAGTGTACTTGCGAGTCACGCCTCTCAAGGGGACCAAGCGTTTCCATGCCAAGGGGAAACTAGCTCCAATGTTCATTGGACCCTTCAAGATCACGGCAAGGCGCGGGGAAGTAGCTTATCAGCTGGAGCTACCTCCTGAACTTTCGGGTGTGCACAACGTGTTTCACGTGTCACAACTCAGGAAGTGTTTGCAAGTGCCGAACCGCCCCGATCTTTGCAAGGACATTGATCATCAAGTTATTGACCTTCAACCAGATCTCACCTACCGCGAGAGACCGATCCGCATTTTGGACGAAGCAGAGCGTTGCACCAGAAGCCGCACCATCAAGTTTTTCAAGGTTCAGTAGAGCAACCATACTAAAGCAGAAGCCACGTGGGAGCGTGAAGACTATCTCCGATCATAATTTCTCGAGTTGTTCAGCGCTTAGCTTAGGAATCTCGGGGACGAGATTCTTGTAAGGGGGATAGGTCTGTCACACCCTGTTTTTTATTCCCAGTTTTCTGTGTTGCAAAAATCAGAGCTTGTTAAAACTTTTTCAAATAATGTTGTGAGTGCAATGTCAACCCTTGTTTGAGTACATGCTTGCTTGTGTGATGACTCAAACCCATGAAAAACCTATTATTTTGCCCTCATCCAAAAACCCTTTTTCTATTGCATCAAGATCATCTTCATCATGTTGGGATACACTACTAGCTCATGAAGCCAAGTGTCACTTCCAACTAAAGTTGGTGATCTGATCCTATTGTCATTTTCATACACTTAAAACACTATTTGATGATTTAAAATATTATTTTTCTATTTTATATCTATGTCTATTTCTAAGGCCAGTAATGATATTTCCACAAGGAAAATTACCTTCCTGCCTTAGAAAATTCTGATTAAATTCATGGAAGCTCAGAAGGACATATATTTTCCATACATTAGATTTTCAACCCTATTTTATATTAATATTATTTGAGTAAAACCCTGAAAACCATTTCTGTCTATTTTGGCTTTTTGAGATGTTTCCAAAGGAAAGTATCTCAATAATTTCCCATAAAATTACAGGAGCCCTTCCAAACCATATTAGGTGCTCACCTAAAATCTCACCTTGAACCAAGGTGGGTAAGTGCACTTAGAGAGCCCAAAACCCTCTCTGTCCAGAGTAGAGTTGGAACAACTCTACATTGCAAAGTTTCTCCAATGGAGCTGAAACTTTGCAGAGGTGTTTGACACCCCAAATGAGGACTCCACACCAAAAATGGGATTTGTGAGACTCTGTTTGACCACACTTCCTTTGTAAAGGACAGTACTGGTCACCTTGAGACTTTTTTCAAGTTTGCAAAGCCAAACTTGTCCAATGGAGCTCATATTTGGTAGAACCCCTTGTTTTTACCCCAAGGCCAAACCTGTTAAGTTTCATCTACAGTGGTGGGGTGGAAGCACCCCAAGTCACTGTCGAACACCTACTGACAGGAAGGTAAAAACCTTCCTAGCCACTGTTTTACCCAATGTCAAGGCTCCAAACTTGGTGGGTTAGAGCACCAGAACACCCTGAGCACCCAGTCAACCAGCCCCTCCCCAATTCCAAGCACAAGAGACAAGGACTCCATTCTAAGTTGCAGGACAGTGCTGGCTACACTAGTGTTCCTTGCTCCCTTGACCAGCTCGGGCTCCCACTAAAACACAGCAGCTAGGCACACTCCCAGCAACCCTCAGGACATGGTGGACACGTCCCAAGTGCCCCAGAGCGAGCCAGCATGCCGTGGTATGCCAAAACTACGCGCTGGGCGCGCTGCAGAGAGCCACCGCAAGGGGACCGACGCTCCGGCCGGTCCCAGCCTCCCCAGTAGTGTCCAAACACTTCCCCGACAGCCCCTCAGTGCAAAGCTACCCCAGGGACCCTCTCCCCCTCGCGCAAGAGCTCAGGAGACGCGTGCCCGTGCGCGCCCGACGCGGCCGAGCATGCACGGTCGCTGCAGTTCGTCCCCACTCCCTTTCCCTCTGCGGCCGTTGCATCAGGAGGCCCTAAACCACGTCCCGAACCCGTGGTTTCGCGGCCAGCACCTCATTGTGCTTGCACGCGTGCCCCGGTGAGCCACCGGCGTGCCCGAGTCGGGTCACCATCGTTGGCCTATAAATAGACCCCCCCCCGGCACTCCAGCACCCTCCAAGCAGCTTCAGCACCACCAGTAGACACTCCCTATCCGCCCAATCAAGCTCGTAGAGCCCCGGTGCTCGAGATCGACCGAGGCCCCTCCGCCTCGGAGCTCCGGTCGATCTCCGGCTACACGTCGGCTCCTGCACTGCCCGACCTCCCATTACACTCCCCTCGACACCAGGAACGTTTCCCCTAACTCTCCCGAGCAAATCCATACCCCTAGCCCCTAGTTCAACTCGGACCCGAAACTCCTCCGCCACGAGCACCTCGTCGCCGGCGACCCACACCACCTCCGGTGACGTCCCGACCACGAGCAGGTAGGCGGAGGCACGAGGAAACCGTTCCTGTTCCTAGCTAGGCCTGAGGACAACGGCAACCTCGCCGGCGTCCATCTCCACCTCTCTGGCCAGAGGTAGGAGAAGGACCTGACAGGTGGAGCCCACCTGTCGGTGTCCTGGGGCAGCCAGAGCGCGCAGCCCCTGACGCTGACCCCAGGGGCCCGCAGGTCAGGTTTGAACCTCGCCCGCGCGCGCCTGGTGGCCAGGCCTGCTGGCTGGACCGGATGGATTTGTTTCCCATGCCTTTTTCTTTTGTTTTATTCCAGCAAACTAAATGATTTTTATAAAAAGATTTAGCCAGTAAAAAAATATAATTCTTCCACCAGTATTTTCTAAAAATGAGTAGTATTTGATTCTGTTATAGTTGACATTTATCAATAACAGAAACTATTTTGGTATAATAAAATGATATTAAAAAGCACTTGTTTGCTTCTGTTTGCTTTTAAATAAATATGTTTAGCTAATAAAATAGTAGGGAACATTTTTCAAAATAATAACCTGAATTTATTCAAGCCTTGCAACATTTTTAAAAGCACTTTGTGATCTGTTTTAGTGAGAGCTAGTATTTATTTATTCCTTTCTCGACGGTAGAGTTACCGAGTGACGGAGGATCCGGAGCGGAAGACCTCGAAGACCCCGGATACCTAGCTGACCAAGGCAAGCATGCCCTTTTGCCATGACTTAAGTAAATAAAATGATGCATGCTAGAATAGCAAGTATTTTCCGTTGCATGTGATCATGATGCCGGTTCATCATTGATGTGATGGTTACGAAGGCTTCTTCGAAGCCCTGGCATTATATTTGTGATATTCACATAGCTCCTCGGAGCACAAACATGATGAGCTTGATCTTACCATCTACGAGGATCTTGCTACTTTCATGTTGTCTAGTAGAGTATAATCACTGCATTGAGCTTGACCGTGAAGGTCACGAGATTATCATGTTGACAAGTAATGTTAAGGCATATCATGTTGACAAGTAATGTTAAGGCATATCATGTTGACAAGTAATGTTAAGGCATATCATGTGGACAAGTAATTATAATAGGAGCATTGTATCATGAGCATGATGAGTTAAACAAAGAGTTTATGAAAACCCTGTCGGGTACCACTAATGCCCGAGGGTGATGATGATTTGGTGATCACTTTTGTGATGCACCGGTGATTTTGGTGTGAGTATGGTTTCGGAAATGGATAAGATTTATGATGTGTCGACCGTCCCAACCTTACCCAGTACGACCACGATACCCCTTTATGGGACGGGGCTTTCTTGATTACTCTGGTCGGTGCTAGCAAAGAGCCACATTACTAGTGGCGGGAGTGATCGGTATCACTCTCGTGATGGGGTCGTGCTAGATAGGACTACTATGCCATTATTATGAGTTCCAGGCACACCGTTGGTCCCTGCATGGTTGTTACAGTCCAGAGTCGGTGCTCGTAACACATACAACATGTGGGCTGGGTACCAATCGAGTGGATCTCTTTGTCTAGTATCGTCAGGGGAAAGATGATGATCGGATACTTACCTCGGGTATATGTGATATACCGCGAGTCGTGGATGACACGGAAGTATTCCGTTTCTCGTGGGTCCAACGTACTACCTCTGCAGAGTGTAAACTATTCGAATAGTCGTGTCCACGGTCAAGGACAGTCGGGTGGTGCTTCTTAAACTACGTCCTGAGTTTCCGCATAAACCAAGTGTGAGTGTGTGGTGTTAAAAAGGTGTTTTCTATAATCATGCTAATCACAGTAATATGATCAAGTTCAGTGACTTGACATATAGGGTAAACCCGGATGGTTTTGCCCTCATTAATACCTTGATATTATGACAAGTCGATTGACTTGGCATTAGGGTGAACCCAGTGTGTTCAACCCTTTAGGGATATGTCAATATCTGTAACTTGTTCTTCAAAAGTAATTCTTTAACCCGATGCATATACATGATCATCCCACCCAGTTGAGTTACACTAAAGATGCATGATACTGTTATCCTTCACTTTCATTGTTCATATCATGGACTGTTTGCGAGTACATTCAAAGTACTCATTGGCTTGCCACTGGTTATGTTATTGACCAGACATTGAAGGGACGGAGTTTGGCGACGAGTACGCCGTCGGAGACGGACCTGCGATCTAGGACGCTTCAAAGTCAGAATGCCTGTCGGTGTAGGATTGATGGCATGGGCACCGCTTAGCCCTTACGAGTTTCCGCTACTCGATGTCTCCCTTTTATTTGGCTTTAGGCCTTGCTCTTAAACCCGGCCTTCTGGTCACTTAATGTAATAAATTGGTACTTGGATGTAAGACTCTATCATTCAGTATCTGTGTTCAGTGAACATTGATCCTTGGGGTCACTGGGCACGGCGAACTCGACTTGCTAGTCGGGGTCCCCACATCCGGCAACCCCGGAGTGACAATAACCGGAACAACTCCCAATGATGACCATAGTTTGAGGAGTTCATGTGTTCACCAAGTGCTAATGCGTTGTTCTGGTTCTTTATTAAAAGGAGAACCTTAATATCCCGTAGTATCCTTTTGGACCCCGCTGCCACGGGAGGGATGGACAATAGATGTCATGCAAGTTCTTTTCCCTAAGCACGTATGACGACACACAGAATGCATGCCTACATCACATTGACGAACGGGAGCTAGCCACATATCTCTCCGTGTTATAACTGTTGCATGATGAATGTCATCCAAACAAATCACCGACCCATTGCCTAGGAGTTTGTCCCACTGCTGTTGTTACTTGTTTTGCTCTGCTTCTGTTACTTGTTTTGCTCTGCTGCTGTTACTACTATTGTTGCTGTTGTTACTTGCTTTGCTCTGCTGCTACTTGCTACTGCTATTACTTGCTACTGTTGCTACTTGCTACTACTGTCACTATTGTTGTTCCTTGCCACTGCCGTTACTCGTTACACTGCTGCTACCTGCCACAATACTTTTTCTCGCACCGTTGTCGGGAAAGAATATTTCCCGTCCATGGGCAACTTCTGGCGCCATCGATACAACCGTTAGGAATAGTCTATCGTCAACAGATTGTTTCTGGCACCGTTGCTATCATACTACTTTGCTACTGATACTTTGCTTGCACACACTAATCTTTCAGGTGTGGTTGAATCTGACACATTCAGCTGCTAATACTAGAGAATATTCTTTCACTTCCTGTCGGGTGAACCAACAAATTTGGGTTGAATACTCTACCCTTGAAAACTGCTGCGAACCCACGCGCTGGTGGGCCATTGCAAGACAATTGCTAATTGTTCAGCAAATCGGAGCAGTTCTGGCTCCGTTGCCGTGGAGGTATCAAGTCAGGAACACGTCAACAGCATTTTTCTAGTGTCGTTGCCAGGGACTGCTAGCTGGTCCCCATATGGGATCTTGCGGAGACAGAAGCTTGCAGCGGCGGAAAAGTATTTTCGTGGCTCTCTCTGGTGGTTCTGGATTTTTAGGGAATTTATAGGCGAAAGAAGTAGGGTAAAGGAGCCACGTGGGGCCCACAAGCCTGCTAGGCGCCCCCCCCCCAGGCCGCGGCTAGGGGGCTTGTGACCTCCCCCGAGGTCCTTTGCCTTGGTTCTCAAGTTCCCTGCGTATCTTCTGTTATGGAAAAAATCATCCCGCGTGTTTTATTCCGTTTGGACTCCGTTTAATATTCTTCTCTAAAAAAGGTCAAAAACACGGAAAAAATAGAAACTGGCACTTGGCACTGAGTTAATAGGTTAGTCCCAAAAAAGATATAAAATAGCATATTCATGCATACAAAACATCCAAAGTTGACAAGATAATAGCATGGAACCATAAAAAATTATATGGTGGAAGGTATATGGTGGGTTTGTGCACCGGCGAAATTGCGCGGCACTAGAGAGGCTAGTAATGGTGGAAGGTGAAAGTGCATCTATACCATGGACTCACATTAGTCATGAAGAACTCATATACTTATTGCGAAAGTTTTATTAGTAATCAAAACAAAGTGCTAAACGCATACTCCTAGGGGAAGGGTCGGTAGGTGTTTAACCATCGCGCGATCCCGACTGCCACACAAAGGATGACAATCAATAAATCAATTATGCTCCGACTTCCTAACATAGCGGTTCACCATACGTGCATGCTACACGAATCACTAACTTCAACACAAGTATTTCTAGATTCACAACACCCTACTAACGTAACTCTAATATTACCATATCTATATCTGAAAACTAATTGAGAGAAATCAAACTTCTCTTACTAATCAATGCACTTGAATATGGAAGTTTTTATTATATCCTCTTTGGATGCCTATCATCTTTAGGACTACTTCATAGCACTCACCAATTACCAAGTTACTTAGAGAGAGCACTCTCAAAAAGATATAAGTGAAGATCGAGAGTTCTTATTTCTTCAAAATATGACACCGATGTGCTCTAAAAAGATCTAAGTGAAGCACTAGATCAAAGTTATCTAGCTCAAAAGATATAAGTAAAGCACATGCGAGCTAAATTGCCTAACTCAAAAGATATAAGTGAACCTCAATGAGTATTCTAGCAAATTTACGATGAGTGCATGTCCCTCTCAAAAGGTGTGCAGAAAGTATGATTGTGACAAAACAAAAAGAAAAGACTCCTATAATACACGACGCTCCAAGCAAAACACATATCATATGGTGAATAAAAATATAGCCCCAAGTAATGTTACCGATGGATTGAAGACGAAAGAGGGGATGCCTTCCCGGGGCATCCCCAAGCTTAGGCTTTTTGGTGTCCTTGAATTTGGCTTGGGACGCCTTGTTAATCCCCAAGATTAAGCTCTTTCCACTCTTTACCCCATTGTCCATGAGAACATCACCCAAAACTTGAAAACTTCACAATACAAAACTTAATCAGAAACTCGTGATATCATTAGCATAAGAAAGCAAACCACCAACTCTTTAGGTACTGTAGTAAACTTGATTCATATTTAGATTGATGTTATATTACTGTATTCTCACTTATCCATGGCTAGTACCCCCTCATACTATCCATAGTTTCACCAAAATAAGCAATGAACACAACAAAAACAGAATCTGTCAAAAACAGACCAGTCTGTAGCAATCTGTATACTTCGTATACCTCTGGTATCCCAAAAATTCTGAAATATTATGACAATTAGGGAAATTTCCATATCAACCAGCAGAAAAAATAATCAACTCAAAAGCTCTTTCTAGATAGGAATTAAAAATAATTTCGTGAGCGCAAAGTTTCTGTCTTTTTCAACACGATCAAACAACCATCACCAAAATTGATCATAAAGGTTCTACTTGGCACAAACACAAAAAGAAACATAAAAACACAATCATAATAGAATTATGATGGTGTGGACACAAAAAAACAGAAAGCAAAAAAGCGAAGATAAATTCATTGGGTTGCCTCCCAACAAGCACTATTGTTTAATGCCCTTAGCAAGGCATTGATAATTCAATGATGGTCACACAAAAGACAAGAATTAAAGCACAACTAGAGCATCATAAAGCATGTGAAAATCATATATAAGTCTAACATACTTCCTATGCATAGGCATTTTATAGGGAAACAAATTATCAAGACAAGCAATAACTACCATATGCAAGGAAGAAGAAAGAGACAATATCAATCTCAACAAAACAAGAGGTAATTTAGTAACATGAAAGTTTCTACCACAATATTTTCCTCTCTCATAACAACTGTATGTGGGATCATAATCAAATTCAACAATATAGCTATCACATAGGATATTCTTTTCATGATCCACATGCATGCAAAGTTGACGCTCTTCAAAAATAGTGGGATTATCATCAACTAAAGTCATGACTTCTCCAAACCCACTTTCAATACTACTACAAATATCATATTCATCATGAGGCTTAAACAAATTTTCAAGATCATAAGAAAAATCATCGCCCCAATCATGATCATTGCAACAAGTAGTGGACATAGCAAAACTAGCATCCCCAAGCTTAGGATTTTGCATATTTTTATCATGATTGAAATTAATAGAATTCATTGTGAAACCATTGCAATCATGCTTTTCATTCAAGAAGCCCTCGTGAATCACTTCATAAATTTCTTCATCACAATTTTCAGATTCACGCATCTCAAGCAAAACTTCAGAAAGATAATATAGTGCACAAAGCTCACTAGCAATTGGTTCAACATAATTGGATCTCTTAAAGAGATTAGCAAGTGGGTGAGGATCCATATCAATAGATTTTCAGCAAGCGAAGATCCAAGCATAGTGAAGGCACATAGCACACAAGCAAAGGAAAGGCAAACGAAAAAGCAAATATTTTTGTAAATTTTGTTTATTTAGAAATGGGGGAGAGGAAAATGAGAGGCAAAAGGAAAATAATGTAAATGCAAGAGATGAGTTTGCGATAGTTACTTGGATAAGCTTCACTTTGAATACTCGCTCGCAACAGTGCCAGAAATTCTTCTTGCTATCTCTTGAGCTTGCGTTGGTTTTTCCCTTGAAGAGGAAATGGTGATGCAGCACAGTAGAAGTAAGTATTTCCCTCAGTTTGAGAACCAAAGTATCAATCCAGTAGGAGTATCAAGATGAGGCACCAATGTACCTACGCAAAAACAAACAAACTTGCACCCAGCGCTATAAAGGGGTTGTCAATCCCTTCACGATTATTTGCAAGGTGCGATCTGAAGGTGAAAAGTGCAATAAAGTAATTTTGTGGAACTGAAAATAGGATGTGAAGTAGACCCGGGGGCCATAGTGTTCACTAGAGGCTTCTCTCATGGTAGCAAGTATTACGGTGGGTGAACGAATTACTTTCGAGCAATTGATAGAATCGCGCAAAGTCATGATGATATCTAAGGCAATGATCATACATATAGGCATCACGTCCTAGACAAGTAGACCGATACTTTCTGCATCTACTACTATTACTCCACACATCGACAGCTATCCAGCATGCATCTAGTGTATTGAGTTCATAACAAACAGAGTAACGCCTTAAGCAAGATGACATGATGTAGAGGGATAGATTCATGCAATAGATATAAACCCCATCTTTTTACCCTTGATGGCGACAACACGATGTGTGCCTCGCTACCCCTTCTATCACTAGGTGAGGACACCACACGGTATGAACCCAAAACCAAGCACTTCTCCCATTGCAAGAATTATAGATCAAGTTGGCCAAACGAAACCCACAACTCGAAGAGAATTAGAAGGATACGAAATCATGCATATAAGAGATCAGAGGAGACTCAAATAATGTTCATAGATAATCTGATCATAAATCCACAATTCATCGGATCTTGACAAACATATCGCAAAAGAAGGTTACATCGGATAGATCTCCATGAAGATCGTGGAGAACTTTGTATTGAAGATCCAAGAGAGAGAAGAAGCCATCTAGCTACTAGCTATGGACCCGAAGGTCTGTGGTGAACTACTCACGCATCATCGGAGAGGCAATGGTGTTGATGAAGAAGCCCTCCGTGTCTGAATCCCCCTCCGGCAGGGCACCAGAACGGTCCCCAGATGGGATCTTGCAGAGACAGAAGCTTGCGGCGGCGGAAAACTATTTTCGTGGCTCTCTCTGGTGGTTCTAGATTTTTAGGGAATTTATAGGCGAAAGAAGTAGGGAAAAGGAGCCACGTGGGGCCCACAAGCCTGCTAGGCGCCCCCCCCCCCCCCAGGCCGCGGCTAGGGGGCTTGTGACCTCCCCCGTGGTCCTTTGCCTTGGTTCTCAAGTTCTGTGCGTGTCTTCTATTATGGAAAAACTCATCCCGCAGGTTTTACTCCGTTTGGACTCCGTTTAATATTATTCTGTGAAAAAGGTCAAAACACGGAAAAAAAACAGAAACTGGCACTTGACACTGAGCTAAGAGGTTAGTCTCAAAAAAGATATAAAATAGCATATTCATGCATACAAAACATCCAAAGTTGACAAGATAATAGCATGGAATCATAAAAAATTATAGATACGTTGGAGACGTATCGTACTCCACTTTCCAATCCTATTTTGAGTAGGATTGGAGTAGGAATCCTACTCCCTTCCTGGCCGGTGCACCCTTGGGGACTTTGTCCTCAAGGCAAGCCTCCTCCCCCTCCCTCCTATATATAGTGGTGATTTAGGGCTGATTTGAGACAACTTTTGCCACGTGTAACTCAGATCTAGACTCCATAGTTCTTCCTCTAGATCGTATTACTGCAGAGCTCGGGCGGAGCCCTGCAGGAGTAGATCCTCACCACCATCGGAGCACCATCACGCTGTCGGAGAACTCATCTACTTCTCCGTCTTGCTTGTTGGATCAAGAAGGTCGAGATCATCGTCGAGCTGTAGTGTGCTGAACATGGAGGTGCCGTCCGTTCAGCACTAGATCGAAATGGATCGTGGGACGGATCGCGTGACGGTTCGTGGGATGGTTCGCGGGGCGGGTCGAGGACGTGAGGACGTTCCACTACATCAACCGCGTTTCTTAACGCTTCCTGCTGTGCGATCTACAAGGGTACGTAGATCCAAATCTCCTCTCATAGATGGACATCACCATGATAGGTCTTTCTGTGCGTAGGAAATTTTTTGTTTCCCATGCAACGTTTCCCAACTGTGGTATCATGAGCTAGGTTCATGCGTAGATGTTATCTCGATTAGAACACAAAAGGTTTTGTGGACGGTGATGTTCGATTTGCTGCCCTCCTTAGTCTTTTCTCGATTCGGCGGTATTGTTGGATGGAAGCGGCCCGAACCGACATTACTCGTACGCTTACGAGAGACTGGTTTCATCGACTAACATGCAACCTCGTTGCATAAAGATGACTGGCGGGTGTCGGTTTCTTCAACTTTAGTCGAATTGGTTTTGACCGAGGCGGTCCTTGGAGAGGTTAAATAGCAATTTGCACATCTCCGTTGTTGTTTTTGCGTAAGTAAGATGCGGTCATACTAGATACCCATAGCAGCCATGTAAAACATACAACAACAAATTAGAGGGCGTCTAACTTGTTTTTGCAGGGTTTCTGATGGGGTTATAGTCCTAGGGTCGGGTCATAGGCCTGCCCTATAGGTCCTACCCAAGGACTACCCTTCATAAGGGACAAGGCCCTTAGTTAGTTCCGACTGAATTAAGGACTTCCCATCATCCAGTCGGTGACGATTCCTCCATCATCCAGTCGGAGATGACCATTCGGAGCGTATCAAACTTACCGACTGGATTCCACTCTGTACATCGTAACCCCCCTGGAGGGCAACGGTCATACGTTTTCATGTACCTTTATTAGCATTTAAGGCATACGTTACCTATAACGTACACATTTAATCGCCACTACTCCACCCCTGTGCACCGAACCGTTGTGAAGGGTAGCGCACTCTATATAAGTCACCCTTCCCCACTGGTGCAGGGGTTGGCAATTCACTGTAATCCATATTCCACTCGACATCAAGCTCCCAAGAGCACTGAGACGTAGGGCTTTTACCTCCACTATAGAGGGGCCTGAACTCATACAACCTCGCGGTAGCTAAGGCTCTGCCCATCCTTTCATACCCTATACATCTACTGTCAGACATATACCCACGACAGTTGGCGCCCACCTTGGGGCAGGCGTCTAAGCGACTTTCGGCGAGTTTGTGACTACATCTTTTCATCATGTCGTCCAGTGGAGATTTTTGCATGGGTCATGAGATCCTCTTCGGCGCTCTCTCCTTCATCGTCGATGCTTCGGCATGGCTTCGGGATGCTCTTCTCGACGTCGAGGCGCTCCCCAATCGCGGGGCTACGCACTTCCGTGCCGGCGCCCACGGCATCCTTCTTCTTCAGCAGTCGGCTCCGGTGTCGACCTTCACCCCCGTCACGCGCCGCAACAAGCGGTCTCACCGTCCGCGGCTCCAGCGTTGGGTGCAACACGCCCAGGCGCGCGAGAGCGCGTCTTCACAAGTGGCGGTCCTCGAGTCGGTTGTAGTTGCGCCGCCGTCCGAGCGCTCGGACTTAGTTCCGACTGAGTTTCCTTCCGAGTATTTGGGTCGCGGGCCTGCAGCCGAAGTGCACATGGCCAACTCCCATGAAAGTCCCCGCCAAACCGGTCGGAACGAGCACGAGGTCGGCGAAACATCCGGCGCTCGCCGTCAGCCTCGCCGTTCTGCCAGTCGGCGCACTCGTCAGAGCAACGTGGAGGTGTTCCGCACACCCGTCCTCAACCTGGCTGCCGCGGCCAAGATAGCCGATTCCATCCAGCCGACTGATTCAGAGGCTGGCAGAGGGATCGAGCAGATCCGTGCCCTGCTGCACACGACGCAGCAGCAAAATTCGGCGGTCTCCCAGTCGCACAACAGGATCCACAATAGTTCTGTTCGCGCTAACACGCATCAGTCAGTTCACAGCCCCGGTTCTCATCAGCGACACAGGGGAGGCAGTCGTTCCATGAATCCCGAAGATCGTCGCCGTTCACGCACCCCTCCACGGAGTGGGCCCTACGGGCCCCGACATCATGATGATCGGCGTTCGGTCGGTGACACTTATGATCCAAGGCCCGACGCAAGAGGATATATCGCCCAGAGGAGGGTCGACAGGGGCCGAGCCCACCGCGATGGTCATGATATAGACCGTCTGAGTGGAAGCAAGATCATCGTCTCTGGCCCCGAGTGTTTCAGTCGAGCCATCCGTTCGGCTGACATCCCTCCCAACTTCCGATTAGCGACGGGGATCAGCAAGTTTACAAGAGAATCCAAGCCAGAAACGTGGCTGGACGACTACCGAGTGGCAGTCCAGATCGACGGCGGGGACGACCAGGTCGCCATGAAACATATCCCCCTGATGCTCGACGGCTCGGCACAAGCATGGCTGAACCAGTTGGCTCCTTCAAGCATCTACAGTTGGGCAGATCTGGCCCGAGTCTTCATCAGGACCTTCGAGGGGACGTGCAAATGCCCTGCTGGTCTCGTGGAGCTCCAGCACTGTGTCCAGAAGCAGTATGAGCCCCTGCGCAATTTCATCCAGCGTTGGACAACCCTCTACCACACGGTGGAGAACGTCTCAGAGCACCAAGCAGTCTGCGCCTTCAAGGCAGGCGTGTGGTACAGAGATCTGTACCTGAAGTTCGGTCAAACAGGCGACATCTCCATGAGCAAGATGATGGAGATAGCGGCACGCTATGCAAATGGAGAAGAAGAGGACCGCATTCGTAGTGGCAAGCACAAAGCAGTCGCCGATGGAGATGGGAACAGCACTCGGAAGCAAAAGCAGAAAGCTCCGTCCACTCCGCAGGCAGAGGCCGCAGCCGTTACCAATGCCAAGTTCAAGGGCAAGCGGAAGGCTCAGTTCACCCCCAAGAAGAAGCAGTTCGGAAGCCACATCCTGGGCCAGCCATGTCCAATCCACACGAAGATGGATGAAGAGGGCAACGCCATATATCCGAAGCATACCACTTGGCAATGTCGCCTCCTGATCCAGGGGTTCGGCGAAGGGCAGCCGAGTGAAAAGGATAATGAACAGGATGAGGAGGACAAGGAGGATCCGTTCCCCCAAGTCCATGCCACACTGATGATTTTTGCTGACGTTGAAAGCAAGAGTCGACTGAAGTTGGTGAACAGGGAGGTGAACATGGCCACCCCGACCAACCCCACGTTCCTCAAATGGTCACAGACTGCGATCACCTTTGACCAGTCGGATCATCCAGCACACGTACCCACCCCAGGGAGGCAGGCCCTAGTCGTCGACCCGGTGGTGGAAGGAGTCCGACTGCACAAAGTCCTCATGGACGGCGGCAGCGGCTTGAACATCATGTACGCTGACACTCTCAAGGGGATGGGCATTCCGATGTCCAAACTTAGCGAGAGCAGCATGCAGTTCCATGGAGTCGTCCCTGGACGAAAGGCCAAGTCACTCGGCCAGATCAAGTTGGACGTCGTCTTCGGCTCCGACAAGAACTTCCGCAAGGAAAAACTGACGTTCGAGGTGGTGGACTTCCAGAGTGCGTACCACGCGATTCTGGGCCGCCCGGCGTATGCGCGTTTCATGGCCCGTCCATGTTACGTGTACCTGAAGCTGAAGATGCCAGGCCCAAAAGGTGTGATCACTATCACAGGCAATCGGCAGCGGGCCGAGGAGTGTCTGCAGCAGGGATCGAGGATTGCCGATCAGCAGATGGCTGTCCTTGAGCTTGACGAGTACAAGAAGACAGTCGACCCCGCTGACTTAATGCGTTCGAAGAAGCCAGCTTCGGAATCCGCATTCCAGTCGGCGGGAGAAACGAAGAAGGTCAGCATCCACCCGACTGACGACGTCGCTGCCCCGACGAACATCTCCACCACCCTCGATCCTAAATAGGAAGCCGAGCTCATCCAATTCCTCCGTGAGAACTGGGACATTTTCGCATGGAAGCCCGCTCACATGCCAGGTGTACCCAGGGAGTTGGCTGAGCACCGACTGCATGTGGATCCTGCTGCTCGGCCTGTCCAAGAATGCCTGCGTCGGTCCGCCGCGCATAAGAGGAAGGCAATCGGAGAAGAGGTGGCTAAGCTTTTGGCAGCCAACTTCATTCGCGAGGTACACCACTCCGAGTGGCTCGCCAATGTTGTCATGGTGCCCAAGAAGGACAAGTCTCTCCAAATGTGCATCGACTTCAAGCATCTCAATAAGGTCTGCCTGAAAGACCATTTCCCGCTCCCCCGCATCGATCAAATTGTTGATTCGACTCCGGGTTGCGAGCGTTTGTCATTCCTTAATGAATTAAAAACAGCCTTCATCACCCCATTTGGGTGCTTCTGCTACATCACTATGCCATTTGGTTTGAAGAATGCAGGAGCAACCTTTATGCGCATGATCCAAAAATGCCTCCTTGACCAGATCGGTCGAAATGTGGAGGCATATATGGATGATATCGTAGTCAAGTCACGCAAAGGTTCCGACCTGCTGACTGACTTGGCAGAAACATTCGCCAACCTTCGTAGGTACGATATCAAGCTCAACCCAGCTAAGTGTTCATTCGGTGTTCCCAGCGGAAAGTTACTCGGTTTCTTCGTTTCCGAACGAGGGATCGATGTCAACCCCGAAAAGATCGGGACCATCGTCCGAATGGAGCGGCCTGTCAGAATACACGATGTTCAAAGGCTCACAGGTTGCCTAGCGGCTTTGAGCAGGTTTATCAGCCGACTCGGCGAGAAGGCACTTCCTCTGTACCAACTCATGAAGAAATCAGATACTTTCGAGTGGACAAACGAAGCCCAAATTGCATTCGACGACCTCAAAGTCCTACTTTCCACCCAGCCGGTTCTTACTGCTCCGCTCAGTAAAGAACCCCTTCTTCTGTACATCGCGGCTACAAATCAAGTCGTCAGCACTGTTCTCACAATCGAACGCGAAGAAGAAGGCAAAGCATACAAGGTTCAGCGGCCAGTGTATTATGTCTCCGAAGTCCTGACTCCTTCCAAGCAGAGGTATCCCCACTATCAAAAACTTATCTACGGGATTTACATGACTGCGAAGAAGGTGGCTCATTATTTCCAAGACCACTCGGTGTCTGTCGTTTCTGATGCTCCGTTGTCAGAAATCCTCCGCAATCGGGACGCATCGGGCCGAGTGGCGAAGTGGGCAATGGAGATGTTATACTGCGACATCAAGTTCGAGGCCAAGAAACCTATAAAGTCTCAAGCTCTGGCTGACTTCATAGCAGAATGGGTAGAACTACAGCAACCGACCCACATCTACTCGGCTCATTGGACAATGTTCTTCGATGGGTCCAAGATGTTGAATGGCTCCGGCGCTGGCGTTGTGATCATATCGCCAAAGGGTGACAAACTCAAGTATGTGTTGCAGATACACTTCGATTCCTCCAACAATGAGGCAGAGTATGAGGCTCTCCTTTATGGATTGTGCATGGCCATCGCACTCGCGTCCGTCGCCTGATGGTCTACGGCGATTCAGATTTGGTAGTTAATCAAGTGATGAAGGAGTGGGAGGTAAGCAACCCCACCATGACCACATACTGCAATGCAGTGAGGAAGCTCGAGAAAAAGTTTGAAGGTCTAGAACTCCACCATGTTCCGCGACTGAAAAACCAAGCAGCTGATGAATTGGCGAAACTTGGATCCACTCGGAGACCAGTCCCGAGTGACCTCTGCCTCGAGCACCTTCACCTTCCCTCAGTTAAAGAAGATCCTTTCACAGAGGAACCAGTACAACCAAAGATCTCGACAGATCCGACTGAAGTTGAAGTCCCTGCCATGGTTGATTTGATCATGGAGATTCTTGCTATCATCCCCGATTGGACTGTGTCGTTCATTGCATACATCCTGAGGCAAGAATTACCACAAGATGAAGTCCAAGCCAGACAGATCGTCCACAGGTCAAAGTCGTTCACTGTCATTGATGGCCAGTTGTACAAGGAAAGCGTTTCAGGCGTCCTTCAACGATGCATCTCCCCTGAGGAGGGACAGTTAATCCTGGAAGAAATTCACTCGGGAACCTGCGGTCATCACGCCTCCTCAAGGGCAATCATCGCCAAAGCATTCAGAGTTGGCTTCTTCTGGTTGCAGGCGAATGAAATGGCAAAGGATATGGTCGACCGATGCGAAGGCTGTCAGTTCTACTCTAACAAGTCCCACAAGCCAACATCTGTGTTGAAGACAATCCCTCTTGTTTGGCCGTTTGCAGTGTGGGGATTAGATGCAGTCGGTCCATTCAGGACAAGCCAAGGGGGATTCACACATCTGTTGGTGGCAGTCGACAAGTTCACAAAGTGGATTGAAGCCAAGCCCATCAAGAAGCTCGACGCCCTTACAGCCATCAAGTTTTTCACGGACATCATCTCCAGATTCGGGGTACCACACAACATAATCATTGACAATGGCACAAACTTTGACTCAGACAGATTCAAAGGTTTCTGTACAGGCCAAGGTATTTGAGTGGATTTTGCATCTGTGGCGCATCCCCAAACAAACAGGCAAGCAGAGCGGGCGAATGGACTTATTCTGCAAGGTTTGAAGCCTCGACTCCTGCGAGAAGTGGGACATGCTGCCGGCGCATGGGTCACCGAGCTGCCTTCGGTGCTGTGGGGACTCCGCACAACCCCAAATAGATCTACAGGGCGATCCCCGTTCTTCCTCGTTTACGGAGCAGAGGCAGTCCTTCCAAGTGACTTGCTTCACAATGATCCACGAGTTGAACTCTTCTCCGAAGCTGAAGCAGAGCAAGCAAGGCAAGACGGAGTGGATCTTCTAGAGGAGGAGCATGAGATGGCACTGACTCGCTCAACCATTTATCAACAAGATCTGCAGCGCTTTCACGCACGACACGTCAAGAGTCGTACATTCCAAGCAGGCGACCTGGTGCTCCGAGTGGATCAGCAGAGACCTCACAAGTTGGCTCCCGCCTGGGAAGGACCCTTCGTCATCTCCAAGGTGCTCAACAACGGAGCATATCAACTCTACAACCTCGACAGGGAAACGGACAAGCCGAGAGCATGGAACGGAGATCTCCTGAAGCGCTTCTACACGTGACCGTCGACTGAAGTAATGTAAAGCACAAGTATCGTTGAAGTAATACAAAGAAGATTGAGTTTTTGCAGATGCAAAATTCTTCCGCGTTCGCAGACTCCGGTCTCAAAAAAAATGTCGTGTAAGTACAAACTTCCTCCGAGTGTGCACTAAACGTCGCACTCGGGGACTTAGCTGCGATCAAGAATCGCCTAAGTACAAACTTTCTCCGAGTGTGCACTAACCGTCGCATTCGGAGACTTAGCTGCGATCCAGAATCGCCTAAGTACAAACTTTCTCCGAGTGTGCACTAAACGTCGCACTCGGGGACTTAGCTGCGATCCAGAATCGCCTAAGTACAAACTTTCTCCGAGTGTGCACTAAACGTCGCACTCGGGGACTTAGCTGTGATCCAGAATCGCCTAAGTACAAACTTTCTCCGAGTGTGCACTAAACGTCGCACTCGGGGACTTAGCTACGATCCAGAATCGCCTAAGTACAAACTTTCTCCGAGTGTGCACTAAACTTCGCACTCGGGGACTTAGCTGCGATCCAGAATCGCCTAAGTACAAACTTTCTCCGAGTGTGCACTAAACGTCGCACTCGGGGACTTAGCTGCGATCAAGAATCGCCTAAGTACAAACTTTCTCCGAGTGTGCACTAACCGTCGCACTCGGGGACTTAGCTGCGATCCAGAATCGCCTAAGTACAAACTTTCTCCAAGTGTGCACTAAACGTCGCACTCGGGGACTTAGCTGTGATCCAGAATCGTCTAAGTACAAACTTTCTCCGAGTGTGCACTAACCGTCGCACTCGGGGACTTAGCTGCGATCCAGAATCGCCTAAGTACAAACTTTCTCACTCGGAGGTTAGCAACTACCCTCATTGGGGCTCATGTAGATGTCAAGACAACTGACAATTACATGAGTAGCAGACCCTCATCGAGGCTCATGTAGATGTCAAGACAACTGACAATTACATGAGTAGCAACTCGCTCCGAGTACGACCTTACAGTCGCGCTCGAAGACTTAGCTACGATCACGAATCACCTAAGTAAACAATTGCCTTCGAGTGTATCCTAGAGATCCACTCGGAGACTTAGCAGACCCTCATTGAGGCTCATGCAGATGTCAAGACAACTGACAACTACATGCTCCGCATGTTTCCCACTGGCTTCACCAAGAAACGCCAAACAAAAACCACAAGACAAAATCGTGTCAACAATTATTTGGCAAAGGAAGAGCAAAATATTAGATTCAAATTCAAAGTTGGTTCAACGATAATCGGCACGGTGTAGATCAAGCTTATCCACACCGAACCACGAATGTGACGGCCAACATCAGTGGCCAAAGTTTCATACAAATACCACTCGGCATACCGAGGTTAAGTTTTTCAAGCATCGTCAGGATTGGCATTGGGACTGGCAGGCTCCACGAAAGTGTCCAGGTCGATCCCGTCTGCGATGCGAGTGGTGCTCTCAAGGAAGGTCTCCATGAAATCTTCGAATCGAAGCTTCTCGGTGTTGGCAACTTGCAACGCCTTCAGCTTCTCTTCGCGAGCCTCCTTGTAGTGCACTCGGACCAGCGACAGCGCCACGTCCGCACCACAGCAAGCAGCAGACTTCTTCCACGCCTGCACTCCGTTCGGGACGTCCTCCAGCCGAGTCATCAACCCTTCCATCTCCCGTCGGGACTCGTCTTCAGGCCACAGCTCCTTGTCGATTCGGTCGACGACCTCTCTCAGGCGACCGATAAAAGGTCCCACTTTGCCAAGGCGAATGTGCGCTCGGAGCATGTCTCGATTGGCGTCGTCGCCGAGTGGAACGTTCGGAATAACCGACCGCTCAATGTCAGCTGCTTCAGCCTCAGCGTCCATACAAAAATCTGCAAAGACAAGACGAGCAGACAGTAAGCGCATCATGAAATACAAAGTCAAGAAGCACTCGGGAAAACAAAACTTACCACCGAGAAGCGCAATCATCTTCCTTGCCCAGTCACTGACGTACTTCTCCTGTGATATGCACCGACTGTTCATCACCTTCATCTGTCCCATCATCTCGGTTCTTTGTTTGCCCATTCTCTCAATTTCGGCCACCAATGCCTTATTTACTTCACGGCACTCCTCCAAGGACTTCTCTCGTTCAGCAAGAGCACTCTTCACGCCAGCTAAGTCATGCACGGCTGCCTCTAGTTGCGCAGCAACCTGAGTCTTTTCAACCTTCAGAGCGTTGTACGCTGATCCCATCTCGCAAGTCTTCTGCAAATAAGCGTGAAGAGAAGATTAGACAAATTCAACAAGGAAAAGAATAAAACCTCAAAGTTCTTCAGACCCCTTCCGACGCAAGCAGTCGACAGCGGTCTCGGGGACTACACCCAGTGGGTTCAATAAGAGTGACCCCACTGGCATGAAGCTCAAACAGGTCCACCCTATTGAGCTACATAACAAAAAACAAGCCTATGAGGCTACTACTACCCGACCTGAGTAAACTTACTCTCGGGGACTACTTCTAGTACGTGCACTCAGAGTGCACCTACTGGCACCATTCGGACAGATTAGTCTTCATCAGATCAAGTCAAAGACAATGTATATAAAGACAACTGCCGGTGCAAGCACTCGACAGAAGTCTCGGGGACTACACCCACTGGGTTCACTCAGAGTGAACCCACTGCAAAATAATCCTACTAGCTCCGAGTATATTGCTTAACGCCCACTGGGTTACAAGAGAAAAGCAAATACTTACTAGCGCACTTACTCGGATATCGTCACGGAGCTCCAAGCTTCTCTTGTACAAAGATGCGATGGAGTCGTATGCCCCCTTCGCATCACCCGCCATCAACTCCACCCGCACCATAGCCTCCTTGGCGGCTCCCACTTGATCTTCCGGGAGATGTCGGGCGTCGTACTGGACAGTCGACGGGCCCGGCTCCACGGGAGACTCCTTGGGCATCCCAAGTCCTGCTCCAGTCGGTTCAGCCGCGATGAGCACCGTTTCAGTCGACGGCATCGTCTCGGTTGGCGGCGCGTCCATGGCAGGAGCGGTAGCAGATGGAACGACCTCAAGGACAGGCACCAAAGCTTGCCCGGACCCCTTCTGGTCGTCTTCCTCGAGATGAATCACCTCTGAAGGGAGCCCGACTGAACGACGTGAGACCACAGAAAAAAGGGCAAGATCAAAGACAGAATTCGCGAAACAATAATTTGAGCTCTCGGAGTCGTCACGACATACCTTGCTGGGATGTGGCAACGTTGTCCGTATCCATGGGATCGTCTTCCTGGCGTGGCGGAGAAGTGGCGGAGGTAGCAGCTCTGTCGAGTAAAATCCACTCGACCAATAAACATGAGTTCAATCAAATACTGAAAGAAGATAGGAGAACAAGACACTTACGCTGAGGCAACGGGAACGGCGATCCTCATCCGAGGCAAAGCCTTCCGAGGCTTGGATCCACTTGGTTTAGCCACCTTGGGAGGTTGGCCCGCGGGCTCAGCAGCAGCGTCCCTGGTCCTCTTTGTGGTCCGAGCACTCGGAGCCACGGGAGTAGCTGGCAAGGCGCTCGGAGCCACGAGAGTAGCTGGCAAGGCGCCCGGAACCACAGGAGGAGCTGGCGGGGCACTCGGAGCCGCTGAGGGAGCAGACAGAGTCACAGGTTCGTGGCGGCGCTTAGATCGAGGCTCTGGTGGTGGCGGTGGCGAGCTCTGCTCCTCATCTTCCCCATCCTCCTCTTCGGACTCCTCCTCCGTCTCCCCACTGTCGGAGACGTACTCGGCGCTCTCCACACTGCCCTCCTGGCTGCCTTCCTCTTCCTCAGCCGGATTCCCGTTCGAGACGGGAGAAAACCAGTTAGTCCATGCCTGCACGAGATATAGTCGACAACATCACACGTCAGACAGTGATACAAGAAAAAGCGATAAATCTAAGACAATTGTGAGCACTCGATAAGTTATACTCACCTCATTCGGAGAAGGGTTGTCCGCGCGGAAGGGCTTCACTCGTCGGGCTCCTTTGGGGTTATCACATGCGCCTATGATGCTGCGGACCCACGCCGTCACAACCTCCCCGGTCACGCATTCGGGGTGGGTCCGAGTGGAGTCCTCCGGCCCCCTGTAGTGCCACATGGCATGGTGTCGAGCTTGCAAAGGTTGGATGCGCCGACCCAGAAAAATCTCCAGCAGATCCGTGCCGGTGACTCCCTTGCGGACGAAATCTATCAGCGCTTCGACCAGAGGCTGAATCTGGATCTTCTCCATCTTCGTGAGCGCAAGCTGCCTGGGTGGAGCCGGTCGGTCTAGGCTAAAAGACGGCAGTCCAGTCGCGGTGTTCGGGCAGGCAACGTCCTGGAAATAGAACCAAGTCGACTGCCAGTTCCTAACAGACTCGGACAACTGGAGAGCGGGATAGCTACTTTTGGTTTTCTTCTGGAAGCCTAAGCCTCCGCAGAGCTAGAGGATATGAGTTTTGTCGTCCGACTGGCTAAGTCTTTTGACGGTTTGAGATCTAGCGGAGAAGATGTACTTAAAGAGCCCCCAATGGGGAGGACAACCGATAAAGCACTCGCAAAGCACGACAAAGGCAGAAAGATGAGCTATTGCGTTGGGAGGAAAGTGGTGGAGCTGCGCCCCGAAGTGGTTCATGATACTTCTGAAGAAGGGATGAGGAGGCAGAGAGAAGCCTCGGTACACGTGACTGAGCAGCAAGACGCGCTCATCCTCCCGAGGCGCCGGCTCCGTCTCGCCCTTCGCCGGCAGCCTCCACGACTTGTTCTCGATCATACCTTGCTCCACCAGCTCCAGCATGTCGCTCTTCGTCACCGTGGAGGGGAGGAAATCCCCCTGGATCCAACCCGCCGGTAGTGCCCGCTGTCTCCGCTGAGCAGGAGCCGCCATTTTCTTCTTCTTTTGCGCCTCGAGCTTGCTCGTCTGCCCCTTTGTCATGGTGGAGGTTGCAGATCCACGGAGGAGGAGAAGAAGGAAGGAGCTTGGGGTGCGCAGGAAGCCACGGGAGAAGTGGGGCGAGTGCGAGTTATCAGGCGAGTGCAACGAGAAACCCTCACTGGAGAGGTTTAAATAAGGTTCCGACTGGGTTACTAGCAGGTGGCCCCGGAATCTTATCCCCCGACCGGTTGCTGCGATATTAGTGGAGGAGATGAAGGCGTGGAAATCAAGGCGGCAGATACTACTCGATGACGATGTCGTCAACCCCGCTGAGCGCGCGGCAACCGAAATTTGAGGATCCCAGAAAATCCGCCGCTGTCAGTTGACCGGTCACGTCAAAAGATTCCACGGAAGCACTCGGTCTCTGACGGTTCGTTTCACAGATATATCCACTCGGATCACTGGTCAAGAGGATAAAATGGATCGAGGCAAACAACGCCAAAGTCGCATCCATACCAGTCAGATCCGTACTCCAAGCATCGCTTCATCGTTCCAACCCCGATCCATTCGGGGACTAATGATGGGGCTATAGTCCTAGGGTAGGGTCATAGGCCTGCCCTATAGGTCCTACCCAAGGACTACCCTTCATAAGGGACAAGGCCCTTAGTCAGTTCCGACTGAATTAAGGACTTCCCATCATCCAGTCGGTGACGATTCCTCCATCATCCAGTCGGAGATGAGCATTCGGAGCGTATCAAACTTACCGACTGGATTCCACTCTGTACATCGTAACCCACGTGGAGGGCAACGGTCATACGTTTTCATGTACCTTTATTAGCATTTAAGGCATACGTTACCTGTAACGTAGACATTTAATCGCCACTGCTCCACCCCTGTGCACCGAATCGTTGTGAAGGGCAGCGCACTCTATATAAGTCGCCCTTCCCCACTGGTGCAGGGGTTGGCAATTCACTGTAATCCATATTCCACTCGACATCAAGCTCCCAAGAGCACTGAGACGTAGGGATTTTACCTCCACCATAGAGGGGCCTGAACTCATACAACCTCGTCGTAGCTAAGGCTCTGCCCATCCTTTCGTACCATATACATCTACTGTCAGACTTATACCCACGACAGTATGCTTATGATATGATATGGCCAATGACGTGATGTGATATATTGGATGTATGAGATGATCATGTTGTAATAGTTAATATCGACTTGCACGTCGATGCTACGGCAACCGGCAGGAGCCATAGGGTTGTCTTTAAACTACCTTTGTGTTTGCAGATGCGTTTACTATATTGCTAGGACATAGCTTTAGTAGTAATAGCATAAGTAGCATGACAACCTCGATGGCGACACGTTGATGGAGAACATGATGATGAGATCATGGTCTGGCACCGGTGACAAGAAGATCGTGCCGGTGCTTTGGTGATGGAGATCAAGAAGCACAAGATGATGGTCATATCATGTCACTTATGAATTGCATGTGATGTTAATCCTTTTATGCACCTTATTTTTCTTAGAATGACGGTACCATTATAAGGTGATCTCTCACTAAAATTTCAAGATGAAATTGTGTTCTTCCCGACTGTGCACCGTTGCGACAGTTCGTCGTTTCGAGACACCACGTGATGATCGGGTGTGATAGACTCAACGTTCACATACAACGGGTGCAAAACAGTTGCACACACGGAACACTCGGGTTAAACTTGGCGAGCCTAGCATGTGTGGACATGGCCTCGGAACACATGAGACTGAAAGGTCGAGCATGAATCGTATAGTTGATATGATTAGCATAGAGATGCTTACCACTGAAACTATTCTCAACTCACGTGATGATCGGACTTGACTTAGTGAATTTGGATCATGTATCACTCAAATGACTAGAGAGATGTACTTTTTGAGTGGGAATTTATCAGTAATTTGATTAGTTAAACTCTAATTATCATGAACATAGTCAAAAGGTCTTTGCGAATTATGATGTAGCTTGCGCTATAGCTCTACTGTTTTTTATATGTTCCTAGAGAAAATTTAGTTGAAAGATGATAGTAGCAACTTTGCGGACTGAGTCCGTAAAACTGAGGATTGTCCTCATTGCTGAGTAGAAGGCTTATGTCCTTAATGCACGACTCGGTGTGCTGCACCTCGAGCATCGTCTGTGGATGTTGTGAACATCTGACATACACGTTTTTGATGACTACGTGATAGTTCAGTGCGTAATACTTAAATGGCTTAGAAGCAAGGTGCCGAAGACGTTTTGAAACATCACGGAACATAAGAGATGTTCTAAGAGATGAAATTGAGATTTCATGCTCGTGCCCTTGTTGAGAGGTATGAGACTTCTAACAAGATTCTTTGTCTACAAAGTAAATGAGAAAAGCTCAATCTTTGAGCATGTTCTCAGATTGTCTGAGTACAACAATCGCTTGAATCAAGTGGGAGTTAATCTTCTAGATGAGATAGTGATGGTTCTCCAAAGTCACTGCCACTAAGTTGCTAGAGCTTCGTGATGAACTATAACATATCAAGGATAGACATGATTGTCCTTGAGCAATTCGCAATGTTTGACACTGCGAAAGTAGAAATCAAGAAGGAGCATCAATTGTTGATGGTTAGTAAAACCACTAGTTTCAAGAAGGGCAAGGGCTAGAAGGGATACTTCATGAAACGGCAAACCAGTTGCTGCTCTAATGAAGAAACCTAAGATTGAACCCAAACCCGAGACTAAGTGCTTCTGTTATGAGGGGAACGGTCACTGAGGCGGAGCTACCCTAGATACTTGGTAGATGAGAAAGCTGGCTAAGTCAACAGAAGTATATTTGATATACATGATATTGATGTGTACTTTACTAGTACTCCTAGTAGCACAAGGGTATTAGTTACCGGTTCGATTGCTAAGTGATTAGTAACTCGAAATAAAAGCTATGGAATAAACGGAGACTAGCTAAAGGCGAGGTGACGATAAGTGTTGGAAGTGTTTCCAAGCTTGATGCGATCAAACATCGCACGCTCCCTCTACCATCGGGATTGGTGTTAAACCTAAATAATTGTTATTTGGTGTTTGCGTTCAGCATGAACATGATTGGATCGTGTTTATTGCAATACGATTATTCATTTAAAGAGAATAATGGTTATTCTATTTGCTTGAATAATTACCTTCAATGGTTTATTGAATATCGATCACAGTGTTACACATGTTCATAATATTGGTGCCAAAAGATACAAAGTAATAATGATAGTACCACTTACTTGTGGCACTGCCGCTTGAGTCATGTTGGTGTAAAAAGCATGAAGAAGCTCCATGCTGATGGATCTTTATACTCACTCATTTTTGAAACGTTTGAGACATGCAAACCATACATGTTAGTACAAACACATGAAGAAACTCCATGCAGATGGATCGTTTGGACTCGCTTGATTTTGAATCACTTGAGACATGCAAAACATACCACATGGAACAAGAGAGTAACTTGTTGGGAGTGATACATTTTTTTATGTGTGCAGTCCAATGAGTGTTGAGGCACGCAGTGGATATCGTTATGTTCTTACTTCACTGACGATTTGAGTAGATACAGGAATATTTACTTGATGAATCACAAGTCTAAAATATTGAAAAGTTCACAGCTATTTCAGAGTGAAGATCGTCGTGACAAGAGGATAAACTGTCTACGATATGATCATAGAGATGAATATATGAGTTGCGAGTTTTTGGTACACAGTTAAGACAATGTGGAAATTGTTTCACAATTTATGCCACCTAGAACACCATAGTGTGATGGTGTGTCCAAACGTCATAGCCACGCCCTATTTGATGTGCTGCATACTATGATATCTCTTATCGAATTACCACTATCGTTTATGGGTTATGCATTAGAGACAACCACACTCACTTTAAATAGGGCACCACGTATTTCCGTCGAGATGACACGGTATAGATTATGGTTTGGAGAGACCTAAGTTGTTGTTTCTTGAAAGTTTGGGGCTGCGATGCTTATGTGAAGAAGTTTCAGTCTGATAAGCTTGAACCCAAAGCGGATAAATGCATCTTCATAGGATATCCAAAACAGTTGGATACATCTCCTATCTCAGATCCGGAAGCAAAGTGTTTGTTTTTAGAAACGGGTCCTTCCTCGAGGAAAGGTTTCTCTCGAAATAATTGAGTGGGAGGGTGGTGGAACTTGATGAGGTTAGTGAACCGTCACTTCAAACAGTGTGTAGCAGGGCGCAGGAAGATGTTCATGTGACGCCTACACCAATTGAAGTGGAAACTGATGATGGTGATCATTGAGCTTCAGATCAAGTTACTACAAACCTCGTAGGTTGACAAAGGTCACGTATTACTACAGAGTGGTACGGTAACCCTGTCTTGGAGGTCATGTTGTTGAACAACAATGAACCTACGAGCTATGGAGAAGCGATGGTGGGCCCGGATTCCGACAAATGGTTGGAGGCCATGAAATCCGAGAGAGGATCCTTGTATGAAGACAAAGTGTAGACTTTGGAAGAACTACTTGATGGTCGTAGGACTATTAAGTAAAGATGGATCTTTAAAAGAAAGACATACGATGATGGTGAAAAGTCACCATTAAGAAAAGCTCGATTTGTCACAAGGATGTTTCTGACAAGTTCAAAGACTTGACTATGATGAGACTTTCTAACTCATAGCGATGCTAAAAGTCTGTTGGAATTATGTTAGTAGTTGTTGCATTATTTGTGAAATACTGCACATAGGATGTCAAAACATTGCTTCCTCGACGGTTTCCTTGAGGAAAGGCTGTATGTGATACAACGAGAAGGCTTTGTCGATCCTAAGGATGCTAACAAGTATGCAACCTCCAGCGATCCTTCTATGGACTAGTGCAAGCATCTCGGAATTGGAATGTATGTCTTGATGAGATGATCAAAGCTTTTGGGTTTGTACAAGGTTTATGAGAAACTTGTATTTCCAAAGAAGTGAGTGGGACCACTATATAATTACTGATAAGTATATGTGGTTGACATACTGTAGATCGGAAGTAATGTACAATTTCTGTGAAGCATAAAGGGTTGTTTGAAAGGAGTTTTCCAAAGGAAGACCTGGATAGAGATATTTGAACATTGAGCATCAAGATCTATAGAGATAGATCAAAACGCTTAATAGAACTTTCAAGTGAAATGCATGCCTTGACAAGTTTTTGAAGGAGTTCAAAATAGATCGGCAAAGAAGGAGTTCTTGGTTGTGTTGTAAGGTGTGAATTTGAGTAATGACTCAAAAGCCCGACCATAGCAGAAGAAAGAGAAAGGACGAAGGTCGTCCCCTATGCCTTAGCCATAGACTCTAAAGTATGCCATGCTATGTACCGCACCTAGTATGTGCCTTGCCACAAGTCTGTTAAGAGGTATAGAGAGTGATACTTGATTGAATCACTGAACAATGGTCAAAGTTATCCTTAGTAACTAATGGACTAAGGAATTTTTCTCGATTATGGAGGTGGTTAAAGAGTTCGTCGTAAAGGGTTACCTCGATGCAAGCTTTGACACTAATCCTAATAACTATGAGTAGTAAAACGGATTCGTATAGTAGAGTAGATATTTGGAGTATTTCCGAATAAGCACGTAGTAGCAGCATCTATAAGATGACATAAAGATTTGTAAAGCACACATGGATCTGAAAGTTTCAGAACCATTGACTAAAACCTCTCTCACGAGCAAGATGTGATCAGACCCCAGAACTATATGGGTGTTGGATTCGTTAAAATCACATGGTGATGTGAACTAGATTATTGACTCTAGTGCAACTGGGAGACTGTTGGAAATATGCCCTAGAGGCAATAATAAATTAGTTATTATTATATTTCTTTGTTTGGGATAATTTTTTATTATCCATGCTATAATTGTATTGATTGGAAACTCAAATACATGTGGGATACATAGACAAAACATTGTCCCTAGTAAGCCTCTAGTTGACTAGCTCGTTGATCAAAGATGGTCAAGGTTTCCTAACCATAGACAAGTGTTGTCACTTGATAACGGGATCACATCATTAGGAGAATCATGTGATGGACAAGACCCAAACTATGAACATAGAATATTGATCGTGTCGTTTTATTGCTATTGTTTTCTGCGTGTCAAGTATTTGTTCCTATGACCATGAGATCATATAACTCACCGGCACTGGAAGAATACCTTGTGTGCATCAAACGTCGCAACGTAATTGGGTGACTATAAAGTTGCTCTACTGGTATCTTCGAAGGTTTCCGTTGAGTTAGTATGGATCAAGACTGGGATTTGTCACTCCGTGTGACAGAGAGGTATCTCGGGGCCCACTCGGTAATACAACATCACATATAAGACTTGCAAGAAATGTGACTCAAGTGTGAGTCATGGGGATCTTGCATTACGGAACGAGTAAAGAGACTTGTCGGTAACGAGATTGAAATAGGTATGCGGATATTGACGATCGAATCTCGGGCAAGTAACATACCGAAGGACAAAGGGAATGACATACGGGGTTATATGAATCCTTGAGACTGATGTTCAACCGATAAAATCTTCGGAGAATATGTAGGATCCAATATGGGCATCCAGGTCCCGCTATTGGATATTGACCGAGGAGTACCTCAGGGCATGTCTACATAGTTCTCGAACCCGCAGGGTGTGCACACTTAAGGTTCGGCAATGTTTTAGTATAGTTGAGTTATATGTGTGGTTACCGAATGTTGTTCAGAGTCCCGGATGAGATCACAGACGTCACGAGGGTTTCCGGAATGGTCCGGAAACAAAGATTGATATATAGGATAGTTCCATTTGGTTACCGGAAGGTTTTCGGGCATTACCGGCATTGTACCGGGAGTGACGAATGGGTTCCGGAAGTTCACCGAAAGGGGGGCAACCTACCCGGGGAAGCCCAATGGCCCTAGGGGTGGCGCACCAGCGCTTAGTGGGATGGTGGGAGAGCCCAAGAGGGCCTTGGCACCATAAGAAGAAAACAAAGGAAAAGAGGGGGTGGGAAGGAAGAGAAGGACTCCACTTTCCAATCCTATTTTGAGTAGGATTGGAGTAGGAATCATACTCCCTTCCTGGCCGGCGCACCCTTGGGGACTTTGTCCTCAAGGCAATCCTCCTCCCCATCCCTCCTATATATAATGGTGATTTAGGGCTGATTTGAGACAACTTTTGCCACGTGCAACTCAGATCTAGACACCATAGTTCTTCCTCTAGATCGTATTTTTGTGGAGCTCGGGCGAAGCACTGCAGGAGTAGATCCTCACCACCACCGGAGCGCCATCACGCTGCCGAAGAACTCATCTACTTCTCCGTCTTTCTTGCTGGATCAAGAAGGCCGAGATCATCGTCGAGCTGTACGTGTGCTGAACGCGGAGGTGCCGTCCGTTCGACACTAGATCGGAACGGATCGCGGGACGGTTCGTGGGACGGTTTGTGGGGCGGATCGAGGGACGTGAGGACGTTCCACTATATCAACCGCGTTTCTTAACGCTTCCTGCTGTGCGATCTACAAGGGTACATAGATCCAAATCTCCTCTCGTAGATGGACATCACCATGATAGGTCTTCGTGTGCGTAGGAATATTTTTGTTTCCCATGCAACGTTCCCCAACATATGGGTCATCCGAAAAGTAATGTCATAAATTATAGAAGAAAATTTATTTTGTTGATAGGTGAAGCTATGCAGAATATATTTAGCAACAACGAGCATAATCCTCATACCAAGGAATACTACGTGAAGTGTTTATAACAACAAGTGGCTCATCAGGAAAATTAACATCAATAGGCAGTGGGTCATCAAGAACATTTTCCATCCTAGACAAGTTATCTCCTACAGGGTTGTCAGCTCCCTTTTTATCAATGATATGTAGATAAAATGCTTGGAGCAATAGCATCCATCAAATGAGTCTAGGCTTAGCATCTTTCTTTTCTATAAGGTATTTAATAGCAGCATGATCAGTGTGAATAGTTACTTTAGAATCAACAATATAAGGTCTAAACTTATCACACGCGAAAACAGCTCTAAAAATTCCTTTTTAGTAGTAGCATAATTTCTTTGAGCAGTGTCTAGGGCTTACTAGCATAATGAATAATATTCAATTTCTTGTCTACTCTTTGCCCTAGAATAGCACCAACAGCATAATCACTAGCATCACACATAATTTCAAACAGTAGGTTCCAATCAGGTGGTTTAACAATAGGTGCAGAAATTAAGGATTTCTTAAGAATTTCAAAGGCTTCTACACAATCATCATCAAAAACAAAAGGAACATCTTTTTGGAGAGGATTAGTTAATGGCATAGAAATATTTGAGAAATCTTTAATGAAACGCATATAGAAACCAACATGACCAAGGAAATTTCTTATACCTTTAATATCTTTTGAGCAAGGAATTTTCTCTATTGCATCAACTTTGGGCTTATCCACCTCAATACCTCGTTCAGAAATTTTATCCCAAGCACTATACCTTCATTCACCATTAAGTGACACTTCTCCGGTCCTCCCAATTCAAGACGAGATTAGTTTCTTCACATCTCTACAAAACTCAATCAAGGTTGCTCAAGCAATCATCAAAGGAAGTCCCGTAAATGAAAAAAAATCATTCATGAAAACCTCAACAATCTTTTCTGAAAAGTCAGAGAATATAGGAGTCATACATCTTTGAAAGGTAGGAGCTGCATTGCATAAACCAAAAGGCATATTACTATAAGCATAAATTCCAAAAGGGCAAGTAAATGTTGTTTTCTCTTGGTCCCCTTTTAACACATGTATTTGACAGAACCCAGAATATCAATCAAGAAAGCAAAAGTGTGTGTGCTTAGATAATCTTTCTAACATTTGATCAATAAAAGGCAAGGGGTAATGATATTTTCTAGTAGCCTTATTCAATTTCCTAAAATCAATTACCATCCTATAACCAGTTACTATCCTTTGTGGAATAAGTTTATTTTTATCATTAGGAACAACAGTTATACCACCTTTCTTAGAAACACAATGAACATGACTTACCCATCTAATATCAGTAATAGGATAAATTATACATGCTTATAGAAGTTTTAGTATTTTAGTTCTTACCACCTCTTTCATCTTAGGGTTGAGACGGCATTGATGATAAACGACTAGTTTAGCATCCGGTTCCATATTAATCTTGTGCTCACATAGAGTCGGCCTTATGCCCTTAAGATCATCAAGAGTATATCCAATAGTAGCTCTGTGCTTCTTTAAAGTTTTGAGTAATATCTTTTCTTCATGCTCTGAAAGGTTAGCACTGATAATAACATGATATATATTATTGTCATCAAGATAAGCATATCTCAAAGTATCACTTAAAGCCTTAAGCTCAAATACAGGATCTCCCTTGGGTGGAGGAGGATCACCTAAAATTTCAAATGGTAATTTGTGCTTAAGGATAGGTTTTTTATCAAGGAGATCTTATCTATTTCATTCCTTTCATTCAAATGCGTATCATTTTCATGATCTAGCAAGTATTGCTCTAGTGGATCGGTAGGAGGTACAACAATAGAAGTAAGATCAATTATTTCATCCTTATTAGGCAATTCTTTTTCATGTGTCTGTTTGCTAAACTTGGAGAAATTAAACTCATGAGAAATATCACCAAAGCTCACTCTCACCTTCTCAGTAGCACACTATTAATTTCAGCATTAAGTGTATTCAAGAAATTTCTACCAAATATGATGGGATAAAAGTTATCTTGTTCCAAACCAAGTACTAAGAAATCACTGGGGTACTTGACTTTTCCGCACAAGACTTCAACATCTCGAACAATCCCAAGTGGTGGAATAGTATTGCGGTTTGCAACTTTAATAGTGACGTCAATATCTTCAATTTCAGAGGGTGCTATATCATGCATTATTTCTTGGTATAATGTAAAAGGTATATCACTAATACTACCACATATATCACACAGGCCATGATAGAAATGGTCTCCAATTTTAACTGAGGTAACAGACGTGCCCATCACTGGTTTACTTTTATCAAGTTCATCACATTTGTTTCTAACAGGTTTCACAATTCTAGCAGTTTCATCAGAGAGATAAATAACATGCCCATCAATATTATCAACTAGGATATCTTTAACTATAGCAACATTAGGCTCAACATTTATTTGTTCGGAAGGTGTAGGTGTCCTAACATAACTCTTATTAACCACCGTTGTAGTCTTAGCATGTTCTCTAATCCTAACAAGAAAAGGAGGTTTCTCAATGTAACTAGTAAGAACAATTGGATCAACATGGTTGACAATCATTTCTTCCTTCTTAATTTTAGCAGGTTCCTCGGGTAATTTTTCAATGAGAGGATGATATTTAAACCACTTCTCCTTAGGAAGATCAATAGAGGTAGCAAAAGATTCACAAAAGGTAGCTACTATCTCAGAGTCAAGGCCATATTTATTGCTAAACTCATGAAAGGGAGAAGTTTCCATGAAAGATTTAACGCATTAAAAAATCAAACTTTATACCTGAGTATTTACCTTCATCGAGTTCCCAATCCTCAGAGTTGAGTTTAATATTTTCCAAAATGTCCCATATTAATTCAATAGTCTCCTTCATATAAGAACCAACAGCACAAAAATCATGTAACGTCCGATCATCATGAGAAAGTCGAGCAATAAAAAAATTGTATAATCAATTCTCTTGGGAGCTCATGGTTGGGGCATGTGCGCATCATAGATTTAAGCCTCCCTAGCTTGAGAGATATTTCTCTTTCACTTCGCCAGCAATTATAAATAAAATTCTGATCATGATGGATTATATGCATAGGATAAAACTTCTGATGAAATTCCAGCTTCAAGCGATTACAGTCCCATGATCCAATATCATCCAGTAGCCTCTAACACATTAATGCTTTCCCCTCCAAAGATAAAGGGAAAACTTCCGTCTTAACTTTTTATCCGGGTAGACCTGAAATCTTAAACAATCCACAAATCTCATCAACAAATAACAAATGATAATCGGGGTGAGTTGTACCATCATATGGATTAGATAACAGGTTTTCAAGCATATCCGGAGGAATTTCATGATAAATATTTTCAATAGGTTCAGTAGGTTGAGGAACAACTTCCTCATCTTCAGTTTGAGGTGAAGATGCCCCGAAAAAACCACTCAAAGGGTGATCATTCATAGTGACAAGCATCAATAAATTTCATACCAATTCCCACTTACGAGAGGCGCTTCACTCCCCGACAACGGCGACGGAAAAGATTCTTGATGACCCACAAGTATAGGGGATCAATCGTAGTCCTTTCGATAAGTAAGACTATCGAACCCAATGAGGAGTAGAAGGAAATGATAAGCAATTTTTAGCAAGGAATTCTCTGGAAGTGCTATAAGTAACAGTGATAGATTGTTTTGTAGCAAGATAATTCATAACAAGCAACAAGTAACAATAGAAACAAAGGTGCAACAAGGTAGCCTAATCCTTTTTATAGCAAAGGACATGCCTGAAAGTACTCTTATTTAAAGCAAGTGCTCCCGAGGACACATCTGAATTTTCGTGTAGTCATGTTCATCATATTGAGTTGATTCACATTCACTACTTTGACAATTTGATATGTGGGTGGACCGATGCCAAGGTGTTGTTCTTACTCGAACTAACAACCTACTTATGATTATCCCCTCTCGCAACCATTCGCAACTACGAAAGAATAATTAAGATAAATCTAACCATAGCATGGAACATGTGGATCCAAATCAGCCCCTTATGAAGCAACGCATAAACTGGGGTTTAATCTTCTGTCACTCTCGCAACCCATCATCTACTTGTTACTCCACAATGACTTCCCTTAGGCCCATAACATGGTGAAGTTTCATGTGGTCGACGTTCACATGACACCACTAAGGGAAGTAACAACATACATCATGAAAATATCGAACAAATACCAACTTTATATGATTACTTATAACAAGACTTCTCCCGTGTCCTCAGGAACAATAGTTAATACTCACACCTCATCAACATATTCAAGATCATAGGTGTAATAATGATAATTAAGGATCTGAACATAATCTATACCACCAAGTAATCCAACAAGCATCAACTACAAGATGTAATCAACACTACTAATAACCCACGAGTACTAATCTGATGTTTTGAGACAGAGATTGAATACAAGAGATGAACTAGGGTTGGAGATGAGATGGTGTTGGTGAAGATGTTGATGAATATCGGTCCTCCCATGAAGGAGGAAGCATTGGTGATGACGATGGCTTTGATTTCCCCCTCACGGAGGGAAGTTTCCCTGGCATAATCTCTCTGTCGGAGAGAAAAAGGGACCCTGCCTAGGTTTATGCCTCGAGAAGGTGATGTTTCATCCCGAAAGATAACTTATGATTTCTTTTCTAGGGTATAACACGCCATATATGAGAAGAGAGGAGTCAGGAGACCTACGGGGGCCCCACAAGCCATCAGGGCGCGGCGGCGACCGGGGGGGGGGGGGGGGTTGTTGGCTTATGGCCATCAGGTGGCCCCTCTCTGGTATATTTTTGACCCATAAATTCTTAAATATTCCAGAAAAAGTCTCCTTAAAGTTTCAAATCATCTGGAGCGAGTTGACTCTTCTGCCTTTTTCTCGGTTTCCCGGTCGAGAATTCGAGTTTCCAGATGTTTTCCTCTTAGTGATGTACCTTGCATATTGAGAGAGAAAGAACATAAGAATTGTATGATAATAAGGGGTAGTGGACAAGATTAACACAAATATCAATAGTAATTCATGATGCAAAATGGACGTATCAAGCGCTTGGTGAAGCCCTGCTGAAGTAGCTCCACCACATGTGCCACTACACCGTCGTGCCACTAGAGATCCCATCTACTACTCCGCCCTTGCTCCCTGGATCGAGGAGGCAGATTCGTCATCGAGCTGCACGTGTGTTGAACACACAGGTGTCATCCGTTTGGCGCATGATCGGGACAGATCGCGATTGGATCGTGAAGACGTATGACTACTTCAACCGCGTTTCTTAACGCTTCCGCTCAGCGATCTACAAGGGTATGTAGTTACACTCCCCCTCTTTTAGCTATGCATCTTCATGGATAGATCTTGCGTGCATGTAGGATTTTTTTGTTTCCCATGCAACGCTCCCCAACATTTATAGGCCGGAGAATAGGGCCAGGTGCGCTCGAAGGTGGCCCCGAGCCATCATGACGCGTCCACCCCCCGGGCACGCCCTATTAGCTTGGCGCCATCCCGTGTGGCCTCCAGTCTTCCTCCGAAGCTTCCAGATCTTATTTTGGTCTAGAAAAGTTCATCAAAAAGTTTTGGGGTATTTGGACTTTGTTTGGTGCAGTATTCCTGAAAGGTCAAAAACATGCAGAAAACACCAACTCACACTTGGCACTGGGTTAATAGGTTACTGCTCAAAAATAATATTAAAAACAAGTAAATGCTTAAAAGTATCCTAGAATAATAATATAATAGCATGGAAAATAATAAGTTATAGATACATTGGAGACGTATCAGGGACCTAGTGACAAGCATTACGCACAACAAAGCCATGGTCACATCAATCTCACAACATAGTGGATATTAGGGATCAAGACCTATAAAAATAACTCAATTACATGATAAATCTCATCCAATATCATCACCGTTTATCAAGCCTACAAAGGAATTACCCACTCCAACTGATGAGCATAATGGGAGTGTTGATGGAGAAGGGTTGGTGATGACGATGGCGAGGAATCCTCCTCTTTGGAGCCCCAAACGGAATCCAGATCAGCACTCCCGAGGAAGAATAGGAGGTGGCGGCACCTTCGTCTCGTAAAATGCGATGAAATCTTCTCTCCTATTTTTTCTCTGGAAATAGGAATTTATAGGATTGAAATTAGGGTCGGGGGAGCCACATAGGCCTCCCAAGATAACAAGGCACGCCCTGTTGTCTTGGTAGTACTTGGTGCCCCCCTACGGTGGATTTTCACTCTAGTATTTTTATTTATTCCACATAAATTATCCAAAATGTTTCCTCCAATTCTGAGAACTTCTATTTTTGCACAAAAATGATGCCACGGTAGTTCTGCCGAAAACAACATTAGTCCATGTTAGTTTCATTCAAATCATACACATTAGAGTCCAAAACACGAGCAAAAGTGTTTGGAAAAGTAGATACGTTGTAGACATGTCAGTCTCAAAGCTCATTGTTTAAAACAGATATGAATATATTTTGGGTGGTGTGCCTTTCCTGCCAACGCCACGATAATGGATTTCAATATCTTTCATGTTAAACACGTTAATGTTGTTCCCAAACAGAATTGAAAATTTTACCCCCTTCCACCATTCAAACACTTTCCATGGCTAGCCACATCCACGGGTGCCATCCAAACAATCAACTTTCTAGGGGTAGTTGTTGTTTATTTATTTTAGTATTAAGCATGACTAAGCATCCTTTTTACCAGCCTTTCTCGTGCAGATGACAAGTGAATAAACACTCATCGTGAGTTAAACACACTTAGCATGGAAAATACTGATTACCCGGTTGCTCCATGAGCAATACGGGCACGCAAAATTGTTGGAAATATGCCCTAGAGGCAATGATAAAATAGTTATTATAATATTTTCTGTTTCAAGATAATCGTTTATTATCCATGCTATAATTGTATTGAATGAAAACATAAATGCATGTGTTGATATATAGACAAAAATGTGTCCCTAGTAAGCCTCTAGTTGACTAGCCAGTTGATCGAGGATGGTTAAAGTTTTCTGACCATATACAAGTGTTGTCACTTGATGACTGGATCACATCATTGGGAGAATGATGTGATGGACAAGACCCAAACTATAAACGTAGCATGTGATCGTGTCATTTTGTTGCTATTTTTTCTGTGTGTCAAGTATTCATTCCTATGACCATGAGATCATGTAACTCACTGACACCGGAGGAATGCCTTGTGTGTATCAAACGTCGCAACGTTACTGGGTGACTATAAAGGTGCTCTACAGGTATCTCCGAAGGTGTCTATTGAGTTAGCATGGATCAAGACTGGGATTTGTCAGTCCGTGTGACAGAGAGGTATCTCGGGGCCCACTCGGTAATACAACATCACATACAAGCCTTGCAAGCAATGTGACTAAAGTGTTAGTCACAGGATTTTGTATTACCGAACGAGTAAAGAGACTTGCCGGTATCGAGATTGAAATAGGTATAGGGATACCGACGATTAAATCTCGGGCAAGTAACATACCGAAGGACAAAGGGAATGATATATGGGATTATATGAATCCTTAGCACACAGGTTTGATACGTCTCCAACGTATCTATAATTTTTGATGGTTTCATGCTATTATCTTATCAGACTTTGGATGTTTTGCATGTCTTTTATATATTTTTTGGGACTAACTTATTAACTCAGTGCCAAGTGTTAGTTCCTGTTTTTTCCATGTTTTTGACCCCTTTCACACGAGATTTTGAAACGGAGTCCAAACGGAATAAAATTCCTGAAAAGAATTTTTCCGTAACGGAAGAAGATCACGAGACTTGAGAGTCAAGGCAGGGGGAACTCAGGGGCCCCACAAGCCCTCACCCCACGGCCAGGGGGAGGCCGCGGCCCATAGGCTTGTGGGCCCCCTGGACGCCCTCTGCCCTAGGGGTTGCGCCTATATATTCCCTAAAAATCCCAAAAAAATCAGGAGATCATCGAAAGTACTTTTCCGCCGCCGCAAGCTTCTGTCTCCGCAAGATCCCATCTCGGGCATGATGGCTACTATGTATCCCTTGCAACGGCACCAGAAATAGTGGTGTCGACGGCACCAGGAATCCTTCAGCTGCGGCTACGCCTTAAGAGACTTCCTAGACAAGTATGCAAAGGATTTCCCCCGTGGCCTTGGAGCCTTGCGTTGGTGTTCCCTCGAAGCGGAAAGGGTGATGTAGCACAACGACGTTAAGTATTTCCCTCAATTTGAGAACCAACGTATCAATCCGGCGGAAGAGTATCTCAAGATCCTGCACAAACACAAACAGCTTGCACCCAACGCTACGAAGGGGTTATTAATCCCTTATAGATTGTTTGCCAAGTGAGAACTGAAAGCAACAAAGTAACAAAGCAAAGTAAAAGCAAAGTTTTAAACGATGGATGTGAATAGACCCGGGGGCCGTAGTGTTTACTAGTGGCTTCTCTCATAAAAGCAAGTAGACAGTGGGTGAACAAATTACTGTCGAGCAATTGATAGAACTATGTAGAGTCGTGACGATATCTATGCAATGATAATTTCTACAGACATCACGTCCGAAACAAGTAGACTGATACTTTCTGCATCTACTACTATTACTCCACACGTCGACCACTATCCAGCATGCATCTAGTGTATTAATTCCATAAGAATAGAGTAACTCCTTAAGCAAGATGACATGATGTAGAGGAATAATGTCAAACCAATGATAAAAACCCCATCGTTTTAGCCTTGATGGAAACTGCTTGATGTGTGCCTTGCTGCCCCTACTGTCACTGGGAAAGGTCACCACATGGCAGAACCCAAAACCAAGCACTTCTCCCATTGCAAGAATCATAGATCTAGTTGGCCAAACAAAACCCAAGACTCGGAGAGACTTACAAGGATATCAAATCATGCATATAAGAAATCAGCAAAGACTCAAATATATATCATAGATAATCTGATAACAAGTCCACAATTCATCGGATCTCGACAAACACACCGCCAAAGAAGATTACATCAGATAGATCTCCATGAATATCATGGAGAACTTTGTATTGAAGATCCAAGAGAGAGAAGAAGCCATCTAGCTACTAACTACGGACCCGTAGGTCTGAAGTGAACTACTCACGAGTCATTGGAGGGGTGATGATGATGATGAAGAAGCCCTCCACCTCCAAAGTCCCCTCCGGCAGGGTGCCGAGAAGGGTCTCCAAATGAGATCTTGCGAAAACGGAAGCTTGCGGCGGCGGAAAAGTATTTTCGAGGCTCCCCCGATTTTTTGTGGAATATTTGGGAATATATAGGTGCAAGACCTAGGTCAGGGGGCGGCCAGGGAGGCCACAAGCCTGCCTACCGCTGCCTCCCCCCTGGTGGCGGAGTGGGGGCTTGTGGGCTCCCTGGAGCCCACCTGGCTTAGCCCAAAAGCCCCCTGGACATCTTCCGTTCGGGAAAAAAATCATTTCGGGGTTTTTCTTCCGTTTGGACTCCGTTCCAAAATCGGATCTGACAAGAGTCAAAAACACGGAAAAATAGGAACTGGCACTTGGCACTGAATCAATAAGTTAGTCCCAAAAAAGATACATAAAACATACAAAGAAGGCAAGATAACAGCGTGAAACCATCAAAAAATATAGATACTTTTGAGACGTATCAAGCATCCCCAAGCTTAACTCCTGCTCGTCCTCGAGTAGGGAAGTGATAAGAATGAATTTTTTATGCTTTCATGCTACCTAGCATAGGTATCCTTTCTAATTCCTCTTATGTGACGTGAATGTTCAGATCCATTAGATTCAAAACAATAGTTTGTTATTGACGTGGAGACAATAATAATTCAAGCAAACTAGCAAAGTAATCATGAACTTTCAAAATAACAAGGCCAAAAGAAAGTTATCCCTACAAAAGCATATAGTCTGGCTATGCTCTATCATCATTGCACAACGAATTTAAATCATGCACAACCCCGGTATTGGCCAAGTAATTGTTTCACACCTTTACTTTCTCAAACATTCTCAACTCTCACGCAATACATGAGCGTGAGCCATGGTTATAGCACTATAGATGGTGTGGAATGTGGTGGAGGTTGCAAGACAAAAAAGGAGAAGATAGTCACATTAACTAGGCATATCAATGAGCTGTGGAGATGCTCATCAATAGATATCAATGTGAATGAGTAGGGATTGCCATACAAATGATGCACTAGAGCTACAAGTATGTGGAAGCTCTTAAAGAAAACTAGTGGGTGTGCATCCAACGTGCTTGCTCACGAAGACCTAAGGCAATTTTGAGGAAGCCTATCATTGGAATATACAAGCCAAGTTATATAATGAGAATTTCCCACTAGCTATATGGTGGTGACAAAATGAGAGACTCTCAATCATGAAGATCATGGTGCTCAAAATGCACAAGTGTGGAAAAAGTGGTAACATTGTCCCTTCTCTCTTTTTCTCTCATTTTTTATTTATTTTGGTGGGCTCTTTGGCCTATTTTTTATGGGCTTCTTTGGCCTCTTTTATTTCCTGACATGGGACAATGCTCCAATAATGATGATCATCACACTTTCAACTCAAAACTTAGAGCAATTATGACTCTATGTGGAATGCCTTCGGTAGTATACCGTGGCAATGATTAAGCATGGCATAGACATCAATGGAAACATCATGCTAGCTATCTTACGATCATGCAAAGGCAATGTAGATGTGGTGGCACATATCATGGTGTTAGTTGCATGGCAATATATCTTGGAATGACTTTGGAAAAAGCCATAATAGGTAGGTGTGGTGGCTGTTTTGAGGGAGGCTAATGGTGGGTTTTGTGCACCGGCGAAAGTTGCACAGCACTAAGAAGATAGTGATGGTGGAAGGTGAAAGTGCATCTAAACCATGGAATCAACATTAGTCATGAAGAAATCATATACTTGTTGCAAAAGTTTTATTAGTAATCGAAACAAAGCATTCAACGCATACTCCTAGGGGAAGGGTTGGTATGTATAAACCATCGCGCGATCCCGACAGCCACGCAAAGGATGATAATCAATAGACTAATCATGCTCCGATTTTATCACATAGCGGTTCACCATACGTGCATGCTACGAGAATCACGAACTTCAACACAAGTATTTCTAGATCCACAACAGCTTACTAGCATGACTTCAATATTACCATAACCACAACTCAAAACTAATTGAGATGAATCAAACTTCTCTAACTATTCAATGCACATGAAGGTGGAAGTTTTCGTATCCCTTTGGATAACTACCACTTTTGAGCCTACTTTCATATTATAAGCCAACTACCAAGCCACGCACCGCTGTGCTCTAAAAGATATAAGTGAAGCACGTAGAGCAAAAGTATCTAGCTCAAAAGATATAAGTGAAGCACATGTGAGCTGAATTGTCTACCAAAGGATATAAGTGAAGCTCGACAAAATCACGGTGAGTGCATGTCTCTCTCTCTAGGTGTGCATCAAGGATGATTGTGACACAACAAAAATAAAAGACTCCTACGATACAAGATGCTCCAAGCAAAAACACATAACATGTGGTGAATAAAAATATAGCCCCAAGTAACGTTACCGATGGATTGAAGACGAGAGAGGGGATGCCTTCCCGGGGCATCCCCAAGCTTAGGCTTTTACGGCATCCTTGAATCTCTTGGGGTGCCTTGGGCATCCCCAAGCTTGAGATCTTGCCACTCTTTATCTTTTTGTCCATAAGAACTTCACCCAAAACTTGAAAACTTCACAACACGAAACTTAAACAGAAACTCGTGATAACATTAGTACAAGAAAGCAAACCACCACTTCCTTAGGTACTGCAGAAAACTTTAAATTCTACTTGTGCTGATGTTGGGTTACTGTACTTTCAATCTTCCATGGCTAATACCCCCCGATACTATCTATAGTTTCATCAAAATAAGCAACCAACACAACAAAAACAGAATCTGTTAACAGCAGACCAGTCTGTAGCAATCTGTATGTTTCGTATACCTCTGGTACTTCAACAATTCTGAACAATTACGAAAGTCTTAAGAATTTGCGTAGCAATCAGCAGCAAAAAGAATCAACTCAAAAGCTCTTACAGAAAAAAATGAAAATTCTTTTCGTGAGCAGAAAGTTTCTGTCTTTTCCAGCATGACCAAACGATTATCCCCAGGACTAATCATAACGGTTTTGCTTGGCACAAACGCAAAAAGAAACACAAAAAACACAATAATAACAGAATTATGAAAGTGTGGAAAACACAAAACAGAAAGAAAAAAGATAGATTCGTTGGTTTGCCTCCCAACAAGAGCTTTTGTTTAACGCCCTTAGCTAGGCATTCAATGATGCTCTCACAAAAGACAAGAATTAAAGCACAACGAGAGCATCATAAAGCATGTGAAAATCACATCTAAGTCTAACATACTTCCTATGCATAGGCATTTTATAGGAAAACAGATTGTCAAGACAACCAATAGTTGCCATATGCAAGGAAGAAGAAAGAGACAAGAGCAATCTCAACATCACGAGAGGTGAATTGGTAACATGAAAGTTTCTACCACAATATTTTCCTCTCTCATAGCAATTACATGTGGGATCATATTCGAATTCAACAATGTAACTATCACAAAGGATATTCTTTTCATGATCCACATGCATGCAAAGTTGACGCTCTTCAAAAATAGTGGGATTATCATCAACTAAAGTCATGACGTCTCCAAACCCACTTTCAGTAATATTGCAAATATCATTTTCATCTTGAGGCTTGAACAAATTTTCAAGATCAAAAGAAAGATCATCACCCCAATCATGATTATTGCATTAAGTAGAGGAAATAGCAAAACTAGCATCCCCAAGCTTAGGGTTTTGCATATTTTTAGCATGATTGTCACTAATAGGATTTATAGTGAAATCATTGCAATCATGCTTTTCATCCAAGGAGCCCTCGTGAATCACTTCATGAATTTCTTCCTCACAATTTTCAGATTCACGCATCTTACGCAAAACTCCAAAGAAATAGTCAATTGCCCTCAACTCACTAGCAATTTGTTCCACACGAGTGGGTCTCTTAAAGAGATTAGCTAGTGGATGATGATCCATATCAATGGATTTTTAGCAAGCAAAAATGCAAGCTAAATGAAGGCACATGGTAACACAAGCAAACAGAAAGCGAGCGGAAGAAGGGCGAACCGGCAAAGGCAAAGGAGAAAGGCAAAAGAAAACGACAAATGTGAAGTGGGGGAGAGGAAAACGAGAGGCAACTGGCAACAAAAGTAAATGCAAGAGAAAAGTTTGTGAGACCTACTTGGATAGATCTTGATTTCTCCTCCCCAGCAACGACGCCAGAAATACTTCTGATGGTTGTTGTGTATCCCTTGCAACGGCGCCAGAAACAGTTGTGTCGACGGCACCAGGAATCCTTTAGCTGCGGCTACACCTTAAGAGACTTCCTAGGCAAGTATGCAAAGGATTTCCCCCGTGGCCTTGGAGCCTTGCGTTGGTGTTCCCTCGAAGTGGAAAGGGTGATGTAGCACAGCGACGGTAAGTATTTCCCTCAGTTTGAGAACCAAGGTATCAATCCAGCGGAAGAGTATCTCAAGATCCTGCACAAACACAAACAGCTTGCACCCAACGCTATGAAGGGGTTGTCAATCCCTTATAGATTGTTTGCCAAGTGAGAACTGAAAGCAACAAAGTAACAAAGCAAAGTAAAAGAGAAGTTTTAAACGATGGATGTGAATAGAGTCGGGGGCCGTAGTGTTTACTAGTGGCTTCTCTCATAAAAGCAAGTAGACGGTGGGTGAACAAATTACTGTCGAGCAATTGATAGAACTATGTAGAGCCGTGACGATATCTATGCAATGATAATTTCTACAGACATCACGTCTGAAACAAGTAGACCGATACTTTCTGCATCTACTACTATTACTTCACACGTTGACCGCTACCCAGCATGCATCTAGTGTATTAAGTCCATAAGAACAGAGTAACGCCTTAAGCAAGATGACATGATGTAGAGGGATAATCTCAAACCAATGATAAAAACCCCATCTTTTTACCCTTGATGGAAACTGCTTGATGTGTGCCTTGCTGCCCCTACTGTCACTGGGAAAGGTCACCACATGGCAGAACCCAAAACCAAGCACTTCTCCCATTGCAAGAATCATAGATCTAGTTGGCCAAACAAAACCCAAGACTCGGAGAGACTTACAAGGATATCAAATCATGCATATAAGAAATCAGCAAAGACTCAAATATATATCATAGATAATCTGATAACAAGTCCACAATTCATCGAATCTCGAGAAACACACTGCCAAAGAATACTACATCGGATAGATCTCCATCAAGATCATGGAGAACTTTGTATTGAAGATCAAAGAGAGAAAAGAAGCCATCTAGCTACTAACTACGGACCTGTAGGTCTGAAGTGAACTACTCACGAGTCATTGGAGGGGTGATGATGATGATGAAGAAGCCCTCCACCTCCAAAGCCCCATCCGGCAGGGTGCCGGGAAGGGTCTCCAGATGAGATCTCGCGAAAACGGAAGCTTGCGGCGGCGGACAAGTATTTTTGAGGCTCCCCCGATTTTTTGCGGAATATTTGGGAATATATAGGCACAAGACCTAGGTCAGGGGGAGGCCAGGGAGGCCACAAGCCTGCCCACCACCGCCTCCCCCCTGGTGGCGGAGTGGGGGCTTGTGGGCTCCCTGGAGCCCACCTGGCTTGGCCCAAAAGCCCCCTGGACTTCTTCCGTTCGGGAAAAAATCATTTCGGGTTTTTTCTTCCATTTGCACTCCGTTCCAAAATCAGATCTGAAAAGAGTCAAAAACACGGAAAAACAGGAACTGGCACTTGGCACTGAATCAATAAGTTAGTCCCAAAAAAGATATAAAAAGATACATAAAACATACAAAGAAGGCAAGATAACAGCGTGAAACCATCAAAAATTATAGATACGTTTGAGACGTATCAGGGCACGTTCTGGTGCCCTGCCGGAGGGGAGATTCGGACACGAAGGGCTTCTTCATCAACACCATGACCTATCCGATGATGCGTGAGTAGTTCACCATAGATCTACGGGTCCATAGCTAGTAACTAGATGGCTTCTTCTCTCTCTTGGTTCTTCAATACAAAGTTCTCCATGATCTTCATGGAGATATATCCGATGTAATCTTCTTTTTCGGTGTGTTTGTCGAGATCCGATGAATTGTGGATTTATGATCAGATTATCTATGAATCTTATTTGAGTTTCTTCTGATCTCTCTTATGTATGATTGCATATCCTTATAATTCTCTTCGAGTTGTGGGTTTTGTTTGGCCAACTAGATCTATGATTCTTGCAATGGGAGAAGTGCTTGGTTTTGGGTTCATATCGTGCGGTGACCTCACCCAGTGACAGAAGGGGTAGCGAGGCATGCATCGTGTTGTTGCCATCAAGGGTAAAAAGATGGGGTTTTCATCATTTGTTTGAGATTATCCCTCTACATCATGTCATCTTGCTTAAGGCGTTACTCTGTTTGTCATGAACTCAATACACTAGATGCATGCTCGATAGCGGTCGATGTGTGGAGTAATAGTAGTAGATGCAGAAAGTATCGGTCTACTTGTCTCGGACGTGATGCCTATATTATGATCATTGCCTTAGATATCGTCATGACTTTGCGCGGTTCTATCAATGGCTCGACAGTAATTTGTTCACCCACCGTGATATTTGCTATTTTGAGAGAAGCCTCTAGTGAACACTATGGCCCCCAGGGTCTACTCCACACCATATTTTCAGCCTTACACTTTTTACTTCGTTGCACTTTCCGCCTTCAGATCTCACTTTGCAAACAATCTTGAAAGGATTGACAACCCCTTTGAAGCATTGAGTGCAAGCTTGTTTGTGTTTGCGCAGGTACTCTAGACTTGATGAGACCCTCCTTCTGGATCGATACCTTGGTTCTCAAACTGAGGGAAATACTTACTACTCTTGTGCTGCATCACCCTTTCCTCTTCAAGGGAAAAACCAACGCAAGCCCAGCCTCCGTCAACGTGTCAATTTCTAGCGCTATTGTCTGTTGCCGTAGCAGAATAATTTCTGGCGCCGTTGCCGTGGAGGAAGATCAAGTCAAGAACTCATCCAAGTAGGTGTCGTAAACTCATCTCTTGCATTTACTTTGTTTGCCAGTTGCCTCTCATTTTCCTCTCCCCCACTTCACAATTTGCCTTTTTCGTTCGCCCTTTTTCCTCGCTTGCTCTTTGTTTGCTTGTGTGCTTGCGTGCTTGCCGAAGTCACCATGAATGAAAACAGAAAACTTTGTGACTTCTCGAACACTAATAATAATGATTTTATTAGTACTATGATTGCTCCCGCCACTAGTGCGTAGCCATACGAAATCAATGACGCTTTGCTGAATCTTGTTATGAAAGAGCAATTCTCTGGCCTTCCTAGTGAAGATGCCGCATCCCATCTCAATACCTTCATTGAGTTGTGCGATATGCAAAAGAAGAGAGATGTGGATAATAACCTGATTAAATTGAAGCTTTTTTCCTTTCTCGTTGCGAGATCGCGCAAAAACTTGGTTTTCTTCTTTACCCAAAAATAGTATCGATTCTTGGGATAAGTGCAAACATGCTTATATATCCAAGTATTTTCCGTCGGCTAAGATTATCTCTCTCCGTAAAGATATCATGAATTTCAAGCAACTTGATAATGAACATGTTGCACAATCTTGGGAGAGAATGAAATTAATGATTAGAAATTGTCCCGCTCATGGCTTGAGCCTTTGGATGATTATTCAAATCTTTTATGCTGGCTTAAATTTCGCTTCTAGAAATATCTTGGACTCCGCCTCAGGTGGAACATTCCTGGAAATCATGTTAGGGGAAGCCACAAAAACTCCTAGACAACATCATGACAAACTAATCTCTGTGGCACACTGAAAGGTCACCTACTAGTAAGAAGGTACACGCTATAGAGGAAATTAACTCATTGAGTACTAAGATGGATGAGTTAATGAATTTGGTTGCTAGTAGAAGTGCTCCTTTGGATCCTAATGATATGCCCTTGTCTTCTTTGATTGAGAGTAGTAACGCTAGCTTGGACGTTAATTTTGTTGGTAGGAATAACTTTGGCAACAACAATGCTTTTAGAGGAAACTATGTTCCTAGGGCTTTTCCTAGTAACTCCTCTAATAATTTTGGCAACTCCTACAACAATACTCATGGAAATTACAATAGATTACCCTTTGATCTAGAGAGTAATATCAAAGAGTTCATCAACTCTCAAAAGATTTTCAATGCGTCCATAGAGGAAAAGCTACTCAAATTTGACGATTTGGCTAAAAGCATTGTTAGAATTTCTAGTTATGTTGATGCTTTGAAAGTTAGATGTGCTCCTCCCAAAATCAACATGGATGAAACTTTGAAAGCTATGCGTGTTTCCATGATTGAGAGCCAAGAAAGAACCGCCCAAATTCATGCTAGACATGAATGGCTTAAAAAGGCGTGTTCTCGTGATGAGAATCACGAAGATCTTAAAGTGCTTGGTGTGACTCCCATTGAATCTTTGTTTTCTTGTGTCAAACCTAATGATTATGGGGCTGGATATCAATCCACTTTGGTTGACAAGTGCCCCAATGATTCGGAGTCCATCTATCTTGATGCTAAAAGCATTGAACGTGGAGTAGAAGTCGTTAAAACGTTGAGCAGTAATGAAATTACTACCGTGGATTTCAAGGAATTCATTTACGATAGTTCCTCCTTGATTGAATGCATTTATTTGATGCAATCTATGTTAAACTCTCCACACGCTTATAGCCAAAACAAGGCCTTTACCGATCATATCGTCGAAGCTATGATAAAATCTCTTGAAGAGAAACTTGAATTGGAAGTCTTTATCCATAGAAAGCTTCATGATGAGTGGGAACCTACCATCAAAATCAAAATCAAAAACTATGAGTGCAATGCTTTGTGTGATTTGGGTGCTAGTGTTTCTGCGATTCCAAAGTCTTTATGTGATGTTCTAGGTTTTAATGAGATTGAAGAGTGTTCTCTTAATTTGCATCTTGCTGACTCTACTGTCAAGAAACCCATGGGAAGGATCAATGATGTTCTTATTATTGCAAATAGGAACTATGTACCCGTGGATTTCATTGTGCTTCACATGGATTGCAATCCTACATGCCCTATTATTCTTGGTAGACCTTTCCTTAGGACTATCGGTGCTATCATTGATATGAAGGAAGGGAATATTAGATTCCAATTTCCTTTAAGGAAGGGCATGGAACACTTTCCTAGAAAGAAAATAAGATTGCCTTATGAATCCATGATGAGGGCCACTTATGGTTTGAGCACCAAACACGACGATACGTGATTCTATCGCTTTTATGCCTAGCTAAGGGCGTTAAACAATAGCGCTTGTTGGGAGGCAACCCAATGAACTTATCTTTTTCTTTCTGTTTCGTTGCGTCCACACCATCACAATTCTGTTGTGATTGTGTTTTTTGTGTTTCTTTTGTGTTTGAGCCAAGCAAAACCTTTATAAATAGTCTTGGTAATGGTTGTTTGATCCTGCTGGAAAAAGATGGAATTTTTTCACTCACGAGATGATTTTTCATTTTTATTCAGAAAGAGATTTTGAGTTGATTCTTTTTTCTATTGGTTGATATGCCTTTTTCCCAGGGCGTCGTAATTGTTTAGATTTTTGGAGGTACCAGAAGTATACGAAGTATACAGATTTCTACAGACTGGTCTATTTTTGACAAATTCTGTTTTTGTTGAGTTGGTTGCTTGTTTTGATGAAACTATGGTTAGTATCGGGGGGTACTAGCCATGTAAAAGTGAGAATACAATAGCCCAACACCAATATAGATAGAATTCAAGTTTGCTGCAGTACCAAAAGGAGTGGTAGTTTGTTTTCTTGTGCTAATGTTATCACGAGTTTCTATTTAAGTTTTGTGTTGTGAAGTTTTCAAGTTTTAGGTGATTTTCTCATGGACAAAGAGATAAGGAGTGGAAAGAGCTCAAGCTTGGGGATGCCCAAGGCATCCCAAGCCAAATTCAAGGACACCAAAAAGCCTAAGCTTGGGGATGCCCCGGGAAGGCATCCCCTCTTTCGTCTTCAATCCCTCGGTAACATTACTTGGAGCTATATTTTTATTCACCACATGATATGTGTTTTACTTGGAGCGTCTTGTATCTTAGGAGTCTTTTCATTTTGTTGTGTCACAATCATCCTTGCTGCACAGCTTTTTGAGATAGAGAGACATGCACTCATCGTGATTTTGCTAGAATGCTCATTGTGCTTCACTTATATCTTTTGAGCTAGATACTTTTGCTCTTAGTGCTTCACTTATATCTTTTGAGCTAGATACTTTTGCTCTTTGTGCTTCACTTATATATTTTAGAGCACGGCGGTGCGTGATTTGGTAGTTGGCTTATGCTATGAAAGTAGTCCCAGATGTGATGGGTACCCAAAGAGGATGCAAAAACCTCCATCTTCATGTGCATTGAGTAGAAAGAGAAGTTTCGATTCCTCTCAATTAGTTTTGAGACATTGGATTTGGTAATATTAAAAGCTATGTTAGTAGGGTGTTGTGAATCTATAAATACTTGTGTTTAAGTTAGGGATTCTCGTAGCATGCACGTATGGTGAACCACTATGTTAGGAAGTCGGAGCATAATTGATATATTGATTGTCATCCTTTGTGTTGAGGTCGGGATCGCGCGATGGTTAACACCTACCAACCCTTCCCCTAGGAGTATGCGTTTAGCACTTTGTTTTGATTACTAATAAAAACTTTCGCAACAAGTATGTGAGTTCTTCATGAGTAATGTGAGTCCATGGTATAGATGCACTTTCACATTCCACCATTGCTAGCCTCTCTAGTGCCACACAATTCTCGCCGGTGCACAAACCCACCATATGCCTTCCTCAAAACAGCCACCATACCTACCTACTATGGCATTTTCATAGCCATTTCGAGATATACTGACATGCAACTCCCACCGTTCCGTCTCATGACTTGTGACGTCACTCTCATATTGCCATTGCATGATCGTAAGATAGCTAGCGAGATGTTTCAACGTCATACGCCATGCTAGATGGTTGCACATCCCGGTACTCTGCCGGAGGCATTTCCTATATAGTCATCATCAATTTGAGATGTGAGTAAATAAAAGTGTGATGATCATCATTATTAGAGCATTGTCCCATGTGAGGAAATAAAGAAAGAGGCCAAAGAGCCCAAAATAAAAATAAAAAAGGGAAAAAAAGAGAGAAGGGACAATGCTACTATATTTTTCCACACTTGTGCTCCATAATAGCACCATGTTCTTCATGATTGAGAGCTTCTTGCTTTGTCACTACCATATGCTAGTGGGAATCTTCATTATATAACTTGGCTTGTATATTCCAATGATGGTCTTCCTCAAAATTGCCCTAGGTCTTCGTGAGCAAGCAAGTTGGATGCAAACCCACTAGTTTTCCTTTTGAGCTTTCACATACTTATAGCTCTAGTGCATCTCTTGTATGGCAATCCCTACTCACTCACATTGATATCTATTAATGGGCATCTCCATAGACTTTTGATACGCTGAGTCAATGTGACCATCTCCTCCTTTTTGTCTCACAACCACCACCACACTCTATTCCACTTATAGTGTTATATCCATGGCTCACGCTCATGTATTGCATGATAGTTAGAAAAAGTTTGAGAAAGTAAGAGTGCGAAAACAATTACTTGGTCAATACCGGGGTTGTGCATGATTTATATTAGTTATGTGAGGATGATGGAGCATAGCCAGACTATATGATTTTGTAGGGATAACTTTCATTGGCCTTGTTATTTTGAAAGTTCATGATTACTTTGCTAGTTTGCTTGAAGTATTATTGTTTTCATGTCCATAGCAAACTATTGTTTTGAATCTTACGGATCTGAACATTCATGTCACGTGAAAGAAGTTGCAAAGGACAACTATGCTAGGTAGCAATTCACATCAAAAATTCATTCTTTATCACATCCCTACTCGAGGACGAGCAGGAGTTAAGCTTGGGGATGCTTGATACGTCTCCAACGTATCTATATTTTTTGATGGTTTCATGCTATTATCTTGTCAAACTTTAGATGTTTTGCATGCCTTTTATATTTTTTTGGGACTAACTTATTAACTCAGTGCCAAGTGTCAGTTCCTGTTTTTTCCATGTTTTTTACCCCTTTCAAAGAAGATTTTGAAACGGAGTCCAAACGGAATAAAATCCCCGAAAATGATTTTCCCGTAACGGAAGAAGATCACGAGACTTGAGAGCCAAGGCAGGGAGGTCTCAAGGGCCCCACAAGCCCTCACCCCGCGGCCAGGGGGGAGGCTGCGGCCCACAGGCTTGTGGGCCCCTGGACGCCCTCTGCCCTAGGGGTTGCACCTATATATTCCCTAAAAATCCCAAAAAAATCAGGAGATCATCGAAAGTACTTTTCCGCCGCCGCAAGCTTCTGTCTCCGCAAGATCCCATCTAGGGCACGTTCTGGTGCCCTGCCGGAGGGGGTATTCGGACACGGAGGGCTTATTCATCAACACCATGACCTCTCCGATGATGTGTGAGTAGTTCACCATAGACCTACGGGTCCATAGCTAGTAACTAGATGGCTTCTTCTCTCTCTTGGATCTTCAATACAAAGTTCTCCATGATCTTCATGGAGATCTATCCGATGTAATCTTCTTTTGCGGTGTGTTTGTCGAGATCCGATGAATTGTGGATTTATGATCACATTATCGATGAATCTTATTTGAGTTTCTTCTCATCTCTCTTATGCATGATTTCATATCCTTGTAATTCTCTTTGATTTGTGGGTTTTGTTTGGCCAACTAGATCTATGATTCTTGCAATGGGAGAAGTGCTTGGTTTTGGGTTCATACCGTGCGGTGACCTCACCAAATTATAGAAGGGGTAGCGAGGCACGCATCATGTTGTTGCCATCAAGGGTAAAAAGATGGGGTTTTCATCATTGGTTTGAGATTATCCCTCTACATCATGTCATCTTGCTTAAGGCGTTACTCTGTTCGTCATGAACTCAATACACTAGATGCATGCTCGATAGCGGTCGATGTGTGGAGTAATAGTAGAAGATGCAGAAAGTATCGGTCTACTTGTCTCGGACGTGATGCCCATATGTATGATCATTGCCTTAGATATCATCATGACTTTGTGCGGTTCTATCAATTGCTCGACAGTAATTTGTTCACCCACCGTAATACTTGCTATTTTGGGAGAAGCCTCTAGTGAACACTATGGCCCCCAGGGTCTACTCCACACCATATTTTCAGCCTTACACTTTTTACTTCGTTGCACTTTCCGCCTTTAGATCTCACTTTGCAAACAATCTTGAAGGGATTGACAACCCCTTTGAAGCGTTGGGTGCAAGCTTGTTTGTGTTTGCGCAGGTACTCTAGACTTGACGAGACCCTCCTTCTAGATCGATACCTTGGTTCTCAAACTGAGGGAAATACCTACTGCTCCTGTGCTGCATCACCCTTTCCTCTTCAAGGGAAAACCAACGCAAGCCCAGCCTCCGTCAACGTGTCAATTTCTGGCGTTGTTGTCTGTTGTCGTAGCAAGGTTCAACCGATAAGATCTTCGTAGAATATGTAGGATCCAATATGGACATCCAGGTTCCATTGTTGGATATTAACCGGCGAGTGTCTCAAGTCATGTTTGCATAGTTCTCGAACCCGCAGGGTCTGCACACTTAAGGTTCGGTGACGTTTTGGTATAGTTGAGTTATAGGTGTTGGTGGCCAAAGGTTTGATAGGAGTCCCGGATGAGATCACGGACGTCACGAGGGTTTCCGAAATGGTCCAAAAATGAAGATTGATATATAGGATTGTTTCATTTGGCCTTCGGAAAGATTTCGGGCATTGTCGGTAGTGTACCTGGAGTGACGAATGGGTTCCGAGTTTTTACCGGGAGGGAGCCACCCACCCGGGAGAGAACCTAATAGCCCATGGGTGGTGCACCAGCCCTTGGTGGGCTGGTGAGGCCAGCCCAATAGGGCTATTTCATCCAAGAGGAAAAAATCAAAGGAGAAAGAAAAAAAGGAAAAAAAAAGAGGAGGTGGGAAGGAAGGAAGGGACTCCTCCCTCCAAACCGACTTGGAGGAGGATCCCTCCTCCCTTCCGCCGGTGCCCTAGAGGCAATCCCCTCCCCTTGTCTCCTCCTATATATACTTGAGGTTTAGGGCTTTTTGAGACACAACTTTGCCACGTGCAACCCTAAACCTCTACTTCGTAGTTCTTCCTCTAAATCGGTTTTCTGCGGAACTCGGGCAGAGCCCTGCAGGAATAGATCATCACCATCACTGGCATGTCGTCACGCTACCAGAGAACTCATCTACTTCCCCGTCTCTCTTGCTGGATCAAGAAGGCAGAGACCGTCATCGAGCTGTACGTGTGCTGAACGCGAAGGTGTCGTCCGTTCGGTGCTAGATCGGGATGGATCGTGGGACGACGGTGATTTGAATCACGAAGCTGTTCCACTACATCAACCGCGTTTCTTAACGCTTCCTGCTTAGCAATCTACAAGCGTATGTGGATCCGATCTCCCTCTCGTAGATGAACATCACCATGATAGGTCTTCGTGTGTGTAGGAAATTTTTTGTTTCCCATGCAACGTTCTCCAACAGTGGCATCATGAGCTAGGTTCATGCGTAGATGTAATCTCAAGTAGAACACAAAAGGTTTTGTGTGTGTTGATGTTCGATTTTGTGCCCTCCTTAGTCTTTTCTCAATTCGGTGGTATTGTTGGATTGAAGCGGCCCGGACCAACCTTACTCGTACGCTTACGAGAGACCGGTTTCATTGACTAACATGCAACTTGTTGCATAAAGATGACTGGCGGGTGTCTGTTTCTTCAACTTTAGTTGAATCGGATTTGACCGAGGCGGTCCTTGGAGAGAGGTTAAGTAGCAATTTGCACATCACCGTTGTGGTTTTGCGTAAGTAAGATGTGATCATACTAGACACCCATAGCAGCCACATAAAACATGCAACAACAAATTAGAGGACGTCTAACTTGTTTTTGCAGGGTATGCATGTGATGTGATATGTCCAAAGACATGATGTGATATGTTGGATGTATGAGATGATCATGTTGTAATAGTTAAATATCGACTTGCACGTCGATGCTACGGCAACCGGCAGGAGCCATAGGGTTGTCTTTAAACTAACGTTTGTGCTTGCAGATGCGTTTACTATATTGCTAGGTTGTAACTTTTAGTAGTGATAGCATAGATAGCACGACAACCTCGATGGTGGCATGATGATGGAGATCATGGTGTGGCACCGTTGACGATGAAGATCATGTCGGTGCTTTGGTGATGGAGATCAAGAAGCACAAGATCATGGCCATATCATGTCACTTAGGAATTGCATGCACATTATCTTGCTTAGAACGACGGTAGCATTATAAGGTGATCCCTCACTAAAATTTCAAGATTAAATTGTGTTCTCCCCGACTGTACACCGTTGCGACAGTTCGTCGTTTCGAGACACTACGTGATGATCGGGTGTGATAGACTCAACATTCACATACAACAGGTGCAAAACAGTTGCACACGCAAAACACTCGGGTTAAACTTGACGAGCCTAGCATGTACATACATGGCCTCGGAACACAAGAGACCAAAAGGTCAAGCATGAATCGTATAGTTGATATGATTAACATAGAGATGTTTACCACTGAAACTATACTCAACTCACGTGATGATCGGACTTGAGTTAGTGAATTTGGATCATGCCACATTGAAATAACTAGAGGGATGTATATTTGAGTGGGAGTTTATTAGTAATATGATTAGCTAAACTCTAATTGTCTTGAACATAGTCTAAGTAAACTTTGCAATATTTTATGTTGTAGATCAATGGCTCGCATAGTAGCAACCCTGAATTTCAATACGTTCCTAGAGAAAGCTAAGCTGAAAGATGATGGTAGCAACTTTGTAGACTGGGCTCGTAATCTGTAGGCTTATCCTACAAGCTGGGCAAAATAATTATGTCCTTGATGCAGTGCTAGGAGATGAACCACCCGCTATGGCTGATCAAGATGTTTGGAATGTTTGGCAAGCGCGTAAGGAGGACTACTCGGTAGTTCAATGTGCAGTTTTGTATGGCTTAGAACCGGGACTTCAACGATGCTTTGAACGTCATGCAGCATTGATACGTCTCCAACGTATCTATAATTTTTGATGGTTTCATGCTATTATCTTGTCAAACTTTGGACGTTTTGTATGCCTTTTATATTTTTTTTGGGACTAACTTATTAACTCAGTGCCAAGTGCCAGTTCCTGTTTTTTCCACATTTTTGACCCCTTTCAAAGGAGAATTTGAAACGGAGTCCAAACGGAATAAAATCCTCGGAAAGATTTTTTTCGTAATGGAAGAAGATCAGAGACTTGAGAGCCAAGGCAGGGGGTCCCCAGGGGCCCCACAAGCCCCAACTCCGTGGCCAGGGGGGAGGCCGCGACCCTCAGGCTTGTGGGCCCCCTGGACCTCCTTTGCCCTAGGTTTTGCGCCTATATATACCCAAAATTCCACAAAAAGCTAGGAGATCATCGAAAGTACTTTTCCGCCACCGCAAGCTTCTGTCTCCGCAAGATCCCATATGGGGCACGTTCTGGTGCCCTGCCAGAGGGGGGATTCGGATACGGAGGGCTTATTCATCATCACCATGACCTCTCCGATGATGCGTGAGTAGTGTACCATAGACCTACGGGTCCATAGATAGTAATTAGATGGCTTCTTCTCTCTCTTGGATCTTCAATACAAAGTTCTCCATGATCTTCATGGAGATCTATACAATGTAATCTTCTTTTGCGGTGTGTTTGTCGAGATCCGATGAATTGTGGATTTATGATCAGATTATCTATGAATCTTATTTGAGTTTCTTCTGATCTCTCTTATGCATGATTTCATATCCTTGTAATTCTCTTCGAGTTGTGGGTTTTGTCTAGCCACCTAGATCTATGATTCTTGCAATGGGAGAAGTGCTTGGTTTTGGGTTCATACCGTGGGGTGACCTCACCCAATGACAGAAGGGGTAGCGAGGCACGCATCTTGTTGTTGCCATCAAGGGTAAAAAGATGGGGTTTTCATCATTGGTTTGAGATTATCCGTCTACATCATGTCATCTTGCTTAAGGCGTTACTCTGTTCGTCATGAACTCAATACACTAGATGCATGCTGGATAGCGGTCGATGTGTGGTGTATGATCATTGCCTTAGATATCGTCATGACTTTGCGCGGTTCTATCAATTGCTCGACAGTAATTTGTTCAGCCACTGTAATACTTGCTATTTTGAGAGAAGCCTCCAGTGAACACTATGGCCCCCAGGGTGTACTCCACACCATATTTTCAGCCTTAGACTTTTTACTTCGTTGCACTTTCCGCCTTCAGATCTCACTTTGCAAACAATCTTGAAGGGATTGACAACCCCTTTACAGCGTTGGGTGCAAGCTCTTTTGTGTTTGTGCAGGTACTCTGGACTTGTCGAGATTCTCCTACTGGATTGATACCTTGGTTCTCAAACTGAGGGAAATACTTACTGCTCCTATGCTGCATCACCCTTTCCTCTTCAAGGGAAAAACCAACGCAAGCCCAGTCTCCGTCAACGTGTCAATTTCTGGCGCTGTTGACTGTTGCCATAGCAGAAGAATTTCTGGCGCCGTTGCCGGGGAAGATCAAGTCAAGAACTCATCCAAGTAGGTGTCGCAAACTCATCTCTTGCATTTACTTTGTTTGCTAGTTGCCTCTTGTTTTCCTCTCCCCCATTTCACAATTTGCCTTTTTCATTTGTCTTTTTCGTTCGGCCTTTCGTTCGCCCTTTTTCTCGCTTGCTCTTTGTTCGCTTGTGTGCTTGCTTGCTTGCCGAAGTCACCATGAATGAAAACACCAAACTTTGTGACTTCTCGAATACTAATAATAATTATTTTATTAGTACTCCGATTGCTCCCGCCACTAGTGCGGAGTCATACGAAATCAATACCGCTTTGCTGAATCTTGTTATGAAAGAGCAATTCTCCGGCCTTCCTAGTGAAGATGCCGCATCCCATCTCAATGCCTTCATTGAGCTTTGTGATATGCAAAAGAAGAATGATGTGGATAATGACGTGATTAAATTGAAGCTTTTTCCTTTCTCGTTGCGAGATCGCACAAAAACTTGGTTTTCTTCTTTGCCCAAAAGTAGTATCGATTCTTGGGATAAGTGCAAAGATGCTTATATATCCAAGTATTTTCTGTCGGCTAAGATCATCTCTCTCCGTAATGATATCATGAATTTCAAGCAACTTGATCATGAACATGTTGCAAAATCTTGGGAGAGAATGAAATTAATGATTAGAAATTGTCCTGCTCATGGCTTGAGTCTTTGGATGATTATACAAATCTTTTACGCTGGCTTAAATTTCGCTTCTAGAAATATCTTGGACTCGACCTCAGGTGGAACGTTCATAGAAATCATGTTAGGGGAGGCCACAAAGCTCCTAGACAATATCATGACGAACTACTCTCAATGGCACACTGAAAGGTCGCCTACTAGTAAGAAGGTACACGCTATAGAAGAAATTAACTCGTTGAGTGCTAAAATGGATGAGTTAATGAATTTGGTTGCTAGTAGAAGTGCTCATTTAGATCCTATTGATACGCCCTTGTCTTATTTAATTGAGAGTAGCAACGCTAGCTTGAACGTTAATTTTATTGGTAGGAATAACTTTGGCAACAATAATGCTTTTAGAGGAAACTATGTTCCTAGGCCTTTTCCTAGTAACTCCTCTAATAACTTTGGCAACTCCTACAACAATACTCATGGAAATTACAATAGATTACCCTTTGATCTAGAGAGTAATATCAAAGAGTTCATCAACTCTCAAAAGATTTTCAATGCGTCCATAGAGGAAAAGCTACTCAAAATTGATGATTTGGCTAAGAGCGTTGATAGAATGTCTAGTGATGTTGATGCTTTGAAAGTTAGATGTGCTCCTCCCAAAATCAACATGGATGAAACTTTGAAAGCTATGTGTGTTTCCATGATTGAGAGCCAAGAAAGAACCGCCCAAATTCGTGCTAGACATGAATGGCTTAAAAAGGCGTGTTCTCGTGATAAGAATCACGAAGATCTTAAAGTGCTTGGTGTGACTCCCATTGAATCTTTGTTTTCTTGTGTCAAACCTAATGATTATGGGGCTGGATATGAATCCACTTTGGTTGAAAAGTGCCCCAATGATTCCGAGTACATCTATCTTGATGCTAAAAGCATTAAAAGTGGAGTACAAGATATTAAAACTTTGAGTAGTAATGTAATTACTACTATGGATTTCAAGAAATTCAATTATGATAGTTGCTCCTTGATTGAATTCATTTCTTTGATGCAATCCATGTTAAACTCTCCACACGCTTATAGCCAAAACAAGGCCTTTACCGATCATATCGTCGAAGCTATGGTAAAATCTCTTGAAGAGAAACTTGAATTGGAAGTCTCTATCCCTAGAAAGCCTCATGATGAGTGGGAACCTACTATCAAAATCAAAATCAAAAACTATGAATGCAATGCTTTATGTGATTTGGGTGCTAGTGTTTCCGCGATTCCAAAGTCTTTATGTGATGTTCTGGGTTTTAATGAGATTGAAGAGTGTTCTCTTAATTTGCATCTTGCTGATTCTACTATCAAGAAACCCATGGGAAGGATCAGTTATGTTCTTATTATTGCAAAAAGGAACTATGTACCCGTGGATTTCATTGTGCTTGACATTGATTGCAATCCTACATGCCCTATTATTCTTGGTAGACCTTTCCTAAGGACTATCGGTGCTATCATCGATATGAAGGAAGGGGATATTAGATTTCAATTTCCTTTAAGGAAGGGCATGGAACACTTTCCTAGAAAGAAAATAAGATTGCCTTATGAATCCATGATGAGGGCCACTTATGGTTTGAGCACCAAAGACGACGATACGTGATTCTATCGCTTTTATGCCTAGCTAAGGGCGTTAAACAATAGCGCTTGTTGGGAGGCAACCCAATGAATTTATATTTTTCTTTCTGTTTTGTTGCATCTACACTTTCATAATTCTGTTGTGATTGTTTTTTTTGTGTTTATTTTTTGAGTTTGAGCCAAGAAAAACCTTTATGACTAGTCTTGGTAATGGTTGTTTGATCCTGCTGGAAAAAGACAGAAACTTTTCGCTCACGAGATGATTTTTCATTTTTATTCAGAAAGAGATTTTGAGTTGATTCGTTTTGCTGCTGGTTGATATGCCTTTTGCCCAGGCAGTAGTAATTTTTCAGATTTTTTGAGATACCAGAAGTATACAAATTTCTACAAACTGGTCTGTTTTTGACAGATTCTGTTTTTGTTGAGTTGGTTGCTTGTTTTGATGAAACTATGGTTAGTATCGGGGGGTACTAGCCATGGAAAAGTGAGAATACAGTAGCCCAACACCAATATAGATAGAATTCAAGTTTGCTACAGTACCAAAAGAAGTGGTAGTTTGTTTTCTTGTGCTAATGTTATCACGAGTTTCTGTTTAAGTTTTGTGTTGTGAAGTTTTCAAGTTTTGGGTGATGTTCTCATGGACAAAGAGATAAGGAGTGGAAAGAGCTCAAGCTTGGGGATGCCCAAGGCATCCCAAGCCAAATTCAAGGACACCAAAAAGCCTAAGCTTGGGGATGCCCCGGGAAGGCATCCCCTCTTTCGTCTTCAATCCATCGGTAACATTACTTGCAGCTATATTTTTATTCACCACATGATATGTGTTTTGCTTGGAGCGTCTTGTATCTTAGGAGTCTTTTCTTTTTTTTTGTCACAATCATCCTTGCTGCACACCTTTTTGAGAGAGAGACATGCACTCATCGTGATTTTTGCTAGAATGCTCATAGCGCTTCACTTATATCTTTTGAGCTAGATACTTTTGCTCATAGTGCTTCACTTATATCTTTTGAGCTAGATACTTTTCTTCATTTTTCTTCACTTATATCTTTTGAGCTAGATAGTTTTGCTCTATGTGCTTCACTTATAACTTTTAGAGCACGGCGGTGCGTGATTTGGTAGTTGGCTTATGCTATGAAAGTAGTCCCAAATGTGATAGGTACCCAAAGAGGATACAAAAACCTCCATCTTCATGTGCATTGAGTAGAAAGAGAAGTCTTGATTCCTCTCAATTAGTTTGGAGACGTGGATTCGGTAATATTAAGAGTTATGTTAGTAGGGTGTTGTGAATCTAGAAATACTTGTGTTGAAGTTAGTGATTCCCGTAGCATGCACGTATGGTGAACCGCTATGTTAGGAAGTCGGAGCATAATTGATCTATTGATTGTCATCCTTTGTGTTGAGGTCAGAATCGCGCGATGGTTAACACCTACCAACCCTTCCCCTCGGAGTATACGTTTAGCACTTTGTTTTGATTACTAATAAAAACTTTCGCAACAAGTTTGTGAGTTCTTCATGACTAATGTGAGTCCATAGTATAGATGCACTTTCACCTTCCACCATTGCTAGCCTCTCTAGTGCCGCGCAACTTTCGCCGGTACACAAACTCACCATATGCCTTCCTCAAAAAAGCCACCATACCTACCTACTGTTGGGGAACGTCGCATGGGAAACAAAAAATTTCCTACGCGCACGAAGACCTATCATGGTGATGTCCATCTACGAGAGGGGATTTCCGATCTACGTAACCTTGTAGATCGCACAGCAGAAGCGTTAGTGAACGCGGTTGATGTAGTGGAACGTTCTCACGTCACTCGATCTGCCCCGCGAACCGTCCCACGAACCGTCCCGCAATCCGTCCCACGATCCGCTCCGATCTAGTGCCGAACGGACGGCACCTCCGCGTTCAGCACACGTACAGCTCGACGATGATCTCGGCCTTCTTGATCCAGCAAGAGAGACGGAGAGGTAGATGAGTTCTCCGGCGGCTTGACGGCGCTCCGGAGGTTGGTGGTGATCTAATCTCAGCAGGGCTCCGCCCGAGCTTCGCAGAAACGCGATCTAGAGGTAAAACCGTGGAGGTATGTGGTCGGGCTGCCATGGCAAAAGTTGTCTCAAATCAGCCCTAATAGCTCCATATATATAGGAGGAGGGGAGGGGAGGCTTGCCTTGAGGCTCAAGGAGCCCCAAGGGCTGCGCCACCAAGGGAGGAGGAGTCCTCCTCCAATCCTAGTCCAACTAGGATTGGAAGGTGGAGTCCTTCTCTCCTTTCCCACCTCCTTTTTTTTCTTTTCTCTTTGATTTTCTATCTATGGCGCATAGGGCCTTCTTGGGCTGTCCCACCAGCCCACCAAGGGCTGGTGCGCCACCCCCAAGGCCTATGGGCTTCCCCTGGGTGGGCTCCCCCCCCCCCCCCCCCGGTGAACACCCGGAACCCATCCGTCATTCCCGGTACATTCCCGGTAACTCCGAAAACCTTCCGGTAATCAAATGAGGTCATCCTATATATCAATCCTTGTTTCCGGACCATTTTGGAAACCCTCGTGACGTCCGTGATCTCATCCGGGACTCCGAACAACATTCGGTAACCAACCATATAACTCAAATACGCATAAAACAACGTCGAACCTTAAGTGTGCAGACCCTGCGGGTTCGAGAACTATGTAGACATGACCCGAGTGACTCCTGGGTCAATATCCAATAGCGGGACCTGGATGCCCATATTGGATCCCAGATATTCTACGAAGATCTTATCGTTTGAACCTCACTGCCAGGGATTCATATAATCCCGTATGTCATTCCCTTTGTCCTTCGGTATGTTACTTGCCCGAGATTCGATCGTCAGTATCCGCATACCTATTTCAATCTCGTTTACCGGCAAGTCTCTTTACTCATTCCGTAATACAAGATCCCGCAACTTACACTAAGTCACATTGCTTGCAAGGCTTGTGTGTGATGTTGTATTACCGAGTGGGCCCCGAGATACCTCTCCGTCACACGGAGTGACAAATCCCAGTCTCGATCCATACTAACTCAACGAACACCTTCAGAGATACCTGTGGAGCATCTTTATAGTCACCCAGTTACGTTGTGATGTTTGATACACACAAAGCATTCCTCCGGTGTCAGTGAGTTATATGATCTCATGGTCATAGGAGCAAATACTTGACACGCAGAAAATAGTAGCAACAAAATGACACGATCAACATGCTACGTCTATTAGTTTGGGTCTAGTCCATCACATGATTCTCCTAATGATGTGATCCCGTTATCAAGTAACAACACTTGCCTATGGCCAAGAAACCTTGACCATCTTTGATCAACGAGCTAGTCAACTAGAGGCTTACTAGGGACAGTGTTTTGTCTATGTATCCACACAAGTATTGTGTTTCCAATAAATACAATTATAGCATGGATAATAAACGATTATCATGAACAAAGAAATATAATAATAACTAATTATTATTGCCGCTAGGGCATATTTCCAACAGTCTCCCACTTGCACTAGAGTCAATAATCTAGTTCACATCACCATGTGATTTCAACGAATCCAACACCCATATAGTTCTGGGGTTTGATCACGTCTTGCTCGTGAGATAGGTTTTAGTCAACGGTTCTGAAACTTTCAGATCCGTGTGTTCTTTACAAATCTTTATGTCATCTTATAGATGCTGCTACTATGTGTTATTCGGAAATACTCCAAATATCTACTCTACTATACGAATCCGTTTCACTACTCATAGTAATTCGGATTAGTGTCAAAGCTTGCATCGACGTAACCCTTTACGACAAACTTTTTAACCACCTCCATAATCGAGAAAAATTCCTTAGTCTATTTAGTTAATAAGGATAACTTTGACCGCTGATCAGTGATTCAATCCTGGATCACTCTGTGTACCTCTTAACAGACTTGCTGCAAGGCACACATCAGGTGCGGTACTCAGCATGGCATACTTTAGAGTCTACGGCTAAGGCATAGAAGACGACCTTCGTCTATTCTCTTTATTCTGCTGTGGTCGGGTTTTGAGTCTTACTCAAATTCACACCTTACAACACAGTCAAGAACTCCTTCTTTGCTGATCTATTTTGAATTCCTTCAAAAACTTGTCATGGCATGCATCTTGTTGAAACTTCTATTAAGCGTTTTGATCTATCTCCATAGATCTTGATGCTCAATGTTCAAGTAGCTCATTCCAGGTATTCCTTTGAAAAACTCCTTTCAAACAACCTTTTATGCTTCACATAAATTCTACATTACTTCTGATCAACAATATGCCAACCACATATACTTATCAGAAATTCTATAGTGCTCCCACTCACTTCTTTGGAAATACAAGTTTCTCATAAACCTTGTACAAACCCAAAATCTTTGATCATCTCATCAAAGTGTATATTCCAACTCCGAGATGCTTGCACCAGCCCATTGAAGGATCGCTGGAGCTTGCATACTTTTTAGTATCTTTCGGATCGACAAAACCTTCTGGTTGTATCACATACAATGTTTGCTCAAGGAAACCGTCGAGGAAACAATGTTTTGACATCCTATGTGCAATATTTCAAAAATAATGCAACAACTACTAACATAATTCTAACAGACTTTTAGCATCGCTACGAGTGAGAAAGTCTCACCATAGTCAGCTGTTTGATCTTGTCAGAAACATCTTTGCGACAAGTCGAGCTTTTCTTAATAGTGACTTATCACCATCATCGTCTGTCTTCATTTTAAAGATCCATCTTTACTCAATAGTCCTATGACCATCAAGTAGTTCTTCCAAAGTCTACACTTTGTTTTCATACATGGATCCTCTCTCGGATTTCATGGCTTCCAGCCATTTGTCGGAATCCGGGCCCACCATTGCTTTCTCCATAACTCGTAGGTTCAGTGTTGCTCAACAACATGACCTCCAAGACAGGGTTACCGTACCACTCTGCAGTAGTACGCGACCTTGTCAACCTACGAGGCTTGTAGTAACTTGATCCGATGCTCGATGATCACCATCATTAGCTTTCACTTCAATTGGTGTAGGCACCACAGGAACAACTTCCTGCGCCCTGCTACACACTGGTTGAAGTGATGGTTCAATAACCTCATCAAGTTCTACCACCCTCCCACTCAATTCTTTCGAGAGAAACCTTTCCTCGAGAAAGGATCCGTTTCTAGAAAGAAACACTTTGCTTTCGGATCTGAGATAGGAGATGTACCCAACTGTTTTGGATATCCTATGAAGATGCATTTATCCGCTTTGGGTTTGAGCTTATTCGACTGGAACTTTTTCACACAAGTGTCGAAGCCCCAAACTTTCAAGAAACGACAGTTTAGATTTCTCTAAACCTCAGTCTATACTGTGTCATCTCAACGGAAATACGCGGTGCCCTATTTAAAGTGAATGCGGTTGTCTCTAACGCATAACCCATAAGCGATAGTGGTAATTCGATAAGAGACATCATAGCATGCACCATACCAAATAGTGCGTGGCTATGACGTTCAGACACATTATCACACTATGATGTTCCAGGTGGCATGAACTGCGAAACAATTTCCACATTGTCTTAACTGCGTACCAAAACTCGTAACTCAGATATTCATTTCTATGATCATATCGTAGACAGTTTATCCTCTTGTTATGACGAACTTCACTCCTGAAACAGAATTAAACCTTTCAATATTTCAGACTTGTGATTCATTAAGTAAATACTCTTGTATCTGCTCAAATCGTCATTGAAGTAAGAACATAATGATATCCACTGTGTGCCTCAGCACCCATTGGACTGCATACATCAAAATGTATCACTTCCAACAAGTTACTATCTTGTTTCATCTCAATGAAAACAAGGCCTTGCTCATGTGGTATGATTTGCATGTCACTAGTGATTCAAAATCAAGTGAGTATAAAGATCCATCAGCATGGAGCCTCTTCATGCAATTTATACCAACATGACTCAAGCGGCAGTGCCACAAGTAAGTGGTACTATCATCATTACCTCGTATCTTTTGGCACCAATATCATGAACATGTGTAACACTACGATCGAGATTCAATAAACCATTGAAGGTGATTATTCAAGCAAATAGAGTAACCATTATTCTCTTTAAATGAATAATCGTATTGCAATAAACATGATCCAATCATGTTCATGCTTAACGCAAGCACCAAATAACAATTATTTAGGTTTAACACCAATCCCGATGGTAGAGGGAGTGTGCGACGTTTGATCATATCAACCTTGGAAACACTTCCAACACGTATCGTCACCTCGCCTTTAGCTAGTCTCCGTTTATGCCCTAGCTTTCATTTCGTGTTACTAATCACTTAGCAACCGAACTGGTATCCAATACCCTCGTGCTACTAGGAGTACTAGTAAAGTATACATCAACATCATGTATATCAAATATACTTCTTTCGACTTTTGCCAGCCTTCTTATCTACCAAGTATCTAGAGTTGCTCCGCCTCAGTGACCGTTCCCCTCATAACAGAAGCACTTAGTCCCGGGCTTGGGTTTAATCTGGGGTCCCTTCATTAGTGCAGCAACTGCTTTGCCGTTTCATGAAGTATCCCTTCTAGCCCTTGCCTTTATCGAAACTTAGTGGTTTTACTAACCATCAACTATTGATGATCCTTCTTGATTTCTACTTTCGCAGTGTCAAACATCGCGAATCGCTCAAGGATCATTGTATCTATCCTTGATATGTTATAGTTCATCCCGAAGCTCTCACAGCTTGGTGGTAGTGACTTTGGAGAACCATCACTATCTTATCTGGAAGATCAACTCCCACTTGATTCAAGCGATTGTCGTACTTAGATAATCTGAGCACACGCTCAACGATTGATATTTTCTCCTTTACTTCATGGACAAAGAATCTTGTCGGAGGTCTCATACCTCTTAACAAAGACACAAGCATGAAATCACAATTTCATCTCTTTAGAACATCTCTTATGTTCCGTGATATTTCAAAACGTCTTCGGCGCCTTGCTTCTAAGACATTAAGTATTTTGCACTGAACTATCGTGTAGTCATCAGAAACGTGTATGTCGGATGCTCACAACATCTACAGACGACGCTCGAGGTGCAGCACACCGAGTGGTGCATTAAGGACATAAGCCTTCTGCGCAGCAACGAGGACAATCCTCGGTTTTACAGACTCAGTCTGCAAAGTTTGCTACTATCAACTTTCAACTAAAATTTCTCTAGGAACATATAAAAACAGTAGAGCTATAGCGCAAGCTACATCGTAATTCGCAAAGACCATTAGACTATGTTCATGACAATTAGTTCAATTAATCATATTACTTAAGAACTCCCACTCAAAAAGTACATCTATCTAGTCATTTGAGTGGTACATGATCCAAATCCACTATCTCAAGTCCGATCATCACGTGAGTCGACAATAGTTTCAGTGGTAAGCATCTCTATGCTAATCATATCAACTATACGATTCATGCTCGACCTTTCGGTCTCATGTGTTCCGAGGCCATGTCTGCACATGCTAGGCTCGTCAAGCTTAACCCGAGTGTTCCGCGTGTGCAACTGTTTTGCACCCGTTGTATGTGAACGTTGAGTCTATCACACCCGATCATCACGTGGTGTCTCGAAACGAAGAACTGTCGCAACGGTGCACAGTCGGGGAGAATACAATTTCGTCTTGAAATTTTAGTGAGAGATCACCTCATAATGCTACCGTCGTTCTAAGCAAGATAAGGTGCATAAAGGATTAACATCACATGCAATTCATAAGTGACATGATATGGCCATCATCATGTGCTTCTTGATCTCCATCAACAAAGCACCGGCACGATCTTCTTGTCACCGGCGTCACACCATGATCTCCATCATCATGATCTCCATCAACGTGTCGCCATCGGGGTTGTCGCGCTACTCATGCTATTACTACTAAAGCTACGTCCTAGCAATACAGTAAACGCATCTGCAAGCACAAACGTTAGTTTAAAGACAACCCTATAGCTCCTGTCGGTTGTCGTACCATCGACGTGCAAGTCGATATTAACTATTACAACATGATCATCTCATACATCCAATATATCACATCACATCGTTGGCCATATCACATCACAAGCATACCCTGCAAAAACAAGTTAGACGTCCTCTAATTGTTGTTGCATGTTTTACGTGGTGACCATGGGTATCTCGTAGGATCGCATCTTACTTATGCAAACACCACAACGGAGATATATGAATTGCTATTTAACCTCATCCAAGGACCTCCTCGGTCAAATCCGATTCAACTAAAGTTGGAGAAACCGACACTCGCCGGTCATCTTTGAGCAACGGAGTTACTCGTAGCGATGAAACCAGTCTCTCGTAAGCATACGAGTAATGTCGATCCGAGCCGCTTCGATCCAACAATACCGCGGAATCAAGAAAAGACTAAGGAGGGCAGCAAAACGCACATCACCGCCCACAAAAACTTTTGTGTTCTACTCGAGATTACATCTACGCATGAACCTAGCTCATGATGCCACTGTTGGGGAACGTCGCATGGGAAACAAAAATTTTCCTACGCGCACGAAGACCTATCATGGTGATGTCCATCAACGAGAGGGGATTTCTGATCTACGTACCCTTGTAGATCGCACAGCAGAAGCGTTAGTGAACCCGGTTGATGTAGTGGAACGTCCTCACGTCCCTCGATCCGCCCCGCGAACCGTCCCGCGATCCGTCCCACGATCCGCTCCGATCTAGTGCCGAACGGACGGCACCTCCGCGTTCAGCACACATACAGCTCGACGATGATCTCGACCTTCTTGATCCAGCAAGAGAGACAGAGAGGTAGATGAGTTCTTCGGCAGCGTGACGGCGCTCCGGAGGTTGGTGGTGATCTAATCTCAGCAGGGCTCCGCCCGAGCTCCGCAGAAACGCGATCTAGAGGTAAAACCGTGGAGGTATGTGGTCGGGCTGCCGTGGCAAAAGTTGTCTCAAATCAGCCATAATAGCTCCATATATATAGGAGGAGGGGAGGGGAGGCTTGCCTTGAGGCTCAAGGAGCCCCAAGGGCTGCGCCACCAAGGGAGGAGGAGTCCTCCTCCAATCCTAGTCCAACTAGGATTGGAAGGTAGAGTCCTTCTCTCCTTTCCCACCTCCTTTTTTTTCTTTTCTCTTTGATTTTCTATCTATGGCGCATAGGGCCTTCTTGGGCTGTCTCACCAGCCCACCAAGGGCTGGTGCGTCACCCTCAAGGCCTATGGGCTTCCCCGGGGTGGGCTGCCCCCCCCCCCCCGGTGAACACCCGGAACCCATTCGTCATTCCTGGTACATTCCCGGTAACTCCGAAAACCTTCCGGTAATCAAATGAGGTCGTCCTATATATCAATCTTCGTTTTCGGACCATTCCGGAAACCCTCGTGACGTCCGTGATCTCATCTGAGACTCCGAACAACATTCGGTAACCAACCATATAACTGAAATACGCATAAAACAACGTCAAACCTCAAGTGTGCAGACCCTGCGGGTTCGAGAACTATGTAGACATGACCCGAGTGACTCCTCGACCAATATCCAATAGCGGGACCTGGATGCCCATATTGGATCCCACATATTCTACGAAGATCTTATCGTTTGAACCTCAGTGCCAGGGATTCATATAATCACGTGTGTCATTCCTTTGTCCTTCGGTATGTTACTTGCCCGAGATTCGATCGTCAGTATCCGCATACCTATTTCAATCTCGTTTACCGGCAAGTCTATTTACTCGTTCCGTAATACAAGATCCCACAACTTACACTAACTCACATTGCTTGCAAGGCTTGTGTGTGATGTTGTATTACCGAGTGGGACCCGAGATACCTCTCCGTCACACGGAGTGACAAATCCCAGTCTCGATCCATACTAACTCAACGAACACCTTCAGAGATACCTGTAGAGCATCTTTATGTCACCCAGTTATGTTGCGACGTTTGATACACACAAAGCATTCCTCCGGTGTCAGTGAGTTATATGATCTCATGGTCATAGGAACAAATACTTGATACGCAGAAAACAGTAGCAACAAAATGACACGATCAACATGCTACGTCTATTAGTTTGGGTCTAGTCCATCACATGATTCTCCTAATGATGTGATCCCGTTATCAAGTAACAACACTTGCCTATGGCCAAGAAACCTTGACCATCTTTGATCAACGAGCTAGTCAACTAGAGGCTTACTAGGGACAGTGTTTTGTCTATGTATCCACACAAGTATTGTGTTTCCAATCAATACAATTATAGCATGGATAATAAACGATTATCATGAACAAAGAAATATAATAATAACTAATTATTCTTGCCTCTAGGGCATATTTCCAACACCTACTATGGCATTTTCATAGCCATTCCGAGATATATTGACATGCAACTCCCACCGTTCCGTCTCATGACTTGTGTCGTCACTCTCATATTGCCATTGCATGATCGTAAGATAGCTAGCGAGATGTTTCGATGTCATACGCCATGCTAGATCGTTGCACATCCCGGTACACTGCCGGAGGCATTTCCTATACAGTCATCATCGTTCTAAGCTTCGAGCTATGAGTAAATAAAAGTGTGATGATCATCATTATTAGAGCATTGTCCAATGTGAGGGAAAAAAGAGAGGCCAAAGAGCCCAAAAATAAAAATAAAAGCGGGAAAAAAAGAGGCCTAAGATCCCAAATAAAAAAGAGAGAGAGAAAAAGAGAGAAGGGATAATGCTACTATCTTTTTCCACACTTGTGCTTCATAATAGCACCATGTTCTTCATGATTGAGAGCTTCTTGCTTTGTCACTACCATATGCTAGTGGGAATCTTCGTTATATAACTTGGCTTGTATATTCCAATGATGGGCTTCCTCAAAACTGCCCTAGGTCTTCGTGAGCAAGCAAGTTGGATGCACACCCACTGGTTCTCCTTTCGAGCTTTCACACACTTATAGCTCTAGTGCATCTCTTGTATGGCAATTCCTACTCATTCACATTGATATCTATTAATGGGCATCTCCATAGCCTTTTGATACGCCGAGTCAATGTGACCATCTCCTCCTTTTTGTCTCACAACCACAACCACACTCTATTCCACCTATAGTGCTATATCCATGGCTCGTCCTCATGTATTGCGTGATAGTTATAAAAAGTTTGAGAAAGTAAGAGTGTGAAAACAATTACTTGGCCAATACCGGGGTTGTGCATGATTTACATTAGTTGTGTGAGGATGATGGAGCATAGCCAGACTATATGATTTTGTAGGGATAACTTTCCTTGGCCTTGTTATTTTGAAAGTTCATGATTACTTTGCTAGTTTGCTTGAAGTATTGTTGTTTTCATGTCAATAGCTGTCGGGACCCCGATCCTAAGCCATAGGAATCCAGCCTGTAACACATCGCATCCCTTTGTGGTCTCACGCACGGTTAACTCCACGGTTGCAGCCTTACCTTAGCCGGGACCGTTTGCGTCTTTTGACTCACGTATGCGATAGTGTCGCTAGCAATCCAATGTCAAAGAACCCGGATCGACATGTCTAGTCATAAGCCAAAGTGGCAGTACCGCACAAGGACAGGCATACATGACCCAACAAAGCAGGTGTCGGTCATCAACGAATGTAGACGAGTCGTAGAAGGCTACAAGGACTCCATTACATCGCGTGACATTTCCCCAAAGGGGACAGACACAGCAGCTAAGAAGGACACATGCCGGTCAACCAATGTGTCCGGAGCAGTAGCGAACTACCAAGGCTCGTTGGATCACATAGGGGCATTTCCTTGTAAGGAGTGCTACTAAAGTTCATGACTAGGTAATCAAACCCCATACATATCAAGTACGACACACGTACGCATGGCATACCGATATGTATAGATACATCGATGGCATCACAACATAACCATAAACATACAACCTTTATTTAAGAGGCTCGGAAGAGCCACACACATAATATTACACATTAAGGGTCTCACGACCCATAATAACAGTCATACAAATACAAGCCAGCGGAAGAGTTTAAACTGTCTGAGTACAGACAGGGCAACTAGAAGGCACATGGCCTGACTATACTACAGAGCCGACGTAGGGCCAGATCGTAGCTGGGACACCAGCTACTCATCGTCGTCGATGTCTATGAAGAACCCTCCATTAGGGTCATTAGCAACCTCTGCAACATTTATTAAGCAAACATAAGTACGAAGGTACTCAACAAGACTTTCGGAGAACTAACTACTCATGCAAGGTATCAAAAGGTATTGTGGGGTTTCATGCGGGAAGCCAGCATTTGACTCGTGGCTAGACAACTTGCATTTTGAAATTAGTTTTGACAACTTTGATTTCTCGCACACGAGTCCACTAACACCACAACAATACACTATCGTGGAATCATTCCGTCTCCATGCGGAAATGCCGTCCACGACACTCACGCTTATCTTGACAATTTTATGAGTAGCCATTGAAGTTATCTATGAACAACATATGTCTCCAAGTAGTCCATATCCGCGGACGCGGCTATCCGAATAGATCATAACCCTGCAGGGGTGTACTTCGTCACACACGCTCTCGCCACTTATCGCTATGTGCACGTCATGCACCTCGGCAACCTTCAAGCGGAAGCCCAGCGAGGGAGTCGGCCACGACCGTTAACCACACTAGTACCTAGTCCAGGTTTATCGCCTATCTGAGAGTAACCCGTACGGAAGTCCGGCCGAGGTTTCCGCCACGGCCTCAAACAATGTGCGCAGGGTTCCCAAGCCCACCATCCGGGTGCCACTTGGTACACCGTGCCACTGCCTACCGCATCACGGCCCACCTCTCAGGTCAGCACCATGCACGGCCTCCAGCATTACTATAAACACCAGAAACTACTTGCAACTCCTGGACCGGGTACTACGCGATTAATAGGCCGAGCGGGGTCATATTTCAGGGCCCAGCATGTGGTAGTATCTAGTCTTAGAATACATACACGGAACTCAGTTCCTAAGGACGGTTCCAATGAAACAACCCGCCATGTACTCCTACACAGCCTTTCACTGGTACCTTTACCAAATCAAGTTCAACACACAACCTTTGCTCACCGAACACATTCCACATTTCTGTTCATCTCCCAGATGACAGACCATACACAACTCTTTGCATAGCATGTATAGCAGGATAAGGCACATCATAGTTCAAGCAACTACCAGGTATGCTAGGTTGCAAGGTTCGGCTATTTACTGTGACAAGGTTAAGTCATGCAAAGGAAGTGGGTTCAACTATCGTGGCAAAAGCAGTTGAAGCATTTGATCTTAAATGCAATAAATAGGTGCAGGAGCGGGAACATGGGATTTATCGGGATGATCAAAAGGGTTGCTTGCCTTGTTGCTCAGAGGAGGAACGATATCCGTCAGACGGATATTCGGTGGAATCCGGGGGTGCGGAGCCTACCGAAATGAATGGCAACATTCAATAACAATCATATGCACTCAAAATGATGCATGAGCATGGCATGAGAATGCAAGGTGATAAGTTATTATTTTCAACATGTATTAGGTTTAGAGTTGATTTGAATCACATTCGAATAGCAATTCAGACGGGGTATTCTCGGATACCGGTTTAATTGATTCGACCTGATGCTCAGATCAACTTGATGTTAACATGCATGAAATGTCATGTTATGGTACTGAAATGTAATTAGGACAGTGGTGAACATTGTATATATAATGAAATTTGAATATTTTTGCAAATTCCATTTAAAAGATGATTATAAGAATTGAATTATTCCTTATTCCACAATTTAGGGTTCTGTAACTTTTTTAAACATGGTTGAAAATAGCATAATCAGAATCCTTGATTTTTTCTGATACTTTTTTGTATATAAATTATTTGCATTGGAGTTACAGATTAATTTCTATGATTTTTACAATTTTTAGCAATTTCCTGAATTAGTTTTATACTCGAAATTCTATTTATTGCATCAGACTGACGTCAGCAGGTCAGCCGACCTGTTCAGGTCAAACCTGACAGGGGGGGCCCACTGGTCAGCCTCTCTGGGACTAATCCCGCGCTGACCAGCCCTAACTGAGGTTTGACTTGGCCTTGGGCCCACTTGTCAGCGAGTGATTAGGTGCTGAGCTGCTGGGTTAGCTTTGCCACGTCGACATCCACCGGCGGCGAGGTCGTCCTCGCCGGCGGGGAGCCTCCGGCGACCACCAGCTCGGCGGAGGGGCTCGGAAACGGCGCATAGGGGGCCAAATGCTGCGCGGAGAGCACCAGAGGAACGGTACGTCTCTCGCAGCTTCATTTCTGCACCTAGCCGGGGCTGATCTGGCCGGAGATGACGCCGGCGACGAGCTTGGCGGCGGCCAAGGCTCAGGCGTCATCGGGGTCTTTGAATCAGAGGGATCTACGCTCGGTTCTTAGCTGCTACAGCATCTACGCGTCGACCTAGAGCTGCTGGTGCCCTCAGAAGGACGAGCTGATCATCGGAGGGCTACCGGCGACGAGCGGCAGCGGCGGTCCTCGTGGGGCTCCGGTGAAACTAGAGCTAGAGGAGGGGATTGACGGGGAAAACTTAGGGGAAATGACCGCATGCTCACGGAGAGTGCAGAGCAGAGCTTAGACGGCTCGGGGAAGGCCTGGGGGCGACGAATCGACAGGAGAGGTCCGGCGGCCGGAGGTGGAAGACGACGGCATTGCGGGCGTTGCAGGGCTCGAGGAAGTTTCGACTTCTGCAGAGATGACTAGGGCGACGAGGCGGAGCTAATGGCGTGCTCTGGGAGGGAATCCTATGGCCAGGGGCACGGGCAGCTCGAGCTCGAGCTCGGCTCTAATGGCGACAGCAAGGAGGAGGAGGAGATCCGGGAGGAGGAAGAGAACCGAGGCGGGGAATGGATAGGGGAGGCCCTGGGGAGCTTATCCCCATCGTCGCCAGCGCGAGGCGGCGGCCAGGCAGGCACGCACGTGCGTGGCCGCGCCGGAGGGGGCGGCGGCCACCTTCTGCTGCCTACTGGCGCGAGGGAGGGGACGAGCCAGGGATGGGCCGGGCCAGGCTTAGGCGACAGGTAAGGTTTTTCCATTTTTTTCTGTTTTTGTTTTTCTGTTTTGCTAATTATTGTTTTGCTAATTAATTCAGCTCCAAAACAAAAAGTAAAAACTATTTTAGACCTCCTGAAATATTTGTTATTATATCCCCAACCATTTCCAAGGTTTTCAACATTTTTGGAAATTTATAGTTTCTGATTTCAAATTTAAAACTTGAAACCAATAGCCTTTTTCATTTATTCAAAAAGCTTAAAGTGTCAACAAAATAGTTTTCTCCAATGCTCATTTACTTTCATGATTTATCAGAAAGTTTGAACATTTCTTGAGGCCATTTTGGGTTCATTGATTTTGAACTAGTTTGAGATTTCCTTTAATTGAAATGGTGGCTAGGGTTTTGAGTTTTTCCTTTGCCACTTTGTTGTTTTTGTTGAAACTTCTTAGATGCAAATGCAAAGAAGACATGAGCACAATGCTATCTTGCTTAAGGGTTAGGGATGTGACAACTCACCCCCACTCAAAAGAATCTCGTCCCGAGATTTAGAAGTCGTCGGGAATAACGCAGGATACTCAAGTCGGAGACGATCCTCTCTTTCTCAAGTTGCCTCCTTTTCAGAATGATTTGACCATTGAACTTTAAGAAACTTGAGGTTTCGTCGTCGAGTGGTACGCTCAGCTTGATCAAGAATACGCACGGGGTATTCTCGGTAAGAAAGGTTATCTTGTAGATCAAGCGTTTCGTGGTCCACTTCACGGATAGGATCCGAGAAGCAACGCCTGAGTTGCGAGACGTGGAAAACATCATGAACCTTGGAAAGATGCGGAGGAAGTTCCAACTGGTAGGCAACTTCTCCTCGTTTGGCAAGAATGCGAAAAGGACCAATGTAACGAGGAGCCAATTTGCCCTTGATACCAAATCGATGGGTACCCTTCAAAGGTGTAACCCGAAGGTAAGCCTTCTCGTCAACTTCAAAGGTCACAACCTTATGATGACGATCATATTGGCTCTTTTGACGAGACTGGGCTGTTTTCAAATTTTCACGAATAATGCGAACCTTCTCTTCTGCATCCTGGATCATATCCGGGCCAAAGAGTTGCCTCTCTCTGGTTTCTGACCAATTAAGAGGGGTTTGACATCTTCGTCCATAGAGAACTTCAAAAGGGGCTTTGCCCAAGCTTGATTGATAACTATTGTTATAGGCGAATTAGGCGAATGGAAGGCACTTCTCCCAATTCATACCGAACGAAATAACACAAGATCGGAGCATATCTTCTAGGATTTGATTCACTCTTTCTACTTGACCACTTGATTGAGGATGGAAAGCAGTGCTGAAAGATAAGTGAGTCCCCATGGCATTCTGAAAACTTTCCCAGAAGCGAGAAGTAAAGATACTTCCACGGTCCGAGTTAATTTCCAGGGGAACACCATGAAGAGACACTATTCGAGAGATATATAACTCTGCTAGCTGGCTAGCTGTTATACTCTCACGAACAGGAAGAAAATGAGCCACTTTGGAAAGACGGTCAATGACCACAAAGATAGCATTATTTCCTTTCTTGGTCTTGGGAAATCCGGTAATGAAATCCATGCTAACTTTATCCTATTTCCATTCAGGAATAGCTAAAGGTTGAAGGGTGCCAGCAGGCCTTTGATATTATGCCTTAACTCGACGACAAACGTCGCAGTTAGCAACGAACTCAGCAATTTCTCTCTTCATCCTAGTCCACCAGAACCTCTAGCGTAGGTCCTGATACATCTTAGTACTACCGGGATGAATGGTGAGAGGAGAATCATGAGCCTCCTTAAGGATTAACTGCCTTAGATGTGGGTTCTTAGGAACCACTAAACGATTCTGGAAGAACACAACACCTTGATCATTCATGGAAAATTCTTTAGCGTTTCCGCTAAAAATATTCCCCTTGATCCGTGATATACCCTTGTCACGCTTTTGGCCAGCTATAATTTGATCCTTAAGAGTAGGCTTCGCCACCAGGGTAGAAAGGAATCCTTGAGGAACAATATGAAGATTCAATTTCCGAAAGTCCTCATGGAGATGTGGTTGACCTTGTTGTAGCATCAAATTGTTACAATAAGATTTACGACTTAGTGCATCGGCCATAACATTGGCCTTCCCCGGGGTGTAAGTTATCCCTAAGTCGTAATCCGAGATCAACTCAACCCACCGTCTTTGCCTGAGATTCAAATCCGGCTGGGTGAAGATATATTTCAGACTTTGGTGATCAGTGAATATTTCGCAACGATTACCCAAAAGGTAATGTCGCCAGGTTTTTAGTGCATGAACCACAGCTGCAAGCTCAAGGTCATGTGTGGGATAATTATCCTCATGTGGACGCAACTGTCGAGATGCGTATGCGATCACATGACGATCTTGCATGAGAATGCAACCTAATCCTTGTCGCGAGGCGTCGCAATAGATAACAAAGTCCTTAGAAAAATCTGGTGGTAGCAACACACGTGCGGAAGTCAGGCGTCTTTTCAGTTCCTGAAAACTATGCTCACACTGTGGTTTCCACTCGAACTTTTTATCCTTCTTGAGGAGTTCAGTTAGAGGCATTGCAACCTTGGAGAAATTCTCGACGAAGCGGCGACAATAGCTCGCTAGACCAAGAAAACTCCTAACTTGCTTAACCGATTCAGGTTGAGTCCAATCAAGGACAGCTTGAACTCTCTCGGGATTGACAGCAATGCCCTTACCAGAGATTACGTGGCCTAGATAGGTCACTTCTGGTAACCAGAATTCACATTTTGAAAATTTGGCATAAAGGCGATGCTCTCGAAGTTTCATCAATACCAGCCTTAAATGCTCGGCATGTTCTTGTTCATTCTTCGAGTAGATGAGAATATCATCGAGGTATACCACGACGAATTTATCCAAATACTCCATGAAGATTGAGTTCATCAGCCAAGAGAAAGTGGTTGGGGCATTGGTTAAACCGAAGGACATAACGGTGTACTCATATTGGCCATAACGAGTAACAAAAGCCGTTTTTGGAATGTCCCCGTTCTTAATCTTGATTTGATGGTATCCCAACCTCAAATCCATTTTAGAGAAGACTGAGGATCCAGCAAGCTGATCGTACAGATCGTTGATCCTCGGGAGCGGATACTTGTTCTTTATAGTGACCAGGTTAACTGGTCGGTAATCTACAACCATCCGATCCGTTCCGTCTTTCTTCTTGACGAAGAGGATGGGACAAGCCCAAGGAGAAGAGCTAGGACGAATGAAACCCTTGTTCAAGGCATCATCTAATTGCTTCTTAAGTTTGGCTAGCACTAGGGGTGCCATCTTATAAGGTCTTCTGGCTATTGGGACAGTTCCCAGAACAAGATCTATCACAAACTCTACATCTCTGTCAGGTGGAATTCCTGGCAGTTCCTCTGGAAAAACATCCGGGAAGTCACGGACTACCGGAATGTCTTCAAGTTCCGGAAGAGGGTTGGCATTTAGGGAATAGAGTTGGCATTTGGCAACTCGAGTAGAGACATTTACTATCTCACCCGAGGGATGGGTAAGTTGGACATTTCTAGAGTGAGTATCAATCTTGGCATAGTGAGCTGACATCCACTCCATGCCCAAGATGATATTAATATCCGAAGATTTCAATGCTATCAATGAGGCTAGAAAAACTAGCCTGTCTACTAGAATTTCATTGTCATAGGTTATCCTAGAGGTTTGCCATTTACTACCAGGGGTTTGGACAACCAATGGGATTGGCATATCACAAAATGACATGTTATGCAACTGTGCATAACTTTCTGAAATGAAGGAATGAGAAGACCCAGTGTCAAAGAGAACAGACGCTGGGTGATGATTAACAAGAAGCGTACCCAGCATGACGTCGGGATCCTCTGCAGCTTCTTCTGCTGACACATAGTTCACACGGCCACGTGCAGGAGTTGGCTTCACATAATAAGCTTTGCCCGACTTGGCCTGCCCGACGGACTTTCCGGGTTGCTTGGCACCCACATTCTGAGGACACTCACGAGAATAATGCCCTGGTTCTCCACACTTGTAGCATATCACCTGGTTGGCACGTGGTGCAGCATTGCTAGCTGGACCACCATAAGCTTTTGCTGGAGGGTTGGCCTGATTCGTCTGAGGCGCCACGTAGGATGGCCTCGGAGTGTATCTTGGCGGCAGAGAACTGTTTGGAACCCACAGCCTGCGTTTTGGAAACGCGGAACCAGAAGATGAGCCAAAGTCACGGGAGTGCTTCCTTGTGGCTTCGAAGTCAGAATGACCAGTCTCCGCACTGATCGCTTTGTTGACCAGGGCTTGAAAACTTGCACACTCATGGAGGCGCAGGTCTCGACGCAACTCAGGGCTCAGACCCTTACGAAACCTTGCTTGCTTCTTGGCGTCAGTAGACACCTCCTCTGTTGCATAGCGGGCGAGGTTACCGAACTCGCGGCTATAGGCATCCACAGACAACTTGCCCTGAGTGAAGGCACAGAACTCCTCTCTCTTTCTGTCCATCAGGCCCTCTGGAATATGGTGCAGACGAAAAGCTGCACTGAAGTCTGCCCACGTGGCCACTGGTTCAGCGGGACGCATAGCTTCAAAATTCTCCCACCACAGATTGGCGGGTCCCTCCAGGAAATACGCCGCAAAGGTCACCTTGTCGGCCTCAGACACATTCGTCGAGCGAATCTTGCGTGAGATGCTGCACAGCCAGTCATCAGCGTCGAGGGGATCGACGGAATGATGAAACTTTGGAGGATTCAGCTTCACAAAGTCATTGAGGGACACTGCAGTATTCCTAGGCTGTCGAGCCGTATTCTGCTCAATACGCTCTAGCAGTCGGTTGGTCTCCCTTTTGTTTCTTTCTGCCTCAAGCATCACTTCTACCAGAGAAGGTGGGTGAGGCAGGTCTTCCTGCGAAGCTTGACTACCCTCACCTTGCTCATGAGCAGGGGCACGGTTCAACCTGGTGAACACCATCCTGACAAACAAACTCATAGCTTAGACCAGCATCATATCAATACTAGCTATGGATTAAGAATGTACTGAACACACGGAATGCGGAAATTAATATCCGAACAGCATGGTAACAAGCAACTGCTATATATACACCATGGTTCATACACAGCCTTACATAGTTCAGTACAAACTTACTCGAAGAGCAACTACTGAAATGGTGGAACTACTCATCAGAGGCTTACAAGCTTCCTATACATTATTTATCTAGGCCTCCGGAATTCATTTCACATTACTACCATACTTCACAAGTCACGCAGGACTGTGAACGTACGGCTACTACCATACTATCCTTCCGCTCACAGCTCAGGCATCCGCATAGAACATCTCATAGAGATTACCTCCATGACCTGGAAGCTCAACCTGCGGATCAGGAAACACTCTAGCCTGAGATCCCTGGGATCCATAAGGACACGGATGTGGCCTTGGTCCCCTGACTGGTGGTAAGAGGGGTCCCCGAAGAGGTGTGACTCCTCCTATAGTTGGCCAGTCAACGTGGGCCGGAAGATGGGTTCTAACAGGGTTCAACATCTCCATCTCTCCATACCCTATCTGGACTACCGGTGCCAGCTGCGTCAAAGCTGTCCACAGACGGGCACGGGTAGCATAAAGCTCCATGCGGAGAGCACGAGCATCCCTGTCTCTGTTCTCTAGCATCTCAACAGTGGACTGCAGAAGTGGATCCTCCATAGAAGAATCAAAATAGACTCCACTGAGGTATCCCTCTTCACCAGGCTGAGAGGCCGGAACATAGCAGAACTCTGAATTCTGCAGCAGTGCATGTCTCGCTCTCATAATAGTCAGCATTGAATAGGCAGCATCCTGTACTGCCATGTCAACGGTGACCCCCAACCCATAGGACCAATGGATTGGCTTCTCAGCTCCAGGGTAGTCTGGAAATACCCTAACAGTGCAGATGTACTGGCTCTGGTTGAAGTCTCGGTACTGTTCCTCCACTGTGTACTCGGGGTACCAGCGGTAACCGCACACCGACATCACCCTGACCAGCATGGCCGTATGACCCGGCACATCAATGCACCTGGTCAGACGTACCACCTGACGAGAAGGACGACCAGGCATCTATAAATAGAGAGTAATGCAAAAGCATTAGAGCTCTGAATGCAAAATTGGGCAGCATAACAGCTGTAAATGCTCAAAACAAATTTGAGACAACCCAACATGGAATAGCGTAACCACTCAACAATGAAGTTCAACTCTCTGATCATCAAACTTACTTCCTGCTTCCTAGGAATAAAAGAAACCCAATATCTCTCGACCCGTAGTCCTATAATCTACCGATCAGAAACACGAGCCTAGGAGAAGATGAGTAACCTAGTCCTTAATTCCCGCAAAAAAGACGAGGATGACCAGAATAGAATATCTTGAGAAGAGAACAAGAGTGTTACGTTCCCTTCCGCAAACAATTCCCTTATATATAACTAAGAAATTCTAGACTCAACTTCGACCAGTTTGGCTTAGTAATCCTACAGTCAGTCAGGCTCTGATACCAACACTGTCGGGACCCCGATTCTAAGCCATAGGAATCCAGCCTGTAACACGTCGCATCCCTTTGTGGTCTCACGCACGATTAACTCCACGGCTGCAGCCTTACCTTAGCCGGGACCGTTTGCGTCTTTTGACTCACGTATGCGATAGTGTCGCTAGCAATCCAATGTCAAAGAACCCGGATCGACATGTCTAGTCATAAGCCAAAGTGGCAGTACCGCACAAGGACAGGCATACATGACCCAACAAAGCAGGTGTCGGTCATCAACGAATGTAGACGAGTCGTAGCAGGCTACAAGGACTCCATTACATCGCGTGACATTTCCCCAAAGGGGACAGACACAGCAGCTAAGAAGGACACATGCCGGTCAACCAATGTGTCCGGAGCAGTAGCGAACTAACAAGGCTCGTTGGATCACATAGGGGCATTTCCTTGTAAGGAGTGCTACTAAAGTTCACGACTAGGTAATCGAACCCCATACATATCAAGTACGACACACGTACGCATGGCATACCGATATGTATAGATACATCAATGGCATCACAACATAACCATAAACATACAACCTTTATTTAAGAGGCTCGGAAGAGCCACACACATAATATTACACATTAAGGGTCTCACGACCCATAATAACAGTCATACAAATACAAGCCAGCGGAAGAGTTTAAACTGTCTGAGTACAGACAGGGCAACTAGAAGGCACATGGCCTGACTATACTACAGAGCCGACGTAGGGCCAGATCGTAGCTGGGACACCAGCTACTCGTCGTCGTCGATGTCTACGAAGAACCCTCCATTAGGGTCATTAGCAACCTCTGCAACATTTATTAAGCAAACATAAGTACGAAGGTACTCAACAAGACTTTCGGAGAACTAACTACTCGTGCAAGGTATCAAAAGGTATTGTGGGGTTTCATGCGGAAGCCAGCATTTGACTCGTGGCTAGACAACTTGCATTTTGAAATTAGTTTTGACAACTTGATTTCTCGCACACGAGTCCACTAACACCACAACAATACACTATCGTGGAATCATTCCGTCTCCATACAGAAATGCCGTCCACGACACTCACGCTTATCTTGACAATTTTATGAGTAGCCATTTAAGTTATCTATGAACAACATATGTCTCCAAGTAGTCCATATCCGCGGACGCGGCTATTCGAATAGATCATAACCCAGCAGGGGTGTACTTCGTCACACACGCTCTCGCCACTTATCGCTATGTGCACGTCATGCACCTCGGCAACCTTCAAGCGGAAGCCCAGCGAGGGAGTCGGCCACGACCGTTAACCACACTAGTACCTAGTCCAGGTTTATCGCCTATCTGAGAGTAACCCGTACGGAAGTCCGGCCGAGGTTTCCGCCACGGCCTCAAACGATGTGCGCAGGGTTCCCAAGCCCACCATCCGGGTGCCACTTGGTACACCGTGCCACTGCCTACCGCATCACGGCCCACCTCTTAGGTCAGCACCATGCACGGCCTCCAGCATTACTATAAACACCAGAAACTACTTGCAACTCCTGGACCGGGTACTACGCGATTAATAGGCCGAGCGGGGTCATATTTCAGGGCCCAGCATGTGGTAGTATCTAGTCTTGGAATACATACACGGAACTCAGTTCCTAAGGACGGTTCCAATGAAACAACCCGCCATGTACTCCTACACAGCCTTTCACCGGTACCTTTACCAAATCAAGCTCAACACACAACCTTTGCTCACCGAACATATTCCACATTTCTGTTCATCTCCCAGATGACAGACCATACACAACTCTAAGCATAGCATGTATAGCAGGATAAGGCACATCATAGTTCAAGCAACTACCAGGTATGCTAGGTTGCAAGGTTCGGCTATTTACTGTGACAAGGTTAAGTCATGCAAAGGAAGTGGGTTCAACTATCGTGGCAAAAGCAGTTGAAGCATTTGATCTTAAATGCAATAAATAGGTGCAGGAGCGAGAACATGGGATTTATCGGGATGATCAAAAGGGTTGCTTGCCTTGTTGCTCAGAGGAGGAACGATATCCGTCAGACGGATATTCGGTGGAATCCGGGGGTGCGGAGCCTACCGAAATGAATGGCAACATTCAATAACAATCATATGCACTCAAAATGATGCATGAGCATGGCATGAGAATGCAAGGTGATAAGTTATTATTTTCAACATGTATTAGGTTTAGAGTTGATTTGAATCACATTCGAATAGCAATTCAGACGGGGTATTCTCGGATACCGGTTTAATTGATTCGACCTGATGCTCAGATCAACTTGATGTTAACATGCATGAAATGTCATGTTATGGTACTGAAATGTAATTAGGACAGTGGTGAACATTGTATATATAATGAAATTTGAATATTTTTGCAAATTCCATTTAAAAGATGATTATAAGAATTGAATTATTCCTTATTCCACAATTTAGGGTTCTGTAACTTTTTTAAACATGGTTGAAAATAGCATAATCAGAATCCTTGATTTTTTCTGATACTTTTTTGTATATAAATTATTTGCATTGGAGTTACAGATTAATTTCTATGATTTTTACAATTTTTAGCAATTTCCTGAATTAGTTTTATACTCGAAATTCTATTTATTGCATCAGACTGACGTCAGCAGGTCAGCCGACCTGTTCAGGTCAAACCTGACAGGGGGGGCCCACTGGTCAGCCTCTCTGGGACTAATCCCGCGCTGACCAGCCCTAACTGAGGTTTGACTTGGCCTTGGGCCCACTTGTCAGCGAGTGATTAGGTGCTGAGCTGCTGGGTTAGCTTTGCCACGTCGACATCCACCGGCGGCGAGGTCGTCCTCGCCGGCGGGGAGCCTCCGGCGACCACCAGCTCGGCGGAGGGGCTCGGAAACGGCGCATAGGGGGCCAAATGCTGCGCGGAGAGCACCAGAGGAACGGTACGTCTCTCGCAGCTTCATTTCTGCACCTAGCCGGGGCTGATCTGGCCGGAGATGACGCCGGCGACGAGCTTGGCGGCGGCCAAGGCTCAGGCGTCATCGGGGTCTTTGAATCAGAGGGATCTACGCTCGGTTCTTAGCTGCTACAGCATCTACGCGTCGACCTAGAGCTGCTGGTGCCCTCAGAAGGACGAGCTGATCATCGGAGGGCTACCGGCGACAAGCGGCAGCGGCGGTCCTCGTCGGGCTCCGGTGAAACTAGAGCTAGAGGAGGGGATCGACGGGGAAAACTTAGGGGAAACGACCGCGTGCTCACGGGGAGTGCAGAGCATAGCTTAGACGGCTCGGGGAAGGTCTGGGGGCGACGAATCGACGGGAGAGGTCCGGCGGCCGGAGGTGGAAGACGACGGCGTTGCAGGGCTCAAGGAAGCTTCGGCTTCTGCAGAGATGACCAGGGCGATGAGGCGGAGCTAACGGCGTGCTCTGGGAGGGAATCCTATGGCCAGGGGCACGGGCAGCTCGAGCTCGAGCTCGGCTCTAATGGCGACAGCAAGGAGGAGGAGGAGATCCGGGAGGAGGAAGAGAACCGAGGCGGGGAATGGATAGGGGAGGCCCTAGGGAGCTTATCCCCGTCGTCGCCAGCGCGAGGCGGCGGCCAGGCAGGCACGCACGTGCGTGGCCGCGCCGGAGGGGGCGGCGGCCACCTCCTGCTGCCTACTGGCGCGAGGGAGGGGACGAGCCAGGGATGGGCCGGGCCAGGCTTAGGCGACAGGTAAGGTTTTTCCATTTTTATCTGTTTTTGTTTTTCTGTTTTGCTAATTATTGTTTTGCTAATTAATTCAGCTCCAAAACAAAAATTAAAAACTATTTTAGACCTCCTGAAATATTTGTTATTATATCCCCAACCATTTCCAAGGTTTTCAACATTTTTGGAAATTTATAGTTTCTGATTTCAAATTTAAAACTTGAAACCAGTAGCCTTTTTCATTTATTCAAAAATCTTAAAGTGTCAAGAAAATAGTTTTCTCCAATGCTCATTTACTTTCATGATTTATCAGAAAGTTTGAACATTTCTTGAGGCCATTTTGGGTTCATTGATTTTGAACTAGTTTGAGATTTCCTTTAATTGAAATGGTGGCTAGGGTTTTGAGTTTTTCCTTTGCCACTTTGTTGTTTTTGTTGAAAATTCTTAGATGCAAATGCAAAGAAGACATGAGCACAATGCTATCTTGCTTAAGGGTTAGGGATGTGACAATAGCAAACTATTGTTTTAAATCTTACGGATCTGAACATTCATTTCACATGAAATAAGTTGCAAAGGACAACTATGCTAGGTAGCATTCCACATAAAAAATCCATTCTTTATCACTTCCCTACTTGAGGACGAGCAGGAGTTAAGCTTGCGGATGCTTGATACGTCTCCAACGTATCTATAATTTTTGATGGTTTCATGCTATTATCTTGTCAAACTTTGGACGTTTTGTATGCCTTTTATATTATTTTTTTGGGACTAACTTATTAACTCGGTGCCAAGTGCGAGTTCCTATTTTTTCCATTTCTTGACCCCTTTTAGAGGAGAATTTGAAACGGAGTCCAAACGGAATAAAATCCCCGGAAAGATTTTTTCCGTAACACAAGAAAATCAGGAGACTTGAGAGCCAAGGCAGGGGGTCCCTAGGGGCCCCACAAGCCCCCACTCTGCGGCCAGGGGGAGGCCGCGACCCTCAGGCTTGTGGCCCCCCTCGACCTCCTTTGCCCTAGGTTTTGCGCCTATATATCCCCAAAAATTCCACAAAAGGCCAGGAGATCATCGAAAGTACTTTTCCGCCGCCGCAAGCTTCTGTCTCCGCAAGATCCCATCTGGGGCACATTCTAGTGCCTTGCCGGAGGGGGGATTCGGATACGGAGGGCTTCTTCATCAACACCATGACCTCTCCGATGATGCGTGAGTAGTTCACCATAGACCTACGGGTCCATAGCTAGTAACTAGATGGCTTCTTCTCTCTCTTGGATCTTCAATACAAAGTTCTCCATGATCTTCATGGAGATCTATCCGATGTAATCTTCTTTTGCGGTGTGTTTGTCGAGATCTGATGAATTGTGGATTTATGATCAGATTATCTATGAATCTTATTTGAGTTTCTTCTACTCTCTCTTATGCATGATTTCATATCCTTGTAATTCTCTTCGAGTTGTGGGTTTTGTGTGGCCAACTAGATCTATGATTCTTGCAATGGGAGAAGTGCTTGGTTTTGGGTTCATACCATGTGGTGACCTCACCCGGTGATAGAAGGGGTAGCGAGGCACACATTGTGTTGTTGCCATCAAGGGTAAAAAGATGGGGTTTTCATCATTGGTTTGAGATTATCCCTCTACATCATGTCATCTTGCTTAAGGCGTTACTCTGTTCGTCATGAACTCAATACACTAGATGCATGCTGGATAGCGGTCGATGTGTGGAGTAATAGTAGTAGATGCAGAAAGTATCGGTCTACTTGTCTCGGATGTGATGCCTATATGTATGATCATTGCCTTAGATATCGTCATGACTTTGCGCGGTTCTATCAATTGCTCGACAGTAATTTGTTCACCAACCGTAATACTTGCTATTTTGAGAGAAGCCTCTAGTGAACACTATGGCCCCCAGGGTCTGCTCCACACCATATTTTCAGCCTTACACTTTTTACTTCTTTGCACTTTCCGCCTTCCGATCTCACTTTGCAAACAATCTTGAAGGGATTGACAACCCCTTTACAGCGTTGGGTGCAAGCTCTTTTGTGTTTGTGCAGGTACTCTGGACTTGACGAGATTCTCCTACTTGATTGATACCTTGGTTCTCAAACTGAGGGAAATACTTACTGCTCCTGTGCTGCATCACCCTTTCCTCTTCAAGGGAAAAACCAACGCAAGCCCAGTCTTCGTCAACGTGTCAATTTCTGGCACTGTTGACTGTTGCCGTAGCAAGCATATGAGATGTTCTAGGAGTTGAAGTTTATCTTTGAGAAGAATGCCCGGATCGAGAGGTATGAGACCTTTGATAAATTCTATGCTTGCAAAATGGAGGAGAATTCGTTTGTCAGTGAACATGTTCTCAAAATGTCTGGGTACTCAAACCGTCTAGCTGAGATGGGGATTGAACTCCCGCAAGAGGCTATCATTGACAGAATTCTTCAATGACTGCCACCTAGCTACAAGAGCTTTGTGTTGAACTATAACATTCAAGGGATGAATAAGTCACCCGGCGAGTTATTTGCGATGCTGAAAGTCGTGGAGTTAGAAATCCGGAAATAACATCAAGTGTTGATGGTCAATAAGACCACTGGTTTCAAGAGAAACGACAAAGGCAAGAAGGGTAACTCCAAGAAGAGCGGCAAAACTGTCGCCCCTCCGACGAAGAAACTCAAGGTTGGACCTAAGCTGGAAATTGAGTGCTATTATTGCAAGGGGGTGGGTCACTGGAAGCGCAACTGCCCCAAGTATTTGGTTGATAAGAAGGCGGCCAACGCCAAACCAGGTATATGTGATATACATGTTATTGATGTGTACCTAACCAACTCTCGTAGTAGTGCCTGGGTATTTGATACCAGTTTTGTTGCTCACATTTGCAACTCGAAGCAGGAACTGCGGAATAAACGAAGGCTGGCGAAGGATGAAGTGACGATTCGCGTGGGAAATGGTTCCAAGGTTGATGCAATCACCGTCGGCACGGTCTCACTTCAGTTACCATCGGGATTAGTTATGAACTAAAATAATTGTTATTTAGTGCCCGCGTTAAGCATGAACATTATATCTCGATCTTGTTTATTGCGAGATGGTTACTCTTTTAAGTCACAGAATAATGGTTGTTCTATTTATATGAGTAGTATCTTTTATGGTCATGCACCCAATGTGAGGGGTTTGTTCATATTGAATCTTGATTGTGATTACACACATATACATAACACTGAGACCAAAAGAAGTAGAGTTAACAATGATAGCGCCACCTTTTTGTGGCAGTGCCGCTTAGGTCATATTGGTGTAAAGCGCATGAAGAAACTCCATGCTGATGGGCTTTTGGAGTCACTTCATTTTGAATCACTTGACACGTGCGAACCATGCCTCATGGGCAAGATGACTAAGACTCAATTCTCTGGAACAATGGAGCGTGCAAGTGACTTGTTGGAAAATCATACATACTGATGTGTGCGGGACAATGAGTGTGGAGGCGTGCGGTGAATATCGTTATTTTCTCACCTTCACTTATGATTTGAGTAGGTATGGATATATCTACTTGATGAAGCACAAGTCTGAAACGTTTGAAAAGTTCAAACAATTTCAGAGTGAAGTTGAAAATCATCGTAGCAAGAAGATCAAGTTCCTACGATCTGATCAAGGGGGCGAATATCTGAGTTTCGAGTTTGGTGCTCACTTAAGACAATGTGGAATCGTTTCACAGTTAACACTGCCTGGAACACCACAACGTAATGGTGTGTCCGAACATCGTAATCGTACTTTGTTAGATATGGTGCAATCTATGATGTCTCTTACCGATTTGCCATTATCGTTTTGGGGCTATGCATTAGAGACAGCTGCATTCACTTTAAATAGGGAATTATCAAAATCAGTTAAGACAACAACATATGAGCTATGGCATGGCAAGAGGCCAAAGTTGTCATTTCTTAAAGTTTGGGGATGTGATGCTTATGTTAAAAAGCTTCAGCCTGAAAAGTTGGAACCCAAAGAGGAAAGTGCGTCTTCATAGGTTACCCAAAAGAGATAGTTGGGTACACCTTCTATCTCAGATCCGAGGGCAAAGTGTTTGTTGCTAAGAACGGAGCATTTCTTGAGTGGGAGGAAGATAGAACTTGATGAGGTTGTGGAACCTCTGCTCCAATAGGATGGTGGCGCAGGGCAGAGGGAAATCTGTGTCGAGGCAACACCAGATGAGGGGGAAGCTAATGATGATGATCATGAAGCTTTGGATCAAGTTACTATCGGACCTCGCAGGTCGACAAGATCACGTACTGCTCCTGGGTGGTATGGGAATCCTGTCTTATCTATCATGTTGTTAGACAACAATGAGCCTGCGAATTATGGAGAAGCAATGGTGGGCCCAGATTCCAACAGATGGTTAGAGGCCATGAAATCCGAGATAGGATCTATGTATGAAAACAAAGTATGGTCTTTGGAAGTATTACCTGAAGGTCGCAAGGCTATTCAGAACAAATGGATCTTTACGAAGAAGACGGACGCAGACGGTAATGTGACCGTTTATAAAGCTCGACTTGTGGCAAAGGGTTTTTCACAAGTTCAAGGAGTTGACTACGATGAGACATTCTCACCGGTAGCGATGCTTAAATCCGTCGGAATCATGTTAGCAATAGCTGCATTTTTCGATTATGAAATCTGGCAGATGGATGTCAAAATGGCATTCCTTAATGGGTTTCTTAAGGAAGAGTTGTATATGATGCAACCCGAAGGTTTTGTCGATCCAAAGAATGCTAGCAAAGTATGCAAGCTCCAGCGATCCATTTATGGACTGGTGCAAGTATCTCGGAGTTGGAATAAGCGCTTTGATGAGGTGATCAAGGCGTTTGGGTTTATACAAGTTGTTGGAGAATCTTGTATATACAAGAAAGTGAGTGGGAGCTCTGTAGCGTTTCTAATATTATATGTGGATGGCATATTGCTGATTGGAAACAATGTGGAGTTTTTGGAGAGCGTAAAGGATTACTTGAACAAAAAAATTTCAATGAAGGACCTAGGAGAAGCTGCTTACATGTTAGGTATTAAGATCTATAGAGATAGATCGAGGCGCGTGATAGGACTTTCACAAAGCACATACCTTGAGAAAGTTTTGAAGAAGTTCAAAATGGAACAATCCAAGAAAGGGTTCTTGCCTGTGTTACAAGCTATAAAATTGAGTAAGACTCAATGTCCAGTGACTACAGAACATAGAGAAAAGATGAGTACCATCCCCTATGCTTCAACCGTAGGATCTATCATGTATGCAATGATGTTGCAGGCAGGTTTCAAAGTGATCCAGGAGTGGAACATTGGGCGGCGGTCAAGAATATTCTAAAGTACCTGAAAAGGACTAAGGAAACGTTTCTCCTTTATGTAGGTGACGAAGAGCTCGTCGTAAAGGGTTACATTGATGCAAACTTTGACACTGATCCGGATGGCTCTAAGTCTCAAACCGGATACGTATTTATTCTAAATGGGGGTGCAGTAAGCTGGTGCAGTTCCAAGCAAAGCGTCGTAGCAGATTCTACATGTGAAGCGGAGTACATGGCTGCCTCAGAGGCGGCTAAGAGGGTGTATGGATGAAGCAGTTCATGAGGATCTTGGAGTTGTGCTGAGCGAACTAAATCCAATAACTCTGTTCTATGACAACACTGGTGCCATTGCTCTAGCCAAGGAACCAAGGTTTCACAAGAAGACCAGACACATCAAACGACGCTTCAACCTGATCCGCGACTATGTCGAAGGAGAGAACGTAAATATTTGCAAAGTGCACACGGATCTGAATGTTGCAGATCTGCTGACTAAACCTCTTCCACGAGCGAAGCATGATCAACACCAGAACTATATGGGTGTTAGATTCATTCCAATGTAAATCGCATAGCGATGTGAGACTAGATTGTTGACTCTAGTGCAAGTGGGAGACTGTTGGAAATATGCCCTAGAGGCAATTATAAAATAGTTATTTGTTACATTTCCTATTTCAAGATAATCGTTTATTATCCATGCTATAATTGTATTGAATGAAAACATAAATGCATGTGTGGATATATAGACAAAATTGTGTCCCTAGTAAGCCTCTAGTTGACTAGCCAGTTGATCAAGGATGGTTAAGGTTTTCTGACCATATACAAGTGTTGTCACTTGATGACTGGATCACATCATTGGGAGAATGATGTGATGGACAAGACCCAAACTATAAACGTAGCATGTGATCGTGTCATTTTGTTTCTATTGTTTTGTTCGTGTCAAGTATTCATTCCTATGACCATGATATCATGTAACTCACTGACACCCGAGGAATGCCTTTTGTGTATCAAACGTTGCAACGTTACTGGGTGACTATAAAGGTGCTCTACAGGTATCTCCGAAGGTGTCTGTTGAGTTAGCATGGATCAAGACTGGGATTTGTCACTCCGTGTGACGGAGAGGTATCTCGGGGCCCACTCGGTAATACAACATCGCATATAAACCTTGCAAGAAATGTGACTAAAGTGTTAGTCACATGATCTTGTATTACGGAACGAGTAAACAGACTTGCCGGTAACGAAATTGAAATAGGTATAGGGATACCGACGATCAAATCTCGGGCAAGTAACATACCAAAGGACAAAGGGAATGATATACGGGATTATATGAATCCTTGGCACAAAGGTTCAACCGATAAGATCTTCGTAGAATATGTAGGATCCGATATGGACATCCAGGTTCCGTTGTTGGATATTGACAGGGGAGTGTCTCAGGTCATGTTTGCATAGTTCTTGAACCCGCAGGGTCTGCACACTAAGGTTTGGTGACGTTTCGGTATAGTTGAGTTATAGGTGTTGGTGACCAAAGGTTTGTTCGGAGTCCCAGATGAGATCCGGACGTCATGAGGGTTTCCGGAATGGTCCAGAAACGAAGATTGATATATAGGATTGTTTCATTTGGCCTCCGGAAAGATTTCGGGCATTGCCGGCAGTGTACCAGGAGTGACGAATGGGTTCCGGGTTTTTACTGGGAGGGGGACACCCACCCGGGAGAGAACCTAATAGCCCATGGGTGGCGCACCAGCCCTTGGTGGGCTGGTGAGGCCAGCCCAATAGGGCTATTTCGTCCAAGAGGAAAAAATGAAAGGAGAAAGAAAAAAAATAGGAGGTGGGAAGGAAGGAAGGGACTCCTCCCTCCAAACCAACTTGGAGGAGGATCCCTCCTCCCTTCGGCCGGCGCCCTAGAGGCAAGCCCCACCCCTTCGGTCCTCCTATATATACTTGAGGTTTAGGGCTTTTTGAGACACAACTTTGCCACATGCAACCCTAAACCTCTACTTCGTAGTTCTTCCTCTAGATCGATTTTCTGCGGAGCTCGGGCGGAGCCCTGTAAGAATATATCATCACCATCACCGGCACGCCGTCAGACTGCCGGAGAACTCATCTAGTTCCCCGTCTCTCTTGCTGGATCAAGAAGGCGGAGATCGTCATCGAGCTGTACGTGTGCTGAACGCGGAGGTGTCGTCCGTTCGGTGCTAGATCGGGACGGATCGTGGGACGACGGTGATTTGAATCACGAAGTTGTTCCACTACATCAACCGCGTTTCTTAACGCTTCCTGCTTAGCGATCTACAAGGGTATGTGGATCCAATCTCCCTCTCGTAGATGAACATCACCATGATAGGTCTTCGTGTGCATAGATTTTTTTTTGTTTCCCATGCAACGTTCTCCAACAAAAACATTTGTTTATTTGAAGGTTTTAGAGATGACACATGCAAAATTATTTGGAATGGCAATGAAATAACATATATAGGTAGGTATAATGGAATCTTATGAAATAAACTTGGCTTAAGGATTTTGGATGCACAAGTAGTATCTCTACTTAGTATGAAGTTTTGGGTGGCAAAAGGTTCTAAACAAGCACCATATGTTGGATGATCCATAACAATATAACTTCTATGCAAATATAACCAAACATAACTCATTATGTTGTCTTCCTCATCAAAGTTCAACAAATTTGATCAAGGTTAAAAATAATTAATGTGTATTCACAACCATAAAAGATGTCCAAGATAATATATTTGTATATGAAAGTTCTCGTCCTTATACTAATAATTCATGAATTACTTGTATGACCAGTATTGTGATTCTCAAACTCCAATAGATTTTACTTCCCAAACCCAATGTGAAACTACTAATAAGCATAGGGCACATGGATAATTTTAGATTTATGATATTAAATTCATTCACAATTTACTCATATGATATAAGTGAAGCACAAGATTAAACATCAAACTACTGCCAAAAGATATAAGTGGAGATCAGTGAATAGTCAAACAATCAAGTAGCTATGTGAGACTCTCTCTAAATAAAGATTTTCGGATCTAATTATTGTATAAAACAACCAATAAAACAAAGTACACTCAAGAATAGCACATATCATGTGAAAAAAAATGAAAACTTAGGATCAACATAGGCTAACCGATAGTTGTTGACGAAGAGAAAGGTGGGATACCTAACATAGCATCCCCAAGCTTAGATGCTTGAGACTTCCTGTAATATTACCGTGGGGTGCCTTGGGCATCCCCAAGCTTGAGCTCTTGTGTTCTTTAATTCCTCTCACATTACGGTTTGCCCTAAATCTTGAAAGCTTCATCCACACAAAACTCGACAAGAACTCGTGAGATATGTTAATGCAAATAAGAATAAATCAGTACTTCAAGTACTGCCAGATTAAGTTGCATAATAATTTTCGAACATTATGTATTGTATATTATCATTTCCATAATTTATATTTATCAATATAAGCCATGAAAACTATATGATAGGCCGATAACAAAACTATAACAACAAACTGACTAAATAGGACAGTATGTAGCAATTAATTTCAAAAGTGCTCTTATGTAACTCAATAAATTCTGAAAATTTAGGACATACTATTTTTTTTATTCAATCAACATAACAAAATCTCAAAGGGAAAGACTCGATTCGTCACAAGATAGAGAGGGAAGAACACCATATGATCCAAATATATTAGCAAAACTCATGGTACATCAAAATCGTGCCAAATAAAGAAGACGAGAGAGAGAGAGATCAAACACATAGCTACTGGTACATACTCTCAGCCTCGAGGGTGAACTACTCCCTCCTCTCCATGGACACCGCCATGATGCTAAAGATGGTGTCCGGTGATGATTCCCTCCCCCCTCCAGCAGGGTGCGAGAAAGGGCTACGAGTGAGATCGCTTTGGAACAGCGCTTGCGGCGGCGGAGGGGAAGTTCTAGGTTAATTTACGGGGTTTCTATATTTATAGTGTTTTTCAACGTTGATTTCACGCCAGGGGGTCCCCGAGGGGCCCATGAGCTCGGGGGGGGGGGCATGCTTGTATCTCCCTCAGGCACCCCTGGTCCATCTCCGACACACCGTGGGTCTCTTTTGGTCCATATAAAATCACCATAAATTTTCAGCCAATGCTGAGAACTTTTATTTTGCACACAAAAATTAACACCATGGTAGTTTTGTTGGAAACAACGCCAATCCAGATTAGTTCCATTTAAATCATATAAAAATGCACCAAAACCATATAAAACTTGGTTAAATATGACATGAATATACTTCATAAATTATTGATACGTTGGAGACGTATCATTGCCCACCCCGGCTGCTCTCACTCGTGCTTGCACCATCTACTCCTCCATCTGCCGTGTCATCACCGAGCACGCCTTCCTCTGCCATTTTCGCGCCCTCCATCCGCCGCCACTCCCGGGATTCGCAACAGACACAGGCGGCTTTCTACCCAGCCCATGATCCCTACCACTCCGTCCTTCTCGCGCGTGCCCTCGTCCACATTGCTGATTTCACCTACTCCTTTGTCACCAAGTCCAAAATCTAGTTTCGCTACGGCGATGACAATGCTTGAGCATTGCTCCCTTCTTGAAGGCATTACTGTTACAAAACCTCATTGTCCATGTGGTGTCATGATATGATGGGTGTGAATATGTTTTTCTTGTATCCTCGCCTACATATAGTTTTGGTCTTATATGACTTTGCTAGTTGTTGGCATATTTGTGTGCGCGTGTTCATGTTGGTTGTGCACATCCTAATTATATAGAGTTCGAGTGTATGCTTATCATGTTTGTATCCTCTTGATTCTCCATTTTGAGCCAAAAAGATTCTTCCTTTGCGAGATTTTTTTTCTATAGAAACGAATATGTGGTTGGATGGTCATGAGGGTGATTGTACCCTGAACCCACTTGAGATAAAACCTCAGGTTTAACACATATGTATCTTATAAAGACGGGATATTCTTTCAACAAAAAAAGACGTTTCCTAAGATTTGTCTGGAAGGTGCTCATAGTGGTAAATTTACGTACGTGCTTTCGTACGAGTAAGTGTCTGTGAACGTATGTGTTCGTATTGTGTTTCTTAAAACAAATTATCTGTGAAACTAAACCTCTATATCATGCAAGAACAATTGCGCGCCCTTCTACAAATTTTATGCCCATGTCGTTGGTTTTTGACTGATTTTGCTTCCGCGTTTCACCCTCACTCACTTATCCATTGTCTACACCTGGCACTCCCATGTAATGGTTGCTTGATCCATATGGATTTGAAGGAGTGACCTCACATAATGGAAAGAAGTTCATGTTTTTATTGCATCATTATTCGACCAAAGAAAGATCTAGCACCACATGGACTATGAAAACCGTCTGTTAACATAATCACATATTGCCGACTTAGGTACGTTCCACATACAAAATAAATTAGTGCACCTTGCTTGTGTGGCAGTGCAACAAATGCTAGCTGACATCCTTTTCAAGTTGTATAAAATAAGTTGTTTTAAAATAAAGTCATTGCATGTCTAACATAATGCGAGATCACATTATTGGGCTTGAACAACCTTATTTGCAATGTACCAATGTATCTATTAGGTACCGCTAAGGTGGCATCACCTTCTACTCTATTGATGGATTCTACTGGCAAACCCTATTTAGCGCTACAGGCGTCGGTTAAAGGCAAAATATGCTAACCAGCGCCTGCAGCGCTCCGTAATGAGCCATCCCATTTAGAAATTCTTTATGATCTTTTTTAGCCCGTGAACTTTTTTTGAAATTGATGAACTTTTTTGAAAATCGTTGAACTTTTTTTTGAAATCGATCAACTTTTTTGAAAATTGAGGAACATAATTTAAAATTCATGAACTTTTTTCGAAATCAGTGAACTATTTTTATAAATTGATGGACTTTTTTCAAAATTGATGGTGTTTTTTTTCGAATTCTGTGAACTTCTTGAAAATTCATGAACATATTTCCAAAAATCCGTGAACTTTTTTTCATAATCATTGAATTTTTGTCGCAAATCTGAACTTTTACAAATTGTGTGAACTTTTTTCGATTTTTAAAAAAACCAACAAATTTAATATGGACCGGCTCACGAAAAGGTCGCTGCAGGCACCCGTTCCCCTAGTAGGGCCTAAAGCGCGACATAGGAGGTCCCGATTCAACCAACGTGCCTTTCACCCTTCTCCTTTGCCATGACCATACTTATTTACATTTTGACATCCTTTATCTCCTTCTGTCCGAAATCCATCAACCGTGGATATTTGTTCATGTTTCTTACTAATCTCTTCGCTATCACTCGACATGGAAAGCATGGAAAGGGTCTAAATCCTTCTCGATTGCCGTGTTCATGTCCGGACCGCCGACATTGTGGTCCTCGGGCCGTCTAGTTGCAGCCATTGTGGCCCTTGAGCCACCAACTACACCAGGACGAAGAAGCTTATGGGTCCCACACGCGGTATACCATCTCTTTGCGCCTGTGAGGGCATACGCAAATCTCAAAGCACCGACTCATTTGCGACGGACCAGATCTCGTTCAGCCCCCTTGACCCGACAGGCCGCACCAGTCTTCCTTCCCGGTCTCCTCCCACGCAGCGCGCACGGGGCAGATCGACATCGACCCTCCTTCAATTCTCAAATCTCAATCCCACATGGTGCTCCGCGGCGAGATCTGAGAGAGAGAGAGAGAGAGAGAGAATCGTCGCCTCGCCCTGACCAGCCCCGGGCGATGATGGCCGCGCCGCCCGCCTCCCCGTCGGTGCGATCGCGCGGCAATGCGGCCGGCGGCGGCGGCAGCGCCACGTCGACGATGCTCCCGGGCCCCGCCAGCCGCAGCAACGGCGGCTGCATCGACCTCAGCACCTCGGGCCTCCTCGCGCACGGCGCCGGCAGCAGCGTCGTCGTCTCCGACCCGCGCTCCATGCAGCTCCTCTGCGTCCTCCCCATGCCCTCCTCCTCCGCCTCCTCGCCCGCCTCCTTCGTCACCGCCGTGCGCTGGGCGCCCACGGCCAGCGCGCCCCCACTCGCCGCAGCCGACGACGCCGCCGGCGCCGAGGACGATCACCGCCCGCTCCGCCTCGCCGCCGGCGACCGCCACGGCCGCGTCGCCGTCTGGGACGCCCGCGCGCGCGCCGTGCTGCACCTGCTCAGCCTCGACGAGTCCCGCAGCGTCGCGCCCGGCACCAGCGGGGGCGTCCAGGACCTCTGCTGGATCCACCACGCCTCCGGCTGGCTCCTCGCCTCCATCCACGGGCCCTCGCTGCTCTGCATCTGGGAGACCAGCAACAACCCCCGTGTGCTCTGGATGTTCGACGCCTCGCCCGAGTACCTCTCCTGCCTCCGCCGGGACCCCTTCGACGACCGCCACCTCTGCGCGCTCGGTCTCAAGGGCTTCCTCCTCTCCGCTGTGCCACGACATGACTCCGACATCTCGTTGAAGGAGCACCGGATCGTTTGCGGCGCCGGGGACGTGGCCGAGCTGCAGAGGCTGGAGAAGGAGATATCAGCGCCCGCGCCAGCCCCGGCGCTCGCAGCTTTCCCGCTCTTTGCGGCGAGGCTGTGCTTCTCCCCACTGTGGAGAAACATCCTATACGCCATATACCCTCGTGAGCTCGTCGTCTTTGATCTTAACTACAGCATTGCGCTCTCTGTTGCTTCATTGCCAAGGGGGTTCGGCAAGTTCTCGGATGTTATGGCCGATACTGATCTTGACCTGCTCTATTGCACGCATGCTGATGGCAAGCTGAGCATCTGGAAGCGCAAGGAGTAAGTTTGCGCATCTTGCAAATATATTTTACAATAATAATTGAGGAAGAACATCTAACTGAGAACTTGACTGAATGCCCAAACTCTGAAAAGACTACTGTCATAGTGGACATTTTTATTGTTGAGTACAGCCATAGAAAATTTTGCAACCAGTAGCCTAGTTATTTTATCTAAAAAACAAAGAACAATTTAGAATGTGCTCCCTCTTATAAAAGTTATAGATGCAGTAGCAATTAAATAAGGTACTATGTAAACTTTACATCCTTGGGAATGTGCTGACGAGCATAGATGGCCTTATATTGTAAACATTGGGGTATCATGTATGTTGACATTTAAAAGGAATGTAGAGTCAGCGATATGTACTAATTGCAAAAATATTTTTCTTGCCACACATTTTGTAGATGTCATTGTGCCATTACATTTGTGTATGCCTCCTTGAAAGTGTGTAACCTGCTCTTCTAGTTTGCTGGCATACATTCGTAACAATTTGCACAACAGTATACATATAGTTTCGGTATTGTACATAAATGGCTAACAAGTAGTGTTTTGTAGTACGTAACATATTATGCTAACAGGTAGTGTTTTATTGTAACATATTAAGTTCAACTTTGTTTCTGTTTTTATTCTAGGGGTGAACAAGTGCATTTGTTGCATGCAGTGGAAGAGCTCATGCCTTCGATTGGTACCGTTGTTCCTCCCCCGGCCGTTCTTGCTACTACGATCTGGCAGTCAGAGTCTATTTTTCGTAACATCGGCAAAAAATCTCAGGATTTGGCACATATGCAATCTTCAGAGTCTATTATCTTTGATACAAAGTCGAACCAGGACATGTATCAAGGGATCATGACATATCTGACATCAATATCTGAAGATGGCAAGATCTGGTCATGGCATTTGACTTTTGACAAGTCAGTATCTTCCAATAAAATTAATCTAGGTGCGAATCAGTATTGTCAAGACAGCAAATAAATAAATAAAATCCTATTCCTAGCCCAGCTATTAAATCGACTGATGATTCTATTTCTGTCACTAATGTCGGGAAGGAACCAGGTACATCGAAGCATAGTGATGCTGGAACTTCCAACCCACGCTCCAATGTGCTTGATTTTACAATAAAGGTTGTGTTAGAAACCCCTCTCCCTCTCTCGTGTTGACCATTGTAAGGGATCATAGTTCCAGTCAAATGTGAAATCTCTGTGCTGCTTTGCATTACTTGATCCTTCTAGATCCCTAGGATTAGGATGTACCTGTTTAGTGATCTAAATTTTGGTCCATATCCCTTAACGTTGGTGAACTATTGCTTGCCTTTCCGGGTTTTCTCATGCTTAATTTGCTATGCAGATTAATTTGATGGGCCAGCTTCATCTTTTGTCATCTACTGTCACTACTCTAGCGGTGCCATCCCCTTCTTTACTTGCCACAGTAGCCCGTATGTCCCTGATGCTCATAGTACTGCTAGCTGTTTTCCTTCTGAAATTATCTTCAGGTTTTAAAATTTCACACTTTTATAACATTGAACAACATTTCTATCTAAAGGTGGTGGAAACAATCCTGCTCCAGCAGTACCGCTTGTTGCTCTAGGAACTCAAAATGGGACCATTGAAGTTGTTGACGTATTGGCTAATGCAGTTTCTGTCAGCTTTGCTGTTCATAGCAGCACAGTCAGAGGCCTAAGATGGCTTGGAAACTCACGCCTTGTTTCCTTCTCATATAATCAGGTGCTTTATACATCTAGTATATTGTGAATTTCTGATTGATAATTAAATGCCTGTCTACTGTCCTAATTAGGCTCTCAATCCACCAACAGCAAAGAGCCACAGATAGTTAGTTTTCTCATTGATTTGACTGGTACAGGTTAGTGATAAGAGTGGAGGATACAATAATAAGCTTATTATCACATGCCTGAGAAGTGGGCTAAATCGCCCATTCCGTGTGCTCCAAAAGCCTGAACGCGCAGCAATAAGAGCATTGAGGGCATCTTCATCTGGAAGGTTGGTTTCATGTTTTGACCTGTGATAACATCTTTCATTTGTCCATAACTTCTTATTTCCCCTTACAGTTTGCTAATTCATTGCACATAATCTTATAGCCGTTGTGCTTGCTGTGATTTCTCAAGCTCAATATTTGGTTTCTCAATCATAATATTTTTTACCAGGTACCTTCTGATTATGTTTCGTGATGCTCCTGTTGAAGTGTGGGCCATGACAAAGAACCCGATGATGGTACTTATTTCTCTGCCTGAATCTATGCAAATTTTAGAGCAATTACTTATTCTTACCTGGTTACAAGCAGACACCTGAAGAGACTTGCTTGTAATCTTGATTGGATATATATGGGGTATCTCTATAGATTGTCTTTTTTCGACAACCTCTCTAAAACGCATATGAGAAAATTGCACTTCACGGCACAGCAAAACAAAAGAGAAAGAGCTTAAAGTCAGCTGCTCCATTAATCACAGTGTTAACTTTTGTAATTTTGATTTCCATATTTCGGATGTTACACAAATGAATTTAGATGCATATTTTTAAGTAACTCGGTGTTGTCTTGCGCATGGCAAATTGGCCTATATACATTTACGCACAAACTTTGCTAGACATGGTCATGTTTATCGGACTGGAATATCATCCATAATAGGCTGTCATATAACTGAGCTATTATGCCTCTGAGGAGGTATATTTACCATTATTTATCTTAATCCGTGCACTGAATTTGACAAAAGGATATCATTGGTGTGGGGGCCTCGAGTAGTTCTGATAAACAGATATTCACCTCAGGAATCAAGGTTGCAGTCATTTTTTTATTCAGTTGTATCAGTTTTTGGCAGCCCTGAAAGGGAACTGTCTCTGAAATAGGGAATTGTTGTTTACTTTGCATATCCATTTAAAACCCAGTTACCAAATCAGCTATTTTGGCAAAAGGTTGTTGGGGTGTTGTAAATGATCTGTAATAAGGCACAAGAATAATTACGTTAACATTGTTTGACGTAGTGCCAAACAAATCAATTATCTTTAAGTGCTAGGGAGAATACTATTTCAAGTAACTCATGCTACAATGAAGGAATGGATTTTAAGCAACAATACTTTTGTGCTAAATTTGCACTTCCATATCATAATGAGAATCCAGAGGCTATACTGGTGTTACATTCAGTAACTGTATCTTGAAGACCCTTACAGTAATAGTTTTATCTCCGTAAATTGCCTCACTTTTGCTGTATCATGTGTGAATCAGTTCTTTCTTGTCATAGAAGTTCTGGAAGCATGATATTTGTAAATTTTCTGAACTGTTTGTAGCTTAGATCCTTGGCTCTTCCTTTTACGGTGTTAGAATGGACACTGCCAGCGGCTCCACGACCAAGTCAGAATGCATCTAAGCAATCATCTACCTCCAAAGGTGCACTTTTAACTCACTAGCGAAGTCATATTATTGGGAACATTATAGGTTCCATACTTGAATCATATAATACTATCTATTTAAACTTTCTACTCTTCTCTGGTTGCATTTTTGCAATATTATTTGCTTGCAGAGGGTACTGCTGCAGAAAGTTCTGATGAAACATCTGAAAGTTTTGCTTTTGCATTAGTCAATGGTGCTCTTGGTGTGTTTGAAGTGCAAGGACGGCGAATACGAGATTTTAGGTACTCGAATGGCTGACTTTATATTTTTCAGCAATGAAAAGACACTCATATGCACATTTGATGAGATCATCACTATATACATTGCAGAAATCTATGTCATTCATTTTATTTTAGTCCTCTACCCAATTGTGCTAGATCATCACAATATTTGATAGGCAAGTAAAAACAATACGTTATTCTTGAATTCTTTCTGTGACCTCTACTATCTGATGCTATTTTTTTTCTGGCAATTTTCTGATCCATCGTGTTTCCTGCTTTTTCTTTCTGTATTGGAGTCAGAAGACCGTGGGCTTTTTGGTAGTGATTACTTGATTGCATGCAATGTTGTGTTTGTATTTCTCCAAATGATAAGTATGCCTTGAGTTACCTCAGAATAAGGTGGGAGATACTGGGTGCTTGTAGAATTAGGCCATCGAGTACAGATTGTTATTAGTGATGGCATTCGAGTAATTTCATTATAATTGAAGCTAATTACTTCTATTAGGTTTGGTTCTCAGAGTTGAAATCTTACGAATTCTAACTGGACTAGAATGAGATCAAAGTAAAATTTTGTGCCGCACCCCCCTCCACTGCTGGCCCATATCTTTGTTGACGTAGTTTCTTTCTATATGTGAGCTGCAGTTTATTTGATGTTTAACCACTACTATCTTCGTTTTAAATGTCTATCCATGTTAAGTATGTGGTTCTATTGTGTTTTTCAGGCCAAAGTGGCCGTCATCATCATTTGCCTCTTCAGATGGCCTGGTTACTGCTATGGCTTATCGTCTTCCCCACGTTGTATGTACATTGTGGCACCACATGTAGTTTATTAGTTCCATTTTGCAGTATTTTTTATGTGTAAGGTAGATTATCCTGGGGCACATTCTGACCTAAAGCTACCATTTTTAACAAAAAATAGGTGATGGGTGATAGATCAGGCAACATTCGATGGTGGGACGTTATAACGGGCCTTTCTTCTTCTTTTAGCACTCACAGGGAAGGCATTAGGAGGATTAAGTTTTCTCCTGTCGTTCATGGTGATCGGAGTAGAGGACGCATTGCTGTGCTCTTCTATGATAATACATTCTCTATATTTGACCTGGTAAGTACAAAGAAGCATTAGCTAACAGCCTATCATGTCATTGTCTAGCTCAAGACTCATCACTCACATCATGTGAGTCTGATGTGAAATGTATGATTTTTAAATAGTTAAATGAAACACGGTTATTTTGTGTAAAAAAATTATGCTAAGAATATTTATAAGAAGCTGTTACTTCCACTGGAGTAGAGAAAAGGTTGTTATATTGAATAAGTTACTCGCGCTCTTCTTTCATCCTCATTGTAAAAGATGCTTGTTTTATTTCAATTTCCAGTATACATCTGATCCTTTTGTATTTCTTATCATGTCTATAAACTATCTCATACTGTGCCATGATGGAACAAGTTCAAAATAGTAGTGCGCCACTGAATTCAGGAACTATGTTTTAGGATAGTGCAGATCCCTTGGCAAATGCCCTTCTCCATCCACAATCTCCTGGCACACTCGTCTTGGAGCTTGATTGGTTATCAACCCGAACAAGGAAGGATGAACCACTTGTATTATGCATCGCTGGAGCTGATAGCAGCTTTCGTCTGGTTGAAGTTAACACGTATGTCATTTTAAGAATGCACAACCTTTTCTTATTCCACTGTATTGTACAGATATTCTATTTATTTATGAGGTTTAGATTTGTCACTGTATTAAAATTCCGTCAATCTCTATGAATGAACCGAGGCGACCAATGTTGTGTCCCATAGTGTTTGATTCTGTTCATGTGCTATCAAGATGGCTCGTTAATTTTCTGAACTCTTTATATAGCATGCTTATGAATTCACAAGGAACTTCTGATATGGTATCCGCACTATTGTAGCTTGCTATCAATAATATTAAAATAATTATGTCATCATATAATTCTCCCAGTTAGGATATACTCCCTCTGTAAAGAAATATAGATATATAAGACCGTTCAGATCACTAAAGTAGTGATCTAAACACTCTTATATTTCTTTACGGAGGGAGTACTAGTTAAACACTGAGAAATTGTCGACATAAAGGTGGATTAGAAGAATAATCTGTAAACAAAACTTGAACGCAACTTAAGAAAATAAAGGGAAACCAGCCATTGAACAGGAAAGGGCAAGAATAATATATAAATGGCACTTTGTTGGCAATGTGAATTGAATTTGAACTAGCCCGTAAGCATTATTCAGGTGTACTTGCACAATTTGTGATTTCATAGTAGCCTCCTCCTACCCATTATTCAAGGCACCGTCAGCGTGAATGGGTAATAAATTTGTTTCTCTTCCATCTAATTTATTTATCCATTGGTCTATTATTTTTCCTTGCCCTTTGCCGTTGGTGTCTGATGGAGGCGAAGAGAAAAAGGTAGCTGGGTATGGTAATGCTTGTTCTCTAGTTTAGTTTTGTGTAACTGAAAAATATTGTCCAACTTTATCTGGGATGCTGTAGACCTTATTCAGTTCGTCACATGATGCTTTTTTTGCGGGGAAGACGTCTCATGCTCTAGTTTCCATTTGAGATACTATTGATGTAATTTTGTTTGTAACATCTGTTCTTCATCCACCAGTGATACCAAGATCAATTCTGCTTCTAGGCTGCTGACTACAAAAGAGAGATTTAGGCCAATGCCATTATGCCTACCAATACTGTTCCCCACAGCACATGCTTTGGTAAGATGGATGTGGTATCATAATATTTGAACTCATCTTTTGATATAATCGTGCATGAACTCTATTTTACTACTCCCTCCGTTAGAATTACTTGTTGTAGAAATGGATGTATCTAGACGTATTTTTAGTTCTAGATGCATCCATTTCTACGACAAGTAATTTGGGATGGAGGGAGTATATATTTCTTGAAGTTAGCTTTTGAAAGACTTGCATTTCATTGCATTTGCTTAAAATGCTGCTGGCAGATATGGTTACGTTCTTTCATTTAAAGAACCAAGCCCTTAAGTAACTAGTATTTCTAATCAGCCTCCTTGAATGGCCATTTTGGATATATGCATTTTCCACCTTCTGAAAGATTGGATTGCGATGCAACACAAACACTTATCTTTTTTTTTTTGGTCTCAGGCTCTGCGTATGATTCTGCAGCTTGGTGTGAAGCCTTCTTGGTTTGAATGCAATAATAGTGATAAATTAGCCTCTAACAGCTTTAAGGAAGGACAGTCAACCTTTGGGGATCTTCGTTCATACATGATTGAGACAACACTTCCTCCTATTGGTGATTCTGTAGTGGCTGAATTGCTGCTTAAAGTGTTGGAGCCATACAGAAAGGATGGTAATGTCAACAATATATTTTCTTTAGCAGATGATTTGGCATAAATGATGGAGATATTTCCTTTTCCTTTTGTTGAGAAGGTTGCATCCTTGATGATGGAAGAGCCGGATTATATTCAACTATAGTAAATAAAGGAACTTGTGCAAGGTTTGCATTTGCTGCTGCTATTTTTGGTGATTTCCAAGAAGCACTTTTCTGGTTACAGCTTCCGCAAGCCCTTCAGCATTCCCTGGATAAATCAACAAGTAGATCAAGTGAGAAGGGCTTCGAATCAAGTGTACGTGCTGATTCTGAACAAACTTCCACATTAAATAGGATAGCTTCAAGCGAGAGGTCTGCAGCCAGAAATGCGGCCAACGATACTGAGGTAATATTTGAATCTGATGGTCGGTAATTTCCAGCATCCATATATGCATACTTTCGCATTTAGCAAGCTATCCATTCTGCAGGGTTATGGGCAATTAAGTACAATGGCATTTAAGCAAGAGCAATTGTGGTTCAATGCGAATGAAAGGATACCTTGGCATGACAAGCTTGATGGTGAAGATGCTTTGCAAAAGCGTATTCATGAGTAAGAACCAAATATGTAAACCCGTAGTTTATTACTCCCCCTGTCCCAAAATAAGTGAAGCAAATTTTGTACTAAGTTAGTACAAATTTTGTACTGAAGCAGCGACATTTATTTTGGAACGGAGGGAGTATGAAACTAAGCACATCCATCTAATTCCGTGTGCCACATGTTTTTCATCAATTCAGGCTTGTCTCTCTTGGAAATTTGGAAGCTGCGGTGTCCTTGCTACTTTCAACTCCTCCTGAAGGGACAAATTTTTACCCTAATGCATTAAGAGCAGTTGTATTGTCATCTGCCGTGTCAAGATCTTTACATGAACTTGCAGTGAAGGTGAACAGCCGTAAAAGATAACCATATTCTTTTCTTCACTATGGAACATAGCTTGTTTAGGACATGACACATAGTGCAACAGCATACCAACTTGGCTTAAGAGTAAAGTGAAAGGTCGATGATAAAATCAGCAATTTACGTAATTATATAATTGTCTGCAACGCATGTTGCTTTTATATGCAAGTGGATCCACCTTTACAATTTTGAGCATCAGTACATCTGGAGTCATCTATGTTTCTCATGATTATGAGAAGTTAATATAAGAAAATGTGCTATCAAAAGTATTTTGTGGTATTGCCGTGACAAACTTAAATAAAATATAAGATACTCCCTCCGTCCCATAATATAATAGCATCTTTGAAGCGTCTTCGACACTACACTAGTGTCAAAAACGCTCTTATATTATGGGACGGAGGGAGTACAAAATAACAACCAAAGATGTATATTGAAAATACGTCAAGCCACAAAGGAAAGCAGCATTTTTTGGACTGGAGGGAGAAGAGTTTACTTGCTGGCTTGCAGCAATGACGTCAATTTTAAATTAATATTTCCAAAGATATAAAATAGAATAGTGCTAAAGCTCAAATAGAATAGTATTACCTCCGTCCCAAATTACTTGTCTTGTATTTGTCTAGATACATCTAGATACAAATGTATCTAGACACGTTTTAGTGTTGGATATATCCGTATCTAGACAAATCTAAGACAAGTAATTCGGGACGGAGGGAGTAGAATACATGCATCGTCTCTTTACTGTAGAATGCAAACATTGCAGTGTTCTATAGCATGGTTCAACATCAGGTGAATTTGATTACTATTCATTGATCATTTATGTGCCACAATGTACTTTGGTTTTACTGTAGAAACCTTGTGTACATTTTATTAGTGTCCATGGATCTTACTTTTAGTTCTTAATAGTTAATAGTCTTTGTGATGTTAGGTCTAAATTTCTGTGTACTCCCACTAATCTAGAAGACATGAGTTTTCATATTTAGTGTCAGTTTGTCCTCAGATTGAGCTAAGAATGTCCTTGGTGAAAATCTTATGGGCTATGGTTGTTCGTTCATGGAGGGGACCCTTAATTAAGTTATGATCTTTTGAAGGTTGTTGCAGCCAATATGGTTAGAACGGACAAGTCATTATCTGGAACACATCTTCTCTGTGCTGTGGGGAAATATCAGGAAGCATGCTCTCAGGTAACAGCCCAGTTGATATTTTCCAATAATTCGAAGCTGCACCTGGGAGTGAAAGAAATAATTTTCTGCCCATCGTGCATGTAAACTTTTATGGAGAGAAGACAAGTGTGGTGCTTACAAAATTGCTTTTTGGAGTAATTTTTTAATATTTTTTCCATGAAACTTTACACACAAAATACACGAACATGTACATGCTTAACAAAAAAGATTATTTTTTGAATTTCTGAACTTATTTAAACGAAAATGCTGAACTCCCACAAAGAAGAGTCCGCCGTGTGGACGTGGCCGGTCGAGGTGAGCTCCATGATTGTCGTGGACGTGGCTGGTCGAGGTGAGCTCCATGATTGACCTGGACGGGTCAGCCTCGTGGTCGTCGCGGCCTATCGTGGCGGCGTGAACGACGCGGAGCGGCCCATGTTCCCGTCCACGATCGCCGGCGCCGCCTCCGGGGCGATTGCTTTGCAGCCGGCGTGAGCACTTGCGCGCGGCCTCGTATGGTATAGGCACGGTAACGGAACAGGAAAACCGAATATAGGCTAGGACACGTGATGACATGAATGTACATCCAACAACGAGTTGTTCCTGCGCTAGGTAGCCTCGAGCGCGTGCATTGAGAGTCGTGACAAAACAAAATACATGGGCCAAGCCGGCAAGCGATGACCTGCATGCAAGGCCTAAGCTGGCAAGCTGCGGTGTCTTCCATTTTCTGTGTGTGCCCGACGTAGTCAATTTGTACGTGCGTACGAGGCGCTGCCGGCTGGTGGTTTAGTCCCACCTCGGCCAGCCACACACAAGGAGGTGGATAGCTAGTCTATACAGAGCGCAGGTGGAAAGGAAACTAACCACATGGCTAATTCGTTGACACATTCCGCAAATACGGTATAAACTGATCACCAAACCGAAAAGCTGGGTTAACCGAATTTTTGGTTTCCTATTTTGGGATGTCTTTTTCGGTTTTCACTTTCCTGACCGAATTTACAAAATAACCGAATGCTAGAAACCAAATTTTCGGTTTATATCGAATGCCCAGGCCTAGGAGATGCCCTTAGGCACTTAACTCGAGGGACATTCTATTACCGTTATGTTTGAGTTTTGTTAGTTAGATTTGCGCATAATGAAATTCACCTGAATGGCTCAGCTTCAAGATGCTGGTTGCTGGATTGATGCTGCTACTTTGGCTGCAACTCATTTGCGTGGATCTGACTATGCAAGGTACTTCATATTAACCTTCTTAATTATTTTTTCACTCCAATGTACTTCAATTGTATGCCCTGTCTTGTCTCAACACACAATCACATGACAATGGACCAGTATGGCCCTGTATAGCCTGCCCGCCCATGGCAGGGACTAGAAAGCAGTAATTTAGTTTGGTTTAGTCATCTGTTCATGTCAGTATTTGAGTAGCAGATAAATGGACCCAAATGCCTTTTGTGTAGCTAAATGTTAGTTTTGCTGTTTCACTTTATTAATCCGCTAAGGTGCTCCCTTCTGTCCTTTGCCTGACTCACGCAGGGTACTGCACAGGTGGGCTGGTTATGTTCTTCGTGGTGAACAAAATATGTGGAGGTAACTGATCCCGTACACATAGTAACACTAGTTGATTGCTTATTTATCCGGCCCCGTATCAATATGTTGTTTATTTGTTTACTAGAGCTCTAATACTATATGTTGCTGCTGGAGCATTCCCGGAGGCTTTAGAGACGCTCCGCAGCAACCAGCGACCAGACACCGCCGCTCTGTTCTTGCTTGCCTGCCATGAGATCTATTCACAAATTACCAAAGAGTCCAAGCCTGCTGATGAGGTGCCTGGATCAGCAACGGAGCGGAGTCAAAAGCTCCTGTTCCCATCCAAGAATGTGAGTGACGAGGACCTCATCGCGGTCAGCGAGGTCTTCGGGCAGTACCAGCAGAAACTGATTCATCTTTGCATGGATATGGAACCAATTGTGAACTGAGGCTTGACACCACAAGTTCTGCGGATGAACTGAGGCTTGACATCACAAGTTCTGCGGATGAACTGAGGCTCGACATCCGGTCTGCAACTGTAATTATCGAAATTTTGTGTGAAGCTTTTCATCAGGATCTGCTCAGTGCGGGATGCCGAGCAGCGTGTTGTGTGGTACGCTACCCAAGGCCGATATTAGGGCTGCTGATGTGCGGTTGGCATCGAAGAAACTGTTTTTGCGATATAGGGGAAAGGAATATACATATGATGTTGTATTGTAGATCACAACTGTTGGCACTGTTTTCACTAGTAATGTAAATTTTATGTGTCAGTTGAGCGAGCCACTGGGTAGTGAATTTAACCAAGATGTATCATTTTTTTAGCAGAGATTACTACATTTATTTTGCAGAACATATATCTGTTCAATCTGGGAAAATGCTTCACGTGTCTTCATCCATAGCCATCAACCAGTGGATTAGCAACCCTTGTGTAAATTAACCTTTTGTATTTTGTTTTAGGGAACATGCATTCTATTGTTGTACTTGGAGCATCTACAGCCCAAAGAACCCCCATATGTTGAGACGCCGGTCCTGAAAACGATCGGCATCCTTAAACTGGCCATATATACCCGGGATGTTGGGCACCTCTTAAATTCAGCCCATATTTGAGGTGGATATAGGAAGGGTGGTATGGTTGGTTGGCCTAAATTTGCGCGTACCCAAACAATATCTAAGGAACACATGCGCGAGGTCATGACGGCCGCCCCTCCCCTCCCCTCTCGTGCTTGCGCCAAACCTTGGATGCGTTTGACACGTCGGCATCACCCCCACCCCGCCAAACCTTGGATGCGTTTGACACGTTGGGTTTGATAGACCCGGACCCACACCTAAATCCCTTCAAATGGTTCCCAACTTATCGCTCGACCTGCCCTCTTCCTACGCAGGCCCTCCCCTAGTCATATCGTCGTCCCGACTCCACAATGTTGCCACCATAGGCACAAAATCCCTCCCCGCCATCCTTGATAGACCCGGACCCACACCTAAATCCCTTCAAATGGTTCCCAACTTATCGCTCGACCTGCCCTCTTCCTACGCAGGCCCTCCCCTAGTCATATCGTCGTCCCGACTCCACAATGTTGCCACCATAGGCACAAAATCCCTCCCCGCCATCCTTGCCTCCCATGACATGATCATCGTCTATGTCCTACTCCCCAGGTCAAACACCTTCCCCTCCATGTGTTCAACAACATTTTCGAGCTGTTATTTTATTCTTTTGTAGGTAAATTATGCATTCGTTGGATGAAGAGTTTCAAAACAACGAGCTTGATGAATTCATTCAAAAAGTGTTTTCATGAGATGATGAGTTCATGATGAGGATGAGCATCCAGGAGGAAAGGGTGCATATTTTGAACTTCTAGGATTTGATCAAGAGGAGGAGAATTATACACCAGTATAGGATCGCTAGCGCATGACTGCTCTAGAAGAGTTACTTTCAAGCCGAATCAACAAACCATGATGGTTTTTTTTAGCATCACTTTTGGATGGGCAACCCTTATTCTTGCCCATGGTGGAGGGCGTGGAGGCAGTTCCCTGGTTTAGTCTCTGAACGGATTGTTGCGGACTCTCCTTTGTAGAAATGCACAACTGCTCTAAGATAGGTACCATGTGGATGATGTTGGTGAGATGGTCCGGATGGGGGGAGCACATGTCTCAAGGTCACTGTCTAGTTTGCCCGAGCTATGGTAAAGGTGTTTGGAGAGGAGTACCCGACAGAACCAATTGTCGAAGACACAGAAAGGTTGATGCCAATTCGAGCGGCAAGAGATTTCAGGTATGCTCGGTTCAGTTGATTGCATGCATTGACAATGAAACATCTGCCCCAAAGGTTTGTACGGAATATACGAAGGTTAGACCAAAACACCACTATCATACTCGATGCAATGGCATCAAATGACTTGTGAATTTGACATGCTTTCTTTGGCATGTCTGGTTCTCACAACGACATTAATGTGCTTTGGCGATTCCCACTATTCAAGAGACTTCGTGAGATGTGGATGTTTCCGCGTGCAACTACACTATCAAGGGAGACAACTAAAACATGGGATACTACATCGACGATGGTATGTATCCTCAATGGGCGCATTTGTCAAGACTATTACCGATCCCCATGAAAACAAGAATGTCACTTTGCAACAATGTGAGAAGCGACCAGGAAGGTTGTGGAGAGAGCATTTAGAGTGCTCCATGCTCGTTAGAGTATTGGTCGTGGAGCTGCAACTATGTGAGAATCAAATACATTGTGGCAGCTGATGGCATTTTGTGTCACCATGATCGTCGAGAATGAGAGTGACGGGGCAGCCCAAATGCATGATTTTGAGAATTCCAGAGTAAATGTCCTACCAAAACAAGTTTTCAAGCATATTATGAACTTTCTAGAGATGCATTGGAATCTTCGAGATCAAAACGTGTACGTGCAACTACTCGTTGATCTTGTGGAGCATATTTAGACCCACAATGAAGCAAAGGAATCTAATGTTTGAACTGTGCACTCAGAACAAATTTTATGTTTGAACTATATGTTTTCGCTATGACCAAATGTTGTTTATGTGTGACATTCATGTGTAGGATCGATGCACATGTGTTTACATTTGAGGTTTCAAAAATAAACATCATTCGTTCCGCTCCCTCTGCTTCTCCACCTCCAATCGATTTGTCGCCAGCATCTTCCACGGTCTCCTCGTCTAGCATGTCATCTGATTCTACACCTTCATCTCCGGTGACTTCTTCGTCGCCACTCCCCGATTCTACCTTGGCGATTCCTCCTTTCATTGTTCCATCTTTTCCTCAGTGTTACACTCGTCGTTCCCGTTCTGTGGATGCCTCTGTGGATGTGTTGTCATCCTCGTCTCAGCCTACTTATGGCTTGCGTTCTCGTCCTCGTCCGCCTGTTGACCGCTTTGGATTTTCCTCCGCTGGTGCTGCTGTTCTTGAGCCGACTACTTATCATCAGGTTGTTGTTCATCCTGAATGGCAGTTTGCGATGGCAGAGGAGATTGCTGCTCTTGAATGCACTGGTACGTGGGATCTTGTTTCCCTTCCTCCCGGAGTCCGTCCCATCACTTGTAAGTGGGTCTAGAAGGTTAAGACTTGCTCCGATGGTTCTCTTGAGCATCACAAAGCTAGTCTTGTTGCTCGTGGTTTTTAGCAGGAGCATGGTCGTGATTATGACGAGACTTTTGCTCCTGTGGCTCATATGACCACTGTTCGTACACTTCTTGTCGTGGCCTCTACACGCCACTGGTCTATCTCTCAGCTTGATGTTAAGAATGCTTTTCTTAATGGTGAGTTGCGTGAGGAGGTGTACATGCAGCCACCACCTGGGTATTCTGTTCCTGATGGCATGGTATGTCGTCTTCGTCACTCTCTCTATGGCCTGAAGCAAGCCCCCCGCGCCTGGTTTGAGCGTTTTGCCTCTGTGGTGACTGTCGCTGGTTTTTCACCCAGTGTTCATGATCCAACATTGTTCATTCACCTTTCTCCTCGTGGTCGGACTCTTCTTCTACTCTATGTTGATGACATGGTCATCACCGGGGATGACTCCGAGTATATTGCCTTTGTTAAGGCCCGTCTTAGTGAGCAGTTCCTTATGCCTAATCTTGGACCTCTTCGCTACTTTCTTGGGATTGAAGTTTCTTCTACCTCTGATGGCTTCTTTATATCCCAGGAAAAGTATATCCAGGATCTTCTGGCTCGTGCTGCTCTTACTGATGAGCACATTGTTGAGACTCCTATGGAGCTCAATGTTCACCTCTGTGCTACTGATGGTGATCCCCTGCCCGACCCGACGCGTTATCATCATCTTGTTGGCAGTCTTGTTTATCTAGCCGCCACTCGTCCGAATATCTATTATCCGGTTCATATTATGAGTCAGTTCGTCTCTGCTCCCACATTGGTTCACTATAGTCACCTCCTCCGTGTTCTCCGATATCTTCAGGGCACGATCTCTCACCGTCTATTCTTTCCTCGTTCCGGTTCCTTATAGCTTCAGGCCTATTCGGATGCTACGTGGGCTAGTGATCCTTCAGATCGCCGTTCACTTTCTACTTACTGTGTTTTTCTTGGTGGTTCTCTCATTGCGTGGAAGATGAAGAAACAGATTGCAGTTTCCCGTTCGAGTGCAGAGGCTGAGTTGCGAGCGATGTCTCTTTTGACGGCATAGGTGACTTGGTTACGGTGGTTACTTCAGGATTTTGGTGTTTCTGTCACTACACCGACTCTGCTATTATCTGACAGTACAGGTGCTATTAGCATTGCGCGTGATCCTATGAAGCATGAGCTCACCAAGTATATTGGTGTTAATGCTTTCTATGTGCGCGCTGCTGTGCAGGATCAGGTTATTGCTCTTCAGTATGTGCCTTCTGAATTACAGTTGGTGGATTTCCTGTCGAAGGCCCAGACTAGAGCACAACATGGCTTTTATCTCTCCAAACTCAATGTTGTTCATCCACCATGAGTTTGAGGGGGGGGGGGTGTTAGAGTTATAATATGAGTCATGTACCCTTTTGTATTTATCCCAATATACAAGGGGTTTCCTGCATATAGTCCATCACCTCTACATGTATATATACCGGCCTATGCCCTCATGAAAATACAAGTTGCATATTCCTAACAAATGCAATGGAGAGCATTTGAGGGAGAGGGGGGGGGGGAGGATTTGCATAGTCCGAGTGTAAATGCTCTTAAAGAAACTTGAAGTGCTTTTTAGTTTGGAAACTGTTGCTTTACCATTTGATGAGGAGGACGTCCCTCGCCGGCCATTGGGTGGAAATCGTCACATTTGCATGACGCATCTGAAATAGGGTTACATTTTTTGGGTTGAAAATAGGATATTACAATGAAATGTTTACCTTTTTTCCCTCACCGGTGTGACGTCCATGGTTAGCAAAAATTGAAAAAATGCTACCTGTTCATATGGACATGGGCTGAAACATGGCAATAATATACTCGTAAATCAGGTCAAAATCTTGAAATCATGCCAAAATTGTACTAGTTTTTGTTTTTTTTCGATATTAATCAGATCTAAGATGTCCTTTAAATGTCTTTACTCAAAATAATAATTTATGGGCTCAGGTCAAAAATAATTGTTGGTTGGTCTAAGCACTCACATGAGAACCAATTTACGGAAAGTTCCAATAATTGATGCATGTAGACAACGTGAAATGCTTTCGGTTTACTAATAGATGATGGCTAGACGTAGGGAAAAGTGAGGATTATAGCTTCTGCTCTATAGATCATCTGGATAATGAGTGATATTTCACTCCGTCGCATGAAAAAAAGATCGTAGTCTCTTGATTAGAGAGCGAGCCAAATAGGTGACATATGCAAAATAAGGAATGTTTTGAAAAATCACATACTCATGCAACTTCTGTGACAAAGCAAGATTGCTAGCCGTGATTTCCCCCCACAAATTGAAGTGCAACCAAATCTAACCAAATTACTATAGTACGTTTGGACATCTCCAACGCTGGCTCTACTATTTATCTTAAAAATTATATTGCTATCAAACAATTTATCAAATCATTTTTACGTCATTAATTTATAGTGAAATCTTGCTGAAAACTACTATTTAATCCCTTCTACTCGTTGTTGGTTTCGGCATTCTTACTTATAAAAAGGTACAATAGTTTTCTTATACTTGTGGATCATCACCATGCCCCTGTCGTGCCCCTCCATGTACGTTGTCATCATCGTCGGTTATAGCTGGTCACTTCTCTCCATAGCTTGAGGTAGCAGTCGTCGCACACCCTCTCCATCTCGCCGTCGTTCTAGCACCACCCCTTGCCAGATGCAGCTCTGCCTAGAGTCATTCCATCAACTCGCACATCCCATTATAGCACGATGTCCTTCGGCTCGCCGTCCTCGTTGACCCGCACCACCTAGTTCTAGCGAAATACAAAACTCAGCCCAAAAAAGAAACTCCGGTGGACAGTTGGAGCAAAACCAAAAACTAGTTCCAACAAAATATAACTCCGATTCCGGCAAAACAACTCAAGCACTAGTAACTCAAATAAAATCGTTTGAAGCAAAAGTTTACCTCGGTTCTAGGAAAAAATAACTCTGGTTCCAACAAAACAAACTGAGCAACTAGGAATCTCAAGTAAAAATGTTTGAAGCAAAAAATTTACCCAGGTTCCAACAAAAAATAACTCGGATTCCAGAAAAACAAACTAAGTAACTAGGAATCTAAAGTAAAAATGTTTGAAGCAAACATTTACCCGGTTTCAACAAAAAATCACTCTAGATCCAACAAAAATCGCATCTCAACAACCAACCCTTGCAGCTCCCCAATCACCGGTTACAGCTTCAGCATGCATGGTTGCAACTCCACCGTCGAAGGACATAGCTGGCTGAAGCCCTCCTCGCCGTTGGATGCAACTACTATGCTGCATGATTACGACTCGCCGCCGTCTGGTGTCGCTGGATGCAGCTCGACCAACATATAATTGCACCTCCAACAACCGTCGGTTTCAGCTCCCGTAGCCGCCTGTTGTAGCTGGCCGTCCGCGCGGCTCATTGCTGGATGCAAATTGACCCACCTCGGTTGCATCTCCACCAACCAGGGGTTGTAGCTCGCGTCTGATACGTCTCAACGTATCTATAATTTTTAATTGTTTCATGCTATTATATTTTCAATCTTGAATACTTTATATACAATAATATACCATTTCATATTATTTTTTGGAACTAATTTATTAACCTAGTCCCAGTGTCAGTTCCTATTTTATATGTGTTTTTGAATTTTGCAGAAAATCAATACCAAACAGAGTCCAAAACACGATGAAACATTTTGGTGTTTTTTTTGGGATCATTTTGGACCCACGAAGCTTCGGGAGGAGGCGACAAGCCTGGAGGGCGCGCCCTGGGAGTAGGGCACGCCCAACCAGGCTTGTGGCCCCCTTTGTAAGCCCGTGACCTAATTTCACCTCTATAAATCCCAAAATATCCTGAAAACATTAGAGAGCCACCAGAAACACTTTTTCGCCGCTACATGTTTCTGTTACGCCGTGATCCCATATGGAGACCTTTTCCGGTGTCCTGTCAGAGGGGGAATCGATCACAGAGGCCATCTACATCAACCTTGTTGCCTCCATGATGATGTGTGAGTAGTCCACCATAGACCTACGGGTCCATAGCTAGTGCCTAGATGTCTTCTTCTCTCTCTATGATCTTCAACACAATATTTGTTGCGATTCCCGGGGTGGTCTATCCGGTGTAATCCTCTTTTGCGATGTGTTTGTTGGGATTCGATGAATTGTGGGTTTATGATCAGATTATTCGTTGAAAGTAATTGAGTCTTCTCTAAATTCTATTATGCATGATTATTATAGCTTCGTATTTCTCTCGTATCTATCCTTTTAGTTTGGCCAACTAGATTGATTTATATTCAGTAGGAGTGGTGTGTTGTAGTGGGTTCAATCTTGCGGTGCTCTATATCCCATTGACAAAAGGGGACAAGACACATATTGTATTGTTTCTACTAAGATAATACGACGGGGTCTAAAAATATTGCTTGTCTTACTTTGTCTACATCATGTGATCTTGCTTCAAGTATTGCTCTGTTTGTCATAAACTTAATACCTAGAGAGTCAAACATAGAAGCGCTCTCGAAGTAGAGTAATAGTAGTAGATGCAGTATCATTTGTCTACTTGTTTATGGACGTGATGCCTATATATAGATAATCATGTGTCATAACTATGCGCTATTCTGTCAACTCTCCAACAATAATTCGTTTACCCTCCGTATGCTATGTTCGAGGGAGATGCTTCTAGTGAAAACTATGGCCCCCGGGTCTACTTAATCATACTGCTAAAAACAAAAATACCATGCTGCACTTTTAGTATTATTTATTTACTTCGCTATATATAGATCTCTATCTATCAGAATTAATTCTTGCAAGTAACGAGTTCAAGGGGCTTGATAACTCTCTTGCACGCGTTGATGCAAGTGTTTGATTTTGTGTGTGTAGATGCTGACAACGTGAGTTTGCTTGATTTCCTATTGGTTCGATAACCTTGGTTCTCATCGAGGGAAATACTTATCGCTACTATATTGCTTCATCCTTCTTCTTTGGGAAGAAAGCCAACGCAACTCATAAGTAGGACAAAGAATTTTTGGCGTTGTTGCCGGGGAGATATCATCAAATTCTGATAAGGTTCCTTCACACAAATTGTCATTCTGCTTCTTTTAAAATATCAAAAACACAAAATATTTCTATTTGCTTGTTAATTCACTTGCTTGTTAGTTGTCGTGTGCTCACAAGTACTAAGTGCCTAATTTTAAGCAAAGGGGAGGAGGAAATTTAAAAGATGCTTAGTATTGAATTCGATGCCCAAAATAGATCAACTCGTAGGCAATCCACTACTAGTTTGCTTCGTAACTTCTATGTGGGTGTTACTACTTGGTATAAATTCGTGGTTGACACTATTACCGAGGGTAATTTTTTGATGAGTCACACTTTGGACGCTTTCAATGCTATGAAAATTTTAGTAGGGTCACCACTATCATTATTAATGAAACCATATTAACGTTGGAAGATGTTATGCGTAGGCTAGATGCTATTGAGAATAAAATGCCTACCATTGAACATAATGTAAATATGGACAAAAAGGTCCACAATCAAGTTAATCAATTTGGTTCAAAAGTAGGAATCTATTCTATTCTATTATCTATTAAAGGCAAAATACCGGTAAAAATTAGAGATATTAACTAGAAAATCCGACGTTAATCAGAACCATTTGACCCTTAATGTTACATATCAATTAAATATAACCATTAGATCTAACTTTTTTTTAATTTGGTGGACCCATATTAGTTGCACATGGTGTTCTATAATTTCTTTTATGTCTCATGGACCCATATTAGTTACACGTGGTGATTTGTCGCAAAAAAAAGTTACAAGTGGTGATTCATCATAGATGTGAACTACGCGCTAGGTTTTTTTTAAGGACAAGGTATGATAGATAAGACCTTATGTCTCTGTACCAAAAGCAAAATAAGTCTATAAATCCACGTATGAGCTTACCACGGGATACTTTTTTTTGGGAAGTTACCACGGGATACTTGATGGGACATGGGCCTTTTTCATTTGTTTATGAAAGACGTGATGAGCTGGGTAACTTGATATATACACGAAATATTAGCAATTTTCTGGCCACATAGTTGCGGAAAGAATGATCCACAGTGCAGAGAAAAAAAAAACACATTGACTGGTACAGACTCCACATACAAAGCCAGATTCCGTTTTATTAACTGTGTTTGGTTGCCTAATTTCAATACTGTTAAATTGGTATGCTCTCTTCCACTAATTTTGACTTTTATATTCTAAAATAAGTACCCAGCTTATTTATACACGATGGTCAATGCACAAATTATTTTCAAAGAAACTTTATACAAAATCTTTAATATTGTAATATGATTTTAAACAAATATTTGATCAAAATGTCAATCCGACAACATACGTATACTCTCTTTACAGTTTTATTAGATTTTTCTACTGAGAACAGAAAAAATTGAAGGCGCACATTAACAAAGCTAGGTTCCTGAAACTTGAGATTGGGATGCAATTGTTGTTTAATTATAGGTTGTTTCCAATGGTAACAATTGTTTAATTATATACAATGTTTGATATTTAAATTATTTTAGTAGGATGATCTTCACCAATTAGAAAGTAAGTTGGGAAATATGCACAAGTTCCAAGATGAAAATGTTATCATTATTCAGTACATCATTTAAGATTTAGTATTATGATATATTTTTAATGATAATGTGTTATCATGAAAAACCCAAATAATATATTTATATGATGACGATTTAACTAAAATTCGACCAAATGGATCGTTGGAGTTAAGAAACATTTTACATGCACTAAATTTATTAAAAAAATATGATTCATTACACACTTTTATATATATTGCAGAAAAATAGTTTCTCAAAAGGTATTTTGGATGTTTTACTTAAGTATGTGTTTTCAGTGAATTGCACAAAAATCCCTGCTCACATCAGATTGTAGAACCTTTTGGACGCTTTTTCGTATGAACTTGTGCACTCATTTTTCATGAAAAGCCGAAATTATCAGTTTGCTACCCAATATGATATATTGGCACAAGGTCACCACTCAAATGAATATGTATAAGTGACACGTATGGTGGCTACCCCATGATGGTGTTGCACACAGTGCATATCCCGAAGTGCATTGTCATTTTGTAATCCATGCCAAACAACATGGTATAAAAACCAGGCCATTAATTCATGATTTTTTTTCAAAACTCTATAATTGTACCCAAACACATCCAACAAGTGCTCTGGCTATATTACAAATGACACCCATTCGGTCTTCCTAATTCTACCTAAATCATCTAAATAATGATATGTCACCCTTTGTTAGTAAGGAAAAAATAATCGTTGTTATCCATACACATTATATCACATGTACCACTAGTAGAAAAAGGACCTTTAGCCCCGGTTCCGTTGGGCCATTAGTCCCGGTTCGCGAATCAGGACTAATCAATTGGGACTAATGCAAGCCCCGGTTCGGGGCACGCCTTCCACGTGGCTGGGCTGGGAGAGAGGGGGGGGGGGGGAGGGGTATTAGTCCCGGTTTGTATTACAAACCGGGGCTATTTCTTCGCTGTTTTTTTGAGCAATTTTTGGGTTTAGGGGTTTGCACTAAATTGGATGGGGCTATTTTTCTGCCCCCTATTTTCCCATTTATTTGTTTTTGGCATTTTTTAATTTTTGTTTTGCACTAAATTGGATGGTACATACACAACAATAAAGGAACAACTATATTGCACATCGTCACGAATATATTACACCATCTCATCCGTCGTGTTTTGTCGAACATATTTACAAAATGTAGACACGAGTTACATGCACATATATGCATCTTTTTTACACTATATCATTTCATATCTTTTCCATCGAATGACAATAGTATTCTCCCTTGACATCTAGGACCTCTGCATCAAAGAATCCGGCAATTTCCTCTTGAATTGTTCGTACACGTTCCTGTGGTAGAAGACCGTCCCGCAACCGTTCGATCTAATTTAAAGAATGGGTCAATATATATATCAATGAAACCGAACACAATTCACGGTAATAAAATAAAGCTGTGAGTATTGTTTATCGTACTTTGATTTTTTTATGTCCCGGATTTTGCCCTTCTGATAGGTCGTCTAGCGAATGAACTCGCAAACGTAGTATCCACATAAACTGTTCCCGTGTTCCTGCCTCAAGCACTTTACGAGAACAGAGTTCAATCAAAAACATAATCAAGAATTATAATAGTATTGAAACTAGAATAAACAGATGCGCGGATCTAGCTAGTAGTTACTTACATCTATTTGTTTAAATGTAAGCTCTGGCTTCCAATCACCTCGAGCCTTGGCGCTGAACCGTTTCCAGGCCCTACCAAGAGAAGGAAATGAATGAAGGAGTTCTATATTAATTCCTTGCTATCAGGAAATGAACGAAAAGTTGCCGATATAGTGTCATAATGATTGAAATTACCTCTGGAGGCATTCCTGCATGTTCGTCCATTCAGTAAGGGGTGTGCGTTTCGGATCCATAACTATTACTTGTCCTTCGTCAGGTACAATGATTAATAAAATAAAGTGGAACCTCCGCGCGCATAATGAGTCAATTATACGTACACTTATAATAACATCGAATAAGCGAAAATAGAATGTGTGTATAGTAACACTCACTTGAAGTTGTAAGGAAATACTATTTCCCTTTTGGTACTGCAAAACCTTAACCCTTGTACAAAGTTATTCTCTGTCTTGCGGGGATTCGTTTCGACACTTTGGTGATGATTGTAATATGGGTTAATGAACCCAATGTCATAGACTTGTCCTCTTTTGCATCCGAGAATCTTCATTCTGCAAAATTAATATAGTGATGATTAAGATTATACATGCAAGAACGAGATGAGTAAGACTTAATGACATAAATTAATAATACTCACAAACAATAGGCACTGATGATAGATTTGTTGAGGGCGTCTTGTTTGTATAACTGAAATAATTCGTCGAATTCAATCATAATCACGCCTCGTCCAGTCCCGAAATGCTCGTCTTCATATGCAACGTAGAGCCAATTTTTCTGTTTAGTACATGCTTGCATGTACCAGTCATGCAATCTTCGCATTTTTGTTGGTAGCTCGTTGACTAACTCAGGTTTGACCAGAGGGCGCCCGTACCGGTACGTGTATTCTACGTCAGTGAATACCTCTAAATGGTTTAAGTACTCATCAATAGACATGCCTTGAGCCTTGGCCGCTTCTCCGTATTATGCAAGAAATTCCGGATCGATGTCAGCTATTTCATCATTCCTCTGCTGGACCGCAGCTCCGCTCGAGCACACATTTGTATCGGAATACACTTTGAGCGGGGGGCACGATTGGTTTTTTCTGTTGTCCGAGCTAGGCAACAGATTTCCCGCTGGACGTACTACTCTTCAACCGCTACTTTTTTGCCTGAGCCGACTTGATAATAGAGCGTTCATAGTCTGCTGGCAACGGTGGCGGGGGATCTGCAAGGTTTTTCAGCATTTTCATGCACGCGGCGTGATCTTCTCGGGTGACCGGGTACTATGGTTCTTTCAGTTTATTCTTGTTAGCCACTTGAGCCTTCCACTGTTCATGATGGGCGTCTGCCCTCTTAATATTGTCCTCTCCAGTATAGTCCCAAGGTCTATTCTCCATATTCTTATGAGGTACGTTTGGGAGGGGAGACAACTTACGTTTTGGTGATCGGATCCCCTTTCTGCCGCCACTACTAGCGGGGGTACGTTTCCGCTTTTTGCTCTGATCCTCAGTGGATGGAGACGGCTGACGGGGCGGTGCAGACGCTGATGCGGCGGTGGAGATGGCTGCGTTGGAGACTGGTGAGGCGGCGAAGACGACGATTGCGCTGGTGATTGGTGAGGCGGCGAAGACAACAGTTGCGCTGGAGACTGGTGAGGTGGAGGCGAAGAAGGATTGGTGCTATGAGGAGTCGGTGGGTGATACGTCTCAAACGTATCTATAATTTTTGATAGTTTCATGCTGTTATCTTGTCATCTTTGGATGTTTTATGTACCTTTTATATCTTTTTTGGGACTAACTTATTAATTCAGTGCCAAGTGCCAATTCCTGTTTTTTCTGTGTTTTTGGCTCTTTTCAGATCTGATTTTGGAACGGAGTACTAACGGAATAAAATCCGTGCAATGATTTTTTCCCGAACGAAAGAAGATCAAGGGGCTTGTGGGCCAAGCCAGGAGGGCTCCAGGGAGCCCACAAGCCCCCACTCTGCCACCAGGGGGCGGCGGTGGACAGGCTTGTGGCCTCCCTGGCGGCCCCCTGACCTAGATCTTGCGCCTATATATTCCCTAAAAATCAGTAAAAAATTAAGGGAGCCACGAAAATACTTTTCCGCCGTCGCAAGCTTCCGTTTCCGCGAGATCTCATCTGGAGACCCTTCCCGGTGCCCTGCGGGAGGGGACTTTGGAGTTGGAGGACTTCTTCATCATCATCATCACCCCTCCAATGACTTGTGAGTAGTTCACTTCAGACCTACAAGTCCGTAGTTAGTAGCTAGATGGCTTCTTCTCTCTCTTGGATCTTCAATACAAAGTTCTCGATCTTCATGGAGATCTATCCGATGTAATCTTCTTTGGCGGTGTGTTTGTCGAGATCCGATGAATTGTGGATTTGTGTTCGGATTATCTATGATATATATTTGAGTCTTTGCTGATTTCTTATATGCATGATTTGATATCCTTGTAAGTCTCTCCGAGTCTTGGGTTTTGTTTGGCCAACTAGATCTATGATTCTTGCAATGGGAGAAGTGCTTGGTTTTGGGTTCTTACCGTGTGGTGGCCTTTCCCAGTGACAGTAGGGGCAGCAAGGCACACATTGTGTAGTTGCCATCAAGGGTAACAAGGTGGGCTTTGTCGTTGATATGAGATTGTCCATCTACATCATGTCATCTTGCTTAAGGCGTTACTCTGTTCTTTTGGACTTAATACACTAGATGCATGCTGGATAGCGGTCGACGTGTGGAGTAATAGTAGTAGATGCAGAAAGTATCGGTCTACTTGTTTTGGACGTGATGCCTATAGATATAATCGTTGACATAGATGACGTCATGACTTTGCGCGGTTCTATCTATTGCTCGACAGTAATTTGTTCACCCACCGTCTACTTGCTTTCATGAGAGAATCCACTAGTAAACACTACGGCCCCCGGGTCCATTCACATATATCGTTTCACTTTCGCTTTTACTTTGCTTTGTTACTTTGTTGGTTTCAGTTCTCACTTGGCGAACAATCTATAAGGGATTGACAACCCCTTCATAGCGTTGGGAGCAAGCTTTTTTGTGTTTGTGCAGGTGAAAAGGATCGAGATGGACCTAGAGAGGGGGGGTGAATAGGTACAAATCCAAATTTTAATAATTACTTAGCAATTTTAGGCAAAAGTGCGGAATATGAGTGTAGGCCTAGTAATTGGTACGACAAGGAGTAAGCTATTTAGAGTGAAGTAAGACAAGCGGTAAACAATAATCAAATACAAGTACGTAATAAGGATTAACACAAGCAGAGAGTTAGGGTTAGGAATAACCGAAACTCCAAGAGAGACAAGGATGTATCCCGATGTTCACTTCCTTGGATGTATCACCCATTTGGCTCCTCCGGAGAAAACAGCCCGTAACGAATTAAGACTTGGTTTGAGGTACCCATTTTGTCATGGGGCCTTTCACATTAGTTACAAGAGTCTTAGGGACCCAAATAGCATAGAATCGGAATGCATTACGGGGCCCAACGAATTTAGCATAGACCTCTCCTTCCTTTGATTTGCGTAGTACATAGGATGGAGGCATGAATTCGGTTGTCTTGTTGTGAGTAGGCGAACCCCTAGTGCCCGATCCACTCACAACCTTACCTTTCTCCTTGTGTCCCTCTCGTACAAATATTTCTTTAAGCGGAGTGGTACACTTAAGAGGAGATGCACTTTTCTTGGCAGTGATTGGGTTGAACCCAAGCCCTTCCTTGGCAAAGCCTCCATTGTGTCGACTTAAGATCTCATTGAGAGTCTTTTGTCCTTGTGCACATGTCATGAGACCTCTGTCTAGCTGTGCCTTTAGTGAATAGTTTTCCTCAAGGATAGATGTCAGTTCACTACTAGAGTTAGTAGTGCAGGTATCAACATTAATAATAGGTGAGGAGTAGGCCTTAGCTAGAGTGTCAAGATAAGTAACCTTAAGTGCCTCAAAGCTCTTTGTAAGAACAGTGAGTCTCTCTTCCTTGTCTTTGAGAGACAAGGATATACGCTCACAGTCCTTAGAAAGGGAAGCATGAGAGTCCACAAGTCGGTCTTTATCATTTAGTAATTCTTTGCACACAGATTCAGCGTTTTTCAAGGAGGCAAGATCATTAGCATGTTTATCAAGGTTTTCACCTACTTTTGAACATAATGCATCATTTTGTGCTTCCTCATACATGACTTCCTGCTCAAGGATTTCATTTCTTTCCTTCTCCTCAGTGATGAGGGTTTCGAGTTCCTTGATGGTATTGGTGTGCTTACTCACCATTTCCATAAGTATGCGAAACATAGTGAGCTTCTTTCCTTTAAGAGAGCACATAAATTTGTTTATTTTAGCAAACATGGGATGATCTAAGTCATTATCCTCATAGTGATCTTCCGCATCAAGATACTCATCAGATGGAGTAGAAGCTAGTCTGAAAGAGTTTAACCGTGGAGTTACCTTAACCTTATCACGGGAGCTTTGGTCTTCCTCATCTCCCATGGCAGTCTTTGCCATCAAACACTTGTGAGCGTTGCCCTTGTAGTCCTTCATATAGTTGTAGTGAACAACATCACCACTTTTGTTGACTAGCCTCAAGGTGTTTTGTGTATCCTGAGCTACTCCGGCAACTCCACCAACATCTTCTAGATCTGATTCTTCTTGTGCAACCATTGCTCTTCCATCTGTCCTCTTGAACTTGGAGTTCATAGGGTTTGGCAACTTCTTCTTTACAAAGGTATTTGGAAACCTTGGTTTGTCTTCTCTCTTCTCATAAGGGCAGTCATTGGAGAAGTGGTTGGTTTCCTCACAGTTATAGCATTTCCTTACCTTCTTCTTTGGGAATCTTCCCTTGAACTTTCCTGCACTGAACTTCTTTACAAAGAGAGCAATGTCCTCATAAGATGGGCTTTCATCAGAGTCAACATCATCACCATCTTCGCAGTCATCATCACTCTCTTCTTCTTCACTTTCTTCTTCGTCACATTCATGCTTGGCTTTCAAAGCAAGATTGATCTTTGATGTTGAAGTGCCATGCATGGCAAGGTGCTTTGTTGCATTTGCCTTAGACTCTTCAGATAATTGGAAAGTGGATATGATGTCATCCAGAGTCATTTCTTTGAACCCATGGTGCTGCCTCATGTCCCATACCATTTGATGGTGATACGGAGCAAGAGCATGAAGTAACTTGTCCACAAGAAATCTCTTGGTCAGATTGAAACCATCTTGCATCTTGTCACAGTCACATGACTCAATGTCTGCGGCGAGAGTCATGAGCCGTTCTAGTAGTTGCCTGGGAGATTCACCCTTTTCCATACAGAAATTCTATAATTGCCCCTTGGCAATTTCATATTGAGCAAGCCGAAGAGTGGAGGTACCGGTCTTGGTCCTTATAATGCCATCCCACAGTTCCTTGGCACTTGTGATGTGAATGTAAGGTCTTCGTTGCTTGTCATTCATTCCTTTTCTTATGCACATGATCACAGTGTCATTGATATGCTTGTCATAAGTTTCTCTGGGAGTGAGGCACCTTGGATCTACAGGATTGTACCCATGCTCGAGGATGTCCAACATCTCATCATTGGCGTACCTAAGATGATCCTGCATACCAACTCTCCACAAAGAAAAATCGGAATTGTCATCAAGCAAGGGAGGTTTTCCTCCAGGATTGTACTTAGGTTTCTCAATTTGAGATCTAGCATAAAGCCATGGAACACTGGTTTGGTTCCTTTTCGGAGGTTGTTGGCCAAATGAAGTACCGTGCACATGTGGCCGTGAGGCCCTCGGAGACGTGGTTGTCCCCGTGGTTAGTGATGCTAGTATCATTTGAACCATGGCCTCAAGAGAAGCATCATGGTCCTCCTTTTGCTTGGCAAGGGGCCGTTCCAGGTCCTCAGAGGTGAAAGACTTGACTTCCGAGGAAGTCCCGTCCCTCTGCAATGGAGCTACCATAGTTGGTTCCCCGTCCATCTCGCTCTAGGGCGGTTAAGCCACACAAATAGAGCACGAGGCTCTGATACCAATTGAAAAGGATCGAGATGGACCTAGAGGGGGGGGGGTGAATAGGTACAAATCCAAATTTTAATAATTACTTAGCAATTTTAGGCAAAAGTGCGGAATATGAGTGTAGGCCTAATAATTTCTACGACAAGGAGTAAGCTATTTAGAGTGAAGTAAGACAAGCGGTAAACAATAATCAAATACAAGTACGTAATAAGGATTAACACAAGTAGAGAGTTAGGGTTAGGAATAACCGAAACTCCAAGAGAGACAAGGATGTATCCCGATGTTCACTTCCTTGGAGGGAAGCTACGTCCCCGTTAGAGGGGCGGATGTTACCACGAAGGCACACCAACGCCACGAAGTCTCACCCTATTCTCCCTTTGAGATAACTCCACGAAGGCATTTCTCAACCACTAGTGGTAAGCCTTGAGGTGGCTTCCAAACCTTCACAAACTTTCCGGGGGAAATCACAATGGTTTGATTCCTCTCCGAAGACTCCTACCGCCTAGGAGTCTCCAACCTCCAAGAGTAACAAGATCACGGGGATTGCTCAAAACTTGCTCAAATCACAAATCACTTTGGTGGGAAGGAGGAGAGGGAGACGATCTATCTTTTGATTGGAACAACACTCAAAGGGACTCACAAATGCTCTTTGGATCTAGGATTTGGTGTAGACAAGAGTGAGTGAGAGGAAAGGTGTCCTTGTGAGTATTCTAGCTGTGTTGAACACCCTTTCACGAGGTGGGAGAAGAGTATATATAGTGGGGAGTGAAAAACAGCCGTTGGGGACACTTTAAGTCACACAGGGTCCGGACGTCCGACAGTTGCCAGAAGTCCGAGCGTCTGCGAGGGGTCGGACGTCCGACATGGGTCGGTCGTCCGAGGCCTGTAGATATGACTGAAAATACTGTGAATTGAACAGCGACCGGACGTCCGGAGAGGACCGGAAATCCGAGTTATTCGACTCAACTTCTTCTGGAGGTAGGTTCCGGATTTCCGTAGGGGGTCAGACGTCCGGCCCTTGGACGTCCGGAGGGAGCCGGAAATCCGAGTTATAGAACTCATGTTCTACTGGTGCAGGGCTCCGGATTTCCAAGGCTGGTCGGACGTCCGGCCCTCGGATGTCCGGAGGGAGCCGGAAATCCGAGTTATATGACTCAAATACTACTGGTGGAGGGCTTCGGATTTCCGAAGCCTGCCGGTCGTCCGGCCCTCGGACGTCCGGGGGGAGCCGGACGTCCGAGACAATAGACCTGATATGAGATAAGAACAGAGTGGAGAATATGTGGTATTGGCTATGGCAGTGAAGATGTGGTATGAGCAAGTTCATCGCAAAACCTGTGATCCCCTCTTAATAGTGCGTGATCCCTATACTCAATATTAGTAAACTCAAAATAGCCTACATCATCTTTTCTTAATCCCGAGCCTTCTCGAAATATAAATCCCGATCTTCTGAGACCACCTTTGGCACATAATTCTCAATCTACTAAAGTACTTGCCGTCCTGAGATACACTCAACAAATAGGATTGGTTTCCTATGTATGTGTTGTCATTAACACCAAAAGTCGATTAGGGGCATAGCATGCACTTTCAATCTCCCCTTTTTGGTAGTTGATGACAACATATACATAGGTCTCAAAAAGATTTAACATACATTATAGCCTAGGAGATATTTAGTACGGACCTCCCCCTTAGTATATGCATGATAAAATATCAAAGCTCCAATGGATCAACATGTAAAGATAATAGATCATCATAGAAGTAGTGGAGCAAAACATAATAGTCTATGATGATATCATAACAATCCATAGCAAATCACAATCATTCATAAGTAGCCATACATGAGTTTATCCATTACATTAAATCTCCAAAGACTAAAAACTACGATACATTACTCCCCTTTGGCACCAAGTACCAAAAAGGGAGACATCAATAGCACCAACCACGCTCAAAGCTCATCAGCATCATCAGGCAAGCCACTGCCACCAGCCTCGTCAAGGAAATCAGCCCACTCAGGACCAGATGGGAAGCCAAAATCAGTAGGAGGAGCAGCAGGAGGGGCCTCATCATCACTCACATCAAGAGCGCCCGAGGCTCTCAGACGAGCCTTGAGGGCATTCTTGAAGGAGACTAAGCGAGAAACCACATCATGGGTTTGACCACACTGGAAAGAGACGACCTTCATCAAAGCAGAATGTGCCTTGCCAAGGAATTTGGCAATGCGACGGAGAGGAGCGGAGCTAGATGAGGGGGTGGCGGCCCGTGCAGCAGTGCGGCGAGTGGATGTGGAGGATGAGGGGGTTTTCTTGGGAGCATAGTTATCCTCCATGTGAGCGGGAATGACCCACTTGCGGTGTGTGTGAGTGACAGCCACAGAGAAATCAACAACATGGTTAATAAGAGCCTGGATGAAGGGGGCATGAGGAAAGGCTCGCTTGTACTGAAAGCTAGCAAGCCGAATCTCATGCCATAGAAAATGAGGCACATTGATTTTGCCCTTGGGGTGCTCGAACAAGTGAAACATGATGTCGATACAATAACCACTGCAAGAACCCTTATCACCCATCTTGGGATAGATGGTGCGGATGAGACACTGAAAAATGATGAAGTAAAGTGAGCGCCAGATGGATACCTGGTTAAGGTCCTTCATGCGTTCATCCGCATCAACCTCACTTAGTGGCTTGAGAAGATACCCACACGCGTTAATGGACTTAGGCGCATGGTTAGGATCATCCCTATGTATTTTGAAGCCGGAATTGGGGAAACCAAGTGCGGCAACAAATGTATCATAAGAAGCTGTGAAGCGAACGTCAGAGGTGATCCAGCTGACTGTGTGGTTTGGACCAAAGTAGCATGTGGCATAGAACTGGTGAATAGCGGCAGCATTAAAGTCGCGATGAAAGGCAAACGGGGCGGCAAGCCCCGATGCCTCAATAAGCTCAATGGCACCCGGATATTTCGCGGGGTGCATGCGAATATGCTCAACATCAATATATAGATGAACAGATAAACCCTTAGGAACTATGACTATGGTAAAAATGTCCGCCTGGACGTGTGTGCGGAAAGGTGAGTCCGCAGAGTCACGTACGACAGCGTATGGATCAAGGTCGCGGCGGAAACTGAGGTATGAAGCCGCGCCAAGTGTGGTGAAGTTCGTGATTGCACGACCTAAAGTGGAAGGAGGTTCTAGTGAGATGCGGCGAGCTTCACCTGCGGCTGGGCAGGAGGAGGTGGTGGCATGTAGGACGCCCTGCGAGTCCCAGGCTTTGGCTTGGACCTTCGATCGATGTGCTGGTCAGCAAGGTCCTCGGCGGCAAGCTCCTCCTCGAAGTCGGGGTCATCACCATCAGACGACAAGGGGAGCTGTGGAGACGGAGAACGCCAGGCCGGAGAACGCCGGGCAGTCCGTTTGAAGGGACGATGTGGCTCATCCGAGTCCGACCCCGTGCTAGTAGGGGCGCGAGATGATGAGCCAGCCACGGTCTTCCGAGCGGCGTGCTTGGTCTTGCCCATGGAGCACAAAATCCTACGCGGACGAAAAATCCCAAATAAGGAACGAACATGGAGACTCATGGGAGAGAATCAAAACAAACGCGAAAGGAACGGAGGAGCAACCTGTAGACGGATCCCGCGAAGGAAAGGAAGGAAGAAGAGGAGGATCCGCGGAGGAGATCGGCCCGATCTCGGGTCTGGCGGCGCAGGCGAGAGCTCCTCGAGCTGGCGGCGGCGGCGGTAGGGAGGAAAAGGGGCGCGTAAGGGTTAGGGAAAAAGCCCAGCCCCGCGCCCAGCTATTTATAGGCCCGAGGCGTCAAACGTCCGACAGGCGTCGAACGTCCGGAGGTGATTGTGGCGTCGGACGACCGACACTGGTCGGACGACCGGAAGGAGATTTCCGCCGGACGTCCGAGACATGTCGGACGTCCGAGAAAGAGGAGGAGGCACAGGCTGATGCTGGATTTTGTTTGATGATTAGATGATGACTTGCATGGTTTCTCACAAAAAGTACGAACATAGTTGCCTACAAGCATAACAATTGAAAATTAAGACTCACTCCCCCTAAATGCATGCCCACATCAAGACACAAACATAATGTGACTGTGTGTATGTGTGCAAGGTTTCAAGATATGTTGTCAAGCTCCAAGATACCAAGTTCACGCCTAAGTTGACAGAACCTAGCAACACTAAGTGGCTTGGTGAAAATGTCGGCTAACTGCATGTCGGTACCCACATGGGTAATATCAATGTCACCCTTTTGCACATGGTCTCTCAAGAAATGATACCTAATATCAATATGTTTTGTGCGAGGGTGATCAATGGGGTTCTCGAAGATCTTTATGGCACTTTCATTATCACAGAGAAGAGGAACGTGTCGATACGTGATACCATAATCCTTTAGTGTTTGCCTCATCCGTAGCAGTTGGGTTGCACAGCTTGCGGCTGCAATATATTCGGCCTCGGCCGTGGAGAGAGAAACACAGTTCTGCTTTTTCGAGGACCAACTTACCAAGGAGCGTCCAAGAAACTGACATGCACCGGAAGTGGATTTCCGTCCCACTTTATCACCGGCCCAATCCGCATCGGAATACCCAATAAGATCAAACTTTGCATCCTTAGGGTACCATAAGCCTAACTTTGGGGGGGTAAACAAGGTATCTAAGAATATGCTTAACCGCCGTGTGATGGCTTTCCCTAGGGGAAGCTTGAAATCTAGCACATATGCCTACACTTAACATGATGTCCGGTCTAGATGCGCAAAGATAAAGTAGCGAACCAATCATGGAGCGGTAAGTAGATGGGTCAAAAGGAATACCGTTTGTGTCTTCATTTAGAACTACATCAGTGGCCATGGGTGTCTTCATTGGTTTAGCATTTGTCATATCAAATTTTTCAAGAATGTCCTTGAGGTACTTAGTTTGAGACAAGAAAATCCCTTCTTGAAATTGTTGTATTTGGAAACCAAGAAAGAACTTCAAGTTCGTGTTGAGTGACATCTCAAAGGTCTTGGTCATGGAAGCCGCAAACTTCTTGCACAAATGGATGTTAGGAGAACCAAAGATGATGTCATCTACATAGATTTGGCATAAGATCAAATCACCATTTTCCCTCTTAGTAAAAAGAGTGGGATCGATCACCCCCACCACAAAGCCATCATCGAGTAGGAACTTCTTAAGATGATCGTACCAAGCACGGGGTGCTTGTTTGAGGCCATACAGAGCCTTGTGAAGTTTATATACATGGTCTTTCTTAAAAGATACATTTGTTAGTCCAAGGATGTGATTGCCGTTTAAGAGATTTTGAAGATTTTTCATGCCAACATGGGCGAGGCGGCGATGCCACAGCCATCCCATGTCGGCCTTGGCCATTACACAAGTTGTATGGAAAGTGCTCTCTTTTGAGAAATCAATCGTGTAAAGGTTGCCATCCAACTCTCCAACAAAGGCCACTTCGAGAGTGTCTCTCTTAAATACTTTCACATCCGTTAGTCCGAATAATGTGTCATAACCGATGGAAGCCAATTTGTGAACTGAAAGTAAATGATATTGAAGATATTGGACAAGCATGACATTTGCAATAGACATGTCATTAGTGATTGCCACCTTGCCCAACCCAATTACCTGCCCTTTCGATCCTCCACCAATACAATGCTCATGTATGGTCGAATGGCTTGCATGAAGTCATAGAGCAAGTTACTATCTCCGGTCATATGATTGGTGCATCCACTGTCGATCACCCATTTGGCTCCTCCGGAGAAAACAACCTGTAACGAATTAAGACTTGGTTTGAGGTACCCATTTTGTCATGGGGCCTTTCACATTAGTTACAAGAGTCTTAGGGACCCAAATAGCATAGAATCGGAATGCATTACGGGGACCAACAAATTTAGCATAGACCTCTGCTTCCTTTGATTTGCGTAGTACATAGGATTGAGGCATGAATTTGGTTGTCTTGTTGTGAGTAGGCGAACCACTAGTGGCCGATCCACTCACAACCTTACCTTTCTCCTTGTGTCCCTCTCGTACAAATATTTCTTTAAGCGGAGTGGTACACTTGAGAGGAGATGCACTTTTCTTGGCAGTGCTTGGGTTGAACCCAAGCCCTTCCTTGGCGAAGCCTCCATTGTGTCGACTTAAGATCTCATTGAGAGTCTTTTGTCCTTGTGCACATGTCACGAGACCTCTGTCTAGCTGTGCCTTTAGCGAATAGTTTTCCTCAAGGATATATGTCAGTTCACTACTAGAGTTAGTAGTGCAGGTATCAACATTAATAATAGGTGAGGAGTAGGCCTTAGCTAGAGTGTCAAGATAAGTAACCTTAAGTGCCTCAAAGCTCTTTGTAAGAACAGTGAGTTTCTCTTCCTTGTCTTTGAGAGACAAGGATAAACGCTCACAGTCCTTAGAAAGGGAAGCATGAGAGTCCACAAGTCGGTCTTTATGATTTAGTAATTCTTTGCACACAGATTCAGCCTTTTTCAAGGAGGCAAGATCATTAGCATGTTTATCAAGGTTTTCACCTACTTTTGAACATAGTGCATCATTTTGTGCTTCCTCATACATGACTTTCTGCTCAAGGATTTCATTTCTTTCCTTCTCCTCAGTGACGAGGGTTTCGAGTTCCTTGATGGTATTGGTGTGCTTACTCACCATTTCCATAAGTATGCGAAACATAGTGAGCTTCTTTCCTTTAATAGAGCACATAAATTTGTTTATTTTAGCAAACATGGGATGACCTAAGTCATTCTCTTCATAGTGATCTTCCGCATCAAGATACTCATCAGATGGAGTAGAAGCTAGACTGAAAGAGTTTAACCATGGTGTTACCTTAACCTTATCATGGGAGCTTTGGTCTTCCTCATCTCCCATGGCAGTCTTTGCCATCAAACACTTGTGAGCGTTGCCCTTGCAGTCCTTCATATAGTTGTAATGAACAACATCACCACTTCTGTTGACTAGCCTCAAGGTGTTTTGTGTATCCTGAGCTACTCCGGCAACTCCACCAACATCTTCTGGATCTGATTCTTCTTGTGCAACCATTGCTCTTCCATCTGTCCTCTTGAACTTGGAGTTCATAGGGTTTGGCAACTTCTTATTTACAAAGGTCTTTGGAAACCTTGGTTTGTCTTCTCTCTTCTCATAAGGGCAGTCATTGGAGAAGTGGTTGGTTTCCTCACAGTTATAGCATTTCCTTACCTTCTTCTTTGGGAATCTTCCCTTGAACTTTCCTGCACTGAACTTCTTTACAAAGAGAGCAATGTCCTCATAAGATGGGCTTTCATCAGAGTCAACATCATCACCATCTTTGCAGTCATCATCACCCTCTTCTTCTTCACTTTCTTCTTCGTCACATTCATGCTTGGCTTTCAAAGCAAGATTGATCTTTGATGTTGAAGTGCCATGCATGGCAAGGTGCTTTGTTGCATTTGCCTTTGACTCTTCAAATAATTGGAATGTGGATATGATGTCATCCGGAGTCATTTCTTTGAACCCATGGTGCTGCCTCATGTCCCATACCATTTGATGGTGATACGGAGCAAGAGCATGAAGTAACTTGTCCACAAGAAATCTCTTGGTCAGATTGAAACCATCTTGCGTCTTGTCACAGTCACATGACTCAATGTCTGCGGTGAGAGTCATGAGCCGTTCTAGTAGTTGCTTGGGAGATTCACCCTTTTCCATACAGAAATTCTGTAATTTCCCCTTGGCAATTTCATATTGAGCAAGCCGAAGAGTGGAGGTACCGGTCTTGGTCCTTATAATGCTATCCCACAGTTCCTTGGCACTTGTGATGTGAATGTAAGGTCTTTTTTGCTTGTCATTCATTCCTTTTCTTATGCACATGATCGCAGTGTCATTGATATGCTTGTCATAAGTTTCTCTGGGAGTGAGGCACCTTGGATCTACAGGATTGTACCCATGCTCGAGGATGTCCAACATCTCATCATTGGCGTACCTAAGATGATCCTGCATACCAACTCTCCACAAAGCAAAATCGGAATTGTCATCAAGCAAGGGAGGTTTTCCTCCAGGATTGTACTTAGGTTTCTCAATTTGAGATCTAGCATAAAGCCATGGAACACTGGTTTGGTTCCTTTCCGGAGGTTGTTGGCCAAATGAAGTACCGTGCACATGTGGCCGTGAGGCCCTCGGAGACGTGGTTGTCCCCGTGGTTAGTGATGCTAGTCTCATTTGGACCATGGCCTCAAGAGAAGCATCATGCTCCTCCTTTTGCTTGGCAAGGGGCCGTTCCAGGTCCTCAGAGGTGAAAGACTTGACTTCCGAGGAAGTCCCGTCCCTCTGCACTGGAGCTACCGTAGCTGGTTCCCCGCCCATCTCGCTCTAGGGCGGTTAAGCCACACGAATAGAGCACGAGGCTCTGATACCAATTGAAAAGGATCAAGATGGACCTAGAGGGGGGGTGAATAGATACAAATCCAAATTTTAATAATTACTTAGCAATTTTAGGCAAAAGTGCAGAATATGAGTGTAGGCCTAATAATTGCTACGACAAGGAGTAAGCTATTTAGAGTGAAGTAAGACAAGCGGTAAACAATAATCAAATACAAGTATGTAATAAGGATTAACACAAGTAGAGAGTTAGGGTTAGGAATAACCGAAACTCCAAGAGAGACAAGGATGTATCCCGATGTTCACTTCCTTGGAGGGAAGCTACGTCGCCATTAGAGGGGCGGATGTTACCACAAAGGCACACCAACCCCACGAAGTCTCACCCTATTCTCCCTTTGAGATAACTCCACGAAGGCGTTTCTCAACCACTAGTGGTAAGCCTTGAGGTGGCTTCCAAACCTTCACAAACTTTCCGGGGGAAATCACAATGGTTTGATTCCTCTCCGAAGACTCCTATCGCCTAGGAGTCTCCAACCTCCAAGAGTAACAAGATCACGGGGATTGCTCAAAACTTGCTCAAATCACAAATCACTTTGGTGGGAAGGAGGAGAGGGAGACGATCTATCTTTTGATTGGAACAACACTCAAAGGGACTCACAAATGCTCTTTGGATCTAGGATTTGGTGTAGACAAGAGTGAGTGAGAGGAAAGGTGTCCTTGGGAGTATTCTAGCTGTGTTGAACACCCTTTCACAAGGTGGGAGAAGAGTATATATAGTGGGGAGTGAAAAACAGCCGTTGGGGACACTTTAAGTCACACAGGGTCCGGACGTCCGACAGTTGCGGAAGTCCGGGCGTCCGCGAGGGGTCGGACGTCCGACAGTGGTCGGTCGTCCGAGGCCTGTAGATATGACTGAAAATACTGTGAATTGAACAGCGACCGGACGTCCGGAGAGGACCGGAAATCCGAGTTATTCGACTCATCTTCTTCTAGTGGTAGGTTCCGGATTTCCGATGGGGGTCAGACGTCCGGCCCTCGGACGTCCGGAGGGAGCCGGAAATCCGAGTTATAGAACTCATGTTCTACTGGTGCAGGGCTTCGGATTTCCGAGGCTGGTTGGACGTCCGACCCTCGGATGTCCGGAGGGAGCCGGAAATCCGAGTTATATGACTCAAATACTACTGGTGGAGGGGTCCGGATTTCCGAAACCTTCCGGTCGTCCGGCCCTCGGACGTCCGGAGGGAGCCGGACGTCCGAGACAATAGACCTGATATGAGATAAGAATAGAGTGGAGAATATGTGGTATTGGGTATGGCATTGAAGATGTGGTATGAGCAAGTTCATCGCAAAACCTGTGATCCCCTCTTAATAGCGCGGGATCCCTATACTCAATATCAGTAAACTCAAAATAGTCTACATCATCTTTTCTTAACCCCGAGCCTTCTCGAAATATAAATCCCGATCTTCTCAGACCACCTTTGGCACATAATTCTCAATCTACTAAAGTACTTGCCGTCCTGAGATACAGTCAACAAATAGGATTAGTTTCCTATGTATGTGTTGTCATTAACACCAAAAGTCGATTAGGGGCATAGCATGCACTTTCAGCAGGCTCTTGTGATACTCCTTCACTGGATGGATTCCTTGGTTCTCAAACTGAGGGAAATACTTATCACCGCTGTGCTACATCACCCTTTCCTCTTCGAGGGAACACCAACGCAAGGCTCCAAGGCCACGGGGGAAATCCTTTGCATATTTGCATAGGAAGTCACTTAAGGCGTAGCCGTAGCAGAAGGATTCCTGGTGCCGTCGACACACCTATTTCTGGCGCCGTTGGAAGGTCTTTTGTTGAAGTAGCAAAAGTATTTGTGGCGCCGTTGCCGGGGAGGAGAGATCTATCCAAGTAGGTCTCACAAACTCATGTCTTGCATTTACTTTTTTTGCCAGTTGCCTCTCGTTTTCCTCTCCCCCACTTCACATTTGCCGTTTTCATTTGCAATTCTCCTTTGCCGTTTTCTTTTGCCTTTGCCATTTTCCTTTGCCGATTTTCTTGCTTGCTTTTGTGCTTTTTTGTTTGTTGAAGTCATCATGGCTGACAACACCAAGCTTTGCGACTTCTCGAGTACCAATAATAATGATTTTATTAGTACTCCGATTGCTCCCGCCACTAGTGCGGAATCGTATGAAATCAACGCAGCTTTGCTGAATCTTGTTATGAAAGAGCAATTCTCTGGCCTTCCTAGTGAAGATGACGCATCCCATCTCAATACCTTCATTGAGCTTTGTGATATGCAAAAGAAAAGAGATGTGGATAATGACGTGATTAAGTTGAAACTTTTTCCTTTCTTGTTGCGAGATCGTGCAAAAACTTGGTTTTGTTATTTGCCTAAAAATAGTATCAATTCTTGGGATAAGTGCAAAGATGCTTACATATCCAAGTATCTTCCGCCGGCTAAGATCATCTCCTTACGTAACGATATCATGAATTTCAAGCAACTTGATCATGAACACGTTGCACAATCTTGGGAGAGGATGAAGCTTATGATTAGAAATTGTCTCTCTCATGGCTTGAGTTTGTGGATGATTATACAAATCTTTTACGCTGGCTTGAATTTCGCTTCTCGCAATATCTTGGACTCCGCCTCATGTGGAACGTTCATGGAAATCACGTTAGGAGACGCTACAAAACTCCTAGACAATATCATGACCAACTACTCTCAGTGGCATACTGAAAGGTCACCTGCTAGCAAAAAGGTACACGCTATAGAAGAGATTAACTCGCTTAGTGCTAAGATGGACGAGTTGAGGAATTTGGTTGCTAGTAGAAACGCTACTGTAGATCCTAATGACATGCCACTATCTTCTTTGATTGAGAGTAGCAACGCTAGTTTGGACGTGAATTTTGTTGGTAGGAACAATTTTGGGAACAACAATGCTTTTAGAGGAAACTATGTTCCTAGGCCTTTTCCTAGTAACCCCTCTAAGAACTATGGCAATTCCTACAACAACACTTATGGAAATCACAACAAATTACCCTCTAATTTAGAGAGTAATATCAAAGAGTTCATCAACTCTCAAAATATTTTCAATGCGTCCATAAAGGAAAAACTACTCAAAATTGACGATTTGGCTAAGAGCGTTGATAGGATGTCTTTTGATATTGATGCTTTGAAAGTTAGATGCGCTCCTCCCATGGTCAACTTGGATGAAACTTTGAAAGCTATGCGTGTCTCCATGAATGAGAGCAAAGAAAGAACCGCCCAAATTCGCGCTAGGCATGAATGGTTTAAAAGGGTGCGTTCTAGTGATGTAAATCACGAAGATCTTAAAGTGCTTGGTGTATCTCCTTTTGAATCTTTGTTTTCGCGTGTCAAACCTATTTATGGAGGGGCTAGATATTGTTGGGGAACGTCGCATGGGAAACAAAAAAATTTCTACGCGCACGAAGACCTATCATGGTGATGTCCATCTACGAGAGGGGATGGTTTGATCTACGTACCCTTGTAGACCATACAGAAGAAGCGTTAGTGAACGCGGTTGATGTAGTGGAACGTCCTCACGTCCCTCGATCCGCCCCGCGAACCGTCCCGCGATCAGTCCCACGATCTAGTGCCGAACGGACGGCACCTCCGCGTTCAGCACACGTACAGCTCGACGATGATCTCGGCCTTCTTGATCCAGCAAGAGAGACGGAGAGGTAGAAGAGTTCTCCGGCAGCGTGACGGCGCTCCGGAGGTTGGTGATGATCTTGTCTCGGCAGGGCTCCGCCCGAGCTCCGCAGAAACGCGATCTAGAGGTAAAACCGTGGAGATATGTGGTCGGGCTGCCGTGGCAAAGTTGTGTCAAATCAGCCCTAAAACCTCCGTATATATAGGGGGAAGAGGGGGAGCCTTGCCTTGGGGTCCAAGGACCCCTAAGGGGTTCGGCCGAGCCAAAGGGGGGAACCCTCCCCTTCCAAACCGAGTCCAACTAGGTTTGGAAGGAGGAGTCCTTCCCCCTTTTCCCACCTCCTCTCTTTTTTTTTCTTTTCTCTTTGATTTTTCTTCCTATGGCGCATAGGGCTTTCTTGGGCTGTCCCACCAACCCACTAAGGGCTGGTGCGCCACCCCCAATGCCTATGGGCTTCCCCGGGGTGGGTTGCCCCCCCGGTGAACTCCCGGAACCCATTCGTCATTCCCGGTACATTCCTGGTAACTCCGAAAACCTTCCGGTTATCAAATGAGGTCATCCTATATATCAATCTTCGTTTCCGGACCATTCCGGAAACCCTCGTGACGTCCGTGATCTCATCCGGGACTCCGAACAACATTCGGTAACCAACCATATAACTCAAATACGCATAAAACAACGTCGAACCTTAAGTGTGCAGACCCTGCGGGTTCGAGAACTATGTAGACATGACCCGAGAGACTCCTCGGTCAATATCCAATAGCGGGACGTGGATGCCCATATTGGATCCTACATATTCTACGAAGATCTTATCGTTTGAACCTCAGTGCCAAGGATTCATATAATCCCGTATGTCATTCCCTTTGTCCTTCGGTATGTTACTTGCCCGAGATACGATCGTCAGTATCCGCATACCTATTTCAATCTCGTTTACCGGCAAGTCTCTTTACTCGTTTTGTAATACAAGATCCCGCAACTTACACTAAGTCACATTGCTTGCAAGGCTTGTGTGTGATGTTGTATTACCGAGTGGGCCCCGAGATACCTCTCCGTCACACGGAGTGACAAATCCCAGTCTCGATCCATACTAACTCAACGAACACCTTCGGAGATACATGTAGAGCATCTTTATAGTCACCAAGTTACGCTGCAACGTTTGAGACACACAAAGCATTCCTCCGGTGTCAGTGAGTTATATGATCTCATGGTCATAGGAATAAATACTTGACACGCAGAAAACAGTACCAACAAAATGACACGATCAACATGCTACGTCTATTAGTTTGGGTCTAGTCCATCACATGATTCTCCTAATGATGTGATCCTGTTATCAAGTAACAACACTTGCCTATGGCCAGGAAACCTTGACCATCTTTGATCAACGAGCTAGTCAACTAGAGGCTTACTAGGGACAGTGTTTTGTCTATGTATCCACACAAGTATTGTGTTTCCAATCAATAAAATTATAGCATGGATAATAAACGATTATCATGAACAAAGAAATATAATAATAACTAATTATTATTGCCTCTAGGGCATATTTCCAACAGTCTCCCACTTGCACTAGAGTCAATAATCTAGTTCACATCACCATGTGATTTCAACGAATCCAACACCCATATAGTTCTGGGGTCTGATCACGTCTTGCTCGTGAGAGAGGTTTTAGTCAACGGTTCTGAAACTTTCAGATCCGTGCGTTCTTTACAAATCTTTATGTCATCTTATAGATGCTGCTACTACGTGCTATTCGGAAATGCTCCAAATATCTACTCTACTATACGAATCCGTTTCACTACTCATAGTTATTCAGATTAGTTTCAAAGCTTGCATCGACGTAACCCTTTACGACGAACTATTTAACCACCTCCATAATCGAGAAAAATTCCTTAGTCTATTTAGTTACTAAGGATAACTTTGACCGCTGATCAGTGATTCAATCCTGGATCACTCTGTGTACCTCTTAACAGACTTGCTGCAAGGCACACATCAAGTGCGGTACTCAGCATGGCATACTTTAGAGTCTAAGGCTAAGGCATAGAAGACGACCTTCGTCTATTATCTTTATTCTACCGTGGTCGGGTTTTGAGTCTTACTCAAATTCACACCTTACAACACAGTCAAGAACTCCTTCTTTGCCGATCTATTTCGAATTCCTTCAAAAACTTGTCAAGGCATGCATCTTGTTGAAACTTCTATTAAGCATTTTGATCTATCTCCATAGATCTTGATGCTCAACGTTCAAGTAGCTCAATCCAGGTATTCCTTTGAAAAACTCCTTTCAAACAACCTTTTATGCTTCACAGAAATTCTACATTACTTCTGATCAACAATATGTCAACCACATATACTTATCAGAAATTGTATAGTGCTCCCACTCACTTCTTTGGAAATACAAGTTTCTCATAAACCTTGTACAAACCCAAAATCTTTGATCATCTCATCAAAGTGTATATTCCAACTCCGAGATGCTTGCACCAGTCCATTGAAGGATCGCTGGAGCTTGCATACTTGTTAGTATCTTTAGGATCGACAAAACCTTCTGGTTGTATCACATACAATGTTTGCTCAAGGAAACCGTCGAGGAAACAATGTTTTGACATCCTATGTGCAATATTTCAAAAATAATGCAACAACTACTAACATAATTCTAACAGACTTTTAGCATCGCTACGAGTGAGAAAGTCTCACCATAGTCAACTGTTTGATCATGTCGGAAACATCTTTGCGACAAGTCGAGCTTTTCTTAATAGTGACTTATCACCATCGTCGTATGTCTTCCTTTTAAAGATCCATCTTTACTCAATAGTCCTATGACCATCAAGTAGTTCTTCTAAAGACTACACTTTGTTTTCATACATGGATCCTCTCTCCGATTTCATGGCCTCCAGCCATTTGTCGGAATCCAGGCCCACCATCGCTTCTCCACAGCTCGTAGGTTCATTATTGTTCAACAACATGACCTCCAAGACAGGGTTACCATACCACTCTGTAGTAGTACGCGACCTTGTCGACCTACGAGGTTTGTAGTAACTTGATCCGAAGCTCAATGATCACCATCATCAGCTTCCACTTCAATTGGTGTAGGCGCCACAGGAACAACTTCCTGTGCCCTGCTACACACTAGTCTAAGTGATGGTTCAATAACCTCATCAAGTTCTATCACCCTCCCACTCAATTCTTTCGAGAGAAACCTTTCCTCAAGAAAGAACCCGTTTCTAGAAACAAACACTTTGCTTCCGGATCTGAGATAGGAGATGTATCCAACTGTTTTGGATATCTTATGAAGATGCATTTATCCGCTTTGGGTTCGAGCTTATCAGACTGAAATTTTTTCACATAAGCATCGCAGCTCCAAACTTTCAAGAAACGACAGCTTAGATTTCTCTAAACCTTAGTCTATACTGTGTCATCTCAACGGAAATACGCGGTGCCCTATTTAAAGTGAATGCGGTTGTCTCTAATGCATAACCCATAAACGATAGTGGTAATTCGATAAGAGACATCATAGTATGCACCATATCAAATAGGGCGTGGCTAAGACGTTCAGACACATCATCACACTATGGTGTTCCAGGTGGCATGAACTGCGAAACAATTTCCACATTGTCTTAACTGCGTACCAAAACTCGTAACTCAGATATTCATCTCTATGATCATATCGTAGACTGTTTATCCTCTTGTCACGACGATCTTCACTCTAAAATAGCTTTGAACTTTTCAACATTTCAGACTTGTGATTCATCAAGTAAATACTCCTGTATCTACTCAAATCGTTAGTGAAGTAAGAACATAATGATATCCACTGCGTGCCTTAGCACTTATTGGACTGCACACATCAAAAATGCATTACTCCCAACAAGTTACTCTACTTGTTTCATGTGGCATGTTTTGCATGTCTCAAGTGATTCAAAATCAAGTGAGTCCAAACGATCCATCAGCATGGAGCTTCTTCATGCATTTTACACCAACAAGACTCAAGTGGCAATGCCACAACTAAGTGGTACTATCATTATTACTTTTTATCTTTTGGCACTAATATTATGAACATGTGTAACACTACGATCGAGATTCAATAAACCATTGAGGGTAATTATTCAAGCAAATAGAATAACTATTATTCTTTTAAATGAATAATCGTATTGCAACAAACACGATCCAATCATGTTCATGCTCAACGCAAACACCAAATAACAATTATTTGGGTTTCACCACCAATCCTGATGATAGAGGGAGCGTGCGACGTTTGATCATATCAACCTTGGAAACACTTCCAACACGTATCGTCACCTCGCCTTTAGCTAGTCTCCGTTTATTCCGTAGATTTCATTTCGTGTTACCAATCACTTAGCAACTGAACCGGTATTCAATACCCTCCCGCTACTAGGAGTACTAGTAAAGCACACATCAACATCATGTATATCAAATATACTACTTTCGACTTTGCCAGCCTACTTATCTACCAAGCATCTAGGGTAGCTCCGCCTCAGTGACCGTTCCCCTCATAACAGAAGCACTTAGTCTCGGGTTTGGGTTTAGACTTGGGTCTCTTCATTAGTGCAGCAACTGTTTTGCTGTTTCACGAAGTATCCCGTCTAGCCCTTGCCTTCCATGAAACTTAGTGGTTTTACTAACCATCAACCATTGATGCTCCTTCTTGATTTCTACTTTCGCAGTGTCATACATCACGAATCTCTCAAGGATCATTGTATCTATCCTTGATATGTTACAGTTCATCACGAAGCTCTCACAGCTTGGTGGCAGTGACTTTGGAGAACCATCACTATCTCATCTGGAAGATTAACTCCCACTTGATTCAAGTGATTGTCGTACTCAGACAATCTGAGCACACGCTCAACGATTGAGTTTTTCTCCTTTACTTCATGGAGAAAGAATCTTGTCGGAGGTCTCATACCTCTTAACAAGGACACAAGCATGAAATCACAATTTCATCTCTTTAGAACATCACTCATGTTCCTTGACGTTTCCAAACGTCTTCGGCGCCACGCTTCTAAGCCATTAAGTATGTTGCACCGAGCTATCGCGTAGTCATCAGAAACGTGTATGTCGGATGTTCACAACATCCACAGACGACGCTCGAGGTGCAGCACACTGAGTGGTGCATTAAGGACATAAGCCTTTCTGCGCAGCAATGAGGACAATCCTTAGTTTTACAGACTCAGTCCGCAAAGTTTGCTACTATCAACTTTCAACTAAATTTTCTCTAGGAACATATTAAAAATAGTAGAGCTATAGCGCAAGCTACATCGTAATTCGCAAAGACCATTAGACTATGTTCATGACAATTAGTTCAATTAATCATATTACTTAAGAACTCCCACTCAAAAAGTACATCTCTCTAGTCATTTGAGTGGTACATGATCCAAATCCACTATCTCAAGTCCGATCATCACGTGAGTCGAGAATAGTTTTAGTGGTAAGCATCTCTATGCTAATCATATCAACTATACGATTCATGCTCGACCTTTCGGTCTCATGTGTTCCGAGGGCATGTCTGCACATGCTAGGCTCGTCAAGCTTAACCCGAGTGTTCCACGTGTGCAACTGTTTTGCACCCGTTGTATGTGAACGTTGAGTCTATCACACCCGATCATCACGTGGTGTCTCGAAACAAAGAACTGTCGCAACGGTGCACAGTCGGGGATAACACAATTTCGTCTTGAAATTTTAGTGAGAGATCACCTCATAATTCTACCGTCGTTCTAAGCAAGATAAGGTGCATAAAGGATTAACATCACATGCAATTCATAAGTGACATCATATGGCCATCATCATGTGCTTCTTGATCTCCATCACCAAAGCACCGGCACGATCTTCTTGTCACCGGCGTCACACCATGATCTCCATCATCATGATCTCCATCAACGTGTCGCCATCGGGGTTGTCGTGCTACTCATGCTATTACTACTAAAGCTACGTCCTAGCAATATAGTAAACACATCTGCAAGCACAAACGTTAGTTTAAAGACAACCCTATGGCTCCTGCCGATTGCCGTACCATCGACGTGCAAGTCGATATTAACTATTACAACATGATCATCTCATACATCCAATATATCACATCACATCGTTGGCCATATCACATCACAAGCATACCCTACAAAAACAAGTTAGACGTCCTCTAATTGTTGTTGCATGTTTTACGTGGTGACCATGGGTATCTAGTAGGATCGCATCTTACTTACGCAAACACCACAACGGAGATATATGAATTGCTATTTAACCTCATCCAAGGACCTCCTCGGTCAAATCCGATTCAACTAAAGTTGGAGAAACTGACACTCGCCGGTCATCTTTGAGCAACGGAGTTACTCGTAGCGATGAAACCAGTCTCTCGTAAGCGTACGAGTAATGTCGGTCCGAGCCGCTTCGATCCAACAATACCGCGGAATCAAGAAAAGACTAAGGAGGGCAGCAAAACGCACATCACCGCCCAAAAAAACTTTTGTGTTCTACTCGAGATTACATCTACGCATGAACCTAGCTCATGATGCCACTGTTGGGGAACGTCGCATGGGAAACAAAAAATTTCCTACGCGCACGAAGACCTATCATGGTGATGTCCATCTACGAGAGGGGATTTCCGATCTACGTACCCTTGTAGATCGCACAGCAGAAGCGTGAAGAAACGCGGTTGATGTAGTGGAACATCCTCACGTCCCTCGATCCGCCCCGCGAACCGTCCCACGAACCGTCCCGCGATTCATCCCACGATCCGCTCCGATCTAGTGCCGAACGGACGGCACCTCCGCGTTCAGCACACGTACAGCTCGACGATGATCTCGGACTTCTTGATCCAGCAAGAGAGACGGAGAGGTAGATGAGTTCTCCGGCAGCGTGACGGCGCTCCGGAGGTTGGTGGTGATCTAATCTCATCAGGGCTCCGCCCGAGCTCCGCCCGAGCTCTGCAGAAACGCGATCTAGAGGTAAAACCGTGGAGGTATGTGGTCGGGCTGTCGTGGCAAAAGTTGTCTCAAATCAGCCCTAAAACCCCACTATATATACGAGGGAGGGAGGGGAGGAGGCAGCCTCAAAACCTAAAGGTTTGGCCGAAATTGGAGGTGGAGGAGTCCTACTCCAATCCTACTTGGAGTAGGATTCCACCTTCCCACTTGGAAACTCTTTTCACCTTGTGTTTTTTCCTTCTCAAACCTTATGGGCCTTAGTGAGAACTTATTCCAGCCCACCAGGGGCTGGTTTATCTCTTACCATAGCCAATGAGACCCCTTGGGGCGTGACACCCCTCCTGATGGTCACCGGCACCCCTCCCGGCACTCCTAGTACACTACCGATGAGCCCGAAACTTTTCCGGTAATGCACGAAAACCTTCCGGTAACCAAATGAGGTCATCCTATATATCAATCTTCGTTTCCGGAACATTCCGGAAACCCTCGTGACGTCCGTGATCTCATCCGGGACTCCGAACAACATCCGATAACCAACCATATAACTCAAATACGCATAAAACAACGTCGAACCTTAAGTGTGCAGACCCTGCGGGTTCGAGAACTATGTAGACATGACCCGAGAGACTCCTCAGTCAATATCCAATAGCGGGACATGGATGCCCATATTGGATCCTACATATTCTACGAAGATCTTATCATTTGAACCTCAGTGCCAAGGATTCATATAATCCCGTATGTCATTCCCTTTGTCCTTCGGTATGTTACTTGCCCGAGATTCGATCGTCAGTATCCTACCTATTTCAATCTCATTTACCGGCAAGTCTCTTTACTCGTTCCATAATACAAGATCCCGCAACTTACACTAAGTCACATTGCTTGCAAGGCTTGTGTGTGATGTTGTATTACCGAGTGGGCCCCAAGATACCTCTCCGTCATACGGAGTGACAAATCCCAGTCTTGATCCATACTAACTCAACGAACACCTTCGGAGATACCTGTAGAGCATCTTTATAGTCACCCAGTTACGTTGCGACGTTTGATATACACAAAGCATTCCTCCGGTGTCAGTGAGTTATATGATCTCATGGTCATAGGAACAATACTTGACACGCAGAAAACAGTAGCAACAAAATGACACGATCAACATGCTACGTCTATTAGTTTGGGTCTAGTCCATCACATGATTCTCCTAATGATGTGATCCCGTTATCAAGTAACAACACTTGCCTATGGCCAGGAAACCTTGACCATCTTTGATCAACGAGCTAGTCAACTAGAGGCTTACTAGGGACAGTGTTTTGTCTATGTATCCACACAAGTATTGTGTTTCTAATCAATACAATTATAGCATGGATAATAAACGATTATCATGAACAAAGAAATATAATAATAACTAATTATTATTGCCTCTAGGGCATATTTCCAACAAAAACGGAGTTATGTGAGAGGTAGGGCTGCCACCGAGGCATGGGAATTGGTGTGTTCAGCCCCTTCCTCTCCCCCACTATATATAGGAGGCTAGGAGGAGGGTTGGATCGCAGCCCTAGCCCCTCCTCCAAGTAGGGGCGTGGGCCTAGGGAGGTTTCCGCCCTCCCCAAGGCACCTAGGAGGTGCCTTCCCCTTTAGGGACTCTTCCCTCCCAATCGCATGGGGCCTTGGGGGCTGGCCGAACAAGGCTTGGACGCCCCCTTACAGCCCAGGCAAGTCCTAGGGGATAGAGGGACCCTTCCAGACTCCTTTGGAACCCTCTGGAACCTTCCAGAAGCTTTCCAGTACAATATCGATAAAACCCAAAACTTTTCCGGTAGCCAAAATAGGATTTCCCATATATAAATCTTTACCTCTGAACCATTCCAGAGCTTCTCGTGACGTCCAGGATCTCATGCGAGACTCCGGACAACATTCAGTCACCAACATACATATCCCAATACTACTCTAGCATCACCGAACGCTAAGTGTGTAGACCCTGCGGGTTCGAGAACTATGCAGACATGACCAAGACATATCTACGGTCAACAACCAATAGTGGGACTTGGATGCCCATATTGGTTCCTACATATTCTACGAAGATCTTTATCGGTTGAACCTCTGTGTCAAGGATTCAATTAATCTCGTATGTTGTTCCCTTTGTCCTTCGGTATGTTACTTGCCCGAGATTCGATCATCGGTATCTCCATACCTAGTTCAATATTGTTACCGGCAAGTCTCTCTATTTGTTCTGTAATACAAGATCCCGTGACTAACTCTTTAGCCACATTGCTTGCAAGGCTTATTGTGATGTTGTATTACCGAGTGGGCCCCGAGATACCTCTCCGTCACACGGAGTGACAAATCCCAGTCTTGATCCATGCCAACCCAACAGACACCTTTGGAGATGCCTGTAGAGCACCTTTATAGTCACCCAGTTACGTTGTGACATTTGATACACACAAGGTATTCTTTTAGTGTCCAGGAGTTGCATGATCTCATGGTCATAGGAACAGATACATTGACATGCAGAAAACAGTAGCAATAAACTGACACGATCATATGCTACGTTCATAGTTTGGGTGTTGTCCATCACATCATTCTCCTAATGATGTGATCTCGTTATCAAGTGACAACACTTGTCTATGGCCAGGGAACCTTGACCATCTTTGATCAACGAGTTAGTCAACTAGAGGCTCGCTAGGGACAGCGTGTTGTCTATGTATCCACACATGTATTTGAGTTTCTAATCAATACAATTCTAGCATGGATAATAAAAGATTATCATGAACAAGGAAATATAATAATAACCAATTTATTATTGCCTCTAGGGCATGTTTCCAACACCCACGTCTCCCATGCTTGCAACTTTAGTTGCCCCCCTCGAAAACGAGATAGTGACACCTATTTATTGTTGGGTATGGCGCCTCAAGCTAAAATAAAGTGTGGCAGCTCAACCATGGCTATGTCGATGGATGGATTTGCATGGGAGATGCGCTTTGGTGAGGAGGAAGAAGACACTAGAACCCTACGAGTTAAGGGGAAAAGGAAAAAAGAAGGATAAAACAAAGTGGTATGGTTGGGATTGACAGGTCGCGGACGCGTGGCACCGCCTTGCCTCACGAGCGAGCGAGTCGACTGACCCAAGTTTGGGCATGCTGGCTGATTTAAATGAGTTCACCTTCATCTTTCCTTTTGTGTTTGAAAGAACTTCAAAAAATGCATGGTAATTTAGCAAACAAAAACACCCATGAAAAATCTCTCCTTCTATCTTTGCATGTTTTTTCTTGCATGAGGTTCGATGTTTGCATGATAACACGGAAAAGAAAATAAAAACCCTAGACATGCATTTCTTCTACTCCCTCCGCTTCTAAATATAAGCCTTTTTAAAGGGTTTATTAGGGGACTAGATATGGATGTATATAGACGTACTTTAGAGTATAGATTCATTCATTTTATTTCATATGTAGACTTTAATGAAAACTCTGAAAAGACTTGTACTCCGTGTGTACCGAAATATTTGTAGTTGGTGAGAACTAATCTAGTTCTCCCAACTACAAGTATTTAGGTACAGAGGGAGTATTTAGTAGAGGGTTGTTAGAGCATATTTCTCCATATGTGGTTTTGGTAACTGATGATAATCCCTATGGACTAATGGTTGCCTTAAGTTATATTTGAAGGATTTGTCCATAGGCACTTCTTGAAATCCATCTGTTGGTTTCAAGGAGTTTATATGCATTATCCAAAGAATGGTCATAAAGACACAAGGTTGGAGAAAATCAAGTTGATCAACACACAAAGCGTACAAGATGTACCGAGAGGGGTCAAGTGATCCCATGGCATGGTAAGCATTGTCCATTATGCTTTTGTGTACTAACCCATGGTCTTCGTGAGAGTTCTATGTGGGGTTAGGTGTGTTTTCATGGGCTTGTGTCAAGAGGAAGATCTCATTTGGCCCATGAAGGATAACATCAATTGGTGATCGTCATCAAGATTGCGGTGTGCAAGTTCAAGAGGAGCATCACGAAGACATCATGCTTAAAGTTTGTCGTCCATTGTGGTGGCGATGGACTTGTGAAGAGATGTTGAAGAGTGGCTCACCCATAGTGGAGTACGGGGGATCAATTTAGAAGTCTTTATCGAGCCAGGACAATCAAGAAAGGTGGTCCATCTTTAGGAAGTCAAGATCATCATCATCTAGCTCAAGTGGACTGTGTGCAAGGTATAGGTTTGTCCTTGATAGGTTTTCTATTTTAGGATAGATTGTCGTACTGTCAAGGGGGGCTCTCAAGTGAGTAGCTTGATCGTATCGTTTTTTGAGTGCTCAAACCTTTTGCATCCTTACATCATCTTTCTTGGTTCTTGTTTGTTGGTTCTCTCTGTGAGTATTTGAGCTTATGGTCATCCTTATGACAAGCTCGAATTCATCGAAAATAGAGTTCGTGTGCATCTTCTATGATGTTTTTGATGTTGGAGTTTTTGACGGTTCTTCATCCATAGAGGTTTTACATCTCTGTATCATTGGCATTTTTATAACTGCATGCTCTTAAGATTTCCAACAAGCTTGAGTTTGCTCAATTCGGAGCTCGTATGCGAAAGTTATGGAAGTTTTAGTCTTTCCTGTTTTCTTCCAACGCTTGTACCACTGCCTCGGGCGGTTTTTGCGCCCTCACCCTGGACGGTTGAACCAGCCCAGCACCGGGGTTCAACCGGACAAGGTTCTGGTGTTCTTCGGTTATTGGGTGGTAGTGGACCGGTTGTACCGCTATATTACATAGCTCGGTATAACCGATGTTCCAAGCGGTTGTACCGCTTGGGACTTTGCTGTGTCCATCGCTCAAGTTGGGCGGTTGTACGGGTTGTATCGTCCTTGTGTAATTCTACACATAACAGACAGATTTTTGGGACCTATTTAAGGGGGTCTTCTTCCCCAATGGTTGCCCATCTGTTGAGCTCGTGTTTGCCCCCAATTGTTGACCTTCTTAGAGCTTGCTAACTCTCAATTCCTTTAATGATTCTTGCTAGTTCTTGAGGTAAAAGAGAGAGGAGATGTAGATCCACATTTCCATAAATCACTTTCTCCTCTATGTGAGGTGAACCCCGTGGATCTTGATCGTGGAGCTCTTTGTGAGCTCCTTGTTCTTCCTCTCATATTCCTCCATAGCTTTTGTTGTTGTGGAGGGATTTGAGTGTGAGGGACTTGATCACTTCGTATGTTCTTGTCATTGCATTAGTTGCATCGGTTTGCGTTCTCCACGGTGATACGTGAAAGTGAAGTTTGAGAACCTTATTACTCTTGGGTGCTTGGTACCCTAAAGATTATTCTTCGTGGATGCTTTGGCGTCCTAGAAGCTTGGTGGTGCTTTGGAGTTCAATCATTGTGGTGTAAAGCTCCGGGCAAGCGTCGGGTCTCCAATTAGGTTTTGGAGATTGCCTCGAGCATTTGAGGTTACCTCGAAGGCATATTACATTGTGGTGAAGCTTTGTGGTGTTGTTGGGAGCCTCCAATTAAGTTGTGAAGATTGCCCCAACCTTCCTTGTACGGGTTCGGTGACCGTCCTCAAGGGTCCCTTAGTGGAATCACGACATCTTGCATCGTGCGAGGGCGTGAGGAGATTACGGTGGCCTTAGTGACATCTTGGGAAACATTGTGCCTCCACACCGTTCCAAATGGAGATTAGCATTCGTAAGGGTGTGAACTTCGGGATACATCATCGTCTCCGCATGCCTTGGTTATCTCTTACCCGATCCATTTACTTATGCACTTTACTTTGTGATAGCCATATTGTTTCTTGTTATATATCTTGCTATCACTTAATTGTTTATATTGCTTAGCATAAGTTGTTCTTGTACATAGGTGAACCTAGTTATTTTAGGTTATGTACTTGACAAATAAAACGTTAGCTTTATTCTGCATTTGTTTAAGTCTTAACCGTAATTATTTTAAAGTGCCTATCCAAATTGATAAACTTTTTCAAAAATCGATGATTTTTTTAAATCGATGAACTTTTCTTAAAATCGATGAACGTAATTTAAAATTCGTGAACCTTTTCAAAATCAATGAACTGTTTTTAAAAAATGCTGAATTGTTTTTGCAAATCGATGAACTTTTTTTGAAAATCGATGATTTTTTTTGAATTCTTTGAACTTTTTGAAAATACATAAACATATTTAAAAAATCGGTGAACTTTTTTTATAATCATTCAATTTTTTCGCAAATCCAAACTTTTATGAACTTTTTCCAATTTTGAAGGACCAACACATTTATATGAATCGGCTCACGTGGAGGAGCGTTGCAGGCGCCTGTTTGCCTAACCACCGCGCTGAAAGCGCCGTATAGGACCACCCATAGACGACATCCACGTCCTTTTAAGGGAGTCCTTTTTTTTAATGCAAGCCCACCATACTTTGCGTTTCCATCCACTTTAACATTTCAATTTAAGTACAAGACAACACCAACTCAAACACATCAGCCAAAACTAATATTTTTCTAAGGTAAATGCTTCCATCCGACGCGCCGGCCGAATCGTTCGACCAGTCGCGCACGGGCCGCGCGCCTCGCTGGCAGGTTCATGCAACATTTTTTCGTTAAATTTGCTGGAACCATGTATTATTTTGATACAAACGTTTTTCATGCAACTTTTTTTCTCGTCTAAATTTGTTGCACCCAGCGTTTATATTTGCTATAAGCGTTTTTTATTTACTATATTTGTCCAGTAAAAAAACTGCATATACATTTGGTTGCAACTCCAGTTTGTTGGATTTTTTCTACAACCGACATTTTGACTTTTTCTACAACCGTATTATTTTTTGCTGCAACCGTTCACTAAAAAAGTTGCATACACGTTACATAGATATTTGCTACAACCGGCGTTTGAATTTTGCTACCACGCATCATCTTCTTTGTTTTTTGCTACCATTACGTAGATTTTTTTTGCCATAATTTTTTTGTTCCAACCGTTAACAAAAAATACTGCATAACGCTAAAATCTGTTACATCGAACAGAAAAATGTTGCATGAAGATGTAAAGACGCGTGCCGCCGCCTAGAGTTGGCAGAGATTCGGCCGGCGCGCAGGCGCACTTTTTCTAAACAGAAAAGCAAGCATATCGGATACAACAGTGTCAGATAACGTGTTTACGGAAGTTCACGGCGGCCCCACCCAATCAGCCGAGCCGAGGTGACCTGACCCTACCCGAGCCAAGTGGCCACCACCCAGCATCCCACCACCACCACCATCCCATCCCTCCCTCCATTTTCTTAATAAACAACAAAGCCGGATAACGCATCCATCCATCGATCGATAACCCCAACGGATTAACAAGCCGCAGCAGCAAGCAGACAAAGACAAACGCCCCCGACCCCGCCTCTCGCTCCTGCCGTCGCCCTCACCACCGTGATCCGATCATACACGCGCGCGCGCGCGCGCAGCCCCTCGCCCCGCCCGGCCTCGACGTCGTCCGCGCCTCCCTTCCCGCCGGCAGGCCCGAGGTACGCCAGGGCCGCGGCGCGAGGCTGCCACCGCTCTCGCTCGGCTCGCGCGGCCGCTCGCCGGCGGGCGGCGGGGTTGACTGATTCGTTTCTCGCCGCTGCTCCGCGCTCTTCTCGCCTGCTCCTGGAATCGGCCTGCTGGTTAATTCGTTTTATTTTATTGGGCTGGTGTCGCAGGAAAGGCGTGGAGCAGAGCGGAGCGGAGCTAGGCTAGCTAGGGCAGGAGGCGGCATGTCCGGGGGAGAGGAAGGAGAAGGGCGCAAGGTGTCTCGCGAGGACATACAGCTCGTGAGCCCCCACACCCCCCATCGTCCCTCCTGGCCTTCGATTTTCCTCTTCGCATGAGTATTCTCTAGCTGCACTGAATCCGAACAGGCTCTGTTTCTTTTTTTAATCAATTTATTTCTGGAAAAGGTCTTTTAGGTTCCGCCGCACTTGCAGAGTTACAGGCCAGGCTGATTAGAAGTGCTTGTCGTTGCAGTTTTATTTCTCCTTCTTTTCGGTGTATTTGATTCTGATTAGTTTTGGCCCTTGAGAATGTAAGGCAATGGCTGTGTTGAGGCAAGGTACAGGTGAGGGTCATAAATAGGTATATGAAGGATGGAGGGGGAATATGTGGCCCCCATTGCAACCAACCAAACTGAAATGCAAACTAGGAAATTTCTTACACGAATCATGTTATCTAGTTGGTCGTTCAACTACAACTAGTCAAATTTGTGCGTGATTATATCCTTCTTCTCAAGTCCTAATCACAGTACATTTTTTTTGGGGGAACCTGATCACAGTACATCAATGTGAAGCATGCGATTTTCTTCAGAATCCAAAATTCATTGCACAGGATTGTGCTACTAACAGGGTTCTGTTTCCCTCCAAAGACATTAAGTTTGAAGCAAGATGTTAACTTGTCAACACCCTAATAAAATGTGTCTGATGTCATTTCCAAATAGGATTGTGCTACTAACAGCAATGTCGTATTTCCGTTTTTATTTTTTTTCTGGTTATGATAAAATGTATTTGATGTCATTTCCTACCTTGGGGTTGGCTCTTTAGTTACTGCCATTTCCACAGACCTATATCTGCCTTGTTATGTTTCTCCTATGTGTCTGAGTCTGTTTATCACATTTGTATGCACGGTCAATTGTGGTTACTGTATACGGTATGTGTTTGTTTGACATAAAGTTGTGACTGGAATTTCTTTGCATATAGATAAGATTCTTTGTTAGTTCTTTTGTGCATGCATATTTCCTTGAAGCAATGAGTTCTCATGCAGAAACTACTTTACAGGTCCAGAATCTCATCGAACGTTGTCTTCAGCTTTACATGAACCAGAAAGAAGTGGTTGGAACTCTATCTTTCCAGGCGAAAATAGAACCCAGCTTTACTGAACTCGGTAATAATTTGATCTCATCGACTCCCCCCCCCCCCCCCCCCCCCCACACACACACACAAAAGATTGAAAGCACAGTTTTGTATTGTATTTGAATGCTGTATGTATATATTATGTAATCCTAGCTTTCTTGCCTTGATGCTGTCAACTTGTTAGTCTTTTTCCTTGTTTTGACTACCTTGTAACAGAATGAAAACATTACCAGCTCTATGTTTTTGTTAATATAATTGCAGAATGCAATGTCTTCATGATCTCTGCAATTTCCCCACCCTTGAATAAAGTATAGCAACTTGAGCAAAATGTGCATTTTCTGTAAAATAGAAATAAAAAAATCACACCGTGACTCCGTGAGGCTCTCTCACAGATACCTAAAATTAATGACAGAGCCACATAGGGGACTTTCATGCGTCAAAGTAAACAGCCTTATGTTTTGAATTTAATGCCATTTCATTACAATTTAACATGATGAATGAATCCCAGCTATTAGCTTATGATGAAAGGAATATTTGTCTTTCTAACAGAATTTTGGAGAACATAATTATTCTTTTCTGACATTGAGAATATAATGATTCTATTTTTGTTCATAAACAATTGAATCCCCATTTGGTGTCTTTACTGGTAAATGTATGGATGATTTGGCCCTCTCTTTCTCATCCTTATTTCCTCCAGTCTGGCAGAAACTTGAAGAAGAGAACCCTGAGTTTTTTAAGGCATATTATGTGAGGTTGATGCTTAAGAATCAAATATTGGTATTCAACAAGCTCCTTGCGCATCAGGGTCGTCTTATGAATAAAGATCCTTCTGGAGCACTTTCTGTTACCCCCACTGCTCCTAATGGCTCTGACTCGAGCACATGTAAGTTTTTTTTTCTTTCTTTCTGGTAGCTATTATACAGCTAAGTTAAACTGGGAGTCCACTTGCTATCTCCTAAATTTTTCCAGTGGCAGTGCAGTTAGATTAATATGCACTCCCTCCGTAAAGAAATATAAGATCGTTTAAATCACTATATTAGTGATCTAAATGATCTTATATTTCTTCACAGAGGGAGTAATATGTTGCCCATACAGAGCCAATGCAAACTCATTTGTATGGTAGTTATCTCATATCCAGTGATAGTATGATAAAGATTCCTTTTGTTCATTCATTGCGGATCAATATCACTATCTCTGGTTTTTGCAAGTCTTGGTTCTTGATTTATGTATTAGTAGCTAGCTTTTAATTTTAGCTACATCACAACCCTATTTTATTATGCTCTAATCCAGTCTCTTTTTTTTACCTTCTCAGTGAACCAAAATACATGTTTTTTACAAGACACTACTAGCACTGCAATTCCAGATAGCTTTCTACACAATGGAAGTTCTAGTGGTGTAATAAATGGTGCTCCTGCTACTGAGCAGTTTATCTATGGTGGTAAAGTTGTCCATGGTCTTCCTAGTGGTATGGATGCTTCAGTTAGTCTACTGTCAGCACATAATTCGACTGGTGGACAGTTTAATGGAGATAATGGTACAACAATAAAGGCGGAGTCTAGCTATTCGAGTAATCCTGAATTTGCATTCTGCAACGAGAACACTTACCTAGAGCCTTGCCAATCAATTGGGGATGCCTCTGGTGGGTCCTTTAGTAGCTCTGAACTGAATGGGCAACCACTTGGTGATCCAATTCTTGACATGGATACATCATCATATGGTTTCTTGAGCCAGATTCCTCGCAATTTCAGTTTCTCAGATTTAACAGAGGATTTCAGTCATAGTACAGGTACTTCTGATTGACATTTCTGATATTTATTTCTCTCTGTTTGCTTTCTTAAGTTCTGCTGTTACAATACTGTCATTGTGTATTTTTAATATCTTTTTGTTTGGCTTCTCTGCAGAAATATTAGAAAATTATGGCAGGTCCCCTTTCATCCCTTCTGAGACGAACAACTTCTCAGAGTCTACTGCTGGAGGACATACAGGTTAAACATCCTCCTTCCGTCCACATTCCTTGTTTTCATGCTCACCCACCCTAAATAAGGCAACAAGACAAGCGAGTATTCACTTTGAATTACAGCACTATGCATTGATGCAATGTTAGATCTAGCTAATGGTTCTGTTGCTATTGTCAGAAATAGGAAATATACGGCTAGATTCCATATCTGAGGCTGTTAGTTATGAAGATTTTGGAAGTGATTAATCAGCTTTTGATCATACTGCCTGAGGTAATTTCGTGACCAGAAATAGGTTTTAACAATTATAGGTAAAAATTAACAAATAGATAGATTTTCTTATTTTCATTTAATTTCTTGGTCTTCATGTGGACTTGATTGGCTGGGGTTGTGGCATAGGTGGTTAACTTACAACTGACCTAGTTTCCCTTGACTAAGCTGAAATCTGTACTGGCACATTCAATGGATATCTTCTTCAGTAAGGAGAGGGTTGAGTTATTGGCTTAAGAATTAATCTTCGTAGAGAGAATAGAGAGAGTATAGCATGTTTGCCTTACACTTTACTTGCACCATGAGATTTTTAACCACTGTGTCCTGCCGTGTTTCGTGTAAAGCTCAAGAAAATTGTAGCTGAATGTGAGTCCACTACACCATTAGTCACTACACGGGCTTGGTAGTTACTCCTCCCTCCGTTCACAAATATAAACTGTTCTAGCTTTTTTCTGAATCGGATGTATAGGCACATTTTAGTGTGTTTGGTTTTGTTCACTCATTTCGGTCCGTATGTAGTCCATATTGAAATATCCAAAACATCTTATATTTGTGACACTTATTTTGGGACGGAAGTAGTACATTGGAACAAAAGAAAATAGCACATGGCCTTTATATTAGAACTGTGAAAACTGAATGATATGACTAGTATCAGTAGTAAATAGCATGCTCCTAACTTGCGAACCTTTAGATTGCCATGTTTTCTGAATGGAGGTAGTATTTCTTAATTTGGGACAAAAGAATATCATCATCTTTTGTGGACATGATAGTGGTGTGTGGTGTGTGGCAATGCTCTGTCCGGAAGGTGAATCCGTTGTTTGAACTTGTTTATTTTTAACATAACCCAGCTGGCTAGCAAAGTGTTTACCTTTAGCTGATACCGTTTTAAGTTGACCAAGATCTTCACTGTTCTAACATGTTTCGTCCTCCGTTATATGTGTGCAGTTTGAGCAGCGATGCGCCATCTGTACAGAGTCCTTTGGACAGGCAAACCTCTATAATCATTTGTGGTGAACACAGCTAATTCGCGGAAACTGTTCATTGTTGGACTTGGGTCCTGTGCCGTAGTAGAAAGATGCAAGAAATCTAGTATCTATGTTCATGTATCCTTGCTGATGGTATTGTAGAAGCCTTGTGTAGCTGTTTCAGTTACTCGAGATAGCATTAGGTTTGGTTGGAGCTCTGTACCATGGTTGAGTTATCATCTGTGACAATCTTGTATAAAGAGTATTCTTACTGACGCACTTGTCATGGTTAGTACTTGTCCAATGTCATGTTCCACTTCCATTCAAACTGAAGATTATTAGTCGCCTCTTTTTAAGGTTGGTAATATTTTTTTATGGTTTTGCTATCCGAATTGAGGAACTGCTGTTATGATAATTGCGATTAAAATTTCCCCTCTCAATCTATGAAATCTGCTTGCAAAATTATCATCAAAGCATCCGACAATAGAGAGATTCTGCTAGTTTTGAGTCCAGAGAGGTTAAAGAATAAGTGGTTGAGCCGATCTTACAAAAAGAGCCCGAGCCGAAAGTGCTATTGTGAGCTCGAGCTCACATGATCTTGGATGAACTGCAAAATCTGAAAAAACAGTAAAGCATAAAAAAGTTATTTTTTTTCCGTCAACAAATATTGATTATTTTTCTATACACATGCAAATTTTTGAGCTCAGTTGAGCCCGAGCTCACAATAGCACTTTTGGCTCTAGACATGGAGTATGTGAGCTGGAGCTTACATGAACAGTAAAATCTAAGTAAATATGTAGTAAAAATTTCACAAATATCTGATTTTTTGGAAATAAACATTGATTTTTTTCTACACACGTGCATTTTTTCATGATGAAATCACATTTGTGGGGGTGTGGTAAAGAAATCGATGCTCCAAATAGAATGCTTTTGGAACATCAATTTTGTTTATTTTTTGTCCAAACAGAGCTCACTATGATAGTCACATAGCTCTACGACATGTCATGTCTAGTCATCACTAGCGAGTGTTATACAACTCGAAAGTAATTTAATTTCTAAACATCCTGTTAATTACTACTCCACTTCCCCAATCCATAATATAAGGGCATTTTTGTGGGAGGGAGGGAGTAGGATCGATCCTTTTTTTGTCTTTAATATTACGAGTATGATTTTAGATGAGGCGGGTTGTTTGGTGCATCTAATACCTTTAAATGAAACTATATTGTTTAAAGATTTTAAGTTGGTCTTATACGAATCTGAATCAAAGGGTATGCACGATTTTCCAAAGAAAGTTGATTGGCATGTTAAGCTAATAACATCTCACTCAACACAAGCTATATATGACGATGTTATGATGACATATTATGGTAAAATTTATGTGACATGTTCGTCACGCAATATTGTCTTTATTATTGTTAGACATCGATTTAGATTTTATCCATTGTAGTGCATGAATAACATACACATGTAAATCTCATTTTGTCGGTGTCAGCAAAATAAAAATAGTCTGTGATTTGTGGTCAGCTCTGTTAGTTCTCCAAAATTTATGTTTGGTTCGTTTAACTCGGTGCACAACACTCACAATTCATTTCCCCCCAAAAAAACTCCCAATTCGTGGCCTGCCCCATTTTACCAACCAAAACCTGGTACTCCTCAATTTTCGCGGATAGACTACTCCACAATCTTGTTTGGGGTACAAGTGAATCGCGTCCATCATATTATTTCCATTGATTGAGTCCATCTTGTAACGATCTCGTACGAGCGCCAGGCAGCGCCGGCCGGCCATGGCGGTGTACGGGACCACCTCCATGTCAGGACCTAGCGTATATATGAAGATTAACAGTGTCAATCTACACTTTCAGTTAAGTTTGAATTAAGAGGAAAAGCGCGCCAGGAAACCATGGCCCTCCATCGGTGATCCAACATCCCACACTCGCTTGTACCACTTCGCGGAGTTATGTTGGGGGCGATGCTGTTGATCACCGATCCGACGATCCGACGCCCCGTGTGGGCGCTCATGTCGTTGTTTACTTTCTGGCAAAGACTACAATGTCCCAACACTTGTTCTGTTTTTTCCTTTCTCATTTTCTTTTCACTTTGTAAGGCTATATAAGCTACCCTCGAGAGACTTGGAGACCATGGAACCATTTCCTAGGGTTTCCCCCTTCTGCCGCCAGTGGTCCTGGTTGGCTATTTTCCCTTATAACTTGCTAGAATAACATAAACTTTCCTCTAAAATTGTGATAATAAAGCTAGTTTGAGTGTTGTTCTTTGAATTTCGTCCGTCAGTACAACCTCGGGGTCTGACAATCGGTAATCAAAGCCATGTTTAGTCCTTGGAGGCGATTGGATCTCGACGCTGAGGGGAGTTAGAGGTGCTGTAAAATCCTTCCCCTCCCTCCCTAATCCCAGCAACAGTGTTCTTCTAGGAGGCGCATGCGGCAGTGATTCATTCGATACAGGTTTGGGAACAGAGTGTGGTTGCTAAAACTCATTGTTTTGGTCGGTAAAATCCCACCCTCCCTCCCGAATCCGGTGTACGTGGGTGGCGGGCGCAGGCGGCGGCGTAGCACAGCGGTAGAATCAGCTTTGACAATATCAGGTTGCAACAGAACCGTGGTAAAATTCCTCTCTTGTTGAGCTGATTTCTTCGGTTGAGCAGTGTGTGGCTCTCTGCGAGTGCATAAACCCTCTCGGCCCGTTTCTAGCAACGACATGGGTGGCCCTCAAAGTTCTTGCAGTGGATGGCATGAATTATTGGATTCCAGGGAACATGTCACGACTAATTTTCCGTCAGTTCAGAAAACCTTGGGTGATCTACATATTTATCTGTCCACCCCTATAGTGGCCTCCCTATCCAAGCTCCGCACCACCATCAATGGCACAATCGACCAACCAACCTGCACCCACACCTCGAATTTGAAATACATAGCAATGCAATTTTGTTAGAACCTCTATGGTACTAGTAAATGTGTATGTGCAATGCATGTTGATATAATGTATAAAACTAATATTACACATTGAAAGGACGTGAATGTCGCTTAGAGGGGGTGAATAGACGCTTTAAAATAATTACTGTTTAGGCTTGAACAAATGCAGAATAAAACTAACGTTTAATTAGTCAAGCACAAAACCTAAAACAACCAGGCTCACCTATGTATACTAATAACTTATGTTAAGCAAGATAAACAACTAAGTGATAGCAAGATATCTAACAAGAAACAATATGGCTATCACAAAGTAAAGTGCATAAATAAAGGACTTGTGTAAGATATAACCGAGGCACGCAGAGAAGACGATGTATCCCGAAGTTCACACCCTTGCGGATGCTAATATCTGTTTGGAGCGGTGTGGAGGCACAATGTTCCACAAGAAGCCACTAGGGCCACCGTAATATCCTCACGCCCTCGTACAATGCAAGATGACGTGATTCCACTAAGGGACCCTTGAGGGTAGTCACCGAATCCGTACAAACAAGGTTGGGGCAATCTCCACAACTTAATTGGAGGCTCCCAACAACACCACAAAGCTTCGCTACAATGGATTGTGGCTTCGAGGTGATCTAAAATACTCGGGGCAATCTCCACAACCTAATTGGAGACCCTGACGATTGCCCGGAGCTTTACACCACAATGATTGAGCTCCGAGGCACCACCAAGATTCTAGGATGCCAAAGCACCGAAGAAGAACAAGCTCTAGGGTACCAAGCACCCAAGAGTAATAAGCTTCTCAAATTTTCACTTCCACGTATCACCGTGGAGAACTCAAACCGATGCAACTAATGCAATGGCAATAGCACACGAAATGGTCAAGTCCCTCACACTCAAATCCCTACACAACAACAAAAGTTATGGGGGGATATGAGAGGAAGAACAAGGAGCTCACAAAGAACTCCAAGATCAAGATCCAAGGGTGAAAGGACGTGGATGTCGCCTAGAGGGGGGGGGGTGAATAGGCACTTTAAAATAATTATGGTTTAGGCTTGAACAAATGCGGAATAAAACTAACATTTAATTTGTCGATCACAAAACCTAAAACAACTAGGATCACCTATGTGCACCAACAACTTATGCTATGCAAGATAAAAAACTAAGTGATAGCAAGATATATAACAAGAAACAATATGGCTATCACAAAGTAAAGTGCATAAGTAAAGGGTTCGGGTAAGAGATAACCGAGGCACGCGGAGACGATGATGTATCCCCAAGTTCACACCCTTACGTATGCTAATCTCCATTTGGAGTAGTGTGGAGGCACAATGCTCCCCAAGATGCCACTAAGGCCACCGTAATATCCTCACGCCCTCGCACAATGCAAGATGTCGTGATTCCACTAAGGTCCCTTGAGGGAGGTCATCGAACCCGTACAAACAAGGTTGGGGCGATCTCCACAACTTAATTAGAGGCTCCCAACAACACCACGAAGCTTCACCACAATGACATATGGCTTCCAGGTGACCACAAATGCTCGGGGCAATCTCCACAACTTAATTGGAGACACCGACGCTTGCTCAGAGATTTACACCACAATGATTGAGCTCCAAGGCACCACCAAGCTTCTAGGATGCCAAAGCATCCACGAAGAACAATCTCTAGGGTACCAAGTACCAAAGGGTAATGAGCTTCTCAACTTTTCACTTCCACGTATCACCGTCGAGAATTCAAACCGATGCAACTAATGCAATGGCCAGAACACACGAAGTTGTCAAGTCCCTCACACTCAAATGCCTCCACAACAACAAAAGCTATGGAGGAATATGAGAGGAAGAACAAGGAGCTCACAAAGAACTCCAAGATCAAGATCCAAGGGGTTCCCCTCACATAGAGGAGAAAGTGATTGGTAGAAATGTGGATCTAGATCTCCTCTCTTTTTCCCCTCAAGAACTAGCAAGAACCATTGGAGGGATTGAGAATTAGGAAGATCGAAGACGTTCAACAATGGGGAGAGAACAGAGCTCAACGGATAAAAACCCACTAGGGAAGAAGACCCCCTTTTATAGGCCTTCCCAATTTGAACCGTTATGCACTCAGTCAGTGCGCAAGCGGTAGTACCACTCAGGGGAGCGGTACTTCCGCTGGAACGGAAGTTTCAAGGAAAACGTGCAAACGGCAAAGATCTCGGGGCGGTAGTGCCACCAGAGCGGTACTACCGTTCGCCCCAGCGGTACTACCGCCCCCCCAGCAGTTCTACTGCTCAAAATGGAAAAATACCCCGCAGATGCCAGAATAAAAATATAAGCGAAAGAGAGGCCAGCAGGGGAGGGCGGCAGTACCATCGGAGCAGTACTACCACTCTGCCCCAACGATACTCCGCTTGAGAGTGAAAGCCTGCCCTGAAGTGCCATAACTTTCGCATACGAGCTCCGAATTGAGCAAACTCAAGCTTGTTGGAAATATTAAGAAGTGGCAGTTAAGAAAAATGCCAATGATATAGAGATGTGAAATCTCTATGAATGAAGAACTGGGATAAAGTCCAACATCGAAAACATCATAGAAGATGCATATGGATTCCGTTTTCGATAAACTCGAGCTTGTCATGAAGATGACCATAAGATCTAATACTCACAAAGAGAAACACCACACAAGAACCAGGAAATATGATGCAAGGCTGCAAATGGTTTGAGCTCTCAACGAACGTTACGGTCAAGCTACTCACTTGAGAGCCCCCCTTGACAGTACGACAATCTATCCTAAAATAGAAAAATCTATCAAGGGCAAACCTATACCTTGCACCTAGTCCACTTGAGCTAGAATATGACGATCTTGACTTCCTCAAGATGGACCACCTTTCCGTTGGAAATATGCCCTAGAGGCAATAATAAATTGGTTATTATTATATTTCCTTGTTCAAGATAATCGTTTATTATCCATGCTAGAATTGTATTGATTGGAAACTCAAATACATGTGTGGATACATAGACAACACACTGTCCCTAGTGAGCCTCTAGTTGACTAGCTCGTTGATCAAATATGGTCAAGGTTTCCTGGCCATAGACAAGTGTTGTCACTTGATAACGGGATCACATCGTTAGGAGAATGAATGATGTGATGGACAAGACAAAAACTATGAACATAGCATATGATCGTGTCAGTTTATTCCTACTGTTTCCTGCATGTCAATGTATCTGTTCCTATGACCATGAGATCATGCAACTCCCGGACACTGGAGGAATACCTTGTGTGTATCAAATGTCGCAACGTAACTCGGTGACTATAAAGGTGCTCTACAGGTATCTCCGAAGGTGTCTGTTGGGTTGGCATGGATCAAGTCTGGGATTTGTCACTCCGTGTGACGGAGAGCTATCTCGGGGCCCACTCGGTAATACAATATCACAATAAGCCTTGCAAGCAATGTGACTAAGGAGTTAGTCACGGGATCTTATATTAAGGAACAAGTAAACAAACTTGCCGGTAACGAGATTGAATTAGGTACGGAGATACCCACGATCAAATCTCGGGCAAGTAACATACCGATGTTCAAAGGGAACTGCATGTGAGATTGATTGAATCCTTGACATCGTGGTTCGACCGATAAAGATCTTCGTAGAATTTGTAGGAACCAATATGGGAATCCATGTCCTGCAATTGTTTATTGACTGTAGAGGTGTCTCGGTCATGTCTGCATAGTTCTTGAACCCGCAGGGTGTGCACACTTAACGTTCGGTAACGTTAGAGTAGTATTGGGATATGTATGTTGGTGAAAGAATGTTGTTCGGAGTCCCGGATGAGATACCGGACGTCATGAGGAGCTCCGGAATGGTCCGGAGGTAAATATTTATATATGGGAAGTCCTATTTTGGCTACCGAAAAAGTTTCGGGTTTTATCGGTATTGTACCGAGAAGCTTCTGGAAGGTTCTGGAGGGTTTCGAAGGAGTCCGGAAGGGTCCCTCCAGCCCCCAGGACGTGCATGGGCTGTAAGGGGGATGTAAGGGGAAGGTACCTCCTAGGTGCCTTGGGGAGGGAGGAAACCTCCCTAGGCCCACGCCCCCTCCTTGGAGGAGGGGCTAGGGCTACGACCCAACCCTCCTCCTAGCCTCATACATATAATGGGGGGGAGGGAGGGGCTGAACACATCAATTCCGACACCTCGGTAGCAGCCCTACCTCTCCCATAACTCCGTTTTCTCATCAGATCGGTTCCGGTAGCGCTTGGCGAAGCCGTGCTGGCACTACCCCACCATCATCTCCACCATGTCGTCGTGCTGGTTGAGATCCCATCTACTTTTCCTCCTCTTTTGCTGGATCAAGAAGGAGGAGACGTCATCGAGCCGTACGTGTGCTGAACGGGGAGGTGTCGTCCGTTCGGCGCTAGATCGGGAAGGATCGTGATGAGATCGCGGGACGGGCTGCGATTTGGATCACGGAGATGTTCCACTACATCAACCGCGTTATATACGCTTCCGCTTAGCGATCTACAAGGGTATGTAGATTCACTCTCCCCTCGATGATCATCACCATGGATAGGTATTGCGTGTGCATAGAAATTTTTTTATTTCCCTTGCAACGTTCGCCAATGATACGTCCATTTTGCATCATGTTTTCATGTTGATATTTATCGCTTCTTGGGCTGTTATTTCACTTCACGGTACAATTCTTATGCCTTTTGTCTCTTATTTTGCAAGGTTTACATGAAGAGGGAGAATGCCGGCAACTGGAATTCTGGCATGAAAGTGGAGCAAAGTTGAGATACTATTCTGCACAACTCCAAATGCCGTAAAAATCAATGAGGATTTTTTTCCAGATTTATCAAAAATACTGGGCCGAAGAAGTGCCATAGGGGCGCCAGGGGGTGGCCACAAGCCTGCATGGCGCGGCCACCCCCCAGGCCACGCCATGGGGGCTTGTGGGCACCCTACTGGCCCACTTGCCCCCTCTTTTGCTATATGGAGGGTTTCGTCCAGGAAAAAAAAAATCAGGGATGAGCTTTTTCGTGGATTCGCCGCCGCCACGAGGCGGAACTTGAGCAGAACCAATCTAGAGCTCCGGCAGGACGATCCTGCTGGGGAAACTTCCCTCCCGGAGGGGGAAATCATCGCCATCGTCATCACCAGCACTCCTCTCATCGGAGGGGACTCATCACCATCAACATCTTCATCAGCACCATCTCATCTCCAAACCCTTGTTCATCACTTGTAACCAATCTCCGTCTTGCGACTCCGATTGGTACTTGTAAGGTTGCTAGTAGTGTTGATTACTCTTTGTAATTGATGCTAGTTGGATTATTTGGTGGAAGAGTTTATGTTCAGATCCTTGATGCTACTCATTACCTCTCTGGTCATGAATATGATTATGCTTTGTGAGTAGTTACTTTTGTTCCTGAGGACATGGGATAAGTCATGCTAATAGTAGTCATGTGAATTTGGTATTCGTTCGGTAATTTGATATGTTGTATGTTGTTTTCCCTCTAGTGGTGTTATGTGAACGTCGACTACATAACACTTCACCATTATTTGGGCCTAGAGGAAGGCATTGGGAAGTAGTAAGTAGATGATGGGTTGCTAGAGTGACAGAAGCTTAAACCCTAGTTTATGCGTTGCTTCGTGAGGGGCTGATTTGGATCCACTAGTTTAATGCTATGGTTAGACTTTGTCTTAATTCTTCTTTCGTAGTTACGGATGCTTGCGAGAGGGGTTAATCATAAGTGGGATGATTTTCCAAGTAAGGGCAGTACCCAAGCGCCGGTCCACCCACATATCAAACCATCAAAGTAACGAACGTGAATCATATGAACATGATGAAAACTAGCATGACAGAAATCCCCGTGTGTCCTCGGGAGCGTTTTTCCTCCTATAAGACTTTGTCCAAGCTTGTACCTTGCTACAGAAGGGATTGGGACACTTTTCTGCACCGTTGCTACTTTTGTTACTTGTTTCTTGTTACGAATCATCTCACCACACAATCATTTGTTACCAACAATTTTAGTGCTTGCAGATATTTCCTTGCTGAAAACCACTTGTCAGATCCTTCTCCTCCTCGTTGGGTTCGACACTCTTACTTATCGAAAGTACTGCGATTGATCCCCTATACTTGTGGGTCATCAAGACTCTTTTCTGGCACCGTTGCCGAGGAGTGAAGCGCCTTTGGTAAGTGGAACTTGGTAAGGAAACATTCATATAGTGTGCTGAAATTTGTTGTCACTTGTCACTATGGATACTAATCCTTTGTGGGGCTTGTTCGGGGTATCTTCACCTTGAACGGAAGCACAAAGAGTTTCTCCTCAACCTGTTGCACCTACTGAAAATATTTGCTTTGAATTTCCTTCGGGTATGCTTGAGAAACTGCTAGCTAATCCTTTTACAGGAGATGGAACATCACATCCAGACTTGCATCTAATCTATGTAGATGAAGTTTGTGGTTTATTTAATCTTGCAGGTTTGCCCGACGATGAGGTCAAGAAGAAGATCTTTCCATTTTCTTTGAAGGATAAGGCGTTGACATGGTATAGGCTATGTGATGATACTGGATCATGGGACTACAATCGGTTGAAATTGGAATTTCATCAAAAGTTTTATCCTATGCATTTAGTACATTGTGATCGGAATTATATTTATAATTTTTGGCCTCGTGACAGAGAAAGCATCGCTCAATCTTGGGGGAGGCTTAAATCAATGTTATATTCATGCCCCAACCATGAGCTCTCCAGAGAAATTATCATTCAGAACTTCTATGCTCGGCTTTCTCATGATGATCGCACCATGCTTGACACTTCTTGTACCGTTTGTTTTATGAAGAGAGATATTGACTTCAAATGGAATTTATTGGAGAGGATTAAATGCAACTCTGAAGATTGGGAGCTTGAAGAAGGTAAGGAGTCAGGTATGCATTTCACTTTTGATTGCGTTAAATCCTTTGTTAAGACAAATACTTTTTGTGACTTTAGCGCTAAGTATGGACTTGATTCTAAGAAAGTAGCTTCATTGTGTGAATCCTTTGCTGCCCATATTGATCTCCCCTAAGAGAAGTGGTTTAAATATCATCCTCCTTTAGAAGTTAGTGTAGTTAAACCCACTCCAGTTGAAGAGAAAGTCATTGCTTATAATGAGACTGTGGTTCCCAGTGCTTACTTTGAGAAACCACCTTTCCCTGTTAGGATAAAGGATCATTCTAAAGCTTCAACTGTGATACGTAGAGGCTATATTAGAACACCTACACCCCCTGAGCAAATTAGAGTTGAACCTAGCATTGCTATTATCAAAGATCTTCTGTCTGAAGAAGTTGAGGGACATAATATTCACTTCTGTGAAGAGGCTGCTAGAATTGCTAAACCTCACGCTAGAGACAAACATAGGCCTGTTGTTGGCATGCCTGTGGTTTCTGTTAAGATAGGAGATCATTGCTACCATGGTTTATGTGACGTGGGTGCTAGTGTTGGTGCAATACCTCAATCCTTATATAATGAAATCTAACATGAGATGGCACCTGTTGAGATAGAGCCTATTGATGTCACTATTCAGCTTGCCAATAGAGATACTATAAGTCCCGTGGGGATTGTTAGGGATGTTGAAGTCTTGTGTGGTAAAACGAAGTATCCTGCTGATTTCCTCGTTCTTGCTACCGCTCAAGATAGCTTTTGTCCCATCATATTTGGCAGACCTTTTCTCAACACCGTCAATGCTCATATTGACTGTGAGAAGCAAACTGTCACTGTTGGCTTTGAAGGTGTGTCACACGAGTTCAATTTCTCTAAGTTTGGTAGACAACCTCATGAAAAAGAGTTGCCGAGTAGGGATGAAACTATTGCCTTAGCTTCTATTGCCGTACCTCCTACTGATCCCTTAGAGCAATACCTTCTTGAGCATGAAAATGATATGCATATGGATGAAAGGGATGAAATAGATAGAGTTGTCTTAGAGCAATATCCTATCCTTAAGAATAATATGCCTGTTGAACTGCTTGGGGATCCACCCCCACCAAAGGGTGATCCTGTGTTCAAGCTTAAACAGTTGCCTGATACTCTTAAGTATGCCTATCTTGATGAAAAGGAGATATATCCTGTTATTATTAGTGCTAGCCTCTCGGAGCATGAAGAAAAGAAGTTACTAAAAACTCTAAGCAAGCACCGTGGTGCTATTGGATATACTCTTGATGATCTTAAGGGCTTTAGTCCCACTCTATGCCAGCACAAGATTAAAACCGATCCTGATTTCAAACCAGTTGCTGATCATCAAAGGAGATTGAATCCTAAGATGAAAAAAATAGTAAGAAAAGAAATACTAAAGCTCCTGGAAGCGGGTATTATCTATCATGTTGCTCATAGCGATTGGGTGAGTCCGGTGCATTGCGTTCCGAAGAAGGGAGGCATGACCGTTGTCCCTAATGATAAGGATGAATTAATCCCACAGAGGATTATTACAGGCTATAGGATGGTGATTGATTTTAGGAAGTTGAATAAAGCCACTAGGAAAGATCATTATCCCCTGCCTTTTATTGACCAAATGCTAGAAAGGCTGTCTAAACACACACACTTCTGCTTTCTAGACGGTTATTCTGGTTTCTCCCAAATACGAGTTGCACAATCTGATCAGGAGAAAACCACTTTCACCTACCCTTTCGGTACCTTTGCATATAGACGTATGCCTTTTGGCTTATGTAATGCACCTGCCACCTTTCAAAGATGTATGATGGCTATATTCTCTGACTTTTGTGAAAAGACTGTCGAGGTTTTCATGGATGGCTTTTCCGTTTACGGGTCTTCCTTTGATGATTGCCTGAGCAACCTTGATCGAGTCTTATAGAGATGAAAAGACACCAATCTTGTCTTGAATTGGGAGAAGTGCCACTTTATGGTTAATGAAGGCATCGTCTTAGGACATACAATTTCTGAAAGAGGTATTGAAGTCGATAAGGCTAAGGTTGATGCAATCGAGAAAATGCCATACCCCACAGATATCAAAGGTATAAGAAGTTTCCTTGGTCATGCTGGTTTCTTTAGAAGGTTCATTAAAGACTTCTCTAAGATTTCTAGGCCTCTTACCAATCTCTTGCAAAAGGATATTCCTTTTATTATTGACGATGATTGTGAGGAAGCCTTCGAAATACTTAAGAGGGCTTTGATAACTGCACCTATTGTTCAACCACCTGATTGGAACTTGCCTTTTGAAATCATGTGTGATGCTAGTGATTATGTTGTTGGTGCTGTTCTAGGGCAAAGAGTTGATAAGAAGTTGAATGTTATTCACTACGCTAGTAAAACTCTAGAGAGTGCCCAGAGAAACTATGCTACTACGGAGAAGGAATTTTTAGCAGTTATGTTTGCATGTGAAAAGTTCAAGTCTTACATAGTTGATTCCAAAATCACTATTCACACTGATCATGCTGCTATTAAGTACCTCATGGAGAAGAAAGACGCTAAACCTAGACTTATCAGATGGGTTCTCTTGCTACAAGAATTTGATTTGCACGTTGTTGACAGGAAGGGTGCTGATAACCGAGTAGCAGATAACTTGTCTAGGTTGGAGAACGTTCTTGATGACCCACAACCTATTGATGATAGCTTTCCCGATGAGCAATTGAATGTCATCAATGCTTCATGTAGTGCACCGTGGTATGCTGATTATGCAAACTATATCATTGCCAAATACATACCACTTAGTTTCATGTACCAGCAAAAGAAGAAATTCTTCTTTGACTTGAGACATTACTTTTGGGATGATCCTCACCTTTATAAGGAAGGAGTAGATGGTCTTATTAGATGTTGTGTACCTGAACATGAACAGGGCCAGATCCTACAGAAGTGTCACTCCGAGGCCTACGGAGGACACCATGCGGGAGATAGAACTGCACACAAGGTATTGCAATCAGGTTTCTATTGGCCCACTCTCTTCAAGGATGCCCGTAAGTTTGTCTTGTCTTGTGACGAATGTCAAAGAATAGGTAATATTAGCAAACGTCAGGAAATGCCTATGAACTATTCACTTGTCATTGAACCATTTGATGTTTGGGGCTTTGATTATATGGGACCTTTTCCAAAATCCAATGGGTATACTCATATCCTAGTTGCTGTTGATTACATCACTAAGTGGGTAGAAGCTATCCCCACTAGTAGTGTTGATCACAACACCTCTATCAGGATGCTGAAAGAAGTTATCTTCCCTGGATTTGGAGTCCCTAGATATCTAATGACCGACGGTGGTTCACACTTCATTCATGGTGCTTTCCGTAAAATGCTTGCTAAGTACGATGTCAACCATAGAATTGCGTCTCCCTATCACCCTTAGTCCAGTGGTCAAGTAGAGCTAAGCAATAGAGATTAAACTGATTCTGCAAAAGACTGTCAACAGGTCTAGAAAGAATTGGACTAAGAAGCTCGATGATGCACTATGGGCTTATAGAACTGTCTATAAGAATCCCATGGGCATGTCTCCGTACAAAATGGTGTATGGTAAAGCATGTCATTTACCTCTTGAGCTAGAGCATAAAGCTTATTGGGCAATCAAAGAGCTCAACTTTGATTTCAAACTTGCCGGTGAGAAGAGGTTATTTGATATTAGCTCGCTTGATGAGTGGAGAACTCAGGCATATGAGAATGCCAAGGTGTTCAAAGAGAAGGTTAAGAGGTGGCATGATAAGAGGATACACAAGCATGAGATCAATGTAGGTGATTATGTCTTGCTATATAACTCTCGTTTAAGATTCTTTGCAGGAAAGCTTCTCTCTAAATGGGAAGGCCCTATGTTGTTGAGGAAGTATATCCTTACGGTGTTATCAAGATCAACAACACAGAAGGTAATTGTCCGAGAGTTGTAAATGGGCAGAGAATCAAGCATTATATCTCAGGTACTCCCATAAATGTTGAGAGCAATATTATCAATACCATAACTCCGGAAGAATACCTAAGACATATTTATCAGCCTGTTCCAGACTCCGAAAACGAAGAGGTATGTGATTCGGTAAGAAAACAGAGTCCAAAACTTTTCCAATATGAAATTTTCTCCATGGAATTTTTGAAAAAATACAAAAATTGGAAGTAGTTCGGAAAGTGCGTGAGGAGGCGACAAGCCTGCACGGCGCGGGCCCACCCCCTGGCCGCGCCGTGAGGGCTTGTGGCCACCTCGTGCGCCTCCTGGACTCCGTTTCGTGCAGGGTACTCCTTCTGGTCTGGAAAAAATCATTATATATACTCCCGTTTGGTCTGACCCCTGCATCACGCATATTTCCTCTGTTTTTTGTTTCGAGCCTATTTTCTACCGCAGATCTAGGTCAAGATGTCTTCTCAAGATTCAGAGGGGGAGAGTTTTGTGGTAGGACAACTAAACATGGGTATGGGCAATCCCCTTGGCTTGTGCCAAGCTTGGGGGAGTTGCCCCGGTATCGTATCACCATCACATCTTTTGCCCTTACCTTTGTTTTAGTTTTCCTTTTCAGTTTTCTCTTTCTCTAGTATATTAAAAGTCTTAGTGTTTTAGTCTTCAGTTTTGCTTTGTGTCACCCCCGATGTATTCGAGCTCGTGAGCCATATAATAAAGAGTGTCTTAGTTGAAGGGCTTTGCCTCTTGCCATGATCAAAAGAGTGAGAATAGAACAAAAGCATGAAAGATCATGTAATGATCTTATGGGAAGTGATGGATTCACATATAAAAAGAATGAGGATTGAAACTTGTTGAGGGTAGGCAAACGTAGACCTTGGTCATTGTTGCAATTAATAGGAAGTGATAAAGAAGGAGAGGTTCACATATAAATATATCATCTCTGACACCATCTATGATTGTGAGCACTCACTAAACTATTACATGCCTAGAAGTAGATGTTGGACAAGGAAGACAACATAATGAATTGTGTTTGCTTGGTCCAAACAATGTTATATGATTAGAGATCCCTTAGCATGTGACGATTGCTTCCACCTCACTTTAGCCAAACCTCCCGCACTAAGCAGAGATACTGCTTGTGCATCCATAAACCATCAACCCAGTTTTGCCATGAGTGTCCACCATACCTACCTATGGATTGGATAAGATCCCTCAAGTAAGTTGTCTTCGGTGCAAGCAATAAAAATTGCTCTCTAATATGTATGATCTATTAGTGTGTGGAAAATAAGCTTTGTACGAACCTGTGATGAGGAAGACATAAAAGCGACAGACTGCATAATAAAGTTCTTTATCAGAGAGGACAATATAAAGTGACGTTCCTCCGCACTAAGAGGACACGCATCCAAACCTCAAAAGCGCATGACAAACTCTGCTTCCCTCTGCGAAGGGCCTATCTTGTACTTTTACTTTTTGCCCTTGAAAGAGTCATGGTGATCTTCACCAATTCCCTATCTCGCCTTTATCTTGGCTAACGTCATATGCTAGGGAAAGATCTATATTCATATGTCAACTTGGAGGTAAGTATTCATGAATTATTATTGTTGAGATTGCCCTTGAGGTAAGCAGTTGGGAGGCAAAACTATAAGCCCCTATCTTTCTCTGTGTCGAGCTGAAACTTTGATCTCATGAGTACCATGTGAGTTGTAGAAATTATAGAGAACGAAAGAATGATTGAGTATGTGGATTTGCTTTACAAGCCCTTATTTGACTCTTTCTGATGTTGTGATAAATTGCAATTGCTTCAATGACTAAAGGCTATCGGTTGTTACTTCTCGGTAAGGTTCTTGATCTATGCTTTACTTTGTGAAGGAATTATCACCTTAGCATGAGAAATTATATGTTGGTATTGCTGTTCTGATCATGATCAGGATGCATACATGTTCGTATCTTGTTTTGTCGACACCTCTCTCCCTAAACATGTGGACATATTTATTGAGCTAGGCTTTTGCTTGAGGACAAGCGAGATCTAAGCTTGGGGGAGTTGATACGTCCATTTTGCATCATGTTTTCATGTTGATATTTATCGCTCCTTGGGCTGTTATTTCACTTAACGGTACAATTCTTATGCCTCTTCTCTCTTATTTTGCAAGGTTTACATGAAGAGGGAGAAAGCCGGCAACTGGAATTCTGGCCTGAAAGTGGAGCAAAGTTGAGATACCTATTCTGCGCAACTCCAAACGCCGTAAAAATCAACGAGGATTTTTTTTCCTGATTTATCAAAAATACTGGGCCGAAGATGTGCCAGAGGGGCACCAGGGGGTGGCCACAAGCCTGCACGGCGCGGCCACCCCCCCAGGCCGCGCCATGGGGCTTGTGGGAACCCTGCTGGCCCACTTGGCCCCCTCTTTTTCTATATGGAGGGTTTCGTCCAGGAAAAAAAATCAGGGAGGAGCTTTTTCGTGGATTCGCTGCCGCCACGAGGCGGAACTTGAGCAGAACCAATCTAGAGCTCCGACAGGACGATCCTGCTGGGGAAACTTCCCTCCCGGTGGGGGAAATCGTCGCCATCGTCATCACCAACACTCCTCTCATCGGAGGGGACTCATCACCATCAACATCTTCATCAACACCATCTCATCTCCAAACCATTGTTCATCACATGTAACCAATCTCCATCTCGCGACTCCGATTGGTACTTGTAAGGTTGCTAGTAGTGTTGATTACTCTTTGTAGTTGATGCTAGTTGGATTATTTGGTGGAAGAGTTTATGTTCAGATCCTTGATGCTACTCATTACCTCTCTGTTCATGAATATGATTATGCTTTGTGAGTAGTTACTTTTGTTCCCGAGGACATGGGATAAGTCATGCTAATAGTAGTCATGTGAATTTGGTATTCGTTCGGTAATTTGATATGTTGTGTGTTGTTTTTCCTCTAGTGGTGTTATGTGAACGTCGACTACATAACACTTCAGCATTATTTGGGCCTAGAGGAAGGCATTGGGAAGTAGTAAGTAGATGATGGGTTGCTAGAGTGACAGAAGCTTAAACCCTAGTTTATGCGTTGCTTCATGAGGGGCTGATTTGGATCCACTAGTTTAATGCTATGGTTAGACTTTGTCTTAATTCTTCTTTCGTAGTTGCGGATGCTTGCGAGAGGGGTTAATCATAAGTGGGATGCTTGTCCAAGTAAGGGCAGTACCCAAGCGCTGGTCCACCCACTTATCAAACTATCAAAGTAACGAACGTGAATCATATGAACATGATGAAAACTAGCATGACAGAAATCCCCGTGTGCCCTCGGGAGCGTTTTTCCTCCTATAAGACTTTGTCCAGGCTTGTCCTTTGCTACAAAAGGGATTGGGACACTTTGCTGCACCGTTGCTACTTTTGTTATTTGTTGCTCGTTACGAATCATCTCACCACACAATCACTTGTTACCGACAATTTCAGTGCTTGCAGATATTTCCTTGCTGAAAACCACTTGTCACATCCTTCTGCTCCTCGTTGGGTTCGACACTCTTACTTATCGAAAGGACTACGATTGATCCCCTATACTTGTGGATCATCACCCAACAGTGGTATGAGAGCTAGGTTCATGCGTAGATGATATCTCGAGTAGAACACAAAAGAGTTTGTGGGCCTTGATGTTTAATTTGATGCCCTCCTTAGTATTTTATTGATTCGGCGGTATTGTTGGATTGAAGCAGCCCGGACCAACTTTACTCGTATGCTTACCAGAGACCGGTTTCATCGACTGACATGCAACTTGTTGCATAAAGATGAATGGCGGGTGTCTCTTTCTTCAACTTTAGTTGAATTGGATTTGACCGAGGAGGTCTTTGGAGAAGGTTAAATAGCAATTTGCATATCATCGTTGTGGCTTTGTGTAAGTAAGATGCAATCATACTAGATACCCATAGCAGCCACGTAAAATTTGCAACAACAAATTAGAGTACGTCTAACTTGTTTTTGCAGGGTATGCTTGTGATATGATATGGCCAATTACATGATATGATATATTGGATGTATGATATGATCATGTTGTAATAGTTAAATATCGACTTGCACGTCGATGCTACGGCAACCGGCAGGAGCCATATGGTTCTCTTTAAATTTATTTTGCGCTTGCAGATGCTCTTTCTATATCGCTACGCAATTCCTACAACAATGCTCATGGAAATTACAATAAATTACCCTCTCATCTTGGGAGTAATATTAAAGAGTTTATCAACTCGCAGAAGATTTTCAATGCGTCCATAGAAGAAAAACTGCTCAAAATTGATGACTTGGCTAGGACCGTTGATAGGATGTCTCTTGATATTGATGCTTTGAAATTGAGATGTGCTCCTCCCAGGATTAATATGGATGAAACTTTGAAAGCTATGCATGTTTCCATGAATGAGAGTAAAGAAAGAACCACCCAAATTCGAGCTAGACATGAATGGCTTAAAAAGGCGTGTTCTCGTGATGAGAATCACAAAGATCTTAAAGTGCTTGGTGTGACTCCTATTGAATCCTTGTTTTCTAATGTCAATCCTAATGATGGTGCTGGATATGAATCCACTTTGGTTGAGAAACGCCCTAATTATTTGGAGTCTATCTACCTTGATGCTAAAAGCACTGAAAGTAGAGTAGAGGATATCAAAACTTTGAGTAGTGATGAAATTACTACTTTGGATTTCAAGGAATTCAATTATGATAGTGGCTCTTTGATTGAATGTGTTTCCTGGATGCAATCCATGCTAAACTCTACACATGCTTATAGCCAAAATAAGGCCTTTACCGATCATATCGTTGGTGCTATGATGAAATATCTTGAAGAAAAACTTGAGTTGGAGGTATCTATTCCTAGAAAACTTCATGATGAGTGGGAACCTACTATCAAAATCAATATTAAAAACTATGAATGCAATGCTTTGTGTGATTAGGGTGATAGTGTTTCCGCTATTCCAAAGTCTTTATGTGATGTTCTAGGCTTCAATGAGATTGATGAGTGCTCTCTTAATTTGCCTATTGCGGATTCTACTATTAAGAAACCTATGGGAAGGATCAATGATGTTCTTATTATTGCAAATAGGAACTATGTGCCCTTAGATTTGATTGTGCTTGATATTGGTTGCAATCCGACATGTCCCATCATTCTTGGTAGACCTTTCCTTAGGACTATTGGTGCTATCATCGATATGAAGGAAGGGAATATTAGATTTCAATTTCCATTAAGTAAGGGCATGTAAATATTTCCTAGAAAGAAAATAATATTGCCTTATGAATCCATGATGAGGGCTACTTATGGTTTGAGCACCAAAGATGACAACATTTGATTCTATCGCCTTATGCCTAGCTAAGGGCGTTAAACAATAGCGCTTGTTGGGAGGCAAACCAATGAATTTATCTTTGCTTTTTTGCTTTCTGTTTTGTTGTGTCCACACCATCATAATTCTGTTATGATTGTGTTTTTATGTTTCTTTTTGTGTTTGTGCCAAGTAGAACCTTTATGATCAGTTTTTGTGATGGTTGTTTGATCGTGCTGAAAAAGACAAAAACTTTGCGCTCACGAAATTATTTTTCATTCCTATCCAGAAAGATATTGTGAGTTGATTCTTTTTGCTGCTGGTTTATATAAAAATTTCCATAATTTTCGTAATTTGTCAGAATTTTTGGGATACGAGAGGTATACGAAGTATACAGATTGCTACAGACAGGTCTATTTTTGACAGATTCTGTTTTTGTTGTGTTGATTGCTTATTTTGATGAAACTATGGATAGTATCGGGGGGTACTAGCCATGGAGAAGTGAGAATACAGTAATATAACATCAATATAAATATAAATCAAGATTACTATAGTACCTAAAAAGGTGGTGGTTTGTTTTCTTATGCTAATGATATCACGAGTTTCTGTTTAAGTTTTGTGTTGTGAAGTTTTCAAGTTTTGGGTGATGTTCTCATGGACAATGGGATAAAGAGTGGAAAGAGCTTACGCTTGGGTACGCCCAAGGCATCCCAAGCCAAATTCAAGGACACCAAAAAGCCTAAGCTTGGGGATGTCCCGGGAAGGCATCCCCTCTTTCGTCTTCAATCCATCGGTAACGTTACTTGGAGCTTTTTTTTTATTCACCACATGATATGTATTTTGCTTGCAGCGTCGTGTATTATAGGAGTCTTTTCTTTTTGTTTTGCCACAATCATACTTGCTGCACACCTTTTTGAGAGGGACATGCACTCATCATGAATTTTCTAGAATACTCATTGAGCTTGACTTATATCTTTTGAGTTAGGCAATTTAGCTCGCATGTGCTTCACTTATGTCTTTTTGAGCTAGATAACTTTGCTCTAGTGCTTCACTTAGATATTTTTAGAGCACGATGGTGTCATATTTTGAAGAAATAAGAACTCTTGATCTTCACTTATATCTTTTTGAGAGTGCTCTCTCTAAGTAACTTGGTAATTGGCGTGTGCTATGAAAGTAGTCCTAAAGATGATAGGCATCCAAAGAGGATATAATAAAAACTTCCATATTCATGTGCATTGATTAGTAAAGAGAAGTTTGATTCCACTCAATTAGTTTTGAGATATGGATTTGGTAATATTAGAGTTATGTTAGTAGGGTGTTGTGAATCTAGAAATACTGTGTTGAAGTTAGTGATTCCAGTAGCATGCACGTATGGTGAACCGCTATGTTAGGAAGTCGGAGCATAATTGATTTATTGATTGTCATCCTTTGTGTGGCGGTCGGGATCGCGCGATGGTTAACACCTACCAACCATTCCCCTAGGAGTATGCGTTTAGCACTTTGTTTCGATTACCAATAAAACTTTCGCAATAAGTATATGAGTTGTTCATGACTAATGTGAGTCCATGGTATAGATGCACTTTCACCTTCCACCATTGCTAGCCTCTATAGTGCCTCGCAACTTTCACCGGTGCACAAACCCACCATATACCTTCCTCAAAACAGCCACCATACCTACCTACTATGGCATTTTCATAGCCATTCCGAGATATATTGCCATGCAACTCCCACCGTTCCGTCTCATGACATGTGCCGTCACTTTCGTATTGCCATGGCATGATCGTAAGATAGTTAGCAAGATGTTTCAACGTCATACGCTAAGCTAGATCGTTGCACATCCCGGTACACTGCCGGAGGCATTTCCTATAGAGTCATCATTGTTCTAAGTATTGAGTTGTAAGTAAATAAAAGTGTGATGATCATCATTATTAGAGCATTGTCCCATGTGAGGAAAAAAAGAGGCCAAAGATGCCCACCAAAAAAAATCAAAAAATAGGCCAAAGAGCCCAAACAAAAAAATGAGAGAAAAAGAGAGAAGGGACAATGCTACTATCTTTTTCCACACTTGTGCTTCAAAATAGCACCATGTTCTTCATGATAGAGAGTCTCTTGTTTTGACACCTCCATATGCTAGTGGGAATTTTCATTATATAACTTGGCTTGTATATTCCAATGATGGGCTTCCTCAAAATTGCCCTAGGTCTTCGTGAGCAAGCAAGTTGGGTGCACACCCACTAGTTTTGCTTTTCAGCTTTCACACACTTATAGCTCTAGTGCATCCGTTGCACGGTAATCCCTACTCATTCACATTGATATCTATTGATGGACATCTCCATAGCCCGTTGATATGCCGAGTCAATGTGACTATCTCCTCCTTTTTGCCTCACAACCTCCACCACACTCTATTCCACCTATAGTGCTATATTCATGGCTCACTCTCATGTATTGCGTGAGAGTTGAAAAAGTTTGAGAAAGTAAGAGTGCGAAAAAAATTACTTGGCCAATACCGGGGTTGTGCATGATTTAAATTCGTTGTGTGGGGATGATGGAGCATAGCCAGACTATATGATTTTGTAGGGATAACTTTCTTTGGCCTTGTTATTTCAAAAGTTCATGATCACTTTGCTAGTATGCTTGAAGTACTATTGTTTTCATGTCAATAGTAAACTATTGTTTTGAATCTTACGGATCTGAACATTCATGCCACAAGAAAGAAGTTACGAAGGACAAATATGTTAGGTAGCAGTCCACATCAAAAATTCAGTCTTTATCACTTCCCTACTCGAGGACGAGCAGGAGTTAAGCTTGGGGATGCTTGATACGTCTCCAACGTATCTATAATTTTTGATGGTTCCATGCTATTATCTTGTCAACTTTGGATGTTTTGTATGCATGAATATGCTATTTTGTATATTTTTTGGGACTAACCTATTAACTCAGTGCCAAGTGCCAGTTTCTGTTTTTTCCGTGTTTTTGACCCTTTTCAGAGAAGAATATTAAATGGAGTCCAAACGGAATAAAACCTGTGGAATGATTTTTTCCGTAACAGAAGATACACAGGGAACTTGAGAACCAAGGCAAAGGACCCGGGGGAGGTCACAAGCCCCCTAGCCGCGGCCTGGGGCGCCTACCAGGCTTGTGGGCCCCACGTGGCTCCTTTGCCCTACTTCTTCCGCCTATAAATTCACTAAAAATCCAGAACCACCAGAGAGAGCCACGAAAATACTTTTCCTCCACCGCAAGCTTCTGTCTCCGCAAGATCCCATCTGGGGACCGTTCTGGTGCCCTGCCGGAGGGGGATTCGGACACGGAGGGCTTCTTCATCAACACCATTTCCTCTCTGATGATGCGTGAGTAGTTCACCAGAGACCTTCGGGTCCATAGCTAGTAGCTAGATGGCTTCTTCTCTCTCATGGATCTTCAATACAAAGTTCTCCATGATCTTCATGGAGATCTATCCGATGTAACCTTATTTTGCAGTGTGTTTGTCGAGATCCGATGAATTGTGGATTTATGATCAGATTATCTATGAATATTATTTGAGTCTCCTCTGATCTCTTATATGCATGATTTCGTATCCTTGTAATTCTCTTTGAGTTGTGGGTTTCGTTTGGCCAACTTGATCTATAATTCTTGCAATGGGAGAAGTTCTTGGTTTTGGTTTCATATCATGCGGTGTCCTCACCCAGTGACAGAAGGGGTAGCGAGACACGCATCATGTTGTTGCCATCAAGGGTAAAAAGATGGGGTTTATATCTATTGCATGAATCTATCCCTCTACATCATGTCATCTTGCTTAAGGCGTTACTCTGTTTGTTATGAACTCAATACACTAGATGCATGCTGGATAGCGGTCAATGTGTGGAGTAATAGTAGTAGATGCAAAAAGTATCGGTCTACTTGTCTCGGACGTGATGCCTATATGTATGATCATTGCCTTAGATATCATCATGGCTTTGCGCAATTCTATCAATTGCTCGACAGTAATTCATTCACCCACCGTAATACTTGCTATCATGAGAGAAGCCTCTAATGAACATTATGGCCCCCGGGTCTACTTCACATCCTATTTTCAGTTCCACAAAATTATTTTGTTGCACTTTTCACCTTCAGATCTCACCTTGCAAATAATCGTGAAGGGATTGACAACCCCTTTATAGCGTTGGGTGCAAGTTTGTTTGTTTTTGCGTAGGTACATTGGTGCATCATCTTGATACTCCTACTGGATTGATACCTTGGTTCTCAAACTGAGGGAAATACTTACTGCTACTGTGCTGCATCACCCTTTCCTCTTCAAGGGAAAAACCAACGCAAGCTCAAGAGGTAGCAGAAGGCTTATGTCCTTAATGCACCGCTCGGTGTGCTAAACACCGAGCATGATCTGTAGATGTTGTGAACATCTGACATACACGTTTTTGATGACTACATGATAGTTCAGTGCATAATGCTTAAACGTCTTAGAATTTAGGCGTTGAAGATGTTTTGAACGTCGCGGGACATACGAGATGTTCCAAGGGATGAAATTGGGATTTCAGGCTCGTGTCCTTGTTGAGAGGTATGAGATCTCCGACAAGATTCTTTGTCTACAAAGTAAGGGAGAAAAGCTCAATCGTTGAGCATGTGCTCAGATTGTCTGGGTGCTACAATCGCTTGAATCGAGTTGGAGTTAATCTTCCAGATGAGATAGTGATGGTTCTCCAAAGTCACTAGCACCAAGCTAGTAGAGCTTTGTGATGAACTATAACATATTAGGGATAGATATGATGATCCTTGAGCTATTCACGATGTTTGACACCGCGAAAGTAGAAACCGAAAAGGAGCATGAATTGTTGATGGTTAGTAAAACCACTAGTTTAAGAAGGGCAAGGGTGTGACAGCCCGAGACCGACGTTCCAGAAGATTCCCCCTTTTATTCCGTTTTCGTCGTGTGTTTATTTTTATTTGTCGCATCATCATCGTATCATGCGCATCATCCGCATTGCGTAGGCATCCCGTTGCCGCCAGTTTTCAAACTTGCATCCGTTAGTAGTTGCCGGTTCTCTTCGTTGTCCATTCTGAGCCCGACCGCACACGCACGCGCCCGCAACATCGATTAAAACCTGTTTTTAGAAGTGTGTGCAAAACTTTCTCTGATTGGGTTGAGACTTGGCGTGCGGTCGTATTTAGTTATAGGTAGGCTGCCTGTCAAATTTTGTCGCAATCGGAGTCCGTGTGGTACCCGTATGGTCGACCGTAGCGGCACCGTATTCGGTCTATCGTCGGACGTCTTTCGGTGTTTTAAATCTCGTTGTCGGGCCGCCCGTTTTCCCTCTCGTCTCCGGATAACTACTCTACACGGCCACTTAACCGTCCCCGCGTTCGAGATTTTCCGATTCCGACCGCGCGGTTGGATCCGGGACGAAATTCCGCTAAACCTAGCCCCCCTTTGTCTATAAATAGACCCTCCTCCTAATTTTTAGACAGCCATCCCTCTCTCCTCAAAATCCGTGCAACCCCCGAAACCCTAGCCGCCTCCCACCTACTCTCATATCCCACCTCCAGCCGCTGGGCCCGCGGAGCCTGCGTTGGGCCCTCCCGAGCCCGTTTGGAGCCCGAGGCTCCCGCAGCTCCTCCTGAGCACCTCCATGGCAGGCCGTCGGTCCCGTCTTGCTGGCTTCCCCGCGAAGGCGCCCTAGCGAGCCTTGCCGGAGCTCTCTCCCGACACCGGAGCACCTGCCCGCCGCCAATCTGCCCTGCGCCTCTGGCCTCTGCCAGGAAGCCGCTGCCGCCATGGTTCCCGCTCTGCAGCTCCTCGTCGGGATCCCTCCTCCGCCTCGGGTCGCCGCCCCGGCCCGGATCCGGATAGATCCGGCCGACCCCGTCGTCTCGCAATTGCCGCCCCGCCGGAACCGCTAGTCCTAGTCGCCGCCATGGCCGCCAGCCGCCGCAGACAACTCCCGTCGTCGGCTCCCTGCTCGTGCTGGAGGAGCACGACGAGCCACAACCTCGCATCGCCCCTGGCCGCGTGGGCCTCCTGCCCGGGCCCCGGCCCAGGCCAGCGCACCCTCGCCTCTGGTTGCCTCGGCCTGCCAGGCCTCGGGGCCCAACAACCAGCTCCACCAACCGCGAGGCCCGACGAGGTGAGCCCCTGTGTAGCTAGTTAATTTAGGTTATTTTCAGAATTAATTAAATTCCAGAAAATTGACGATATTCAAACGCCCGTATCTTTTAATCCGTATGTCAGATCACGATGAATTAGATATGGATCTTGTGTAGATTTTTGCGTAGATCACGAATTTGCAACTTGCATAAATATTTGAAGTAGTTTGAACCACCAAATGCCTAGTTTTGTGTGCTATCTCAATAGGATAGTTGCCCGTATTTATTTTTCGTGCGGTCCGGACTGCTCGAACTCCGTAGTTGAAATGTTAGAGTATTCGTTGGTATTTTGGCATGTAGGGTTTAGTCGCTAGTTTATTTTTCACGTTTAGGACTTATTCCCGCATATACGTGTGGTGTTGTTTTAATGTTGCAACCCCTCATGTTATATATATTTCGGGGTAGAAAAATCCATAGGATTTAACTGTGTATTTAGTTTTAGCTTTTGATCAAGTTAGTGCGCATGATATTTTGTTGTGATGCCCTTTTGTTTATTTTATGAGATTTAATCCATGCGTGATATGATGGAGTTGTCAACTAGAGAGTTGCTCTTGGATGTTTAGCCTAGCCCCTGGTAATTTTTGTTGCAATAGAAATCCATGTTCAGGTGTGGTTTGCTTGTTCTTTACTTTCTAGGAAATAGTGTTGTTTTAGAGATGCTGAAATATTTGTAAGTCTGAAATCTGTTATATTTTGTTGTTGTCTTTGCATGAGTTTATCTCGTGATCTGTAGCTCTTTTGAGGTTGGTGCAATGGAGTTAGTTGTAGACTTTAGGATTCTCTAGCTTGCTGTGAATTTTCATGCCATTTGGAGTCCTGTAGCTTATGGTTTTGCTGCTGTCAATATGCCTTCAGATCGAAAACTACAGTTTCATAAACTGTTATTTTCACTAAGTCTGAAACTGTGTGTGAGATGTCATTTTGTGATCCATGCTTACATGCTGAATGTTGTTAGTTGTATGTTGTAGTGCTTCTTGCCCTCTATCGTCTCATGCCTTGGTTGAGCATATTGCAGTTGTGTAGCTCGTAGTTGTGGGGTGTAGAAAATGCTATGTGGCTGATTTTGGCAGATTGTAGTGATTTCTTGTTTAGCTCGTAGTTGTTGAACCGTTGCTCCGTGTTGATCGTGTCCTATACAAAACTTGCTTAGAATCTCGTGTAGTTTCATATTATCTTGCTGGTTGTATGTTTTGAAATGCTTGTGACTGTCGTTGCACACATATTGCATTCATGCCATCATATCTTGCGATGCTTGTATCTTTTGAACCGTAGCTCCGTTGGAGATGTTCTCTATGTGTAAATTGCTTGTAACGACGCGTAGAATCATGTGAACCTATTTGTTTTGCTGTTTAACAAACTTTTAAACGTGTTAGTTCAGATCTGGACAGAATTTTAATTTAACATGTGAGGTCGTCTCAGAGGTGCTATATGTCATTTCCGACCTTATTTAAAAGGGTTAATTGGATTCATGCCACTGCAATTTTCATGACTTGGAAAAATGCCATTACAAAAATTGAGGTTGGAAATACACCACTACAACTTTTCCATACCTCTACATATGACATTTTCTTCAGTTAATAGAATAACAACACAAAGAAGACTAGTATTTCAACGTGTATTTCAATACTGACCATACTACCCATGTGCTCATCGAACTGTTACATTGCAAAATTAGATTTCTGTCCCTCCACCGAGTACTTCCAGCCTACACAGCTAGCAAGCTGATTTCCGCCGTTCCGCTACTGGTCAAACCTGGATGCAGTTAGCACTGACAAGATGCGCACATGCAGAGATTGATTTTGGCCTTCACACACGTACACATCAGCCTTGGCTGATCGATTATGCCGCCAGCAGGAAACATAGTGCACGCATGAGAGCTTCAATGATCGGAGGTCGTAGAGGTGCGAAGAATGCGACGAGCCAAGGGAGTTGGGGCAAGCTCCTCCCAGGCGGTGGAGTGCGGCGGCGTGGTGGCAAGCTCGTCAGGTACCATGAACGCGACGGGTAGAGATGGCAAGCTCGTCAGGGTCGGAGCTTCGATGGGGTAGAGATGCAGATGGAGCTCAAGCAGGTCGGGGCTGACGACGGGGAGTGTACGGGCAGAAAGATATCAATGGCTGGCGGACAGAGGCGACAAGTACTCGGAGCTCGACACGTATAAAGGTATTTACAAGCATATATGGGTAGTATATGGCTAGGTATTGTTGAAAATGGCATATGTAGAAGTATGTAAAAGTTGAAGTGGCATATTTCCAATTTCATTTTTTGTAATGGCATTTTCCTAACTCGTGAAAATTGAAGTGGCATGGATCCAATTAACCCTATTTAAAATGCCTAGATAGGTAGTTTAATTACGCTTCACCTCTTGCCATGTGTAACCACATTTAATATTGCCGTGTACCTAATCGGGATGGAACGAAATAACTCGTATGTGGAGTTTCGTCAATATGCAACTCGTTGCATATTGAACTTCACTTAATGTGTAGTGTTTGATTGTGTGATTTGTCATGCCGGACTTGCTTGTATTCAGCTGATCATGCATCATATGTGGGTTGCATCTTGTCGTGCATATGCCGTGGTGAATATCGTGTGTTGATGCTTATTTCCGGTTTCCCCCATCTCGATAGAGTTTCGCAAGCGTGTCAGATGTGATGACCCGTTCGACTACATTGGTTCGTCTGCTTCACGGAGTCATTCTTTTTCCAAGCGGGATCTCAGGCAAGATGACCATTTTCCCAGATACCATTACTATCATTTCCATACTAGTTTTACCGTTTCTATCGATTATGTCTCGTTGCCTACCACATGTTAAATATCTGCCTCCCAACATTGCCATGAAAACCTTCAACCTGTTCACCACCTAGCAAACCACTGATTGGCTATGTTACCGCTTGCTTAACCATATGTTAGCGTTGCTAGTTGCAGGTGCAGTTGCTTCCATGTGATAACATGGGTTCCTTGTTATATCACCCTATTAAATGCTATTTAAATTAATGCACCTATATACTTGGTAAAAGGTGGAAGGCTCGGCCTTTCTAGCCTGGTGTTTTGTTCCACCTTTGCCCCCTTAGTTTCGGCTACCGGTGTTATGTTTCATAATTGAGCGCTTCTAACACGATCGGGGTTGTTATGGGGACCCCCTTGATAATTTGTTTTAGATTAAAGCTGGTCTGGCAAGGCCCAACATTGGTACTACATTTTCCCAACATAATAATTTTGTTAATACTGAAAGCATAGGGCGTCATGAACTCGAGGAGTAATTCTATATAATACAGGGAGGGCCAGTGATGTTGGTGCTGGTCCAAAACAGAGGGGCTTACTAACGCTACCCGGGGCAACTCGGCGTCTGGCGTGGTAACCAACGCTCATCCGTCGTGTCCTGAGAACGAGATACGCGGCTCCTATCGGGATCGTTGACACGCCGAGCGGCCTTGCTGGATTAGTTTTACCTTTGATGAGATGTCTTGTGCATCGGGATTCCGGTGATGCTTTGGGTAATCTCAGAGTTGAGGTTTTCCACTAAGGAGTTCGACAAGATCGCGAGTTTCGTGATAAAGGATTTCTATGCGGCTTGTGGTAATTTGTGATGGATTAGTTGGAGCATCCCTCCAGGGTTTAGTCTTTCGGAAAGCCGTTCCCGCGGTTATGTGGCAACGTGGAAACTTTGTTTAACACTGGTTCTAGACAACTTGAAGTTAACTTAATTAAAATATGCCAACTGAGTGCGTAACCGTGACTTTCTCTTTCGTGAGTTCCTTCTCCGATCGAGGACACGCTGGGGTTATGTTTAATGTAAGTAGGTGTTCAGGATCATTCTTTTGATCATCAGTAGTTCACGTCCGTTTTGCGTAGATCATCCCCCTCTTTATTCTTGTACTCGTAAGTTAGCCACCTCATATAATGCTTAGTCGCTTGCTGCGGCCTCACCACTTAACCATACCTCACCCATTAAGCTTTGCTAGTCTTGATACCATTGGAAATGACATTGCTGAGTCCCTTGTGGCTCACAGATTACTACAACACCAGTTGCACGTACAGGTAAAGGTTACTTGACGCGAGCGCGTTGATTGTTCATTTGGAGTTGCTTCTTCTTCTCCTTCTTCATCGATCTAGGATGGGTTCCAGGCCGGAAGCCTGGGATAGCAAGGATGGACGTCGTTCTTCTTTTCTCGTTTGTTTTCGTCCGTAGCCGGACCCTGCTGTTCTGTCTTGGTGCCTCCTGTCTGACTTGATTTCTTCCGGGGAGTTGAGCTCCAGGGGATTCTTGAGCACATCGTTATCATTCAGATTTCTTAGTATCTTAGAATGAAGGATGTTCTTAATTGCTTCAATACTAGTAGTGGCGAGATAACCGCGATGTCCCCAGTACTGGTGCAGATTGTTCGGGAGTACTTCCATACTTTGTATCGTTGTGATCACGAGGGTCTGTAGTTGATGAAGGTCCGAGATTCTGGTTATGTGTTGACGGATGTGATACACTCGACGGGTTAGTATAGGAGTTGTATGAAATATTACTCCTTGTATCTGTGTACCAGATTGCATGACCAGAAATTTCGGGAGTTCTTAGGTGCGAATTCAAGTAGTTACTTATAGGACAATCTTCCAACAAATGCATGATGTTAGGTTGGGGTTCGACATCTAGTGGATTCGTTTGTTCACGGTCGTCTTACAACGGTTCTCGTTGTGTCTTAAAGAGTCCTTGTAGCTTGCTACGATTCGGGGATGCTTCATATGTCGTGTGCACTGCCTTGCACATGATGGCTACTGTAAGGATCGAGCCGTGCGATCCTGTCCACGAAAATATCGGACGAAATCTCTCTCATGAGTATGTTCTGGCTTGTTTCATAAGCCTCACCCTTTGTTTTGTTGGAATATCGTAATTCGAGTTTCTTCGATGTCAAGTGGTGAATTCACCTCCTTCCAAGAGGCGTTCTCATATTTTTATGTGAGAATGCAAATTCTTTTGCTCATTCAATTGTCATATCAATTCTTTTTCAACCGGAGTCATCTTGTCAATTCTTTTAAACCGGTGTGTTTCTCTTCAAGTAATTCTATCCTCTCCAATTTTGCAAGATCATTCTCTCATTTCTTTCCGGAGTTCATCTCATTTGTCCCAAGTTGTCTTTGTTTTTCCCGCCCTCCCACCCTTTTCATGAGTGATTCAATTTTCATCCAAGTGTCTTTTAATATTGCTTCTGCGATCTTTTCTTTTCTCTCTTATTCGGTGGTTCATTGTGAAGATTCTCAGTAACTTTGTGTTCACAATTATTCAATCTTGTTATCTTTTCGGGTGAATTCAATTCAAGCTTTCAGTGTTCATCATATCCTTTTCATTCTTGTAATTCTTACCATGTCGAAAATTATAATTAAGTCTTCTTTTGGTCATTTCTCTCTATTCTGTCCGGAGTGTTGAAAATATTTCAGAAGTTTCTTCTTGTCAATTCTTTCTATTATTTCGAGGTGCTCAACCTCATAAAGTTTCATTTGTGCCGGTGCAGTATCTTTCTTTCTTAGCAATCTTTTCAACGGTGGTTTCTTTTCAGTGGGCCCATAACCCATAGGTTTGTCCCAGGATCTTATCTAGCTCTTGTAATGTTTCCAAAGATCTTTAATTATTTTCAACTATGACGCAAGTTTGTATTTCATCAGTCATATCACTTCTCCAAGATCAATTTGAATTAATTTCCATAATTGACTCAACCTTTCATTCTTCTTTATTCCGTAGTGTTTCAGTATTCCTGGTGTTGTTTCTCGTCATCTTTCTCATCTTGCAAATTCAAAGGAGTGTTTCTCTCAAATCTTGGTCCATTCTCTTGGAGATTCGTCATTTCAGCTTTGTGCCATCATCTTAATTGTTGTCAATCATGAGTATTCCTTTCTTGCTATCCGGTGCATTTCTGAGTTGTTTTCATTCTCGATCCTCCGAAGGCCATCATTTCAGAAGACTTCTTTGTTCTCAGCTTTCAGCTTTCGTTCTCAAAATCTTCGCAATTGTTGCCTCTTCGTTCGTCTCTCGGTTATTCCGGCGCTTGTTCAAGTTTTCTCTCAGGTGGCTCATCATCTCTTCATTCTCATGTATCCCCATTAACTATTGGTATTTCCATTCAATTGTGAATTCTCACCGGTGCTTCCTTCAATTATGCTTCATGTGGTGCATATCTATCTCTCTCTTCAAGTTTCTTTCAAGAAGAATAAGTGGTACGCTAAATCCGTTTCTTGTCATCAATTAAACTTGATGAAGGATAAGATTAACATAATTCTTATTCTTGTTTGTAGTATTTTGAATTCTTCTTCCGGACGGGCTCATGATATCAATTCTTTTCTCAAGTGCTTTTCTTTCTTTTCTGGAGTTCCAAGTTCTTCTAAGTATCTCTTTGTGAGGCTTCATCTAAATCTTGGCAAGGTCATAATCTTATTCTTTTCTACCTTCACATCTTTGCATCATTCATTTGTATACGGAGGTCCTTCATGGTGGTTCATCAAGGTTTCAATCCATTCTCACGAGTTCTTCAAGATTCTTGTGATAATAGTTGGCATTCTCTTATTCTTTCTTTGTTCCCAATGATCTAGTTTTAGTCTCTTGTTCCGGAGGCATTGTGATGTTGCTCTTTTCGGTCTATCATCTTGTTCTATCAAGATCATGGTGTTCCCTTGTTCTAATTAGTTGTTTGTTATGAATCCTGTTTAATTCTCCCATCTTATCGAATTTTTTGTCCCCTTTTCCTACCGAAGTGATGTCGAAATTTTCCGTGAATTCTTGCTTGTTTCTCATATCATTCCTCATCTCTTTGCAACCTTCAAGGATCGTTGGTTTCACTCATTTGTCAAAGAAGCAACTAAGTTTTACCTCTTGTTCTTTCTCATCCTCTCCCCCTTTCATTCTTGGATCTCGGGGTGAGATCCTCTTGTAGTGTAGGAGAGTTGTGACAGCCCGAGACCGACGTTCCAGAATATTCCCCCTTTTATTACGTTTTCGTCGTGTGTTTATTTTATTTGTCACATCATCATAGCATCATGCGCATCATCCACATTGCATCGACATCCCGTTGCCGCCAGTTTTCAAACTTGCATCCGTTAGTAGTTGCCGGTTCTCGTCGTTGTCCGTTCTCAGCCCGACCGCACACGCACGCGCCCGCGGCATCGATTAAAACCTGTTTTTAAAAGTGTGTGCAAAACTTTCTCTGATTGGGTTGAGACTTGGCGTGGGGTCGTATTTAGTTATAGGTAGGCCTCTTGTCAAATTTCGTCGCAATCGGAGTCCGTCTCGTACCCGAACGGTCGACCGTAGCGGCACTGTATTCGGTCTATCGTCGGACGTCATTCGGTGTTTTAAATCTCGTTGCCGGGCCGCCCGTTTTCCTTCTCGTCTCCAGATAACTACTCTACACGGCCACTTAACCATCCCTGCGTTCGAGATTGTTCGATTCCGACCGCGCGGATGGATCCGGGACGAAATTCCGCTAAACCTAGCCCCCCTTTGTCTATAAATAGACCATCCTCCTAATTTTTAGACAGCCATCCCTCTCTCCTCGAAATCCGTGCAACCCCAAAACCCTAGCTGCCTCCTACCTGCTCTCTCCTCCCACCTCCAGCCGTCGGGCCCGCGGAGCCTGCATTGGGCCCGCTCGAGCCCGTTTGGAGTCCGAGGCTCACGCAGCTCCTCCCGAGCACCTCCATGGCAGGCCGTCGGTCCCCTCCTGCTAGCTTCCCCGCGAAGCCGTCCTAGCGAGCCTTGCCGGAGCTCCCTCCCTCCACCGAAGCACCTGCCCGCCGCCAACCTGCCCTTCGCCACTGGCCTCTGCCAGGAAGCCGCCACCGCCATGGTTCCCGCTCTGCAGCTCCTCGTCGGGATCCCTCCTCCGCCTCGGGTCGCCGCCCCGGCCCGGATCCGGGTAGATCCGGCCGGCCCCGCCTTCTCCCGCACGCCGCCCCACCGGAACCGCTAGTCCCAGTCGCCGCCATGGCCGCCAGCCACCGCAGACAACTCCTATCGCCGGCTCCCTGCTCGTGCTGGAGGAGCACGACGAGCCGCAGCCTCGCATCGCCCTGGTCGCGTGGGCCTCCTGCCCAAGCCGAGGCCCAGGGAACCGGCCCAGGCCAGCGCGCCCTCGCCTCTGGTTGCCTCGGCCTGCCAGGCCTCGGGGCCCAACAACCAGCTCCACCAACCGCGGGGCCCGACGAGGTGAGCCCGTGTGTAGCCTTTAGAAATGATTTCGGCCTGGTTAGTTAATTTAAGTTATTTTCGGAATTAATTAAATTCCAGAAAATTGACGATGTTCAAACGCATGTATCTTTTAATCTGCATGTCGGATCGCGATGAATTAGATATGGATCTTGTGTAGATTTTCGCGTAGATCACGAATTTGCAACTTGCATAAATGTTTGAAGTAGTTTGAACCTCCAACGCATAGATTTGCATGCTGTCTCAATAGGATAGTTGCCCGTATTTATTTTTCGTGCGGTCCGGATTGCTCGAACTCCGTAGATGAAATGTTCATGATTTAGGAACCCTTTTGCCATGTATTTTAGAGTAGTCGCTGGTATTTTTGCATGTAGGGTTTAGTCGCTAGTTTATTTTTCGCGTTTAGGACTTATTGCCACATATACGTGTGGCGTTGTTTTAATGTTGCAACCCCTCATGTTATATATGTTTTCAGGGTAGAAAAATCCATAGGATTTAACCGTGTATTTAGTTTTAACTTTTGATCAAGTTAGTGCCCGTGATATTTTGTCATGATGCCCTTTTGTTTATTTTATGGGATTTAATCCATGCGTGATATGATGGAGTTGTCAACTAGAGAGTTGCTCTTGGATGTTTAGGTGTGGTTTCCTTGTTCTTCACTTGCTAGGAAATAGTGTTGTTTTAGAGATGCTGAAATATTTCGAAGTCTGAAATCTGTTATATTTTGTTGATGTCTTTGCATGAGTTTATCTGGTGATCTGTAGCTCTTTTGAGGTTGGTGCAATGGAGTTAGTTGTAGACTTTAGGATTCTCTAGCATGCTGTGAATTTTCATGCCATTTCGAGTCATGTAGCTTATGGTTTTTCTGCTGTCAATATGCCTTCAGATCGAAAACTGCAGTTTCATAAACTGTTATTTTCACTAAGTCTAAAACTGTGTGTGAGATGTCATTTTGTGACTTCTTTCCCTAGTGATCCATGCTTCCATGCTAGATGTTGTTGGTTGTATGTTGTAGTGCTTCTTGCCCTCTATCGTCTCATGCCTTGGTTGAGCATATTGGAGTTGTGTAGCTCGTAGTTGTGGGGTGTAGAAAATGCTATGTGGCTGATTTTGGCAGATTGTAGTGATTTCTTGTTTAGCTCGTAGTTGTTGAACCGTTGCTCCGTTTTGATCATGTCCTATATGAAACTTGCTTAGAATCTCATGTATTTTCATATTATCTTGCTGATTGCATGTTTTGAAATGCTTGTGACTGTCGTTGCACACATATTGCATTCATGCCATCATATCTTGCGATGCTTGTATCTTTTGAACCGTCGCTCCGTTGGAGATGTTCTCTATGTGTAAATTGCTTGTAACGACGCGTAGAATCACGTGAACCTATTTTCTTTGCTGTTTAAGAAACTTTTAAACGTGTTAGTTCAGATCTGGACAGAATTGTAATTTAACATGTGAGGTCGTCTCGGAGGTGCTATATGTCATTTCCGACCTCATTTAAAATGCCTAGATAGGTAGTTTAATTACTCTTCACCTCTTGCCATGTGTAACCACATTTAATATTGTCGTCTACCTAATCAGGATAGAACTGAATAACTCGTATGTGGAGTTTCGTCAATATGCAACTCGTTGCATATTGAACTTCACTTAATGTGTAGTGTTTGATTGTGTGATTTGTCATGTCGTGACTTGCTTGTATTCAGCTGATCATGCATCATATGTGGGTTGCATCTTGTCGTGCATATGCCGTGGTGAATATCGTGTGTTGATGCTTATTTCCGGTTTCCCCCGTCTCGATAGAGTTCCGCAAGCGTGTTGGATGTGAGGACCCTTCGACTACATCGGTTCGTCTGCTTCACGGAGTCATTCTTCTTCCAAGCAGGATCTCACGCAAGATGACCATTTCTCCAGATACCATTACTATCATTTCCATGCTAGTTTTACCGTTTCTATCAATTATGTCTTGTTGCCTACCACATGTTAAATATCAGCCTCCCAACATTGCCATGAAAACCTTCAACATGTTCACCACCTAGCAAACCACTGATTGGCTATGTTACCGCTTGCTTAACCATATGTTAGCGTTGCTAGTTGCAGGTGCAGTTGCTTCCATGTGATAACATGGGTTCCTTGTTATATCACCTGATTAAATGCTATTTAAATTAATGCACCTATATACTTGGTAAAAGGTGGAACGCTCGGCCTTTCTAGCCTGGTGTTTTGTTCCACCTTTGCCCCCTTAGTTTCGGTGATGCTTTGGGTAATCTCGGTGTTGAGGTTTTCCACTAAGGAGTTCGACGACATTGCGATTTCGTGATTGAGGATTTCTATGCGGCTTGCAGTAATTTGTGATGGATTAGTTGGAGCACCCCTGCAGGGTTAAATCTTTCAGAAAGCCGTGCCCGCGGTTATGTGGCAACGTGGAAACTTTGTTTAACACTGGTTCTAGACAACTTGAAGTTAACTTAATTAAAATATGCCAACTGAGTGCGTAACCGTGACTGTCTCTTTCGTGAGTTCCTTCTCCGATCGAGGACACGATGGGGTTATGTTTGACATAAGTAGGTGTTCAGGATCATTCTTTTGATCATCAGTAGTTCACGTCCGTTTTGCGTAGATCATCCCCCTCTTTATTCTTGTACTCATAAGTTAGCCACCTCATATAATGCTTAGTCGCTTGCTCCAGCCTCACCACTTAACCATACCTCACCCATTAAGCTTTGCTAGTCTTGATACCTTTGGAAATGAGATTGTTGAGCCCCCTATGGCTCACAGATTACTACAACACCAGTTGCAGGTATAGGTAAAGGTTACTTGACGCGAGCACGTTGATTGTTCATTTGGAGTTGCTTCTTCTTCTCCTTCTTCATCGATCTAGGATGGGTTCCAGGACGACAGCCTGGGATAGCAAGGATGGACGTCGTTCTTCTTTTCTCGTTTGTTTTCGTCCGTAGCCGGACCCTGCTCTTCTTCATGATATTTATGTATTGTGCTGATGTGACTCTGATGTAGCTTGTGTCAAGTGTAAACCTGTTCTATATATATCTTATCTTTTTAGTACATGTACTTGTAACGATATCCATTCTTGCGAAACGACGAGATGCACTTCTATCCCTGACGAGGCCCTCGTGCCAAATTGAGGATAGGATCGCATCTTGGGCGTTACAAAGGGCAAGAAGGGATACTTCATGAAACGACAAACCAGTTGCTGCTCTAGTGAAGAAACCCAAGGTTGAACCCAAACCCGAGACTAAGTGCTTCTGTAATGAGCGGAACAGTCACTGAAGATGAACTACCCTAGATACTTGGTAGATGAGAAGGTTGGCAAAGTCGACAAATGTATATTGGATATACATGATATTGATGTGTACTTTACTAGAAATCCTAGTAGCACCACAGTATTAGATATCGATCCGGTTGCTAAGTGTTAGTAACTCGAAATAAAAGCTATGGAATAGACGGAGACTAGCTAAAGGCAAGGTGACGGTATGTGTTGGAAGTGTTTCCAAGGTTGATGTGATCAAACATCGCACGCTCCCTCTACTATCGGGATTAGTGTTAAACCTAAATAATTGTTATTTGGTGTTTGCGTTGAGCATAGACATGATTAGATTGTGTTTATCGCAATACGGCTATTCATTTAAGGAGAATAATGGTTACTCTGTTTATTTGAATAATACCTTCAATGGTCTTGCACCTAATATGATTGGTTTAATGAATCTCGATCGTAGTGATACACATGTTCATAATATTGAAGCCAAAAGATACAAAGTAGTAATGATAGTACCACTTTCTTGTGGCACTGCCACTTGAGTCATATTGGTATAAAACGCATGAAGAAGTTCCATGTTGATGGATCTTTGGACTCACTCATTTTTGAAAGATTTGAGACATGTGAACCATGTCTATTGGTACAAACGCATGAAGAAACTCCATGGAGATGGATCGTTTGGACTCTCTTGATTTTGAATCACTTGAGACATGCAAATCATACCACATAGGCAAGATGACTGAAGGCGTCGTTTTCCAGTCAGATGGAACAAGAAAATAACTTATTGGAAGTAATACATTTTTTGATGTATGCAGTCCAATGAGTGCTGAGGCACGCAGTGGATATCATTATGTTCTTACTTCACAAATGATTTGAGTAGATACTAGTATATTTGCTTGATGAAACACATGTCTGAATTATTGAAAGGTTCAAGTAATTTTAGAGTGAAGTTGAAGATCGCCGTGACAAGAGGATAAAATGTCTATGATATAATCGTAGAGATGAATATCCGAGTTGCGAGTTTGGTACACAATTAAAATAGTGTGGAAAACATTTCACAACTAATGCCACCTGGAACACCATAGTGTGATGGTGTGTTCGAACGTCATAGTCGCGCCCTATTGGATATGGTGCATACTATGATGTCTCTTATCAATTTACCACTATCGTTTTTTGGGTTAGGCATTAGAGACAACCACATTCACTTTAAATATGGCACCATGTAATTCCGTTGAGATGACACCGTATGAACTATGGTTTGGAAAACCTAAGCTGTCATTTCTTAAAAGTTTGGGGCAGCGATACTTATGTGAAAAAGTTTCACACTTATAAGCTCGAACCCAAAGCGGATAAATGCATCTTCATAGGATACCCACAACAGTTGGGCGTATCTCCTATCTCAGATCCGGAAGCAAAGTGTTTGTTTCTAGAAACATGTCCTTTCTCGAGAAAAGGTTTCTCTCGAAAGAATTGGGTGGGAGGATGGTGGAAACTTGATGAGGTTATTGAACCGTCGCTTCAACCAGTGTGTAGCAGGGCGCATGAAGTTGTTCATGTGGTGCCTACATCAATTGAAGTGGAAGCTGATGATAGTGATCATGAAGCTTCGGATCAAGTTACTACAAACCTAGTAGGTCGACAAGGTCATGTACTGCTCTAGAGCGGTATGGTAACCCTGTCTTGGAGGTCACGTTGTTCGACAACAATGAACCTACGAACTATGGAGAAGCGATGGTGGGTCCGGATTTCAACAAATGGCTGGAGGACATGAAATCCGAGAGATGATCCATGTATGAAAATAAAGTGTAGACTTTGGAGGAACTACTTGATGGTCGTAAGACTGTTAAGTATAGATGGATCTTTAAAAGGAAGACAAACGATGATGGGGAAAAGTCACCATTAAGAAAGCTCGACTTGTCGCAAAGATGTTTCTGACAAGTTCAAAGACTTGACTATAATGAGACTTTCTCACTCGTAGTGATGCTAAAATTCTATTGGAATTATGTTAGCAGTTGCTGCATTATTTATGAAATCTTGTAGATAGGATGTCAAAACATTGTTTCCTCGACGGTTTCCTTGAGGAAAGGTTGTATGTGATACAACCAGAATGTTTTGTCGATCCTAAGGATACTAACAAGTATGCAAGCTCCAGCGGTCCTTCTATGGACTAGAGCAACCATCTCGGAGTTGGAATATACGCTTTGATGAGATGATCAAAGTTTTTGGTTTTATACAAAGTTTATGAGAAACTTGTATTTCCAAATAAGTGAGTGGGAGCACTATAGAATTTCTGATTAGAATGTGTGATTGACATATTGTTGATCGAAAATAATATAGAATTTCTGGAAAGCATAGAGGGTTGTTTGAAAGGAGTTTTTCAAAGGAAAACTTGGATAGAGCTACTTGAACATTGAGCATCAATATCTATAGAGATAGATCAAAACACTTAATATAACTTTCAATGAAATGCATGCCTTGACAAGTTTTTGAAGGACTTCAAAATAGATCAGCAAAGAAGGAGTTCTTAGCTATGTTGTAAGTTGTGAATTTGAGTAAAACTCAAAGTCCGGCCACGACAAAAGAAAGAGAAAGGACGAAGGTCATCCCCTATGCATTAGCCATTGGCTCTATAGTATGCTATGTTGTGTACCGCACCTGATGTGTGCCTTGCCATGAATCTATCAAGGGGTACGAAAGTGATCCAGCAGTGGATTGCTGGACAACGGTCAAAGGTTATCCTTAGTAACTAGTGGACTAAGGAACTTTTCTCGATTATGGAGGTGATAAAAGAGTTCGTGTAAAGGATTACGTCGATGCAAGCTTTGACACTAATTCAGATGACTTTGAGAAGTAAACCAGATTCGTATAGTGGAGCAATCATTTGGAATGGTTCCAAATGGCGCGTGGTAGCAGCATCTATAGGATGGAAATAGAGATTTATAAAACACACACGGATCTGAAAGGTTCCGACCTGTTGACCAAAAACCTGTCTCACAAGCAAGACATGATCGAACCCCACAACTGTATGGGTGTTAGATTCATTACAATCACATACTGATGTGAACTAGATTATTGACTCTAGTGCAAGTGGGAGACTGTTGGAAATATGCCCTAGAGGCAATAATAAATTTGTTATTATTATATTTCCTTGTTCATGATAATCGTTTATTATCCATGCTAGAATTGTATTGATTGGAAATTCAAATACATGTGTGGATACATAGAAAACACATTGTCCCTAGTGATCCTCTAGTTGACTAGCTCGTTGATCAAAGATGGTCAAGGTTTCCTAGCCATAGACAAGTGTTGTCACTTCATAACGGGATCACATCATTACAAGAATGATGTGATGGTCAAGATCCAAACTATGAACATAGCATATGATTGTGTCAGTTTATTCCTACTGTTTTCTTCATGCTAATGTATATATTCCTATGACCATGAGATCGTGCAAATCCCGGACACCGGAGGAATACCTTGTGTGTATCAAATGTCGCAACGTAACTGGGTGACTATAAAGGTGCTCTACAGGTATCTCCGAAGGTGTCTGTTGGGTTGGCATGGATCAAGACTGGGATTTGTCACTCCGTGTGACGCAAAGGTATCTCGAGGCCCACTCGGTAATATAACATCACAATAAGCCTTGCAAGCAATGTGACTAAGGAGTTAGTCATGGGATCTTGTATTACGGAACGAGTAAAGAGACTTGTCAGTAACGAGATTGAACTAGGTATGGAGATACCGACGATCGAATCTCGGGCAAGTAACATACCGATGGGTAAAGGGAATTGCATGCGGAATTGATTGAATCCTTGACATCGTGGTTCGATCGATAAAGATCTTCATAGAATATGTAGGAACCAATATGGGCATCCCGGTCCCGCTATTGGTTATTGACCATAGAGGTGTAACGACCATGTCTGCATAGTTCTCGAACCCGCAAGGTCTGCACACTTAACGTTCGGTGACGCTAGAGCAGTATTGGGATATGTATGTTGGTGACAGAATGTTGTTCGGAGTCCCGGATGAGATCATGGACGTCCCGAGGAGCTCCGGAATGGTCTGTAGATAAAGATTTATATATGGGAAGTCCTATTTTGGTTACCGGAAAAGTTTCGGGTTTTATCAGTATTGTATTGAGAAGCTTCTAGAAGGTTCCATAGGGTTTCGAAGGAGTTCGGAAGGGTCCCTGCAGCCCCTAGGATGTGCATGGGCTGTAAGTGGCGTCCAAGCCTTGTTGGGCCAGCCCCAAGGGCCCATACGGTTGGGAGGGAAGAATCCCTAAAGGGGAAGGCACCTCGTAGGTGCCTTGGGGAGGGAGGAAATTAAACCTCCCTAGGCCCACGCCCCCTCCTTGGAGGAGGGGCTAGGGCTGCGACCCAACCCTCCTCCTAGCCTCCTATATATAGTGGGGAAAGAGGGAGGGGCTGAACACATCAATTCCCACGCCCCAGTGGCAGCCCTACCTCTCTCATAACTCTGTTTTCTCCTCAGATCGGTTCCGGTAGCGCTTGGCGAAGCCCTACTAGCAGTGCCTGATACATCCATTTTGCATCATGTTTTCATGTTGATATTTATCGCTTCTTGGTCTGTTATTTCACTTCACGGTACAATTCTTATGCCTTTTCTCTCTTATTTTGCAAGGTTTACATGAAGAGGGAGAATGCCGGCAGCTGGAATTCTGGCCTGCTTGGCGCGGCCACCCCCTGGCCGCGCCATGAGGGCTTGTGGGCAGCCTTCTGGCCCACTGGCCCCCTCTTCTGCTATATGAAGGGTTTCGTCCAGAAAAAAATCAAGGAGGAGCTTTTTCGTGGATTCGCCACCGCCACGAGGCGGAACTTGAGCAGAACCAATCTAGAGCTCCGGCAGGACAATCCTGTCACGGAAACTTCCCTCCCGAGGGGGAAATCATCGCCATCGTCATCACCAACACTCCTCTCATCGGAGGGGACTCGTCACCATAAACATCTTCATCAGAACCATCTCATCTTCAAACCCTAGTTCATCACCTGTAACCAATCTCCATCTCGCGACTCCGATTGGTACTTGTAAGGTTGCTAGTAGTGTTGATTACTCTTTGTAGTTGATGCTAGTTGGATTACTTGGTGGAAGAGTTTATGTTCAGATCCTTGATGCTACTCATTACCTCTCTGGTCATGAATATGATTATGCTTTGTGAGTAGTTACTTTTGTTCCTGAGGACATGGGATAAGTCATGCTAATAATAGTCATGTGAATTTGGTATTCGTTCGGTATTTTGATGTGTTGCATGTTGTTTTTCCTCTAGTGGTGTTATGTGAATGTCGACTAAATAACACTTCACCATTATTTGGGCCTAGAGGAAGGCATTGGGAAGTAGTAAGTAGATGATGGGTTGCTAGAGTGACAGAAGCTGAAACCCTAGTTTATGCGTTGCTTCGTAAGGGGCTGATTTGGATCCGCTAGTTTAATGCTATGGTTAGACTTTGTCTTAATTCTTCTTTCGTAGTTGCGGATGCGTGCGAGAGGGGTTAATCATAAGTGGGATGCTTGTCCAAGTAAGGGCAGTACCCAAGCGCCGATCCACCCACATATCAAACTATCAAAGTAATGATCGCGAATCATATGAACATGATGAAAACTAGCATGACAGAAATTCCCTTGTGTCTTCGGGAGCGTTTTTCCTCCTATAAGACTTTGTCCAGGCTTGTCCCTTGCTACAAAAGGGATTGGTCCACTTTTCTGCACCGTTGCTACTTTTGTTACTTGTTGCTTGCTACGAATCATCTCACCACACAATCACTTGTTACCGACAATTTCAGTGCCTGCAGATTTTACCTTGCTGAAAACCACTTGTCAGATCCTTCTGCTCCTCGTTGGGTTCGACACTCTTACTTATCGAAAGGACTACGATTGATCCCCTATACTTGTGGGTCATCAATACTCTTTTCTGGCGCCGTTGCCGGGGAGTGAAGCGCCTTTGGTAAGTGGAACTTGGTAAGGAAACATTCATATAGTGTGCTGAAATTTATTGTCACTTGTCACTATGGATACTAATCCATTGAGGGGCTTGTTCGGGGTATCTTTACCTCAAACGGAAGCACAAAGAGTTGCTCCTCAACCTTCTGCACATACTGAAAATATTTGCATTGAATTTCCTTCGGGTATGCTTGAGAAACTGCTCGCTAATCCTTTTACAGGAGATGGAACATCACATCCACACTTGCATCTAATCTATGTAGATGAAGTATGTGGTTTATTTAAGCTTGCAGGTTTGCCCGAGGATGAGGTCAATAAGAAGTTCTTTCCTTTATATTTGAAGGATAAGGCGTTGACATGATATAGGCTATGTGATGATACTGGATCATGGGACTACAATCGGTTGAAATTGGAATTTCATTAAAAAAATTATCCTATGCATTTAGTACATCGTTATCAGAACTATATTTATAATTTTTGGCCTCGTGATAGAGAAAGCATCTCTCAAGTTTGGGGGAGGCTTAAATCAATGTTATATTCATGCCCCAATCATGAGCTCTCGAGAGAAATTATCATTCGGAACATCTATGCTCGGCTTTCTCATGATGATCGCACCATGCTCGACACTTCTTGTACCGGTTCTTTTATGAAGAGAGATATTAACTTCAAATGGAATTTATTGGAGAGAATTAAACGCAACTCTGAAGATTGGGAGCTTGAAGAAGGTAAGGAGTCAGGTATGAACTTTACTTTTGATTGCGTTAAATCCTTTGTTGAAACAAATACTTTTTGTGACTTTAGCGCTAAGTATGGACTTGACTCTGAGATAGTAGCTTCATTGTGTGAATCCTTTGCTGCCCATATTAATCTCCCCAAAGAGAAGTGGTTTACAGATCATCCTCCGTTAGAAGTCAATGTAGTTAAACCCACTCCAGTTGAAGAGAGAGTCATTGCCTATAATGATCATGTTGTTCCCAGTGCTTACATTGAGAAACCACCTTTCCCTGTTAGGATAAAGGATCATTATGAAGCTTCAACTGTGATATGTAGAGGCTACATTAGAACACCTACACCCCCTGAGCTAATTAGACTTGAACCTAGCATTGCTATTATCAAAGATCTTCTGTCTAACGATGTTGAGGGACATAATATTCACTTTTGTGAAAATGCTGCTAGGATAGCTAAACCTCACGCTAGAGACAAACATAGGCATGTTGTTGGCACGCCTGTTGTTTCTGTGAAGATAGGAGGTCATTGTTATCATGGTTTATGTGACGTGGGTGCTAGTGTTAGTGCAATAACTCAATCCTTATATGATGAAATTAAAGACGAGATTGCACCTATTGAGATAGAACCTATTGATGTCACTATTCAGCTTGCCAATAGAGATACTATCTGCCATGTGGGAATTGTTAGGGATGTTGAAGTCTTGTGTGGTAAAATGAAGTATCAAGATAGGTTTTCTCCCATTATATTTGGCAGACCATTCCTAAATACTGTCAATGCTCATATTGATTGTGAGAAGCAAACTGTCACTATTGGCTTTGAAGGTGTGTCACACGAGTTCAATTTCTCCAAGTTTGGTAGACAACCTCATGAAAAGGAGTTGCCTAGTAAGAATGAAACTATTGCCTTAGCTTCTATTGTCGTGCCTCCTACTGATCCCTTAGAGCAATACTTGCTTGAGCATGAAAATGATATGCATATGGATGAAAGGGATGAGATAGATATAGTTGTCTTAGAACAATATCCTATCCTTAAGAATAATGTGCATGTTGAACTGCTTGGGGATCCACCCCCACCAAAGGGTGATCTTGTGTTCGAGCTTAAACAGTTGCCAGATACTCTTAAGTATGCTTATCTGGATGAAAAAGAGATATATCATGTTATAATTAGTGCTAGCCTCTCGGAGCATGAAGAAAACAAGTTACTAAAAACTCTAAGGAAGCACCGTGCTGCTATTGGATATACTCTTGACGATCATAAGGGCATTAGTCCAACTCTATGCCAGCACAAGATTAAGACTGATCCTCATTTCAAACCAGTTGCTAATCATCAAAGGTGATTAAATCCTAAGATGAAAGAGGTAGTAAGAAAAGAAATACTAAATCTCCTAGAAGAAGGTATTATCTATCATGTTGCTCATACTGATTGGGTGAGTCCGGTGCATTACGTCCCTAAGAAGGGAGGCATTACCATTGTCCCTAATGATAAGGATGAATTGACCCCACAGAGGATTATTACAGGCTATAGGATGGTGATCGATTTTAGGAAATTGAATAAAGCCACTAGGAAAGATCATTACCCTTTGCCTTTTATCGACCAAATGCTAGAAAGACTGTCTAAACACACACACTTCTGCTTTCTAGACGGTTATTCTGGTTTCTCCCAAATACCAGTTGCACAATCTGATGAGGAGAAAACCACTTTCACCTGCCCTTTCGGTACCTTTGCTTATAGGCGTATGCCTTTTGGCTTATGTAATGCACCTGCCACCTTTCAAAGATGCATGATGGCTATATTCTCTGACTTTTGTGAAAATATTGTTGAGGTTTTCATGGATGACTTCTCCGTTTACGGGTCTTCTTTTGATGACTGCCTCAGCAACCTTGATCGAGTCTTACAGAGATGTAAAGACACCAATCTTGTCTTGAATTGGGAGAAGTGCCACTTTATGGTTAACGAAGGCATCGTCTTAGGACATAAAATTTCTAAAAGAGGTATTGAAGTTGATAAGGCTAAGGTTGATGCAATCGAAAAAATGCCATACCCCACAGATATCAAAGGTATAAGAAGTTCCCTTGGTCATGCTGGTTTCTATAGAAGGTTCATTAAAACTTCTCTAAGATTTCTAGGCCTCTTACCAATATCTTGCAAAAGGATATTCCTTTTGTTTTTGACGATGATTGTGAGGAAGCCTTCAAAATACTTAAGAGGGCATTGATAAATGCACCTATTTTTCAACCACCTCATTGGAACTTGCCTTTTGAAATCTTGTGTGATGCTAGTGATTATGCTGTTGGTGCTGTCCTAGGGCAAAGAGTTGATAAGAAGTTGAATGTTATTCACTACGCTAGTAAAACTCTAGACAGTGCCCAAAGAAACTAAGCTACTACGGAAAAGGAATTTTTAGCAGTCGTGTTTGCATATGAAAAGTTCAGGTCTTACATAGTTGATTCCAAGGTCACTATTCACACTGATCATGCTCCTATTAAGTACCTCATGGAGAAGAAAGACGCTAAACCTAGACTTATCAGATGGGTTCTCTTTCTACAAGAATTTGATTTGCACGTTGTCGACAGGAAGGGTGCTAATAACCCAGTAGCAGATAATTTGTCTAGGTTGGAGAACGTTCTTGATGACCCACAACCTATTGATGATAGCTTTCCGGTGAGCAACTGAATGTCATCAATGCTTCACGTAGTGCACCGTGGTATGCTGATTATGCAAACTATATCGTTGCCAAACATATACCACCTAGTTTCACATACCAGCAGAAGAAGAAATTCTTCTTTGACTTGAGACATTACTTTTGGGATGATCCTCACCTTTATAAGGAAGGAGTAGATGGTGTTATTAGACGTTGTGTACCGGAACATGAACATGGACAGATCCTACAGAAGTGTCACTCCGAGGCCTACGGAGGATACCATGCGGGAGATAGAACTACACACAAGGTATTGCAATCAGGTTTCTATTGGCCCACTCTCTTCAAGGATGCCCGTAAGTTTGTCTTGTCTTGTGACGAATGTCAAAGAATAGGTAATATCGGTAAACGTCAGGAAATGCCTATGAACTATTCACTTGTCATTGAACCATTTGATGTCTGGGGCTTTGATTATATGGGACCTTTTCCAAAATCCAATGGGTATACTCATATCCTAGTTGATGTTAATTATGTCACTAAGTGGGTAGAAGCTATCCCCACTAGTAGTGCTGATCACAACACCTCTATCTGGATGCTTAAATAAGTTATTTTCCCTAGATTTGGAGTCCCTAGATATCTAATGACCGACGATGGTTCACATTTCATTCATGGTGCCTTTCGTAAAAAGCTTGCTAAGTACGATGTCAACCATAGAATTGCGTCTCCCTATCACCCTCAGTCCAGTGGTCAAGTAGAGCTAAGCAATAGAGAGATTAAACTAATTCTGCAGAAGACTGTCAATAGGTCTAGAAAGAATTGGTCTCAGAAGCTCGACGATGCACTGTGGGCTTATAGAACTGCCTATAAGAATCCCATGGGCATGTCTCCGTACAAAATGGTGTACGGTAAAGCATGTCATTTACCTCTTGAGCTAGAGCATAAAGCTTATTGGGCAATCAAAGAGCTCAACTTTGACTTCAAACTTGCCGGTGAGAAGAGGTTATTTGATATTAGCTCGCTTGATGAATGGAGAACTCAGGCATATGAGAATGCCAAGTTGTTCAAAGAAAAGGTTAAGTGGTGGCATGATAAGAGGATACAAAAGCGTGAGTTCAATGTAGGTGATTATGTCTTGCTATATAACTCTCGTTTAAGATTCTTTGCACGCAAGCTTCTCTCTAAATGGGAAGGTCCCTATGTTGTTGAGGAAGTATATCGTTCCGGTGCTATCAAGATCAACAACACGGAAGGTAATTGTCCGAGAGTGGTAAATGGGCAGAGAATCAAGCATTATATCTCAGATACTCCCATAAATGTTGAAAGCAATATTATCAATACCATAACTCCGAAAGAATACCTAAGGGATATTTATCAGCCTGTTTCAGACTCCGAAAACGAAGAGGTATGTGATTCGGTAAGAAAACAGAGTCCAAAACTTTTCCAGTAGGAAATTTTCTCCGTTTTGGAATATTTGAAAAAATATAAAAATTGGAAGTAGTCCGGAAAATGCGCGAGGAGGCGACAAGCCTGCCCGGCGCGGGCCCACCCCCTGGCCACGCCGGGAGGGCTTTTGGCCACCTCGTGCGCCTCACGGACTCCGTTTTCATGCGGGGTACTCCTTCTGGTGTGGAAAAAAATCATTATATATACTCCCGTTTGGTCTGACCCCTGCATCACGCAGATTTCCTCTGTTTTTTGTTTCGAGCCTGTTTGTGTTGCAGATCTAGATCGCTATGACTACCCCAAAAGCTCCGAAGGACAAGATCTTCGAGAAGGTCATCAATCCTTACCTCACGGGGGTGCTACAACACCCTCAATCTATCGAGAAGCGTGAGGGGATGTTGCACATCTGTGATGTTGAGGGGCCCAAGAAGACCGGAAGCATGGAGACGAGGCTCGAAGCAATGGAGCAACAAGTCTTCAAGTGCCAAGGGATGGTGGAGCGTGGACTCAACGCCAACCACATGATGATCACGGAGTTCACCAGCAAGCACATGATTGATGCCAATGACATTGGGAAGCACCTCTCCAGGCTCTATGACATGATTGATCAACTCCAGGCCCAGATCTATGACCTGCAGAACCAAAACTGTGAGTATGAGTATAGATTTAAATCAATATGGTTGGCTGCAGATTTGAGGATTCCGGAGACTCGTTCATATTTCCATGATGGAGCACCTATGCCTTGGAAGACGGAGGATCGAGCCCATGTTGTAACAACTCCTCCACCATCACCACCAAAGGAAGACAACTAAACATGGGTATGGGCAATCCCCTTGGCTTGTGCCAAGCTTGGGGGAGTTTCCCCGGTATCGTATTACCATCACATCTTTTGCCTTTACCTTTGTTTTAGTTTTCCTTTTCAGTTTTCTTTTTATCTTGTAGATTAAAAGTCTTAGTGTTTTTAGTCTTGAGTTTTGCTTTGTGTCACCCCCGATGTATTCGAGCTCGTGAGCCATATAATAAAGAGTGTCTTAGTTGAAGGGCTTTGCCTCTTGCCATGATCAATAGAGTGAGAAAAGAACAAAAGCATGAAAGATCGTGTAATGATCTTACGGGAAGTGATGGCTTCACATATAAAAAGAATGATGATTGAAACTTGTTGAGGATAGACAAACGTAGACCTTGGTCATGGCTGCAATTAATAGGAAGTGATAAAGAAGGAGAGGTTCACATATAAATATATCATCTCTGACACCATCTATGATTGTGAACACTCAATAAACTATTACATGCCTAGAAGTAGATGTTGGACAACATAATGAATTGTGTTTGCTTGGTTCCGATCAATGTTATATGATTAGAGATCCCTTAGCATGTGACGATTGCTTCCACCTCATATTAGCCAAACCTCCCGCACCAAGTAGAGATACTACTTGTGCATCCATGAACCATCAACCCAGTTTTGCCATGTGAGTCCACCATACCTACCTATGGATTGAATAAGATCCCTCAAGTAATTTGTCATTGGTGCAAGCAATAAAAAATTCTCTCTAATATGTATGATCTATTAGTGTGTGGAAAATAAGCTTTGTACGAACCTGTGATGAGGAAGACATAAAAGCGACAGACTGCATAATAAAGTTCTTTATCACAGGAGGCAATATAAAGTGACATTCCTCCGCACTAAGAGGACACACATCCAAACCTCAAAAGCGCATGACAAGCTCTGCTTCCCTCTGTGAAGGGCCGATCTTGTACCTTTACTTTTTGCCCTTGAAAGAGTCATGGTGATCTTCACCAATTCCCTATTTCGTCTTTATCTTGGCTAACGTCATATGCTTGGGAAAGATCTATATTCATATGTCAACTTGGAGGTAATTATTCATGAATTATTATTGTTGACATTACCCTTGAGGTATATAAGCAGTTGGGAGGCAAAACTATAAGCCCCTATCTTTCTTTGTGTCCCACTGAAACTTTGATCTCATGAGTACCACGTGAGTTGTAGCAATTGTAGAGAACGAAAGAATGATTGAGTATGTGGATTTGCTTTACAAGCTCTTATTTGACTCTTGCTGATGTTGTGATAAATTGCAATTGCTTCAATGACTAAAGGCTACCGGTTGTTACTTCTCGGTAAGGTTCTTGATCCATGCTTTACTTTGTGAAGGAATTATCACTTTAGCATGAGAGATTATATGTTGGTATTGTTGTTCTGATCATGATCATGATGCATGCATGTTCGTATCTTGTTTTGTCGACACCTCTTTCCCTAAACATGTGGACATATTTATTGAGCTAGGCTTTCGCTTGAGGACAAGCGAGATCTAATCTTGGGGGAGTTGATACGTCCATTTTGCATCATATTTTCATGTTGATATTTATCGCTTCTTGGGCTGTTATTTCACTTCAAGGTACAATTCTTATGCCTTTTCTCTCTTATTTTGCAAGATTTACATAAAGAGGGAGAATGCAGGCAGCTGGAATTCTAGCCTAAAAAAGGAGCAAAGTTGAGATACACCGTAAAAATCAACGAGGATTTTTTTTCCGGATTTATAAAAAATACTGGGCCGAAGAAGCGCCAGAGGGGCGCCAGCAGGTGGCCACAAGCCTGCTTGGTGCGGCCACCCCCTCGCCGTGCCATGAGCGCTTGTGGGCAGCCTACTGACCGACTAGCCCCCCTCTTCTGCTATATGAAGGGTTTCGTCCAGAAAAAAAATCAAGGAGGAGCTTTTTCGTGGATTCGCCTCCGCCACGAGGCGGAACTTGAGCAGAACCAATCTAGAGCTCCGGCAGGACGATCCTGCCGGGGAAACTTCCCTCCCGGAGGGGGAAATCGTTGCCATCGTCATCACCAACACTCCTCTCATCGGAGGGGACTCGTCACCATCAACATCTTCAACAGCGCCATCTCATCTCCAAACCCTAGTTCATCACTTGTAACCAATATCCGTGTCGCGACTCCGATTGGTACCTGTAAGGTTGCTAGTAGTGTTGATTACTCTTTGTAGTTGATGCTAGTTGGATTACTTGGTGGAAGAGTTTATGTTCAGATCCTTGATGCTACTCATTACCTCTCTGGTCATGAATATGATTATGCTTTGTGAGTAGTTACTTTTGTTCCTGAGGACATGGGATAAGTCATGCTAATCATAGTCATGTGAATTTGGTATTCGTTCGGTATTTTGATGTGTTGCATGTTTTTTCCTCTAGTGGTGTTATGTGAACGTCGACTACATAACACTTCACCATTATTTGGGCCTAGAGGAAGGCATTGGGAAGTAGTAAGTAGATGATGGGTTGCTAGAGTGACATAAGCTTAAACTCTAGTTTATGCGTTGCTTCGTAAGGGGCTGATTTGGATCCACTAGTTTAATGCTATGGTTAGACTTTGTCTTAATTCTTCTTTCGTAGTTGCGGATGCTTGCGAGAGGGGTTAACTATAAGTGGGATGCTTGTCCAAGTAAGGGCAGTACCCAAGCGCCGATCCACCCACATATCAAAATATCAAAGTAACGAATGCGAATCATATGAACATGATGAAAACTAGCATGACAGAAATTGTCGTGTGTCCTCGGAGCGTTTTTCCTCCTATAAGACTTTGTCCAGGCTTTTCCCTTGCTACAAAAGGGATTGGGCCACTTTGCTGCACCGTTGCTACTGTTGTTACTTGTTGCTTGCTACGAATCATCTCACAACACAATCAGTTGTTACCGACAATTTCAGTGCCTGCAGATTTTACCTTGCTGAAAACCACTTGTCAGATCCTTCTGCTCCTCGTTGGGTTCGACACTCTTACTTATCGAAAGGACTACGATTGATCCCCTATACTTGTGGGTCATCACTGCCCCCACCATCATCTCCACCATGTCGTCGTGCTGGTTGAGATCCCATCTACTTCTCCTTCCTCTCTTGCTGGATCAAGAAGGAGGAGACATGATCGAGCCGTACATGTGCTGAACCCGGAGGTGTCGTCTGTTCTGCGCTTGATCGGGAAGGATCGTGTTGAGATCGCCGGACGGATCGAGATGAGATCCGGGACGGGCTGCGGTTAGGATCGTGAAGATGTTCCACTACATCAACCGCGTTATATACTGATACGTCCATTTTGCATCATGCTTTCATGTTGATATTTATCGCTTTTTTTTTGGCTGTTATTTCACTTCACGGTACAATACTTATGCCTTTTATCTCTTATTTTGCAAGGTTTACATGAAGAGGGAGAATGTCGACTGCTGGAATTCTGGCCTGAAAAAGGAGCAAGTCTGAGATGCCTATTCTGCGCAATACAAAATCCGTGAAAATCAACGTGGAATTTTTTGGGAATATATAAAAAATACTAGGTGGAAGAAGTACCAGAGGGGCGCCACCTGGAGGCCACAAGCCTGCCAGGCCCGGCCTACCCCCCTGGCCGGGGCTGGGGGCTTGTGGGCACCATGTTGCCCCTCTGGCGCTCACCTTTTGCTATATGAAGGGTTTTGTCTGAAAAAAAATCAGAAGGGAGCTTTTTCGTGGATTCGCCGCCGCCACGAGGCGGAACTTGAGCAGAACCAATCTAGAGCTCCGGTAGGACGATCCTGCCGGGGAAACTTCCCTCCCAGAGGGGAAATCGTCACCATCGTCATCACCAACACTCCTCTCATCGGAGGGGACTCGTCACCATCGACATCTTCATCAGCACCATCTCATCTCCAAACCGTAGTTCATCACTTGTAACCAATCTCCATCTCACGACTCCGATTCGTACTTGTAAGGTTGCTAGTAGTGTTAATTACTCCTTGTAGTTAATGCTAGTTGTATTATTTGGTGGAAGAATTTATGTTCAGATCCTTGATGATACTCATTACCTCTTTGTCCATGAATATGATTATGCTTTGTGAGTAGTTACTTTTGTTCCTGAGGACATGGAATAAGTCATGCTAATAGTAGTCATGTGAATTTGGTATTCGTTCGATATTTTGATGTGTTGTATGTTGTTTTTCCTCTAGTGGTGTTATGTGAACGTTGACTACATAACACTTCACCATTATTTGGTCCTAGAGGAAGGCATTGGGAAGTAATAAGTAGATGATGGTTTGCTAGAGTGACAGAAGCTTAAACCCTAGTTTATGCGTTGCTTCGTAAGGGGCTGATTTGGATCCACTAGTTTAATGCTATGGTTAGACTTTGTCTTAATTCTTCATTCGTAGTTGCGGATGCTTGCGAGAGGGGTTAATCATAAGTGGGATGCTTGTCCAAGTAAGGGCAGTACCCAAGCGTCGGTCCACCCACATATCAAACTATCAAAGTAACGAACGTGAATTATATGAACATGATGAAAACTAGCATGACAGATATTCACGTGTGTCCTCGGGAGCGTTTTTCCTCCTATAAGACTTTGTCCAGGCTTGTCCCTTGCTATAAAAGGGATTGGGACACTTTGCTGCACCGTTGCTACTTTTGTTACTTGTTGCTCGCTACGAATCATCTCACCATACAATCACTTGTTACCGATAATTTCAGTGCTTGCAGATATTACCTTGCTGAAAACCACTTGTCAGATTCTTCTGCTCCTCGTTGGGTTCGACACTCTTACTTATAAAAAGAAATACGATTGATCCCCTATACTTGTGGGTCATCAAGACTCTTTTCTGGCGCCGTTGCCGGGGAGTGAAGCGCCTTTGGTAAGTGGAACTTGGTAAGGAAACATTCATATAGTGTGCTGAAATTTATTGTCACTTGTCACTATGGATACTAATCCTTTGAGGGGCTTGTTCGGGGTATCTTCACCTCGAACAGAAGAACAAAGAGTTGCTCCTCAACCTGCTGCACCTACTAAAAATATTTGCTTTGAATTTCCTTCGGGTATGCTTGAGAAACTGATGGCTAATCCTTTTACAGGAGATGGAACATCACATCCAGACTTGCATCTAATCTATGTAGATGAGGTTTGTGGTTTATTTAAGCTTGCAGGTTTTCCCGAGGATGAGGTCAAGAAGAAGGTCTTTCCTTTATCTTTGAAGGATAAGGCGTTGACATGGTATAGGCTATGTGATGATACTGGATCATGTGACTACAATCGGTTGAAATTGGAATTTCATCAAAAGTTTTATCCTATGCATTTAGTACATCGTGATCGGAATTATATTTATAATTTTTGGCCTCGTGACAGAGAAAGCATCGCTCAAGCTTGGGGGAGGCTTAAATCAATGTTGTATTCATGCCCCAATCATGAGCTCTCGGGTGAAATTATCATTCAGAACTTTTATGCTCGGCTTTCTCATGATGATCGCACCATGCTTGATACTTCATGTACGTTCTTTTATGAAGAGAGATATTGACTTCAAATGGAATTTATTGGAGAGAATTAAACGCAACTCTGAAGATTGGGAGCTTGAAGAAGGTAAGGAGTCAGGTACGAATTTCCAGTTTGATTGCGTTAAATCCTTTGTTGAAACAAATACTTTTTGTGACTTTAGCGCTAAGTATGGACTTGACTCTGAGATGGTATCTTCATTGTGTGAATCATTTGCTGCTCATGTTGATCTCCCCAAAGAGAAGTGGTTTAAATACCATCCTCCTTTAGAATTCAATGTAGTTAAACCTAATCCAGTTGAAGAGAGAGTCATTGCCTATAATGATCCTGTTGTTCCCAATGCTTACATTGAGAAACCACATTTCCATGTTAGGATAAAGGATCATTCTAAAGCTTCAACTGTGATATGTAGAGGCTACATTAGAACACCTACACCCCCTGAGAAAATTAGAGTTGAACCCAGCATTGCTATTATCAAAGATCTTTTGTCCGACGATGTTGAGGGACATAGTATTCACTTCTGTGAAGATGCGGCTAGAATTGCTAAACCTCACGCTAGATACAAACATAGGCATGTTGTTGGCACGCATGTTGTTTCTGTTAAGATAGGAGATCATTGCCATCATGGTTTATGTGACGTGGGTGCTAGTGTTAGTGCAATACCTCAATCCTTATATGATGAAAACAAAGATGAGATTGCACCTATTGAGATAGAGCCTATTGATGTCACTATTCATCTTGCCAATAGAGATACTATCTGCCCTATAGGAATTGTTAGGGATGTTGAAGTCTTGTGTGGTAAAACGAAGTATCATACTGATTTCCTCGTTCTTGCTGCCACCCAGGATAGCTTTTGTCCCATCATATTTGGCAGACCCTTCCTCAATACCTTCAATGCTCATATTGATTGTGAGAAGCAAACTGTCACTGTTGGCTTTGAAGGTGTGTCACATGAGTTCAATTTCTCCAAGTTTGGTAGAAAACCTCATGAAAAGGAGTTGCCTAGTAAGGATGAAACTATTGCCTTACCATCTATTGTTGTGCCTCCTACTGATCCCTTAGAGCAATACTTTCTTGAGCATGAAAATGATATGCATATGGATGAAAGGGGTGAGATAGATAGAGTTTTCTTAGAACAATATCCTATCCTTAAGAATAATCTGCATGTTGAACTGCTTGGGGATCCACCCCCACCAAAGGGTGATCCTGTGTTCGAGCTTAAACAGTTGCGTGATACTCTTAAGTATGCTTATCTTGATGAAAAAAGAGATATATCCTATTATTATTAGTGCTAGCCTCTCAGAGCATGAAGAAAAGAAGCTACTAAAAACTCTCAGGAAGCACCATGCTGCTATTGGATATACTCTTGATGATCTTAAGGGCATTAGTCCCACTCTATGCCAGCACAAGATTAAAACAGATCCTGATTCCAAACCAGTTGCTAATCATCAAAGGAGATTGAATCCTAAGATGAAAGAAGTGGTAAGAAAAGAAATACTAAAGCTCCTCGAGGCAGGTATTATTTATCATGTTGGTCATAGCGATTGGGTGAGTCCGGTGCATTGCGTCCATAAGATGGGAGGCATTACCGTTGTCCCAAATGATAAGGATGAATTGATCCCGCAGAGGACTATTACTGGCTATAGGATGGTGATCGATTTTAGGAAATTGAATAAAGCCACTAGGAAAGATCATTACCCTTTACCGTTTATCGACCAAATGCTAGAAAGGCTGTCTAAACACACACACTTCTGCTTTCTAGATGGTTATTCTGGTTTCTCCCAAATACCAGTTGCACAATCTGATCAGGAGAAAACCACTTTCACCTGCCCTTTCGGTACCTTTACTTATAGACGTATGCCTTTTGGCTTATGTAATGCACCTGCCACCTTTCAAAGATGTATGATGACTATATTCTCTCACTTTTGTGAAAAGATTGTTGAGGTTTTCATGCATGACTTTTCTGTTTACGGGTCTTCTTTTGATGATTGCCCCAGCAACCTTGATCGAGTCTTGCAAAGATGTAAAGACACCAATCCTGTCTTGAATTGGGAGAAGTGCCACTTTATGGTCAATAAAGGCATCGTCTTAGGACATAAAATGTCTGAAAGAGGTATTGAAGTTGATAAGGCTAAGGTTGATGCAATTGAGAAAATGCCATACCCCGCAGATATCAAAGGTATAAGAGTTTCCTTTGTCATGCTGGTTTCTATAGAAGGTTCATTAAAGACTTCTCTAAGATTTCTAGGCCTCTTACCAATCTCTTGCAAAAGGATATTCCTTTCGTTTTTGACGATGATTGTGAGGAAGCCTTCGAAATACTTAAGAGGGCTTTGATAACTTCACCTATTGTTCAACCACCTGATTGGAACTTGCCTTTTGAAATCATGTGTGATGCTAGCGATTATACTGTTGGTGTTGTCCTAGGGCAAAGAGTTGATAAGAAGTTGAATTTTATTCACTATGCTAGTAAAACTTTAGACAGTGCCCAAAGAAACTATGCTACTACGCAAAAGGAATTTTTAGCAGTCATGTTTGCATGTGAAAAGTTCAGGTCTTACATAGTTGATTCCAAAGTCACTATTCACACTGATTATGCTTCCATTAAGTGCCTCATGGAGAAGAAAGACGCTAAACCTAGACTTATCAGATGGGTTCTCTTGCTACAAGAATTTGATTTGCACGTTGTCGACAGGAAGGGTGCTGATAACCTAGTAGCAGATAATTTGTCTAGTTTGGAGAACGTTCTTGATGACCCACAACCTATTGATGATAGCTTTCCCGATGAGCAATTGAATGTCATCAATGCTTCACGTAGTGCACCCTGGTATGCTGATTATGCAAACTATATCATTGCCAAATATATACCACCTAGTTTCACATATCAGCAAAAGAAGAACTTCTTCTTTGACTTGAGACATTACTTTTGGGATGATCCTCACCTTTACAAGGAAGAAGTAGATGGTGTTATTAGACGTTGTGTACCTGAAGATGAACAGGGACAGATCCTACAGAAGTGTCACTCCGAAGCCTATGGAGGACACCATGCGGGAGATAGAACTGCACACAACGTATTGCAATCAGGTTTCTATTGGCCCGCTCTCTTCAAGTATGCCTGTAAGTTTGTCTTGTCTTGTGACGAATGTCAAAGAATAGGTAATATTAGTAAACGTCATGAAATGCCTATGAACTATTCACTTGTCATTGAACCATTTGATGTTTGCGGCTTTGATTATATGGGACCTTTTCCAAAATCCAACGGGTATACTCATATCCTAGTTGCTGTTGATTATGTCACTAAGTGGGTAGAAGCTATCCCCACTAGTAGTGCTGATCACAACACCTCTATCAGGATGCTTAAGGAAGTTATCTTCCCTAGATTTGGAGTCCCTAGATATCTAATGACCGACGGTGGTTCACATTTCATTCATGGTGCTTTCCGTAAAACGCTTGCTAAGTATGATGTCAACCATAGAATTGCGTGTCCCTATCACCCTCAGTCCAGTGGTCAAGTAGAGCTAAGCAATAGAGAGATTAAAGTGATTCTGCAAAAGACTGTCAACAAGTCTAGAAAGAATTGGTCTAAGAAGCTCGATGATGCACTCTGGGCTTATAGAACTGCCTATAAGAATCCCATGGGCATGTCTCCGTACAAAATGGTGTACGGTAAAGCATGTCATCTACCTCTTGAGCTAGAGCATAAAGCTTATTGGGCAATCAAAGAGCTTAACTTTGATTTCAAACTTGCTGGTGAGAAGAGGTTATTTGACATTAGCTCGCTTGATGAATGGAGAACTCAAGCATACGAAAATGCCAAGTTATTCAAAGAAAAGGTTAAGAGGATACAAAAGCGTGAGTTCAATGTAGGTGATTATGTCTTGCTATACAATTCTAGTTTAAGATTTTTTGCAGGCAAGCTTCTCTCTAAAGGGAAGGTCCCTATATTGTTGAGGAAGTATATCGTTCCGGTGCTATCAAAATCAACAACATGGAAGGTAATTTCCCAAGAGTGGTAAACGGGCATAGAATCAAGCATTACATCTCAGGTACTCCCAAAAATGTTGAGAGCAACATTATCAATACCATAACTCCGGAGGAGTACATAAGGGATATTTATCAGCCTATTTTAGACTCCGAAAACGAGGAGGTATGTGATTTGGTAAGTAAGCCGACTCCAAAACTTTTCCCGTAGCAATTTTCCTCCGTTTTGGAATATTTGAAAAAATAGAAAAATTTAAAGTAGTCCGGAAAGTGCCCGAGGAGGCGACAAGCCTTCTAGGCCCGGCCTACCCCCCTAGCCGGGGCTGGAGGGCTTGTGGCCACCTCGTGCGCCTCCCGGACTCTGTTTTTGTGTGGAGTACTCCTTCTGGTCTGGAAAAAATCATTATATATTCTCCCGAAAGGTCTGGCCTCTGTATCATGCAAATTCCCTCTGTTTTTGTTTCGAGCTTGTTTCTGCTGCACATCTAGATCGCTATGAAGTCCCCAAAAGCTCCGAAGGACAAGATCTTCGAGAAGGTCATCAATCCTTACCTAGCGGGAGTGATGCAACACCCTCAATCTATCGAGATGTGTGAGGGGATGTTGCACATCCATGATGTTGAGGGGCCCAAGAAGACCGGAAGCGTGGAGACGAGGCTCGAAGCAATGGAGCAACAAGTCTTCAAGTGCCAAGGGATGGTGGAGCGTGGACTCAACGCCAACCACATGATGAGCACGGAGTTCACCAACAAGCACAAGATTGATGCCAATGACATTGGGAAGCACCTCTCCAGGCTCTATGACAGGATTGATCACCTCCAAGCCCAGTTCTATGACCCGCAGAACCAAAACTGTGAGTATGAGTATAGATTTAAATCAATACAGTTGGCTGCAGATTTGAGGATTCCGGAGACTCCTTCATCTTTCCATGATGGAGCACTTATGCCTTGGAAGACGGAGGATCAAGCCCATGTTGCAACAACTCCACCACCATCACCTCCAAAGGAAGACAACTGAGCATGGGTACGGGCAATCCCCTTGGCTTGTGCCAAGCTTGGGGGAGTTGCCCCGGTATCGTATCACCATCATATCTTTTTCCTTTACCTTTGTTTTAGTTTGTTCCTTTTCAGTTTTCTCTTGCTCTAGTAGAATAAAGGTCTTAGTGTTTTAGTCTTGAGTTTTGCTTTGTGTCACCCCCGATGTATTCGAGCTCGTGAGCCATATAATAAAGAGTATCTTAGTTGAAGGGCTTTGCCTCTTGCCATGATCAAAAGATCGAGAAAGAACAAAAGCATGAAAGATCATGTAGTGATCTTATGGGAAGTGATGGCTTCAAATATAAAAAGGATGATGATTGAAACTTGTTGAGGGTAGACAAACGTAGACCTTGGTCATTGTTGCAATTAATAGGAAGTGATAAAGAAGGAGAGGTTCACATATAAATATATCATCCTTGACACCATCTATGATTGTGAACACTCACTAAACTATTACATGCCTAGAAGTAGATGTTGGACAAGGAAGACAACATAATGAATTGTGTTTGCTTGGTTCCGAACAATGTTATATGATTAGAGATCCCTTAGCATGTGATGATTGCTTCCACCTCATATTAGCCAAAACTCCCGCACCAAGTAGAGATACTACTTGTGCATCCATAAACCTTCAACCCAATTTTGCCATGAGAGTCCACCATACCTACCTATGGATTGAATAAGATCCCTCAAGTAAGTTGTCATCGGTGCAAGCAATAAAAATTGCTCCCTAATATGTATGATCTATTAGTGTGTGGAATATAAGATTTGTACGAACCTGTGATGAGGAAGGCATAAAAGCGTCAGACTACATAATAAAGTTCTTTATCAGAGGAGGCAATATAAAATGGCGTTCCTCCGCACTAAGAGGACACGCATCCAAACCTCAAAAGCGCATGACAACCCCTGCTTCCCTCTGTGAAGGTTCTATCTTGTACATTTACTTTTTGCCCTTGAAAGAGTCATGGTGATCTTCACCAATTCCTTGTTTCGCCTTTATCTTGGCTAACGTCACATGCTAGGGAAAGATCTATATTCATATATCAACTTGGAGGTAAGTATTCATGAATTATTCATATATTTATACGTTTTTCTTCTTTGTTTTTTTTTAAAACGTATAAATGAAAAAGAGAGAACATTTTATATAGACATATTATATACCAAAAATTTCAGAATAAAATTTTCTAAAACATGAACATATTTTCAAAACCAAAAAAATACTTTTTAAAAAAAATTATTTTTTTGCAATAATTTTAAATGAAAAGGAATTTGAATTTCAAATAAATTGCAAATACTTAAAATTTGAATCAAAACATTGTCTCTGATTTTGGAGGGTCATTTTCCTCCTCTCGTTTGATTTTTTTTAATTAAAGGGTTTTGAAAATATTCAAACTCAAAATTGGAAAGGGATTCAAAATAGAAAATTTTGGGAAAGTCATTTTATTCCCTCTCATTTTTTGAGAAGTTTCAAATTCCACTCAAGTTTCAATCACTCAAACAAACAAGCAAACAATCAATCTAATAATTATATTAACATTCCAAAATTTATAATTTTGGGATGTTACAAACTACCACACTTAAAATGAATCTCGTCCTCGAGATTCGAAGAGGCTAGAAAGAAAAGGTTATGGTTTGGGGGGTCTTCTAACAAATCTAGTCTCCTGCAAAGTGGGGTGCTACCACACATAAAATGAGAGTTACTAGTTGCTCGATTTTTTAACAATCCTCTGGGGTCTTGGCATCTCGCTCGTCACATTCTTCATGGTAACTTCTTTGGTGAAGTTCTTCCATTATATTCATAATGTTTCCATCAAAATCGAGGGTTCTTCTGTTGATATAAGATTCTTCCGTCACTGGGTCTTCTTAACTGACAAGTCTCGTGACAATTCTAAATAACCTATCAATGATTCTCATGGTGGTCTACCATTTGTGGTTATCCTGCAGAGAGAAGGGTCTTGACTTCATCCTCACCGTAAAATTTCCTACGCGTGACAACAAGTGCCATGTACATGGGCTTTCATTATACCATTCTAAGGCTTAAAAAAGGCTTCAAAGAACGTCGTCTCTCACTATGGGTAAGTCTGTTAGATTTACCATTCCGAATAGCAAGAGAATGGCAATAGTAAGTCGTCATGGTGGCCAAGCCATGTCGCACTGAAATCATTACCTTGTATAAGGCTTAGTGAATCTCGTATTCTAACACTTGGACATCCTCACAAGCGTTGCAGAGTTTCTCTTATCCATGAACGAAGTTCGGATAAACCATTGGTTCTGCAAGCTGATCAAAACATCTATCGTTTCTTCACCACTCTCAAGTTGTCGTATGCTCCTAAGAAAACGTTTGCTGATACAAGTTTCCTTCTCCAAAAAGATAGTACTTGATCCTTGTTAGTCCCGGGGTCTGTGGGTTTCAGGCATACTTGGGGTAAATGTGACACACCGCTGGGTAGTGGGTGGTTCCTTCACACAAGAAACAAGTCACCTGACTAGTTGGGCATTCCTCAGCTGGGTGATTTTCTTCACAATGAGTGCATCCATCCTTGTGTTCCTCCTGGGTGTGTCCTATTTCTCCACAGATCTTGCATGCACAAGTCTTCTTCTTCGGATTATCATAGCACTTCTGAATAAGACGGGATCTTAATAGAGTCTTCTTGAATTCGTCCCAGGTTTCTGCTCCACTAAATCCTTGTATGGCATGATGCATTTTCCACCAGATTGCAGCACTTTGTGTAAAGTACTGAAGAGCGTGTTCCACTTCATACTTCCTTGAGATCAAGTTGTTCCCGAAGTGGTTCTCCATGTTCTGAATCCATATTTCAGCTTCCAGCTGGGTCATTGGTCCAGAGACTACAAGTCCAGCTTCATACTCCATCTGGTAGGGTTGAGGTTTTGGGGATGAGACGGGTAAGCGAGAGAGGGAGATACACACAATACAAACAATATTTTTGAGAATAGGTTTTTGTTGTGGCCATCGGAAAACACACACCAATGACGGCTCACAAATCATCGTATCTAACGTGAGTATGTAAAAGGGGTTTGGACTTCTAATGGTCATATAATTATTCGAACACTTCAAGGTCTTCGAGTTCTTCGGGTCTTGAGAGTCTTCTGTTGGTGTAGCTTCAATTCTTCAAACGCGTGGTGAAATCCTCTTTACTTTGAAGTAGAACTCCGTTGATTCTTCATGAGGTCAAAGGGGTAAGGGTATTGTCTAACTATTTGAGGTGAGAGAGATTGATGAAATCAGAAGAGATGAGAAGTGAAAGGTGTTCTCGAAAATAAGATTTTAAGAGAGGTCCTATCATAAGAAGTTTCCAGTTTCTAGGGTCACGTCCTACAGTCAACATGTGCTCTGATACCATTTCTGTAGCGACCCGACTCAAAACGAGTCAAGCCTCTGTGTTTCTGTGCCATCCCTGGATCAGTATGCTGGCACACACAGTACATCAATATATATATCAAAGTGCAATCACATGTAAATAGCGTAAAACTGATATATACCTTAAATATCTCAGCGGAAGCAGTCAAGGGAGTGGAGTCCCAATAAACACCAACGGCAAGTTGAGTGTAGACCGTAACCCTGAATCGTACTCTTACTCGTCGAAGAAAATATCTGCAACATAAGACGTTGCAGCCGTGTAGGTCAGCATATTGAATATGCTGGCAAGTCACATAAGAGAGGGGTAAAATGTCATCTATACTATATGCATATATGGCAGGTGGGGTTGTAAGTTTTAGCGTAAAGCAAATTTTTCTCCTACAACAAGAGAGGGCTAAAAGCAAAATTTTACTACTTTGTTGGTTGTTAACGAGATGGTTCCGCCAACCAGTTCTCGTACCCGAGTTGTCAATAATTACCCTCGTCAAATATATTTAATGGTGTTGAAAAATCCAGATAACTTCAGTTCCTTTGGCTCAAGTTGTCCATGACCGTGGACACGGCTAATCAATTAGGTTTGAGTACTCTGTAGAGTTTTGCAACGTTCCCCACAAGATTTGATCGCCTCCGTGTATGTCCTCGCACTTCAGGATGTTTGAAGACCGGATGATCAAAACATGGTCTTTCAACGGGTCCCTCTGAATCCCTATCGATGCCCATTCAATCCTACGTTCTTCTACATCTGCTAGCACCGCCCGTCCAGAGTCGCCGCGTTGTCCAACCAAGCCAGAGCCCATAATGACTTGTGGCTGTGCAGGTAAGCCTTGGGTCTTGAAAATATCCCTCCGTCTCTTTGAGCCTGGGTGAAGCTTTCCGCAGGATGTCATGGCCGTCCCCAGCATCCCGGGTCATCCACTGGGTTCTCCAGGGAGCCGATCAACCGTCCTTCACCCAGAGTTGCATTGCGTCCGAGGTCTTGAAAATCTTGTCTTAACCGGTCTTGATTATTTAATCAACCTCACATCACTCGTGTTATGCACTCAACCGAATTCCCGTCTACTCAAGCATAGAAATATGAAATTTGTCGTTCCGGGGCCAAGTATCGGGGTTGTTGGGTGCCTACCACATGATACTACAATCTACACTAAAATTTCCAAGTACCTAAGCAGCATGCAATTGGGCATAGGATGGTAGAACTACGATGCATAAAAACATAGGCGATAGTATGATCAAAGTGACTTGCCTGGTATTACTTGATGAAGATAGTCGCTCTCAAAACCCTGATAATTCTACTCGCCACACTCCGAGCAATCTATCGTAAACAAATAGCATTCAATAAACATTCATGCCAAAAAGGAAGAACCAAGAGAACATAGGAACAAAGCATGTCTTGGTGCAAAATAACAACGTACTAAGGTTTAATAAAAAGGTCCTAAGTGTGTTGTAAAGTGAAGGTGCATGAATGAGATCAAAAGAGTTAATGGACGATGAACTATTGCTATATAAGCTCGACTTGCATACACTATGGGAGATGATAAAAAATATTGGGAGAACAACATGAATGTTATTTGACAAATAGTATAAGACATACGAATTTATTTGTAGAAAGAATTTCTTGAAATGGAGCACTACAACGCAAGTTATAGCGAATTAAAGTATGAATTGAATTTGCATTCAAAAGGTCAAGAGAAGTTGAACTGAAGTACGATGATTACGTACAAAAATATATGACATGAGTGTTTAGGGGTAAAAGGAATCAATTGAAAAGGTGGTACGATTTGCAAGATAAGATCAAATGAATGTTCGAATACAAATTTGAATCGCTCAAATTTGTAAGGTTCAAAGGTCGAAACTAATGATGCTACTGGATATAGGAGATCAATATGAGCGTGTAGAAAAAAGAATTACTAGATTTGAACTAGCGGATCAAAAGATACAAATACGTCAATATAACATTGAATCGGCTTAAAACGATGTGAACACTTTTGGGCACTAATAGATAAATCTGATTTGATCAAAATTATAAGTTGAAAAGTTAAAACTAATGATACAGACGGGAAGATTACTTTGATACGAATCCGACGCAATTGGATTCATCTAAAACGGAGCTACGGATAAAAAGATATGATCAAAAGAAGTTTGAATATGAATATGAACAAATTTCGAAATTTGAAAATTTCAAAAAGTTGATATGATAGGTTCATAGGATAGGTGGGATCAAGACGAAACTCTAGGCGTTGGTTTCATCTAATTCGGATAAACGAGTAAAAAGTTATGGCTATTTGAAAAAATCAGGGCCAAGCTGTTTTACGGAAGAAAAGTGCTATGTCTAAAAGAATTCTAGTACTAATGTGGAAATACGAAGGCTAATTAATATATCTAATTACTCTACCGTATACTAGTGTAGGAATACTAGTCTAGAAATAATAAACTACGGGAGTAAAAAAATACGAAGAAAAATACCTTTAGAATGGAGAGTAAGAATTAATTCCAATGAGGAGACGACTTCCAGAAATCCCGCCGAAGAGAACGAAAAAATATTTTTATTTAATAAATCTAGTTAAACCAAAAGATTGATTTAACCCGAAATAGATGATTTTTGGATGCTCCTATGGGTCTATACTTATAGGTGGAAGGGAGGTCTAATGGTCCATAGATAGGCAATGTGGGACTAAACATATACGTAAAGAGGAGAAAATAGAAAAAAAAAGAAGGGCCGCATGGGCCAATAGTTCAGCCAGCCACATGAGTAGTTACGGCCAGCCGTGGTCTTTGTTTTTTTTTGTTGGGTGCCTACCACATGATACTACAATCTACACTAAAATTTCCAAGTACCTAAGCAGCATGCAATTGGGCATAGTATGGTAGAACTACGATGCATAAAACATAGGCGATAGTATGATCAAAGTGACTTGCCGGCATATTCAATATGCTGACCTACACGGTTGCAACGTCTTATGTTGCAGATATTTTTCTTCGACGAGTAAGAGTACGATTCAGGGTTACGGTCTACACTCAACTTGCCGTTGGTGTTTATTGGGACTCCACTCCCTTGACTGCTTCCGCTGAAATATTTAAGGTATATATCAGTTTTACGCTATTTACATGTGATTGCACTTTGATATATACATTGATGTACTGTGTGTGCCAGCATATTGATCCAGGGATGGCACAGAAACACAGAGGCTTGACTCATTTTGAGTCGGGTCACTACAAAGACCCCTTAAATAGGTTCCCCAAAATCCAACCGTCATGTGCACATGTCATGCACAAGCGGTAATACCGCTTGGATGAGCCGTACTACCACTGGCACGGAAGTATCGGGCTTCACACACAGTTTGACAAAGTTAGGGAGGCGGTACTTCTGCCGGAGCGGTACTACCGCTCCCACCAGTGGTACTTGCGCTTAGCATTGTAGGAAGCCCAGACTTAGCATAAATGAGGAGGGTTGGACGACAATACCGCTTAGAGAGGTACTTTCGCTCATTACAGCTGCTCAAAATCTGCTTGAATGCCGAAGATACCAAAGAGCTAAAAATAAGCGGTAGTAGGCTAGTCGCAGCAGTACTCGAGAGCGATAGTACCACCCGAGCGGTAGTACCGCTTCCACCACAACGGTACTTCCGCTTAATAGAGACAAACTAGCCACGTACTAAAACTACCATAACTTTCGCATACGAGCCCCGAATTGAGCAAACTCAAGATTTTTGGATAGCAAACGATGAGTACTATCCAAACAGCAACACTTACGAAAATGATGTTATAAAGATGTGAAACCTCTATGAATGAAGAACCGGCAAAAACTCCAACATCGAAAACATCATAGAAGATGCACATGAACTCCGTTTTCGATGATGGTATATACGCACTAACCACTATGTGGGCCGGGATAATGGTTTATGGGGCCCTCAGTGTCGTACGTTCTTCCAAAAGTGATCTAGATGTCACGGTTCAGAGATGCGGGATGATTGTTGGGGTGGGCTGGTTACGCGTGCTTGTGTATACAGAGGCACACCCGGGCCGCGGCCAGTGGCGTAACCTGCATAAGTGCTTAGGGTGTTGGGCCCATGACCCCTTCGCACTTAGGATTTAGACCGGCGTTTTGACCTCTCTCGAGAGTCTAGGTAGGACTACAGCGTGTCGACCATCCTAGGCCGGGCATTACCCGGAAAAGTATGTCCGACCAGAGTTAATCGAGCATATCAAAAACTGTGATGCACCCCTGCATGGAAGTTTAACTATTCGGATAGTCGCGTCCACGGTAACAGACAGCTTGGAGATTTATCCCGATCTACTTGAACCGGATACTTGATAAAATACACCAAGATAACATACATATAGCCCCGAAGATCGCTCTCTCACAGGGAGTCAAGAAGAGGATCTCTGAGTAGGGTTATTGCTATTCGTATGTTCAAGATGTTACCGTTTAAACTCCTCTTTTCTACTACTACAAGATCATGGCTGCAAGATGTTGGTAGTCTTCGATAGGATGAGATTCTTCCCCCCTTACTCTGGCATTTCTGCAGTCTAGTCCACAGATACTACCTCATTCCTTGATACCAATGCATATCTAGTATAGTTCTGATGTAAGTCTTACGAGTACTTTGGATGAATACTCACCATTGCTTTGCTACTTTTTTTCGCTTCGACTCGGATGCTGCAACAGATGGTGGCGCTGGCACCGAGGATGCAGGTCCTATGCCAGAAGGTTACTACGTGAAGCATGTTTGACCAGGAGTAATACGAAGGCCCCAGGCAAGAGGCCTTGCCTTTCAATCAAGTTGTCGTTGTTATGCTCAGCCTTCTTGTCTAACTATGTATGTACATCTTGCCTTGCATCAGCCTTCTTGTCTAACTATGTATGTACTCATGTATTTTGGGCCCTCGTTACCCGGGCTTGTAATATAAAGATTTATGTTTAAAAATTGTGTTGTAGAGTTGTATTATGATATTGACGTGGGTCGCCTTTCATGATCGTGCATGATGTGTGTATGGTTAGTGCACGATTATAAACGGGGGAAGGGAGGGGGGGTCACAATTATCAATATTTGCTTATATTATTAATTGCATGCTGAGCGCTATATGTCGTTGCATTGACACTGTTTGATGGCTGTGATTTGTTGGATCTGCTCCTTTGGCATTTTTTATATTGGTATAGATTCATGCTCCCAGGAATCCAACTATACCATAGATCTTCTGCAAGAACCAACCAAAACCATCAAACAAATCATCCATACAGCTGCAGCAACCGCTGTGAAAACAAACCAATTTTCTTATGCTATGTGGCAATCATTCCATCAGTGGCATTGATAGGCCCTATTCGAGGGACCTAATTGCTTCTCCAATTTCATAAAGACAACAGTGAGCAAATGACATGCTCTCGGTTTCACATAATGTCAAACCGAAATGCAACAATATGATCTAATAACTCAATCCAGCAGGTCACCATGCCCCGCGTTCGTCATCGATTGACCACTCCTTCGCATAGTTGTTTCACTAGGAGATACCACATAGTATTATTGTAGATGCACTGTTCAATTACCTTCTTTCCACCAAGAAATAAATATATCCATACTAGCAACAGCCTAAACCAAAGTTATGGGCTCTTAGCTAAAATGTACCATCAACTTGTGATGGATCCTATGGTTGTATTGGAAAAGTTGAAGTAAAAAAACCAGTCACTCTCTTATGAAGTGTTAGGATTGTAGTTAACATATACCATGGCCATTATCATCACGCCAAGCTGTTCAAGATGTGCTTCTGAAGAGCACGATAAAGTGAAATATTAGCTTATGCAGTAAAATATTATTTGCCGTATGCATTGCCGACATTGCTTCTAAAGAGCACAATAAAGCTCAAACACGAAACCAACAGAAACAAGTTTATTACTGGAATGCATATATTGGCCATAAGATTTCAAGACATATTAGCAAATTTGAGGCAAGGAAAGCAACCAATGGACTGATTTAGGTATTGAAATCTAGCAATTGTCATTGTTCTACTGGCAATCAGTGCAACTAAATCAGCAAGCAAGAAAATAAGTGAGAAAGCATTCCCTGCACAGAGAATACATCATAATAAGTCAGAGTAAATAACCCTGGTGTAAGTCAAGATACAAGCCCATTAAAAAGAGAAAACCCCATGTATGTAATCACAAATAAAATATTCACAATTACATAGGGGAGAACCGCTAATGGAGTTCATTCATAAGAAATGGCAGCACAAGCTAGATATTCAGGCACATCCAACTTACTTGCAATAGATGAAAAGAAGGTGTGTTCAGATGACTTCCGGTTTGCAATGAGGTAAAAATCTTGTCCTGCATATGCCAGAACCAGGGAAAGAAGAACAAGAAGAACCAATGCAATTCAGTCAAGATAGTTAATGCTATTAGACCATCCAATCTAGAGAGAGAAGCCGAGGAAGCTCTGAGCTACAGTGGCCTCAAGGATGGTTTAGCAGTTGATCTTCTAGCGTTTGAATTACAACATGTGTCTACAATATTTGGTCTCAGACCCACACGCCACTGGCACAGCAAGTGACAAAGATTGGAATCCACAGAATTTCAGTGTTCTAAACAAGACTGAAATAAAAACCATGTATCTGCCTGTAGACATATAAAGTTCGTTTCGTCGATCTGTGGTAGGGGTGCAAGCGGCAGCCCGCTTCGTCCCACGAAACTCATCCATCCCTTAGTTCAAAATTTGCTCAACATTTGCCTAAAATTAACACTACATTTGTACACTGCGCTATTGTCCGCTAGCCCGCAACGCTTGCATTGCATCCTTAATCCGTAGCGATTGAGCTAGCTAGTGAAGGTCGTTTTGGTTGTACCACCACATACTAGCAGTCAGTTTTGTGATGCCTTTTGATCCCTAACCTGTGATGCGAAGGCTTTCTGGAGCTGTTGCCGAAGCAGCGCTCTGAACTGTCGGGCAGCAGCCAGGTTCTCGTCCAGCTTGGCCTTCTTGGCCATGAGTTTGGCCTTCCTGGCTTCCGCAGCCCCGATCCCGGCGTGGTCGGAGTGCAACCCGCTGCTCTGCAGCTCTTGCAGGGAGGCCTGCAGTTGAGATACAGAGGCCTTGAGCCTCTGCACTTCCTGACGAGTTTTTACCTCGAATTGCTGCGACATTGCCCGGAACTCCTCCATCTCCTTCCTCTTGGACTCGTAGAAGCGGTCCCACTCCTCCGCCTTCCGCTGCGCCTCCTCGATCTCGCCGTTGGTCGAGCTGATGTCGCGGGCGACGACGAGGCGGCGCGCGTGGGCGGCGTCGATGTCGGCGCGGGCGGCTAGGGCGCGGGAGGCGAGGTCCGCGGCGCGGCGCTCGAGGAGGAGGCGGCGGCGTTCGAGGCGGCGGGCGGCGGCGACTTTGGCGGCTAGGAGGCGGGACTTGGCGGCCTGAATCTCCTTCTCGGCCTGGAGGATGGACATGCAGTGGTTGCGGGCGTCCTCCATCTGCCGGACGCGCTCCTCGAAAGCAGCCGAGAGCTCCATCACGCAGCCGGTGCGGCGGCCGGCGGCGGCGAGCCCGGGTTGGTTCGGGAGGCGAGATTCACATTCACTACTGGGAAAGGGGCATATGCGGTTTGGGGCGTGGGGGGCAGACGCAGAGGTCAATTCACGCAGCTCTACCCTCCAACGTCTGTCACTCATTCTACTTCCAACGCTCAGGATTCACGCAAGCATTTGATATTCTTTTTATTAAAAACTACTCCCTCCGTTCCTAAATATAAGTCTTTTAAGATATTTCACTAGAAGTCTACATACGAAACAAAATGAGTGAATCTATACTCTAAAATATGTCTATATACATCCGTATATAATTCACTAATGAAACCTCTTTAAAAACTTATATTTAGGAACGGAGGAAGTAGTATAAATGTCCATGCGTTGCACCAGGCGAAAGCCATGCGTTTCAGATTACCGATTGGAACATTGATATTTGCTTATTTTGTTGGCTGGGTGTACCAACTGCGATAATTGGGAACATGTTTGATGTTTTTTTGAACGTTCTAGAGTCTTGTTTACAAAAATTATGACAAACAAAGTCATACTCTAGCTGCATGTAGAAGGTTCTGAAACAACAGTTGAATGATGCTTGATTTTGACTGTGATAAGTGTGTGAACCTGATGCTGGAGTTACTCATTTTGTATGAATCATGTTTGCTCTAAAACATGAAGGTAGGCAGATGATGACATTTTTAGTTCAAATCAGTTAAGTTTTGATTGATAAAATTAATATGTATACCGCGTCAATATGCGGAAACTCAAAATGGCTCCCCAAATCAGTTGAGTTTGGATTGATGAAATTAATATGTATATAACTTCGATATGCGGGAACTCAAAATGGCTCCCTAATATGTTCTTTCTATATTTGTAGCTCTTAATGTTATCTTCCTTATCCAACTACAACCACATTTGCTGCTTCCATGAAAACGTAGTGCTGCAGTTGAAATTACACATAATCCATTAAACCTTTGAAGTTTACTCCTTGCAAATGGCATTACATTCCACGTCGAATCAGAGCATAACGCTCACAGGAAAACAGATTCAATCGTTTGCTCTTTATAATTAGCCTATGGTACAACATAACCTCAGGTAAAGCTTGCTTTATCCTACCAACACCTACAAAACTGCCTGGCAAAGGCATGTTGTAATCACTCTCATACACTGTGGTCTTACAGTAGTAACCTAGGGTGGCAAAAAAGGCAATGCAACCGGTTCGCAACCTTAATTCTCATCATCCCCATCAATGCTGGAGAGCATGCTCTTCAGTACCTCGTAGGTCATGAACGCGATCCCAACGCTAGGAACAACCTTCGGGTACTCAGGGACTATGCCTCGATAGAAGCCACGAGGACCTTCCTTTTGAAGGATTTGGCGGATGGTTCCAGTTATGCTTGATTTTTCGATTTGCGATGTCCCAGCCGCCCCGTGTAGTTGCATACGTCGCTTTACAAGATCAAGGGGAAATGTAGCTGCAATATTGAATGTACCATTTACCATGGGGATTGGAAATACCCGATTTGAGTCATGTAAGATATACAACGATTAAGGTGATCAGGTATCAAAGGCCACATACCTGTCGACGCCGCAATACCAGATAGACTCCCAGAAAACAAGCTCACAACAACAATGGAATCATTCGGCCTGATACATATAAGCCCACAGCCATCAGATCGAATCTGACAAAATGGAAATGGAAGCCAAGTAAATATGCAACAAAGCTAAATAAGGATGTTCACCTTTCCATTTGCCAATGAGACCTCAAGGATTCATATACATAAAAGTTGATTGCTATACCCGGTCCAACTCCGTGTAACTCGTAAAAGTTACTGGCAAGACAACTCAAAAACCATTCTCAGTAGAAGCATGCGGCTTACAAATAATGTGGCCCCAAGGCATTTATACAATCCTCTGCCACTCTCTTCCTTACAAATTGTGGACAACGTATGAAAGATGCCCTTGTAATACCTGGTGGTTTTCTGCAGAAAATTAGACAGAGCAAAGTTAGCTTATCAGATGATGTTCCTTTGCTCTGTAAAGCTGCATTGCATGAAAGTTGAACCTAAGGATGTTGTAAGTTCCAACTGGAAGTTAAATTGGTTGATTTGGTTTTAAGTGTTATTCACAAAAGAAGACAAAACATCAGTGGTTAAGTTGAATATAGGCCCAAGGCCTTTATACAATCCTCTACCACTCTCTTCTCTACAAATCGCAGACGTCATATGAAAGATGCCTTTGTAAGTTAACACAATCGGGGCCTCGGGGGAGCATATCCTAGTGGAGCGGGCGCGACCCTACTTGACCAGCAAGCTTCGTGTCTTCCCTATCATGGACATGTAGATGGGTAAGGAGTGCTCGGTCGCCGACACACATAGGTGACCGCACTCACGGGATGGTGCAACAGGTGAGCGTGTCAAAGTGAATAACGTCATACATAGTAGGTAATGAATCAGTTAATAGGATCCATAATAATTTGGAGGTATGAGTAGTTATGGCCTCAAAGATGCAGAAGAAAAATTGGTGGTACTTGGTTAGCTAGTGTGGCCAATTTGAGGGACGACCTCAAATAGTGTTAGACACACGTTGGTTAGTCAAATAAATTCTATTAGCAACTGCAGTAGAAAGTCAAAATACTTGCACAAATATTATATCATGAGCTGAAACCTGAATAAACTGAGTTAGGGGAACAATCATACTGTTTCCTATACCAAAAACTTTAGACGCTACTGACACAACATAAACAAAATTCAGTTCATCAACCTAATAGTTGCAATCATTCTAATAGATGCAATCAAAACTTGGAGACCCCCAGTTACAGAAACAACAAGCGGTGAACAAAATGAGATGGAACATGCATGACATTATTCTACTTGGTCCACCTTTTCTCGTCCACCGAAACTTAAAAGGTACACAGATAACTCAAGTGAAAAATCAATGGACCCATTTTTTTTCTTCAAAAAAAGCAATATTATTTATTAACAACAGAGGGCCAGATGCAAGGGAATATCAACTGCACCCTCTCATCTGCGTACCATGTCTAGAGGAGGTGAGCGCATGAGCATGCTTGGCTTGTCGTAGATCGAGTCGTCTTTGCCACTGAAGCTCATGGAGTTGAACCTACAGGTGCAGTCCTATTGTAACGACTAAGATGCGGTCCTTTCCGATTTTGTGAACGAGGCCCCAAATGGAAAGAAGCGCATCTAAGCGTTTCGCAAGCACGGTAACATAGCACATACATAATAATAGAATGACAAATAGGGAATCATCTCTCATCTCATAGATAATATTAAAGTTTACATCACACATTTATTCAGACAAGGTAGTTCCGCTACGGACTACATAACATGAGAAAAGGCTATGCTACCCTGCATGCTTGCCCACGATCACGACCACGCCTCAGCCTTCTGGATAGTTCACGTACAAGCACTCGTTATCCTCATCGTACTGCCACGCCAGCTGTGTGCCGTCGGGATCACATGTGTCGGGCGTACCTGTACCTGTTGGTGTGTTGAAGTAATCTGTGAGCCACGGGGACTCAACAATCTATGACCTCGGTGCCAGAACTAGTCAAGTTATTAGGTAAGGAATGTTCAGTGTTTAGGTTGCAGCATCCTAAGCTTTTATGGTGGCTAACTTATGTAGAACAAGTTATTGATGGTGGTCTACACTAGCGGGCGAATACTAGCTGATCAATAAGTGATCCTGAACACCTACTTATGTCAACTGTAACCCCACCGTGTTCTCGATCGAAGAGAGGTCTTCGAAGGGGACAGTCACGGTTACGCACACAGTTGGCAATTTTATTAGATTTTGTTCAAGTTATCTAAAACCGGATGTTAACAAATATTCCAAGTTGCCACATAACCGCGGGCACGACTTTCTGAAAGATTAAACCCTGCAGGGGTGCTCCAAATAGTCCATCACACACGGTCATGGGCCGCAAAGTAATCCTCTATCACGATTCTCGTGATCTCGTCGGATTCCTTAGAGGAAAACCTCAACTCTGGGGAGAACCAAAGCTTCACCGGGATTCCTATACGCAAGATATATCGCTAAGGTAAAACAAGACTAGCAGGACCTCCCGTCGTGTCGACGACCCCGATAAGAGCCGCCTATCTCAGTCTCAGGACACGACGGATGAGCGACGCGTACAGTGTCCTGATAGACATCTCTCAAGTTGCCCTGAGTTGGCCCCGCACAGTGCGCTGGTTTGACCAACACTCATGAGGAGCACTGGCCCGGGTTGTTGATTAATTCCTCGGGGTAGCTATTCCCTATGCAAATTATTATTAAGTGATTAGCAAATTAACACAAATGTTGGGTCCTGCCGGACAAGTCTTAAGACTACACGATTTATCAAGGGGTCCCCATAACAACACCGAACGTGTTAGGAGCGATCAGTTATGGAATCAAACACCGGTAGCCAGAAACTATGGCGGCAATAGCGGAACAAAACACCCGGCAAAAGGCTAGGCCTTCCGTTATTTACCAAGTATATAGGTGCATTAATTAAATAAAAGATTTAACATAATGATATCAAACTCATGTTATCACATGAGACAATTGCACCTGCAACTAGCAATGCTAACCTTAGTAGCTGAGCAAGCCTACTTAGCCATTCAATATTTGCTAGGAGAGGGAAAAGTGTTTGGGTTTCATGGAAATATCAGGAGGCAATTATTTCAGTGGTGGGCAGCGAGCATATGAAGAAAGAAACATGAATCTAGCATAACAAGTCTAGAGATGGGATCAAGGTCATATCATCTTGCCTATGATATCCTCAGCTTGGAACTACTCTTGTTCGTCCTGCACGTACTCTCCCAGATCCACGTACTCGTTCTCCGATCCCGTTGCTACCCAACATAATAATAGGATCCAATGAACAACATCACAACAAGATGCAACAAGCACATGATTCATGAGATGAAAATGAACATGCATCTCTATTCTAGTCACTATCACAAGCATGAGAAGAAATACAAACTTCTGGACAGAACTGCACTCTAAGGTATCTTGACATGCATGAAGATGGCATGAACAGATGCGTCACACGAAAATGATGCAAAAACATATAAAGAACGTTACGAACAGAGCTACGGATCAACCAGAAACAACGAAACAAGAAATAGAGTCCTACGTATCGAATCCATCACAACACACTCCAATGGCATCCTTCTGGTATTCCCAGGTTGCCAAAACACAAAACAACCAAGTATGGATGGGGTGGTACAAAGAATATCACAACCCATCAACTATGCACTCACAAGCATAAAAAACATCAAAACTATACATTCTGTCCTAAACAGCATCATAGCAATTTGAGAGCTACATGCAAAGCACCTACAGCCACCCAAATGTGCCAAATAGGATATGTGGCAGAATCTATTCAAAAGATATACAAGCATGAGCAAAAAGGTAATACAAAGGAGTTTCACACAGAAAGTTCTACAACTGCTAACTTGGACAAAAATATCAGTTTCCAGGGACTTAGTGAAAATCTCAGTTTCTCACTAGCTGTTTATGCTTTGAAGCATTTTGACAGCACCCAAAACAATATCTACACGAAGCCAAATGGAATAAAAAGTGACTGAGAGCTAGACAAACACACAAGCTACAACTTCTCAGTTGATTGCAGGGGCTGATTCCCAACACATAAACTTCTACAAGGACAACTACAAGGGAAGAAAATAACAGCAGTCTCTCAAACTTAGTGAAAATCACAAATTTTCACTAAACTGGAATTTTCAGCCACATGCCTACTTTGACTAGATACAACTTGCACATATGAATTACTAAGCATGAAACAAAACTAACATGCTATAAAGGGGTTCACCCTCTACTGCCACAACAAGGAATCAACCTCTTGGGCTCACCACATCACATGGAACCAAGCTCTAAACATTGAACAAAACAGAAATATGACATTCCCAGAAAGTGTTCCAAAGTGGAATCAAAACCCACCATTGGATTGACGGGATGATTCTACCCCAAAAACATATATAATACATAGGCACTTGCATAGAACAATTGGGCACAAAGCTAAGAAGAAAAAATACATGGAATCACATGAGGTGAATAGTGCATCATCACATGCTACTCACTAGATCATCACCTACACATGCATATGCACACTCTCACAAGTCCAATGGTGACATGAGGGTTTAGACCTCATGTGTGTGTGCCATAGCACATCACCATTCACACACTTACTCTAGCATACACCACTCACATACATACACTTCATAACATGCATTCCTACACCCACACATACTAGCTTGCTCATGTGCTCATCAAGGCACATCATGCCTTGGGCATGTGTGTGAGACACACACACAAGCACACATCACAAGGAAATCTCAGAAACACATGCACATGGAGATATGCATATACACCACCCTTTGGGTGCTTGCACCACACAAGTAAACATGCATAGGAGTTGCACCACATGTAGACATAAGAATGAGCACATCATAAACACAGAGTATGTGGGGGGAACCCTCACACACACACACACTCTTGCTATCCACTTGCCCGATAGAACAGGGATGACAAGCAGGGTAAGGTGCTACTGAAGCTACTGTTGCTACTGTGCCGAAATAACTTAGCAAAAAGGGGGTGGCGCCGCGGGGTTTCGATCCCACGACCGCCTGATGCAACAACATGCCACCTACCACTACATTGTGCTATGAAACTTGACAGAGAGGAGGAGTAAACTCTATTGAGAAATCCCCTCTTGTATTTCCTCTGCCCGACGGTGGCCGGAACAGGGGAATTACCTCGTCGGCGTTACAAACTAAATTAGTCTACAACTCATCGATGGAAGGGAATAGGGGTTCCCAGGGTTCCATTTCTACCACTAACTCTACTCGAGGAGGCCTACAACTCCTGATCCACGACGCGCGGCGGCGCCGATGACAGAGAAGAACACGACGACGAAGCTACACCCTATGCGCTGGATCTATCGACGGGAAGGGGAAAGGAAGGCTTGGGCTCACCCACTGGACGAGGGCGTGGTTCTTGTCGGAGAGGACGAAGAGGAAGGAGTGGAAGTAGACACGTCGGGGAAGAACGTCGAGGAGGAAGCCGCCATCGTCGAAGAAGGGGAAGTAGAGCAGATTCGCTTAGCCTAGCTGCGGGAACAGGATCCTTGAAGGTCCCGCGTGCTCGCTGAGGGGTCGGAGAGGACGCACAGCCACGGAAGCGACAGCGAGGACCTCCTCAGCTTGCGTCCATGGCGGAGGAGCTCCTTCCCTTACCTGATGTCGACGACAGAGAGGGAGGAGGAGATGTGAAAGAGGTGGCAGCGCAAGGGAGGAACCCTAGGCTTGCACGGACGCCAAGGGGGTTATATGGAGGAGGAGGAGGCGAGGGACTCGCGCCTCGACGTCCGTGAGACGGCGTTGCTGCTGGTGCGCTGTCTTTGTCTCTGTGGCGAACTAACGGAGGAGGAGGAAGGAACGCCGTCTACAGGAAGGGCTGCGCACGAGGAGGTTGGGCCAGCTTGTGGGAGGAAGCCCACTAGATGGCGCGAGATAGGAAAAAGAAAACCTTCTCGGGTTTTCTAATTTAAAACCAACAGAGAAAAGAAATAAAGCAAAGGCAAATCTGTTGGAGTTTAAAATAAAATAAAATACCCCTGGTCATAAGGGAATTATGACCCATTTAAATAAAATGGAAAAGGAATATTTGGAGCAAATAAATATTTACAAAACAGAATTTATTTGATCTGCTTTGTGAATATTTGCACTTTTAAACACATAGATTCAAAACAACAAATTCATAGCATCACATCCACCACAAATAATACTAAAGCATTGGCATTTTTGAAACAGGGATGGAGCAAAAGAATCTTGGGCTTGAGATAAATAGAGAGGTGAAGTTTTGTAAAACCTATTGCAACTAACATAGATGCTTCCTACTTACAAACAACACCCACATCATTCACATATCCATCATCACATGTCATCACACCACAAACACATGATCACAAGGCAACAACACAAATAGGCATGGAATGAATTGGATGCATACATGTAAAGGAAAACAAAACAAGGTGACACATGAAATAACACATGCATTGATCTCTCATGGCACTGACATGATGGACCCACATACAGAAGGTTCCAATTAAGGCAAGTTACACTCTTGGGGCATTACAAACTCTCCCACACTACAAAAAGATCTCGACCCGAGATCTAGGACTGAAAGAACTCAGGGAATTCAGAACGTAGGTGATCCTCGCGTTCCCAAGTGGCCTCTTTATCGGAATGGTGTGACCATTGCACCTTGAGAAATTTGACAGACTTGTTGCGGGTCTTGCGCTCAGTCGCCTCGAGAACCGCAACTGGATGCTCACGATAGGATAGGTCGGGTTGAAGGTCGATGTCTTGAAGATGAATAATGCGCTCGGGAGTCTTGAAGCATCTCCGGAGCTAAGAGGCATGGAACACGTCGTGCACATTTGCAAAGTTTGACGGGAGCTCAAGCTGATACACAAGGTCGCCTATCTTGCCAACAATTCTGAAAGGACCCAGGAAACGAGGCGCAAGCTTGCCTTTGATGCCAAAGCGATGTGTACCCTTCATAGGGGACACCTTGAGATAGACGAAGTCATCAAGCTCATAAGACATGTCACGATGCTTGCTATCATAATAGCTCTTCTAACGGGACTGCGCTGCTCTGAGATTATCCCGAATGACCCGACACATCTCTTCAGCTTCTTCTATCAAGTCATTCCCAAGAATCTGACGCTCGCCGGTCTCGGACTAGTTGAGCGGGGTACGACACTTCCTGCCATAGAGAATCTCAAACAGAGCTTTGCCTGAACTAGCTTGATAACTGTTGTATACGAGAACTCAGCGAAAGGCAGGCAGTCTTCCCACTTCATGCCAAAAGAGATAACACACGCTCTCAGCATATCCTCAAGGACCTGATTGACTCTCTTCACTTGAACACTAGTCTGAGGATGAAAAGCTATGCTGAAGCGTATCTTCGTGCCCATCGTAGACTGAAAAGAGTCCCAGAACTTGGAAGTGAAGATACTTCCGCGATCCAAAGAAATCATCATAGGCACGCCGTGCAAAGACACTATCCTGGAAGTGTACAACTCTGCAAGCTGAGCTGCCGAAATGGATTCCTTGACTCGGAGAAAATGAGCCACTTTACTCAACTTGTCGATGACGACGAAGATGGCATCGTTACCCTTCTTGGACTTCGGAAACCCGATGACGAAATCCATCTCAATATGGTCGAACTTCCACTCGGGAATGGGCAAAGGATGCAAAATACCTGCTGGACATTGATGCTCTGCTTTCACCATTCGACATACATCACATTCATTTACGAATTGAGCAATCTCACGCTTCATGCGAGTCCACCAGAAGGTCTGTTTCAAGTCCTGATACATCTTGGAGCTTCCTGGATGTATTGAGAGCAAGGAGTTATCAGCTTCTTCCATGATTACCTTTCTGAGACCACCTTTTGGAACGACAAGACAATCCTCAAATATCAACGTGTCTCTGGCATCAACACTAAAGCACTTATATTTGGGAAGTCCCTTTGCCACGCCAATCTTGACTTTCTTCACCATTGCATCAAGAAGCTGTGCTGCTCGGACCTGATCTTCCAATGTAGGAGAGATCTGAAGATTTGCAAGAAATCCCTGAGGTACTAACTGAAGGTTGAGCTTTCTGAAAGATTCACAAAGGTCGGGCTGGAGAGGCTTCAGAATGAGACTATTGCAGTAAGCCTTCCTACTTAAAGCATCTGCCACGACATTAGCTTTGCCTGGCGTGTACTCAACGCTCGGATTAAAATCTTGGAGCATTTCCACCCAACGAGTTTGCCGGAGATTCAGGTTAGGCTGGGTGAAGATGTACTTGAGACTCTTGTGATTGGTGAACACTTCAACCTTTCGTTCCAACAAGAGGTGTCTCCAAGTCATCACATCATGTACCACTGCTGCCAGCTCAAGATCATGCACATAATACTTCTTCTCCACTGGCTTCAACTTCCTGGAGGTATAAGCAACCACTTTCTTCTCTTGCATCAGAACTGCACCAAGACCTTGAAGAGAGGCATCGCAGAACACTTGGTAAGGTTTGGAATCATCAGGAGGAACCAAGACTAGAGTAGAGGTGAGCTTCTCGTTGAGTGTGTCGAAGGCCAACTGACACTCTCGAGACCAAGCATACTTCACACCCTTCCAAAGAAGACTTGAGAGAGGCTTAGCAATCTTGGAGAAGTTCTCAACGAACCCTCTACAATAGCTTGCAAGCCCAAGAAAGCTTCACTCAACAATGGCCTGCACCTTCGATGGATCAACCTTAATGCCCTCGGCAGAGATGATGTGCCCCAGATAGACGACTTCTTTCAACCAGAACTCACACTTGGAAAACATGGCATAGAATTTGTGCTCTCTCAGCTTATCAAGCACCAGCCTGAGATGTTCTTCATGTTCTTCCTCAGTTTCTGAAAAGACCAGAATATCGTCAAGATACACCAAGACAAACTCATTCTTGAACGGAGAGAATATGTAGATCATCATTTGACAAAATGTCAGAGGAGCATTTGCCAGACCAAAAGACATGACCGTATACTCATACGAGCCAAAACTAGTCCTGAAAGCAGTCTTCGGAATATCCTCTTCATGAATGCGAATTTGATGATAGCCCATTCCGAGATCGAGCTTGGAGAAGATCTTAGCCCCTTTCAACTGTTCAAACAACTCATTTATGTTCGGAAGTGGAAACTTGTTCCTGATTGTCTTCTTGTTCAAAGGACGGTAATCGACACACAACCGGTCCGTGCCATCCTTCTTCTTGACAAACACAACTCCACAGCCCCATGGAGACGAGCTCGGTCTGATCAGACCCAAACCCTCCTGCTCATCGAGTTGCCTCTTAAGTTCCTTCAGCTCTTCTGGACCCAATTTGTACGGTCGTTTGCACACAGGCTCAGTACTTGGTTCAAGCTCAATAACAAATTCAACTTCTCGGTGCGGAGGCATTCCTGGCAGCTCTTCTGGAAACACATCTTCATATTCGCAGACCACTAGGACTTGCGAAATAGGATTAATCTCACCCTTTTCATTCAAAGAGGACAGATGGATTGTATTGTCACATCCCTGACACCTTAAGCAAGTTAGTCTTGTGCTCATGTCTTCTTTGCATTTCATCTAAGAAATTTTCAACAAGATCCAAGAAAGAGGTGAAGGAAAACTCAAACCCTGGCCACTCTTTAAATAAAGGAAATCTCAAACTAGTTAAAATCAATGAATCCAAAATGGCCTCAAGAAAAGTTCAAACTTTCTGATAAATCATGAAAGTAAATGAGCAATGAAGAAAACTACTTTCTTGACACTTTAAGCATTTTAAATAAATGCAAAAAGCTACTGGTTTCAAGTTTTAAATTTGAACTCAGAAACTTTAAACTTTCAAAAATGTTGAAAACTTTAGGAATGGTTGGAAATATTCCAACAAATATTCTAGGGTGCTTAAAATAATTTTTTACAAACTATTTGGGAGCTGAAATAAATAGCAAGTTATTGAAGTAGCTAAAACAGAAACAAAAACAGAAAAAATGGGAAACCCTTACCTGTCGCCTAACCTGGCCCAGCCCATCTCCTCCATTCGTCTCCCACCTCGCTAGTAGGAGCAGGAGGTGGCCGCCGCGTACTCTGGCACGGCCACGCACCTGTGCGCCTGCCTGGTCGCCGCCTCGCGTTGGCAAGCCCGGGGATAAGCTCCCCGAGCCCGTGGCTATCCATTCCCAGGGCCAGTTCTCCCCCTCCTCTCGGATCTCTCCTCCCTCCTTCTGCCGCCATTGGAGCCCGAGCAGAGCTCGAGCTCGTCGTCGTTCTAGCCGACCTCCCTTCCTTCTGAGCCGTGCATTAGCTCCGCCGCAACCCCCTGAAGCTTCCTAGCCACGAGCCCGACGCCCAGATGCAGTGAATCGACGAGCAGCTGTCGTCTTCTTCCTCGGGTCACCGAAGATCGCCGCGGACGTTCTCCCTCTCCAGGCCGTCCCCGAGCAAACTAGCGCCACCACTGCACTCCCCGTGAGCATGCGATCATTTCCCCTAAGATCTCCCCATCGATCCCCTTCTCTAGGCCTAGTTCCACCGGAGCCCGACAAGATCCGCCGCTGCATCTCGTCGCCGGTAGCCTCCAGTGATCAGCTCGTCCTTCCGAGGGCACCAACAGCTTCAGGCCGTCGCGTAGATGCTGTAGGAGCTAAGAACGCTGCATAGTTCCCTCTGTATCAAAGACCCCGATGACGCCCGAACCTTGGCCGCCACCAAGCTCGTCGCCTGTGTCATCTCCGACCAGATCAGCCCCGGCTAAGTGCAGAAATGGAGCTGCGGGAGATGTGCCGTTCCTCTGGTGCTCTCCGCGCAGCGTTAGGCCCCTTGTGCGCCGTTTCTGAGCCCCTCCGCTGTTCTCGTGGTCGCCGGAGGCTCCCCGCCGGTGAGGACGACCTCGCCGCCGGTGGATCTCAGCTGGCCTGAGCCACTGACGTGTGGGGCCAGCCTCTGGACAGATTAGAAATAATAAAAATAAATCAGATAAGTTAATAAGTCACTCACATGTGGGTCCAGTAAGATTAATCAACTAATTAAATTTAATCTTAATCTAAAACTGACCAGAGACACTGACCAGTGGGTCCCACTCATCAGGTTTGACTTTCAACGGCCAGTTGGACCTGCTGATGTCATGCTGATGCAGTAAAAGTATTTTCCAGTATAAAAATAATTCCAGAAATGTTTAAAACTTCAAAAATTCATAGAAATTAATCTGTAACTCCAATGAAAATAATTTATATATGAAAAAGTATCAGAAAAATTCAAGGAATCTGAATATGCTACTTTCAATCATGTTTGAAAAAGTTACAGAACCCAAACATGTAGATTAATGAATAAGTCAATTCTTATAATTACTTTATAAATGGAATTTGGCAAAATATTCAAATTTCATTATGAATGACATGATCACACACTGTCCTAATTACAAATCAGTACCTTAACATGACATCTCATGCATGTTAACATCAAGTTGATCTGAGCATCAGGTCGAATCAATTAAATCGGTATCCGAGAATACCTCATTTGAATTGATATTTGAATGTGATTCAAATCAATTTCAAACCTAATACATGTTGATTATAAAAGTTTATCACCTTGCATTCTCATGCCATGCTCATGCATCATCTTATTTGCATATGATTGTTATTGATTGTTGCCATTCAACTCGGTAGGCTCCGCACCCCCGGATTCCACCGAATATCCGTCTGACGGATATTGTCCCTCCTCTGAGCAACAAGGCAAGCAACCCTTTTGATCATCCCGATAAATCCCATGTTCTTGCTCCTGCACTTATTTATTGCATTAGGGTCAAATGCTTCAAATGCTTTTGCCACGTTAGTTGAACCCACTTCCTTTGCATGACCTAACCTTGTCACAGTAAATAGCCAAACCTTGCAACCTAGCATACCTGGTAGTTGCTTGAGCTATGTTGTGCCTTATCCTGCTATGCATGCTATGCTTAGAGTTGTGTATGGTCTGTCATCTGGGAGATGAACAGAATTGTTAGAATGTGTTCGGTAAGCAAAGGTTGTGTGTTGAACCTGATTTGGTAAGGTACCGGTGAAAGGCTGTGTAGGAGTACATGGCGGGTTGTTTCATTGGAACCGTCCATAGGAACTGAGTTCCGTGTATGTAATCCAAGACTAGATACTACCACATGCTGGGCCCTGAAATATGACCCCGCTCGGCCTATTAATCGCTTAGTACTCGGTCCAGGAGTTGCAAATAGTTTCTGGTGTTTATAGTCATGCTGGAGGCCGTGCATAGTGCTGACCTGAGAGGTGGGCTATGATGCGGTAGGCAGTGGCATGGTGTACCAAGTGGCACCCGGATGGCGGGCTTGGGAACCCTGCGCACATCGTTTGAGGCCGTGGCGGAAACCTCGGCCGGACTTCCGTACGGGTTACTCTCAGATAGGCGATAAACCTGGACTAGGTACTAGTGTGATTAACGATCGTGGCCGACTCCCTCGCTAGGCTTCCGCTTGAAGGTTGCCGAGGTGCATAACGTGCACATGGCGATAAGTGGCGAGAGCGTGTGTGACGAAGTACACCCCTGCAGGGTTATGATCTATTCGAATAGCCGCGTCCGCGGATATGGACTACTTGGAGACATATGTTGTTCATAGATAACTTTAATGGCTACTCATAAAATTGTCAAGATAAGCGTGAGTGTCGTGAACGGCATTTCCGTATGGAGACGGAATGATTCCACGATGGTGTATTGTTGTGGTGTTAGTGGACTCGTGTGCGAGAAATCAAGTTGTCCAAAATTATTTAAAAATGCAAGTTGTTTAACCACGAGTCAAATGCTGGCTTTCCGCATGAAACCCCACAATACCTTCTTGATACTTTGCATGAGTAGATAGTTATCCTAAAGTCTTGCTCAGTACCTTCGTACTCATGTTTGCTTAATAAATGTTGCAGAGGTTGCTAATGACCCTAATGGAGGGTTCTTCGTAGACATCGACGACGACGAGTAGCTGGTGTCCCAGCTACGATCTGGCCCTACGTTGGATCTGTAGTATAGTCAGGCCATGTGCCTTCTAGTTGTCCTGTCTGTACTCAGAAAGTTTTAAAACTCTTCCGCTGGCTTGTAACTGAATGACTGCTATTATGGGTCGTGAGACCCTTAATGTGTAATATTATGTGTGTGGCTCCTCCGAGCCTCTTAAATAAAGCTTGTATGTTTATGGTTATGTTGTGATGCCATCGATGTATCTATACATATCGGTATGCCATGCGTACGTGTGTCGTACTTGATATGTATGGGGTTCGATTACCTAGTTGTGAACTTTAGTAGCACTCCTTACAAGGAAATGCCCCTTTGTGATCCAACGAGCCTTGGTAGTTCGCTACTGCTCCGGACACATTGGTTGACCGGCATGTGTCCTTCTTAGCTGCTGTGTCTGTCCCCTTTGGGGAAATGTCACGCGATGTAATGGAGTCCTTGTAGCTTGCTACGACTCGTCTACACTCGCCGGTGACCGACACCTCCTTTGTTGGGTCATGTATGCCTGTCCTTGTGCAGTACTGCCACTTTGGTTTATGACTAGACATGTCGATCCAGGTTCTTTGACATTGGAATGCTAGCGACACTATTGCATACGTGAGTCAAAAGACGCAAACGGTCCCGGCTAAGGTAAGGCTGCAGCCGTGGAGTTAACCGTGCGTGAGACCGCAAAGGGATGCGATGTGTTACAGGCTGGATTCCTATGGCTTAGGATCGGGGTCCCGACAGCGTTGGTATCAGAGCCTGACTGACTGTAGGATTACTAAGCCAAACTGGTCGAAGTTGAGTCTAGAATTGCTTTAGTTATATATAAGGGAATTGTTTGTGGAAGGGAACGTAAGACTCTTGTTCTCTTCTCAATTTATTCTATTCTGGTCATCCTCGTCTTTTCTGCGGGAATTAAGGACTAGGTTACTCATCTTCTTCTAGGCTCGTGTTTCTGATCGGTAGATTATAGGACTACGGGTTAAGAGATATTGGGTTTCCTTCATTCCTGGGAAAAAGGAAGTAAGTTTGATGATCAGAGAGTTGAACTTGATAGTTGAGTGGTTACGCTATTCCATTTTGGGTTGTCTCAAAATTTGTTTTTGAGCATTTACAGCCGTTATGCTGCCCAATTTTGCATTCAGAGCTCTAATGCTTTTGCATTACTTTCTATTTACAGATGCCTGGCCGTCCTTCTCGTTAGGTGGTACGTCTGACCAGGTGCATTGATGTACCGGGTCATACGGCCATGCTGCTCAAGGTGCTGTCTGTGTGCGGTTACCGCTGGTACCCCGAGTACACAGTGGAGGAACAGTACCGAGACTTCAACCAGAGCCAGTACATCTGCACTGTTAAGGTATTTCCAGACTACCCTGGAGCTGAGGAGCCAATCCATTGGTCCTATGGGTTGGGAGTCACTGTTGACATGGCAGTACAAGATGCTGCCTATTCAATGCTGACCATTATGAGAGCGAGACATGCACTGCTGCAGAATTCAGAGTTCTGCTATGTTCCGGCCTCTCAGCCTGGTGAAGAGGGATACCTCAGTGGAGTTTATTTTGATTCTTCTATGGAGGATCCACTATTGCAATCCACTGTTGAGATGCTAGAGAACAGAGACAGGGATGCTCGTGCTCTCCGCATGGAGCTTTATGCTACCCGTGCCCGTCTGTGGACGGCTTTGACGCAGCTGGCACCGGTAGTCCAGACAGGGTACGGAGATATGGAGATGCTGAACCCTGTTAGGACCCATCTTCCGGCCCACGTTGACTGTCCAGCTATAGGAGGAGTCACCCCTCTTCGGGGACCTCTCTTACCACCAGTCAGGGGACCAAGGCCACATCCGTGTCCTTATGGATCCCAGGGATCTCAGGCTAGAGTGTTTCCTGATCCGTAGGTTGAGCTTCCAGGGCATGGAGGAAATCTCTATGAGATGTTCTATGCGGATGCCTGAGCTGTGAGCGGAAGGATAGTATGGTAGTAGCCGTACGTTCACAGTCCTGCGTGACTTGTGAAGTATGCCTGTAATGTGAAATGAATTCCGGAGGCCTAGATAAATAATGTATAGGAAGCTTGTAAGCCTTTGATGAGTAGTTTCATAATTTCAGTAGTTTGCTCCTCGAGTATGTTTGTACTGAACTATGTAAGGGTGTGTATGAACCATGGTGTATATATAGCAGTTTCTTGTTACCATGTTGTTCGGATATTCATTTCCGCATTCCGTGTGTTCAGTACATTCTTAATCCATAGCTAGTATTGATATGATATTGGTCTAAGCTGTGAGTTTGTTTGTCAGGATGGTGTTCACCAGGTTGAACCGTGCCCCTGGTCATGAGCAAGGCGAGGGTAGTCAAGCGTCGCAGGAAGACCTTCCTCACCCGCCCTCTCTGGCGGAAGTGATGCTTGAGGCAGAGAGAAACAAAAGGGAGACCAACCGACTGTTAGAGTGTATTGAGCAGAATACGGCTCGTCAGCCTAGGAACGCTGCAGTGTCCCTCAACGACTTTGTGAAGCTGAATCCTCCAAAGTTTCATCATTCCGTCGATCCCCTCGACGCTGATTACTGGCTGTGCAGCATCTCACACAAGATTCGCTCTGCGAATGTGTCTGAGGCCGACAAGGTGACCTTTGCGGCGTATTTCCTGGAAGGACCCGCCAATCTGTGGTGGGAGAATTTTGAAGCAATGCGTCCCCCTGAACCAGCAGCCACATGGGCAGACTTCAGTGTAGCCTTTCGTTTGCACCATATTCCAGAGGGCCTGATGGACAGAAAGAGAGAAGAGTTCTATGCCTTCACTCAGGGCAAGTTGACTGTGGATGCCTATAGCCGCGAGTTCGGTAATCTCGCTCGCTATGCAACAAAGGAGGTGTCTACGAACGCCAAGAAGCAAGCAAGGTTTCGTAAGGGTCTGAGCCCTGAGTTGCGTCGAGACCTGCGCCTCCATGAGTGTGCAAGTTTTCAAGCCCTGGTCAACAAAGCGATCAGTGCGGAGACTGGTCATTCTGACTTCGAAGCCACAAGGAAGCACTCCCGTGACTTTGGCTCATCTTCTGGTTCCGCGTTTCCAAAACGCAGGCTGTGGGTTCCAAACAGTTCTCTGCCGCCAAGATACACTCCGAGGCCATCCTACGTGGCGCCTCAGACGAATCAGGCCAACCCTCCAGCAAAAGCTTATGGTGGTCCAGCTAGCAATGCTGCACCACGTGCCAACCAGGTGATATGCTACAAGTGTGGAGAACCAGGGCACTATTCCCGTGAGTGTCCTCAAAATGTGGGTGCCAAGCAACCCGGAAAGTCCGTCGGGCAAGCCAAGTCGGGCAAAGCTTACTATGTGAAGCCAACTCCTGCACGTGGCCGTGTGAACTATGTGTCAGCAGAAGAAGCTGCAGAGGATCCCGACGTCATGTTGGGTACGCTTCTTGTTAATCATCACCCGACGTCCGTTCTCTTTGACACTGGGTCTTCTCATTCCTTCATTTCAGAAAGTTATGCCCAGTTTCATAACATGTCTTTTTGTGATATGCCAATCCCATTGGTTGTCCAAACCCCTGGTAGTAAATGGCAAACCTCTAGGATAACCTATGACAATGAAATTCTAGTAGACAGGCTAGTTTTTCTAGCCTCATTGATAGCCTTGAAATCTTCGGATATTAATATCATCTTGGGCATGGACTGGATGTCAGCTCACTATGCCAAGATTGATACCCATTCTAGAAATGTCCAGCTTACCCATCCCCCGGGTGAGATAGTAAATGTCTCTACTCGAGTTTCCAAATGCCAACTCTATTCCCTAAATGCCAACCCTCTTCCGGAACTTGAAGACATTCCGGTAGTCCGTGACTTCCCGGATGTCTTTCTAGAGGAACTGCCAGGAATTCCACCTGACAGAGATGTAGAGTTTATGATAGATCTTGTTCCGGGAACTATCCCAATAGCCAGAAGACCATATAAGATGGCACCCCTGGAGCTAGCCGAACTTAAGAAGCAACTAGATAAGGCCTTGAATAAAGGTTTCATTCGTCCTAGCTCTTCTCCTTGGGCTTGCCCCGTCCTCTTCGTCAAGAAGAAAGACGGAACAGATCGGATGGTTGTAGATTACCGACCAGTTAATCTAGTCACCATAAAGAACAAGTATCCGCTCCCCAGGATCAACGACTTGTACGATCAGCTCGCTGGATCCTCAGTCTTCTCCAAAATGGATTTGAGGTTGGGATACCATCAAATCAAGATCAAGAACGGGGACATTCCAAAAACGGCTTTTGTTACTCGTTATGGCCAATACGAGTACACCGTCATGTCCTTCGGGTTAACCAATGCCCCAGCCACCTTCTCTTGCCTGATGAATTCAATCTTCATGGAGTATTTGGATAAATTCGTCGTGGTATACCTCGATGATATTCTCATCTACTCGAAGAATGAACAAGAACATGCCGAGCATCTAAGGCTGGTATTGATGAAACTTCGAGAGCATCGCCTTTATGCCAAGTTTATAAAATGTGAATTCTGGTTACCAGAAGTGACCTATCTGGGTCAGGTAATCTCTGGTAAGGGTATTGCTGTCAATCCCGAGAGAGTTCAAGCTGTCCTTGATTGGACTCAACCTGAATCGGTTAAGCAAGTTAGGAGTTTTCTTGGTCTAGCGAGCTATTGTTGCCGCTTTGTCGAGAATTTCTCCAAGGTTGCAAAGCCTCTAACTGAACTCCTCAAGAAAGATAAAAAGTTCGAGTGGACACCACAGTGTGAGCATAGTTTTCAGGAACTGAAAAGACGCCTGACTTCCGCACCTGTGTTGCTACCACCAGATTTTTCTAAGGACTTTGTTATCTATTGCGACGCCTCGCGACAAGGATTAGGTTGCATTCTCATGCAAGATCGTCATGTGATCGCATACGCATCTCGACAGTTGCGTCCACATGAGGATAATTATCCCACACATGACCTTGAGCTTGCAGCTGTGGTCCATGCACTAAAAACCTGGCAACATTACCTTCTGGGTAATCGTTGCGAAATATTCATTGATCACCAAAGTCTGAAATATATCTTCACCCAGCCGGATTTGAATCTCAGGAAAATACGGTGGGTTGAGTTGATCTCGGATTACGACTTAGGGATAACTTACACCCCGGGGAGGCCAATGTTATGGCCGATGCACTAAGTCCTAAATCTTATTGTAACAATTTGATGCTACAACATGGTCAACCACATCTCCATGAGGACTTTTGGAAGTTGAATCTTCATATTGTTCCTCAAGGATTCCTTTCTACCTTGGTGGCGAAGCCTACTCTTAAGGATCAAATTATAGCTGGACAAAAGCGTGACAAGGGTATATCACGGATCAAGGAGAATATTTTTAGCGGAAACGCTAAAGAATTTTCCATGAATGATCAAGGTGTTGTGTTCTTCCAGAATCGTCTAGTGGTTCCTAAGAACCCACATCTAAGGCAGTTAATCCTTAAGGAGGCTCATGATTCTCCTCTCACCATTCATCCCGGTAGTACTAAGATGTATCAGGACCTACGCCAGAGGTTCTGGTGGACTAGGATGAAGAGAGAAATCGCTGAGTTCGTTGCTAACTGCGACGTTTGTCGTCGAGTTAAGGCAGAACATCAAAGGCCTGCTGGCGCCCTTCAACCTCTAGCTATTCCTGAATGGAAATGGGATAAAGTTAGCATGGATTTCATTACCGGATTTCCCAAGACCAAGAAAGGGAATAATGCTATCTTTGTGGTCATTGACCGTCTTTCCAAAGTGGCTCATTTTCTTCCTGTTCGTGAGAGTATAACAGCTAGCCAGCTAGCAGAGTTATATATCTCCCGAATAGTGTCTCTTCATGGTGTTCCCCTGGAGATTAACTCGGACTGTGGAAGTATCTTTACTTCTCGCTTCTGGGAAAGTTTTCAGAATGCCATGGGGACTCACTTATCTTTTAGCACTGCTTTCCATCCTCAATCAAGTGGTCAAGTAGAAAGAGTGAATCAAATCCTAGAAGATATGCTCCGAGCTTGTGTTATATCATTCGGTATGAATTGGGAGAAGTGCCTTCCATTCGCCGAATTCGCTTATAACAATAGTTATCAATCAAGCTTGGGCAAAGCCCCTTTTGAAGTTCTCTATGGACGAAGATGTCGAACACCTCTTAATTGGTCAGAAACCGGAGAGAGGCAACTCTTTGGCCCGGATATGATCCAGGATGCAGAAGAGCAGGTTCGCATTATTCGTGAAAAGTTGAAAACAGCCCATTCTCGTCAAAAGAGCCAATATGATCGTCATCATAAGGTTGTGACCTTTGAAGTTGATGAGAAGGCTTACCTTCGGGTTACACCTTTGAAGGGTACCCATCGATTCGGTATCAAGGGCAAATTGGCTCCTCGTTACATTGGTCCTTTTCGCATTCTTGCCAAATGAGAAGTTGCCTACCAGTTGGAACTTCCTCCGCATCTTTCCAAGGTTCATGATGTCTTCCACGTCTCGCAACTCAGGCGTTGCTTTTCGGATCCTATCCGTGAAGTGGATCACGAAACGCTTGATCTCCAATATAATCTTTCATACCGAGAATACCCCGTGCGTATTCTTGATCAAGCTGAGCGTACCACTCGACGTCGAAAGCTCAAGTTTCTTAAAGTTCAATGGTCAAATCATTCTGAAAAGGAGGCAACTTGGGAAAGAGAGGATCGTCACCGACTTGAGTATCCTGCGTTATTCCCGACGACTTCTAAATCTCGGGACGAGATTCCTTTGAGTGGGGGTGAGTTGTCACATCCCTGACACCTTAAGCAAGTTAGTCTTGTGCTCATGTCTTCTTTGCATTGCATCTAAGAAATTTTCAACAAGATCAAAGAAAGAGGTGAAGGAAAACTCAAACCCTGGCCACTCTTTACATAAAGGAAATCTCAAACTAGTTAAAATCATTGAATCCAAAATGGCCTCAAGAAAAGTTCAAACTTTCTGATAAATCATGAAAGTAAATGAGCAATGAAGAAAACTACTTTCTTGACACTTTAAGCATTTTAAATAAATGCAAAAAGCTACTGGTTTCAAGTTTTAAATTTGAACTCAGAAACTTTAAACTTTCAAAAATGTTGAAAACTTTAGGAATGGTTGGAAATATTCCAACAAATATTCTAGGGTGCTTAAAATAATTTTTTACAAACTATTTGGGAGCTGAAATAAATAGCAAGTTATTGAAATAGCTAAAACAGAAACAAAAACAGAAAAAATGGGAAACCCTTACCTGTCGCCTAACCTGGCCCAGCCCATCTCCTCTAGTCGTCTCCCACCTCGCTAGTAGGAGCAGGAGGTGGCCGCCGCGTACTCCGGCGCGGCCACGCACCTGTGCGCCTGCCTGGTCGCCGCCTCGCGTTGGCAAGCCCGGGGATAAGCTCCCCGAGCCCGTGGCTATCCATTCCCAGCGCCAGTTCTCCTCCTCCTCTCGGATCTCTCCTCCCTCCTTCTGCCGCCATTGGAGCCCGAGCAGAGCTCGAGCTCGTCGTCGTTCTAGCCGACCTCCCTTCCTTCTGAGCCGTGCATTAGCTCCGCCGCAACCCCCTGAAGCTTCCTAGCCACGAGCCCGACGCCCAGATGCAGTGAATCGACGAGCAGCTGTCGTCTTCTTCCTCGGGTCACCGAAGATCGCCACGGACGTTCTCCCTCTCCAGGCCGTCCCCGAGCAAACTAGTGCCACCACTGCACTCCCCGTGAGCATGCGGTCATTTCCCCTAAGATCTCCCCGTCGATCCCGTTCTCTAGGCCTAGTTCCACCGGAGCCCGACAGGATCCGCCGCTGCAGCTCGTCGCCGGTAGCCTCTGGTGATCAGCTCGTCCTTCCGAGGGCACCAGCAACTTCAGGCCGTCGCATAGATGCTGTAGGAGCTAAGAACGGTGCGTAGTTCCCTCTGTATCAAAGACCCCGATGACGCCCGAACCTTGGCCGCCGCCAAGCTCGTCGCCGGCGTCATCTCCGACCAGATCAGCCTCGGCTAAGTGCAGAAATGGAGCTGCGGGAGATGTGTCATTCCTCTGGTGCTCTCCGCACAACGTTTGGCCCCCTGTGCGCCGTTTCCGAGCCCCTCTGCCATTCTGGTGGTCGCCGAAGGCTCCCCGCCGGCGAGGACGACCTCGCCGCCGGTGGATCTCAGCTGGCCTGAGCCATTGACGTGTGGGGCCAGCCTCTGGACAGATTAGAAACAATAAAAATAAATCAGATAAGTTAATAAGTCACTGACATGTGGGTCCAGTAAGATTAATCAGCTAATTAAGTTTAATCTTAATCTAAAACTGACCAGAGACACTGAACAGTGGGTCCCGCTGGTCAGCTTTGACTTTCAACGGCCAATTGGACCTGCTGATCTCATGCTGATGCAGTAGAAGTATTTTCCAGTATAAAAATAATTCCAGAAATGTTTAAAACTTCAAAAATTCATAGAAATTAATCTGTAACTCCAATGAAAATAATTTATATATGAAAAAGTATCAGAAAAATTCAAGGAATCTGAATATGCTATTTTCAATCATGTTTGAAAAAGTTACAGAACACAAACATGTAGATTAATGAATAAGTCAATTCTTATAATTACTTTATAAATGGAATTTGGAAAATATTCAAATTTCCTTATGAATAACATGATCACACACTGTCCTAATTACAAATCAGTACCTTAACATGACATCTCATGCATGTTAACATCAAGTTGATCTGAGCATCAGGTCGGACCAATTAAATCGGTATCCGAGAATACCTCGTTTGAATTGATATTTGAATGTGATTCAAATCAATTTCAAACCTAATACATGTTGATTATAATAGTTTATCACCTTGCATTTGTTGGAATTATGCCCTAGAGGCAATAATAAATATGGTTATTATTATAATTCCTGTATGAAGATAATCGTTTATTATCCACGCTATAATTGTATTGAATGAAGACTCATTTACATGTGTGGATACATAGATAAAACACCGTCCCTAGCAAGCCTCTAGTTGGCTAGCCAGTTGATCAAAGATAGTCAGTGTCTTCTGATTATGAACAAGGTGTTGTTGCTTGATAACTGGATCACGTCATTAGGAGAATCACGTGATGGACTAGACCCAAACTAATAGACGTAGCATGTTGATCGTGTCATTTTGTTGCTACTGTTTTCTGCATGTCAAGTATTTATTCCTATGACCATGAGATCATATAACTCACTGACACCGGAGGAATACTTTGTGTGTATCAAACGTCGCAACGTAACTGGGTGACTATAAATATGCTCTACAGGTATCTCCGAAGGTGTTAGTTGAGTTAGTATGGATCATGATTGGGATTTGTCACTCCGTGTGATGGAGAGGTATCTCGGGGCCCACTCGGTAATACAACATCACACACAAGCCTTGCAAGCAATGTAACTTAGTGTAAGTTGCGGGATCTTGTATTACGGAACGAGTAAAGAGACTTGCCGGTAAACGAGATTGAAGTAGGTATACGGATAATGACGATCGAATCTCGGGCAAGTAACATACCGAAGGACAAAGGGAATGACATACGGGATTATATGAATCCTTGGCACTGAGGTTCAAACGATGAGATCTTCGTAGAATATGTAGGATCCAATATGGGCATCCAGGTCCCGCTATTGGATATTGACCGAGAAGTCTCTCGGGTCATGTCTACATAGTTCTCGAACCCGCAGGGTCTGCACACTTAAGGCTAGACGTTGTTTTATGCGTATTTGAGTTATATGGTTGGTTACCGAATGTTGTTCGGAGTCCCTGATGAGATCACGGACATCACGAGGGTTTCCGAAATAGTCCGGAAACGAAGATTGATATATAGGATGACCTCATTTGATTACCGGAAGGTTTTTCAGTGGCTGGTGGGACAGCCCAAAAGGGCCCTATGCGCCATAGAGATAAAAATCAAACAGAAAGAAAAAAAAGGGAGGTGGGAAGGAAGGGAAGGACTCCCACCCACCAAACCAAGTCCAACTCGGTTTGGGGGGGGGGGGGTGTCCTCCCCCCTTGGACTCGGCCGACCCCCTTGGGGATCCTTGAGCCCCAAGGCAAGGTCCCCTCCCTCCCACCTATATATACGGAGGTTTTGGGGCTGATTTGAGACGACTTTTCCACGGCAGCCCGACCACATACCTCCACGGTTTTTTCCTCTAAATCGCGTTTCTGCAGAGCTCAGGCGGAGCCCTGCTGAGACAAGGTCATCACCAACCTCTGGAGCGCCGTCACGCTGCCGGAGAACTCTTCTACCTCTCCGTCTCTCTTGCTGGATCAAGAAGGCCGAGATCATCGTCGAGCTGTACGTGTGCTTAACGCGGAGGTGCCGTCCGTTCGGTACTAGATCGTGGGACTGATCGCGGGATTGTTCACGGGGCGAATCGAGGGACGTGAGGACGTTCCCCTACATCAACCGCGTTCACTAACGCTTCTGCTGTACGATCTACAAGGGTACGTAGATCACTCATCCCCTCTCGTAGATGGACATCACCATGATAGGTCTTCGTGCGCGTAGGAAACTTTTTGTTTCCCATGCGACGTTCCCCAACAGCATTCTCATGCCATGCTCATGCATCATCTTGTTTGCATATGATTGTTATTGATTGTTGCCATTCATCTCGGTAGGCTCCGCACCCCCGGATTCCACCGAATATCCGTTTGACGGATATTGTCCCTCCTTTGAGCAACAAGGAAAGCAACCCTTTTGATCATCCCGATAAATCCCATGTTCTTGCTCCTGCACTTATTTATTGCATTAGGGTCAAATGCTTCAAATGCTTTTGCCACGTTAGTTGAACCCACTTCCTTTGCATGACCTAACCTTGTCACAGTAAATAGCCGAACCTTGCAACCTAGCATACCTGGTAGTTGCTTGAGCTATGTTGTGCCTTATCCTGCTATGCATGCTATGCTTAGAGTTGTGTATGGTCTGTCATCTAGGAGATGAACAGAATTGTGAGAATGTGTTCGGTAAGCAAAGGTTGTGTGTTGAACCTGATTTGGTAAAGGTACCGGTGAAAGGCTGTGTAGGAGTACATGGCGGGTTGTTTCATTGGAACCGTCCTTAGGAACTGAGTTCCATGTATGTAATCCAAGACTAGATACTACCACATGCTGGGCCCTGAAATATGACCCCGCTCGGCCTATTAATCCCTTAGTACTCGGTCCAGGAGTTGCAAATAGTTTCTGGTGTTTATAGTCATGCTGGAGGCCGTGCATAGTGCTGACCTGAGAGTGTTGGAATTATGCCCTAGAGGCAATAATAAATATGGTTATTATTATAATTCCTGTATCAAGATAATCGTTTATTATCCATGCTATAATTGTATTGAATGAAGACTCATTTACATGTGTGGATACATAGACAAAACACCGTCCCTAGCAAGCCTCTAGTTGGCTAGCCAGTTGATCAAAGATAGTCAGTGTCTTCTGATTATGAACAAGGTGTTGTCGCTTGATAACTAGATCACGTCATTAGGAGAATCACGTGATGGACTAGACCCAAACTAATAGACGTAGCATGTTGATCGTGTCATTTTGTTGCTACTGTTTTCTGCGAGTCAAGTATTTATTCCTATGACCATGAGATCATATAACTCACTGACACCGGAGGAATACTTTGTGTGTATCAAACGTCGCAACGTAACTGGGTGACTATAAATATGCTCTACAGGTATCTCCGAAGGTGTTAGTTGAGTTAGTATGGATCAAGATTGGGATTTGTCACTCCGTGTGACGGAGAGGTATCTCGGGGCCCACTCGGTAATACAACATCACACACAAGCCTTGCAAGCAATGTAACTTAGTGTAAGTTGCGGGATCTTGTATTACGGAACGAGTAAAGAGACTTGCCGGTAAACGAGATTGAAGTAGGTATACAGATACTGACGATCGAATCTCGGGCCTTGGCACTGAGGTTCAAACGATGAGATCTTCGTAGAATATGTAGGATCCAATATGGGCATCCAGGTCCCGCTATTGGATATTGACCGAGAAGTCTCTCGGGTCATGTCTACATAGTTCTCGAACCCGCAGGGTCTGCACACTTAAAGTTAGACGTGGTTTTATGCGTATTTGAGTTATATGGTTGGTTACCGAATGTTGTTCGGAGTCCCGGATGAGATCACGGACGTCACGAGGGTTTCCGGAATAGTCCGGAAACGAAGATTGATATATAGGATGACCTCATTTGATTACCGGAAGGTTTTCCGGAGTTACCGGGAATGTATCGGGAATGACGAATGGGTTCCGGGAGTTCACCGGGGGGGGGGGGGCAACCCACCCCGGGGAAGCCCATAGGACATAAGGGTGGCGCACCAGCCCTTAGTGGGCTGGTGGGACAGCCCAAAAGGGCCCTATGCGCCATAGAGATAAAAATCAAAGAGAAAGAAAAAAAAAGGAGGTGGGAAGGAAGGGAAGGACTCCCACCCACCAAACCAAGTCCAACTCGGTTTGGGGGGGGGGAGTCCTCCCCCCTTGGACTCGGCCGAACCCCTTGGGGCTCCTTGAGCCCCAAGGCAAGGTTCCCTCCCTCCCACCTATATATACAGAGGTTTTGGGGCTGATTTGAGACGAGTTTTCCACGGCAGCCCGACCACATACCTCCACGGTTTTTCCTCTAGATCGCGTTTCTGCAGAGCTCGGGCAGAGCCCTGCTGAGACAAGGTCATCACCAACCTCCGGAGCTCCGTCACGCTGCCGGAGAACTCTTCTACCTCTCCGTCTCTCTTGCTGGATCAAGAAGGCCGAGATCATCGTCGAGTTGTACGTGTGCTGAACGCGGAGGTGCCGTCCGTTCGGTACTAGATCGTGGGACTGATCGCGAGATTGTTCGCGGGGCGGATCGAGGGACGTGAGGGCGTTCCACTACATCAACCGCGTTCACTAACGCTTCTGCTGGACGATCTACAAGGGTACGTAGATCACTCATCCCCTCTCGTAGATGGACATCACCATGATAGGTCTTCGTGCGTGTAGGAAATTTTTTGTTTCCCATGCGACGTTCCCTACAGTGGCATCATGAGCTAGGTTCATGCGTAGATGTCTTCTCGAGTAGAACACAAAAGTTTTTGTGGGCGGTGATGTGCGTTCTGCTGCCCTCCTTAGTCTTTTCTTGATTCCGCGGTATTGTTGGATTGAAGCGGCTTGGACCGACATTACTCGTACGCTTACGAGAGACTGGTTTCATCGCTACGAGTAACCCCGTTGCTCAAAGATGACTGGCAAGTGTCGGTTTCTCCAACTTTAGTTGAATCGGATTTGACCGAGGAGGTCCTTGGATGAGGTTAAATAGCAACTCATATATCTCCGTTGTGGTGTTTGCATAAGTAAGATGCGATCCTACTAGATACCCATGGTCACCACGTAAAACATGCAACAACAAAATTAGAGGACGTCTAACTTGTTTTTGCAGGGTATGCTTGCGATGTGATATGGCCAAACGATGTGATGTGATATATTGGATGTATGAGATGATCATGTTGTAATAGAAAATATCGACTTGCACGTCGATGGTACGGCAATCGGCAGGAGCCATAGGGTTGTCTTTATACTAACGTTTGTGCTTGCAGATGCGTTTACTATTTTATTAGGATGTAGCTTTAGTAGTAATAGCATGAGTAGCACGACAACCCCAATGGCAACACGTTGATGGAGATCATGGCGTGGCGCCGGTGACAAGAAGATCGTGCCGGTGCTTTGGTGATAGAGATCAAGAAGCACGTGATGATGGCCATATCATGTCACTTATGAATTGCATGTGATGTTAATCCTTTTATGCACCTTATTTTGCTTAGAACGACGGTAGCATTATGAGGTGATCTCTCACTAAAATTTCAAGACGAAATTGTGTTCTCCCCGACTGTGCACCGTTGCTACAGTTCATCGTTTCGAGACACCACGTGATGATCGGGTGTGATAGACTCAACGTTCACATACAACGGGTGCAAAACAGTTGCGCACGCGGAACACTCGGGTTAAGATTGATGAGCCTAGCATGTGCAGACATGGCCTCGGAACACATGAGACCGAAAGGTCGATCATGAATCATATAGATGATATGATTAGCATAGGGATGCTTACCACTGAAACTATACTCAACTCACGTGATGATCGGACTTGAGCTAGTGTAAGTGGATCATGAACCACTCAAATGACTAGAGAGATGTACTTTTTGAGTGGGAGTTTAGCGAATAATTTGATTAAGTTAAACTCTAATTATCTTGAACATAGTCTAAGTCCACTTTGAATATATTTGTGTTGTAGATCATGGCTCACGCGACAGTCATCCTGAATTTTAATACGTTCCTAGAGAAAGCTAAGTTGAAAGATGATGGAAGCAACTTTGTAGACTGGGCTCGTAATCTTAAGCTAATCTTACAAGCTGGGAAGAAGGATTATGTCCTTAATGCTGCGTTAGGAGATGAACCACCCGCTACGACTGATCAGGATGTTAAGAACGCTTGGTTAGCACGTAAGGAGGACTACTCAATAGTTCAATGTGCAGTCTTGTATGGCTTAGAACCGGGACTTCAACGTCGCTTTGAGCATCATGGAGCATTTGAGATGTTCCAGGAGTTGGAGTTTATCTTTCAGAAGAACGCCCGGATCGAGAGGTATGAGACCTCCGATAAATTCTATGCTTGCAAGATGGAGGAAAACTCATCTGTCAGTGAACATGTGCTCAAAATGTCTGGGTACTCAAACCGTCTAGCTGAGCTGGGGATTGAACTCCCGCAAGAAGCTATCACTGACAGAATCCTTCAATCACTGCCGCCAAGCTATAAAGGCTTTGTGTTGAACTACAACATGCAAGGGATGAACAAGTCTCCCGGCAAGTTGTTTGCGATGCTGAAAGTCGCAGAGTCTGAACTCCGTAAAGAGCATAAAGTGTTGATGGTGAATAAGACCACTAGTTTCAAGAGAAACGGCAAAGGCAAGAAGGGAAATTCGAAGAAGAGCGGCAAGCCTCTTGCCAATCCGACGAAGAAACCGAAAGCTGGACCTAAGCCAGAAATAGAGTGTTACTATTGCAAGGGTATGGGTCACTGGAAGCGCAATTGCCCCAAGTATCTGGCAGATAAGAAGGCGGCCAAAGAAAAATCAGGTATATTTGATATACGTGTTATTGATGTGTACTTAACCGGCTCTCGTAGTAGTGCCTGGGTATTCGATACCGGTTCTATTGCTCATATTTGCAACTCGAAACAGGAACTGCGGAATAGGCGAAGGCTGGCGAAAGATGAAGTGACGATGCGCGTAGGAAATGGTTCCAAGGTTGATGCAATCGCCGTCGGCACAGTGTCACTTCAGTTACCGTCAGGATTAGTGATGAACTTAAATCATTGTTATTTAGTGCCTGCGTTGAGCATGAACATTATATCTGGATCTTGTTTATTGCGAGACGGTTACTCTTTTAAGTCAGAGGATAATGGTTGTTCTATTTCTATGAGTAACATCTTTTATGGTCATGCACCGAATGTGAGAGGATTGTTCATATCGAATCTTGATAACGATACACATATACATAACATTGAGACCAAAAGAGTTAGAGTTAACAATGATAGCGCCATATTTTTGTGGCACTGCCGCTTAGGTCATATTGGTGTAAAGCGCATGAAGAAACTCCATGTTGATGGACTTTTGGAGTCACTTGACTTTGATTCACTTGACACGTGCGAACCATGCCTTATGGGCAAGATGACTAAGACTCCGTTCTCCGGAACAATGGAGCGTGCAAGTGACTTGTTGGAGATCATACATACCGATGTGTGTGGTCCGATGAGCGTGGAGGCACGCGGCGGATATCGTTATTTTCTCACCTTCACTGACAATTTAAGTAGATATGGTTATGTCTACTTGATGAAGCACAAGTCTGAAACATTTGAAAAGTTCAAACAATTTCAGAGTGAAGTGGAAAATCATCGTAACAAGAAGATCAAGTTCCTACGGTCTGATCGTGGGGGTGAATATCTGAGTTTCGAGTTTGGTACTCACTTAAGACAATGTGGAATTGTTTCACAGTTAACACCGCCTGGAACACCACAGCGTAATGGTGTGTCCGAACATCGTAATCGTACTCTATTAGAGATGGTGCGATCTATGATGTCTCTTACAGATTTGCCGTTATCATTTTGGGGTTATGCATTAGAAACAGTTGCATTCACTTTAAATAGGGCACCATGAAAATCCGTTGAGACGACACCATACGAACTGTGGTATGGCAAAAGGCCAAAGTTGTTGTTTCTTAAAGTTTGGGGATGTGATGCTTATGTCAAAAAGCTTCAGCCTGAAAAGCTGGAACCCAAAGCGGAAAAGTGCGTCTTCATAGGTTACCCAAAAGAGACAGTTGGGTACACCTTCTATCTCAAATCCGAGGGCAAAGTGTTTGTTGCTAAAAACGGAGCTTTTCTCAGAAGGAGTTTCTCTCAAGAGAATTGAGTGGGAGGAAGATAGAACTTGACGAGGTTGTCGAACCTCTCATCCCTCTGGATGGTGGCGCAGGGCAAGGGGAAACCTCTGTCATTGCGACGCCGGTTGAGGAGGAAGTTAATGATGATGATCATGAAACTCCAGTTCAAGTTTCTGTCGAACCACGCAGGTCGACGAGACCACGTGCTGCTCCAGAGTGGTACGGTAATCCCGTCTTATCAATCATGTTGTTAGACAACAATGAACCTGTAAATTATGAAGAAGCAATGGTGGGCCCAGATTCCAACAAATGGCTGGAGGCCATGAAATCCATGATAGGATCCATGTATGAGAACAAAGTGTGGACTTTGGAGGTACTACCTGAGGGCCGCAAGGCTATTCAGAACAAATGGATCTTTAAGAGGAAGACGGACGCTGACGGCAATGTGACCATTTATAAAGCTCGACTTGTGGCGAAGGGTTTTTCACAAGTTCAAGGAGTTCACTACGATGAGACATTCTCACCTGTAGCGATGCTTAAGTCCGTCAGAATCATGTTAGCAATAGCTGCATTTTTCGATTACGAGATCTGGCAGATGGATGTCAAAACGGCGTTCCTTAACGGTTTCCTTAAGGAAGAGTTGTATATGATACAACCCGAAGGTTCGACACAGATCCGGACGACTCTAAGTCGCAAACCAGATACGTATTTATTCTTAATGGGGGTGCGGTAAGCTGGTGCAGTTCCAAGCAAAGCGTCGTAGCAGATTCTACATGTGAAGCGGAGTACATGGCTGCCTCGGAGGCGGCTAAGGAGGGTGTCTGGATGAAGCAGTTCATGACGGATCTTGGAGTGGTGCCAAGCGCACTAAATCCAATAACCTTGTTCTGTGACAACACTGGTGCCATTGCCTTAGCAAAGGAACCACGGTTTCACAAGAAGACCAGACACATCAAACGATGCTTCAACCTCATCCGCGACTACGTCGAGGGAGAGGACGTAAATATATGCAAAGTGCACACGGATCTGAATGTAGCAGACCCGCTGACTAAACCTCTTCCACGGCCAAAGCATGATCAACACCAGAACTGTATGGGTGTTAGATTTATTACAATGTAATTCACATGATGATGTGAGGGCTAGATTATTGACTCTAGTGCAAGTGGGAGACTGTTGGAATTATGCCCTAGAGGCAATAATAAATATGGTTATTATTATAATTCCTGTATCAAGATAATCGTTTATTATCCATGCTATAATTGTATTGAATGAAGACTCATTTACATGTGTGGATACATAGACAAAACACCGTCCCTAGCAAGCCTCTAGTTGGCTAGCCAGTTGATCAAAGATAGTCAGTGTCTTCTGATTATGAACAAGGTGTTGTTGCTTGATAACTGGATCACGTCATTAGGAGAATCACGTGATGGACTAGACCCAAACTAATAGACGTAGCATGTTGATCGTGTCATTTTGTTGCTACTGTTTTCTGCGTGTCAAGTATTTATTCCTATGACCATGAGATCATATAACTCACTGACACCGGAGGAATACTTTGTGTGTATCAAACATCGCAACGTAACTGGGTGACTATAAAGATGCTCTACAGGTATCTCCGAAGGTGTTAGTTGAGTTAGTATGGATCAAGATTGGGATTTGTCACTCCGTGTGACGGAGAGGTATCTCGGGGACCACTCGGTAATACAACATCACACACAAGCCTTGCAAGCAATGTAACTTAGTGTAAGTTGCGGGATCTTGTATTACGGAACGAGTAAAAAGACTTGCCAGTAAACGAGATTGAAATAGGTATACGGATACTGACGATCGAATCTCGGGCAAGTAACATACCGAAGGACAAAGGGAATGACATACGGGATTATATGAATCCTTGGCACTGACGTTCAAATGATGAGATCTTCGTAGAATATGTAGGATCCAATATGGGCATCCAGGTCCCGCTATTGGATATTGACCGAGAAGTCTCTCGGGTCATGTCTACATAGTTCTCGAACCCGCATGGTCTGCACACTTAAGGTTCGACGTTGTTTTATGCGTATTTGAGTTATATGGTTGGTTACCGAATGTTGTTCGGAGTCCCGGATGAGATCACGGACGTCACGAGGGTTTCCGGAATAGTCCGGAAATGAAGATTGATATATAGGATGACCTCATTTGATTACCGGAAGGTTTTTCGGAGTTACCGGGAATGTACCGGGAATGACGAATGGGTTCCGGGAGTTCACCGGGGGGGCAACCCACCCCGGGGAAGCCCATAGGCCATAAGGGTGGCGCACCAGCCCTTAGTGGGCTGGTGGGACAGCCCAAAAGGGCCCTATGCGCCATAGAGATAAAAATCAAAGAGAAAGAAAAAAAAAGGGAGGTGGGAAGGAAGGGAAGGACTCCCACCCACCAATCCAAGTCCAACTCGGTTTGGGGGGGGGAGTCCTCCCCCCTTGGACTCGGCCGAACCCCTTGGGGATCCTTGAGCCCCAAGGCAAGGTCCCCTCCCTCCCACCTATATATACGGAGGTTTTGGGGATGATTTGAGACGACTTTTCCACGGCAGCCCGACCACATACCTCCACGGTTTTTCCTCTAGATCGCGTTTCTGCAGAGCTCGGGCGGAGCCCTGCTGAGACAAGGTCATCACCAACCTCCGGAGCGCCGTCACGCTGCCGGAGAACTCTTCTACCTCTCCGTCTCTCTTGCTGGATCAAGAAGGCCGAGATCATCGTCGAGCTGTACGTGTGCTGAACGCGGAGGTGTCGTCCGTTCGGTACTAGATCGTGGGACTGATCGCGGGATTGTTCACGGGGCGAATCGAGGGACGTGAGGATGTTCCCCTACATCAACCGCGTTCACTAACGCTTCTGCTGTACGATCTACAAGGGTACGTAGATCACTCATCCCCTCTCGTAGATGGACATCACCATGATAGGTCTTCGTGCGCGTAGGAAACTTTTTGTTTCCCATGCGACGTTCCCCAACAGCATTCTCATGCCATGCTCATGCATCATCTTGTTTGCATATGATTGTTATTGATTGTTGCCATTCATCTCGGTAGGCTCCGCACCCCCGGATTCCACCGAATATCCGTTTGACGGATATTGTCCCTCCTCTGAGCAACAAGGCAAGCAACCCTTTTGATCATCCCGATAAATCCCATGTTCTTGCTCCTGCACTTATTTATTGCATTAGGGTCAAATGCTTCAAATGCTTTTGCCACGTTAGTTTAACCCACTTCCTTTGCATGACCTAACCTTGTCACAGTAAATAGCCGAACCTTGCAACCTAGCATACCTGGTAGTTGCTTGAGCTATGTTGTGCCTTATCCTGCTATGCATGCTATGCTTAGAGTTGTGTATGGTCTGTCATCTGGGAGATGAACAGAATTGTGAGAATGTGTTCGGTAAGCAAAGGTTGTGTGTTGAACCTGATTTGGTAAAGGTACCGGTGAAAGGCTGTGTAGGAGTACATGGCGGGTTGTTTCATTGGAACCGTCCTTAGGAACTGAGTTCCATGTATGTAATCCAAGACTAGATACTACCACATGCTCGGCCCTGAAATATGACCCCGCTCGGCCTATTAATCGCTTAGTACTCGGTCCAGGAGTTGCAAATAGTTTCTGGTGTTTATAGTCATGCTGGAGGCCGTGCATAGTGCTGACCTGAGAGTGTTGGAATTATGCCCTAGAGGCAATAATAAATATGGTTATTATTATAATTCCTGTATCAAGATAATCGTTTATTATCCATGCTATAATTGTATTGAATGAAGACTCATTTACATGTGTGGATACATAGACAAAACACCGTCCCTAGCAAGCCTCTAGTTGGCTAGCCAGTTGATCAAAGATAGTCAGTGTCTTCTGATTATGAACAAGGTGTTGTTGCTTGATAACTAGATCATGTCATTAGGAGAATCACGTGATGGACTAGACCCAAACTAATAGACGTAGCATGTTGATCGTGTCATTTTGTTGCTACTGTTTTCTGCGAGTCAAGTATTTATTCCTATGACCATGAGATCATATAACTCACTGACACGGAGGAATACTTTGTGTGTATCAAACGTCGCAACGTAACTGGGTGACTATAAATATGCTCTACATGTATCTCCGAAGGTGTTAGTTGAGTTAGTATGGATCAAGATTGGGATTTGTCACTCCGTGTGACGGAGAGGTATCTCGGGGCCCACTCGGTAATACAACATCACACACAAGCCTTGCAAGCAATGTAACTTAGTGTAAGTTGCGGGATCTTGTATTACGGAACGAGTAAAGAGACTTGCCGGTAAACGAGATTGAAGTAGGTATACAGATACTGACGATCGAATCTCGGGCAAGTAACATACCGAAGGACAAAGGGAATGACATACAGGATTATATGAATCCTTGGCACTGAGGTTCAAACGATGAGATCTTCGTAGAATATGTAGGATCCAATATGGGCATCCAGGTCCTGCTATTGGATATTGACCGAGAAGTCTCTCGGGTCATGTCTACATAGTTCTCGAACCCGCAGGGTCTGCACACACTTAAGGTTCGACGTTGTTTTATGCGTATTTGAGTTATATGGTTGGTTACCGAATGTTGTTCGGAGTCCCGGATGAGATCACGGACGTCACGAGGGTTTCCGGAATAGTCCGTAAACGAAGTTTGATATATAGGATGACCTCATTTGATTACCGGAAGGTTTTTCGGAGTTACCGGGAATGTACCGGGAATGACGAATGGGTTCCGGGAGTTCACCGGGGGGGCAACCCACCCTGGGGAAGCCCATAGGCCTTAAGGGTGGCGCACCAGCCCTTAGTGGGCTGGTGGGACAGCCCAAAAGGGCCCTATGCGCCATAGAGATAAAAATCAAAGAGAAAGAAAAAAAAGGGAGGTGGGAAGGAAGGGAAGGACTCCCACCCACCAAACCAAGTCCAACTCGGTTTGGGGGGGAGTCCTCCCCCCTTGGACTCGGCCGACCCACTTGGGGCTCCTTGAGCCCCAAGGCAAGGTCCCCTCCCTCCCACCTATATATACGGAGGTTTTGGGGCTGATTTGAGACGACTTTTCCACGGCAGCCCGACCACATACCTCCACGGTTTTTCCTCTAGATCGCGTTTCTGCGGAGCTCGGGCGGAGCCCTGCTGAGACAAGGTCATCACCAACCTCCGGAGCGCCGTCACGCTGCCGGAGAACTCTTCTACCTCTCCGTCTCTCTTGCTGGATCAAGAAGGCCGAGATCATCGTTGAGTTGTACGTGTGCTGAACGCGGAGGTGTCGTCCGTTCGGTACTAGATCGTGGGACTGATCGCGGGATTGTTCGCGGAGCGGATCGAGGGACGTGAGGACGTTCCACTACATCAACCGCGTTCACTAACGCTTCTGCTGTAAGATCTACAAGGGTACGTAGATCACTCATCCCCTCTCGTAGATGGACATCACCATGATAGGTCTTCGTGCGCGTAGGAAATTTTTTGTTTCCCATGCGACGTTCCCCAACAGAGAGGTGGGCTATGATGCGGTAGGCAGTGGCACGGTGTACCAAGTGGCACCCGGATGGTGGGCTTGGGAACCCTGCGCACATCGTTTGAGGCCGTGGCGGAAACCTCGGCCGGACTTCCGTACGGGTTACTCTCAGATAGGCGATAAACCTGGAGTAGGTACTAGTGTGATTAACGGTCGTGGCCGACTCCCTCGCTAGGCTTCCGCTTGAAGGTTGCCGAGGTGCATAACGTGCACATGGCGATAAGTGGCGAGAGCGTGTGTGACGAAGTACACCCCTGCAGGGTTATGATCTATTCGAATAGCCGCGTCCGCGGATATGGACTACTTGGAGACATATGTTGTTCATAGATAACTTCAATGGCTACTCATAAAATTGTCAAGATAAGCGTGAGTGTCGTGAACGGCATTTCCGTATGGAGACGGAATGATTCCACGATGGTGTATTGTTGTGGTGTTAGTGGACTCGTGTGCGAGAAATCAAGTTGTCCAAAATTATTTAAAAATGCAAGTTGTTTAGCCACGAGTCAAATGCTGGCTTTCCGCATGAAACCCCACAATACCTTCTTGATACTTTGCATGAGTAGATAGTTATCCTAGTCTTGCTCAGTACCTTCGTACTCATGTTTGCTTAATAAATGTTGCAGAGGTTGCTAATGAACCTAATGGAGGGTTCTTCGTAGACATCGACGACGACGAGTAGCTGGTGTCCCAGCTACGATCTGGCCCTACGTTGGATCTGTAGTATAGTCAGGCCATGTGCCTTCTAGTTGTCATGTCTGTACTCAGACAGTTTAAAAACTCTTCCGCTGGCTTGTAACTGAATGACTGCTATTATGGGTCGTGAGACCCTTAATGTGTAATATTATGTGTGTGGCTCTTCCGAGCCTCTTAAATAAAGCTTGTATGTTTATGGTTATGTTGTGATGCCATCGATGTATCTATACATATCGGTATGCCATGCGTACGTGTGTCGTACTTGATATGTATGGGGTTCGATTACCTAGTCGTGAACTTTAGTAGCACTCCTTACAAGGAAATGCCCCTTTGTGATCCAACGAGCCTTGGTAGTTCGCTACTGCTCCGGACACATTGGTTGACCGGCATGTGTCCTTCTTAGCTGTTGTGTCTGTCCCCTTTGGGGAAATGTCACGCGATGTAATGGAGTCCTTGTAGCTTGCTACGACTCGTCTACACTCGCCGGTGACCGACACCTACTTTGTTGGGTCATGTATGCCTGTCCTTGTGCGGTACTGCCACTTTGGTTTATGACTAGACATGTCGATCCGGGTTCTTTGACATTGGAATGCTAGCGACACTATTGCATACGTGAGTCAAAAGAAGCAAACGGTCCCGGCTAAGGTAAGGCTGCAGCCGTGGAGTTAACCGTGCGTGAGACCGCAAAGGGATGCGATGTGTTACAGGCTGGATTCCTATGGCTTAGGATCGGGGTCCCGACATGTATCATCGCGCGCCGCGAAGATAATCACGTCCTACGAAGAGTGAGTAAGCTTCACTTCTTTAGCTTCATAATCAATCGATGCCTTGTTCATGGCCAACCAGTCCATACCAAGGATCAAATCAATGTCGGAATTGCCCAAGACAATAGGGGACGCCAGAAAAGAATAACTCCCTATCTTGACCGAGACATCACGAACCACTTTGTTGGTGCTCATAAGAGTACCGGGTGACACCACACGTAACGCCTTCTTCAAATACTCAGAATCAAAATCATGCTCGGCAAAGAACATTCTAGACATGAAAGAATGAGAAGCACTAGAATCAAACAACACTTTAGCAGGAATATCATTAACGAGGAGGTTACCCATGATCACATGTGACGAGTTTTCTGCCTCAGCCGCATTCACCATGTTGACTCGAGCAGACCTGGGGTTGAACTTCACGAGAGCATTGCTTGGAGGTTTGCCTGGAGGAGGAGGTGGAAGACGGAGTTGAGAAGTGCACTTGTTGGCATAGTGACCCTTCTGACCACACTTGTGACAAGTAACATCTGCTGGCGGACGGTACTGTATCTGAGGAGGCCCTTGCTTCTGCTGCTGGAATCTCTGCTGAAAAGCTAGGTTGGGTAGGTGGGAAGAACCACGACCACCAGAATGCTTGAACTGCTGCGTATGCCGGGGAGGAGGAGGAGACACCCAATACTTCTGTTGCTTCTGAACCACCTGAGTTGAGGAAGACGAGCTGGAATCTCTGAAGCGCTTCTTAAATTATCCACCCTGAGCAAAGCTGCCTCAGCCCTCAGAGCTAAGTTGTAGAACTTATCGAACTCCTCAGGATTGTGCAAAGCGAGAGCTAACTGCAAATCTTCTTTCAAGCCACCTCTAAACTGATAAATCTTGCTCTTCTGATCAGGGATATCCTGCAAGGCGTATCGGGCTAGCTCGTGGAACTCGACGTTGTACTTGTACACGGAGTTACCACCTTGCTTCAAGCGCGTGAACTTCTCATGCATTTCCTCCACGAAGCTGGACGGAATGTAGTGGGATCTGAAGTCACGACAGAAGTCATCCCAAGTGATCACTCTAGCACCCCTGGAATCCTTCAACTATTGCCACCAGATAGATGCTTGCCCCTTCAGCAGGAATGTTGCAAACTTGACAAAATCCTCAGGGGGAACATTGCTGCATTCAAAGTGCTTGTTCATGTCACGGATCCAACCTCAACATCAAACGGCTGGTCACACGAAGTGAAAGTCTTCGGCTGATTTGACAGGAACTGACTCAGATTAGCAAACTGATTGCCACCATGCTGAAAATTGCCTTGTTGCTGATTAGTCCTCTCTTGCAACAACTGTATCAGCATCTGAGTGTTTGCATTTGTAGCACCCATCACCGCTTGCCAAGCCTCTGCAGGAGGAGGCGGCGGCGGAGGAGGATTCTTCGGAGGAGAAGGTGGTGGCGGCACATCCTCACGACCTGGATTCTGACGAGTTGGTGGAGCCATCCTGAAGACGGACAACACATTAGCCCACAGAATAAATTGAAGGTATAGCTGAATCAAAACAGCAGGAATATCTAAACAGGAATATTAGCAATTGCACTCGAACAAAATAGTAAGAATGCTTCCTCAAAGTGACTGTCAACAAAATTCTGATTAAGACCACTTGCAAACAAGTATGAGCTAGAATTGCTTGGAACAAACATATAATCGAGATTTCATCTGATATCTTCGTGGATAAGATCGCACGGGCTCGAATTTACAGTAGCCATCCTGTGCAAGGTAGTGCACATGACTTATGAAGTATCCCTGAGTCGTAGCGAGCTACAAGGACTCTTTAAGACACAACGAGAACCGCTGTAAGACGACCGTGAACAAACATACCCACTGAATGTCGAATCCCAACCTCACATCATGCATCTGTACGAAGATTGTCCTATAAGTCACTACTTGATATCCCACCTATGAATTCGCGAAATATCTGGTCATACAATCTGGTACACGAATACAAGGAGTAATATTCACACAACTCCTATACTAACCCATCCACTGTATCACATCCGTCAACACATAACCAGAATATTGGACTTTCATCTACAACAGACCCTCGTGATCACAGCAATACAAAGTATGGCAGTACTCCCGAACAATCTGCACCAGTACTGGGGACATCGGGGTTATCTCGCCACTACTAGTATTGAAGCAATTACGAACATCCTTCTTTCTGAGAAACTCAGCAATCTAAATGAGGGCGATGTGCGCAAGAATCCCGTGGAGCTCAACTCCCCGGAAGAAATCAAGGCAGACACAAGGCACCAAGACAGAACTCTGTCACATCGAAATCATATAGATTTCACAAATACCCGCGTGATCCTAAAAAAATTTGAGCGAGAAGAGGAGTAGAATTAAGATTTCCTAAGTCGGGAACCTCACGAGAGCATGGAAGAGGAGAAAAAAGAATCCAACTCTCCGATATAACTAAGACTCAAAACATTTTACTAGACTCGACTCAGCCAAGTACGATCACACAAAGGCTCATATGGTCGTAAGGCTCTGATACCAACTTGTAACAACTAAGATGCGGTCCTTTCCGATTTAGGGAACGAGGCCCCAAAATGGAAAGAAGTGCATCTAAGCGTTTCGCAAGCACAGTAACATAGCACATACATAATAATAGAATGACAAATAGGGAATCATCTGTCATCTCATAGATAATATCAGAGTTTACATCACACATTTATTCAAACAAGGTAGTTCTGCTACGGACTACATAACATGAGAAAAGGCTATGCTACCCTGCATGCTTGCCCACGATCACGACCTTGCCTCAGTCTTTTGGATAGTTCACGTGCAAGCGGTCGTTCTCCTCATCATACTGCCACGCCAGCTGCGTGCCATCGAGATCACCTGTGTCGGGCGTACCTATACCTGTTGGTGTGTTGAAGTAATCTGTGAGCCACGGGGACTCAGCAATCTATGACCTCGGTGCCAGAACTAGTCAAGTTATTAGGTAAGGAAGGTTCAGTGTTTAGGTTGCAGCATCCTAAGCTTTTATGGTGGCTAACTTACATAGAATAAGTTATTGATGGTGGTCTACACTAGCGGGCGAAGACTAGCTGATCAATAAGTGATCCTGAACACCTACTTGCGTCAATCATAACCCCACCGTGTTCCCGATCGAAGAGGGGTCTTCGAAGGGGACAGTCACGGTTACGCACACAATTGGCAATTTTATTAGATTATGTTCAAGTTATCTATAACCGGATGTTAACAAATATTCCAAGTTGCCACATAACCGCGGGCACGGCTTTCCGAAAGATTAAACCCTGCAGGGGTACTTCAACTAGTCCATCACAAATGGTCACAGGTCGCAAAGTAATCCTCTATCACGATTCTTGTGATCTCGTTGGATTCCTTAGAGGAAAACCTCAACTCTGGGGAGAACCAAAGCTTCACCGGGATTCCTATACGCAAGATATATCGCTAAGGTAAGACAAGACTAGCAGGACCTCCCGTCGTGTCGACGACCCCGATAAGAGCCGCGTATCTCAGTCTCAGGACACGGAGGATGAGCGACGCATACAGTGGCCTGATAGACATCTCTCCAGTTGCCCTGAGTTGGCCCCGCACAGTGCTCTGGTTTGGACCAACACTCATGAGGAGCACTGGCCCGGGTTGTTGATTAGTTCCTCGGGGTAGCTATTCCCTATGCAGATTATTATTAAGTGATTAGCAAATTAACACCAATGTTGGGTCCTGCCGGACAAGTCTTAACACTACACGATTTATCAAGGGGGTCCCCATAACAACCCCGAACGTGTTAGGAGCGATCACTTATGGAATCAAACACCGGTAGCCGGAAACTATGGCGGCAATAACGGAACAAAACACCTGGCAAAAGGCTAGGCCTTCTGTTATTTACCAAGTATATAGGTGCGTTAATTAAATAACAGATTTAACATAATGACATCAAACTCATGTTATCACATGAGACAATTGCACCTTCAACTAGCAACGCTAACCTTAGTAGTTGAGCAAGCCTACTTAGCCATTCAATATTTGCTAGGAGAGGGAAAAGTGTTTGGGTTTCATGGAAATACCAGGAGGCAATTATTTCAGTGGTAGGCAGCGAGCATATGACGAAAGAAACGTGAATCTAGCATAACAAGTCTAGAGATGGGATCAAGGTCATATCATCTTGCTTGTGATGTCCTCACCTTGGAACTGCTCTTGTTCGTCCTGCACGTACTCTCCCGGATCCACGTACTCGTTCTTCGATCCCGGTGCTACCCAACATAAAAATGGGATCCAATGAACAACATCACAACAAGATGCAACAAGCACATGATGCATGAGATGAAAATGAACATGCATCTCTATTAGTCACTATCACAAGCATGAGAAGAAATACAAACTTCTGGACAAAACTGCACTCTAAGCTATCTTGACATGGATGAAGATGGCATGAACAGATGGGTCACACGGAAACAATGCAAAAACATATAAAGAATGTTACGAATGGAGCTACGGATCAACCAAAAACAACGAAACAAGAAATAGAGTCATACGTATCAAATCCATCACAACACACTCGAATGGCATACTTCTGGTATTCCCAGGTTGCCAAAACACAAAACAACCAAGTATGGATGGGGTGGTGCAAAGAATATCACCACACCATCAACTATGCACTCACAAGCATAAAAAACATCAAAACTATACATTCTGTCCTAAACAACATCATAGCAGTTTGAGAGTTACATGCAAAGCACCTATAGCCACCCAAATGTGCCAAATAGGATATGTGGCAGAAGCTATTAAAAAGATCTACAAGCATGAGCAAAAATATAATACAAAGGAGTTTCACACAGAAAGTTCTACAACTGCTAACTTGGACAAAAATATCAGTTTCCACGGACTTAGTGAAAATCTCAGATTCTCACTAGCTGCTTATACTCTGAAGCATTTTGACAGCACCCAAAACAATATCTACAGGAAGCCAAATGGAATGAAAATTGATAGAAGAGCTAGACAAACACAAAAGCTACAACTTCTCAGTTGATTGCAGGGGCTGATTCTCAACACATAAACTTCTACAAGCACAACTACAAGGGAAGAAAATAACAGGAGTCTCTCAAACTTAGTGAAAATCACAGATTTTCACTAAACTGGAATTTTCAGCCACATGCCTACTTTGACTAGGCACAACTTGCACATATGAACTCCTAAGCATGAAACAAACCAACATGCTATAGAGGGGTTCACCCTCTACTGCCACAACAAGGAATCAACCTCTTGGGCTCATCACATCACATGGAACCAAGCTCTAAACTTTGAACAAAACAGAAATATGACATTCCCAGAAAGTGTTCCAAAGTGGAATCTGAACCCACCATTGGATTCCTGGGATGATCCTACCCCAAAAACATATATAATACATAGGAACTTGCATAGAACAATTGGGCACAAAGCTAAGAAGAAAAAATACATGGAATCACATGAGGTGAATAGTGCATCATCACATGCTACTCACTAGATCATCACCTACACATGCATATGCACACTCTCACAAGTCCAATGGTGACATGAGGGTTTAGACCTCATGTGTGTGTGCCATAGCACATCACCATTCACACACTTACTCTAGCATACACCACTCACATACATACAATTCATAACATGCATTCCTACACCCACACATACTAGCTTGCTCATGTGCTCATCAAGGCACATCATGCCTTGGGCATGTGTGTGACACACACACAAGCACACATCACAAGGAAATCTCACAAACACATGCACATGGAGATATGCATATACACCACCCTTTGGGTGCTTGCACCACACAAGTAAACATGCATAGGAGTTGCACCACATGTAGACATAAGCATGAGCACATCATAAACACAAAGTATGTGGGGGGGGGGACCCACACACACACACACAAAATCTTACACACACCAGTGCATGATCTCAACACCAAGCATATGAGTAGACACACACACATGCACACAAAGCCTACACATGCAACAACTCCACATGCTAGCAAAATAACTAGTCAACCTATTATTTGTGAGGAGAAAAATATATCTATCAAAGTGATCCTAGCAGGGCACAACAATTAACATAGCCAACAAATGCAAATCTGAAAAGAAATGACAAAAAAAGGAATGGGGTGGGATTCAAACCCAAGACCCCTGGTCACCAACACACAAGCAAACCACTCTGCTACTATCCACTTGCCCGATAGAACAGGGATGACAAGCAGGGTAAGGTGCTACTGAAGCTACTGTTACTACTGTGCCGAAATAACTTAGCAAAAAGGGGGTGGCGCCGCGGGGTTTCGATCCCACGACCGCCTGATGCAACAACATGCCACCTACCACTACATTGTGCTATGAAACTTGACAGAGAGGAGGAGTAAACTCTATTGAGAAATCCCCTCTTGTATTTCCTCTGCCCGACGGTGGCCGGAACAGGGGAATTACCTCGTCGGCGTTACAAACTAAATTAGTCTACAACTCATCGATGGAAGGGAATAGGGGTTCCCAGGGTTCCATTTCTACCACTAACTCTACTCGAGGAGGCCTACAACTCTTGATCCACGATGCGCGGTGGCGTCAGGGACTGAGAAAGAACACGACGACGAAGCTATGCCCTATGCGCTGGATCTATCGACAGGAAGGGGAAAGGAAGGCTTGGGCTCACCCACTGGACGAGGGTGTCGTGCCTGTCGGAGAGGACGAAGAGGAAGGAGTGGAAGTAGCTGCGTCGGGGAGGAAGCCGCCGTCGTCGAAGAAGGGGAAGCAGAGCAGATCCGCTTCTCCTAGCTGCGGGAACGGGATCCTTGAAGGTCCCTCATGCTAGCCGAGGGGTTGGAGAGGATGTAGAGCCATGGCAGCGACGACGAGGACCTCCTCAACTTGCGGCCATGGCGGAGGAGCTCGTTCCCTTACCTGATGCCGATGACAGAGAGGGAGGAGGAGATGGGAAAGAGGTGGCAGCGCAAGGGAGGAACCCTAGGCTTGCACGGACGCCAAGGGGGTTATATGGAGGAGGAGGAGGCGAGGGATGCGTGCTACTGCAATAAAAGAACTTCCAACTGCGCCAGAAACAAGCGTGCTGACGGGAGACTATTCTTGTCTTGATACTCCTCAGCAACAGCACCAGGAATCCTTCTGCTACGGCTACACCTTTAGGGACTTCCTTGGGAAATATGCAAAGGATTCCCCCGTGGCCTTGGAGCCTTGCGGTGGTGTTCCCTTGAAGCAGAAAGGGTGATGTAGCACAGCCGCAGTAAGTATTTCCCTCAGTTTTGAGAACCAAGGTATCGATCCAGTGAAGGAATATCACAAGTACCTGCACAAACACAAAGAGCTTGCACCCAACGCTATGAAGGGGTTTTCAATCCCTTATAGATTGTTTGCCAAGTGAGAACTGAAAGCAACAAAGAAACAAAGCAAAGTAAAAGCGAAAGTGGAAACGATAGGTGTGAATAGACCCGGGGGCCGTAGTGTTCACTAGTGGCTTCTCTCATGAAAGCAAGTAGACGGTGGGTGAACAAATGACTGTCGAGCAATTGATAGAACCGCGCAAAGTCGTGACGTTATCTAAGACAATGATTATATCTATAGGCATCACGTCCAAAACAAGTAGACCGATACTTTCTGCATCTACTACTATTACTCCACACGTCGACCGCTATCGAGCATGCATCTAGTGTATTAAGTCCAAAAGAATAGAGTAACGCCTTAAGCAAGATGACATGATGTAGATGGACAATCTCATATCTATGATAAAAGCCCATCTTGTTACCCTTGATGGCAACAACACGATGCGTGCCTTGCTGCCCCTTCTGTCACTGGGAAAGGTCACCACACGGTATGAACCCAAAACCAAGCACTTTTCCCATTGCAAGAATCATAGATCTAGTTGGCCAAACAAAACCCAAGACTCGGAGAGACTTACAAGGATATCAAATCATGCATATAAGAAATCAGCAAAGACTCAAATATATATCAAAGATAATCTGATCACAAATCCACAATTCATCGGATCTCAACAAACACACTGCCAAAGAGGATTACATCGGATAGATCTCCATAAAGATCATGGAGAACTTTGTATTGAAGATCCAAGAGAGAGAAGAAGCCATCTAGCTACTAACTACGGACCCGTAGGTCTGAAGTGAACTACTCATGAGTCATTGGAGGGGCGATGATGTTGATGAAGAAGCCCTACAACTCCAAAGTCCCCTCCGGCAGGGCACCGGGAAGGGTCTCCAGATGAGATCTCGCGGAAACGGAAGCTTGCAGCGGCGGAAAAGTGTTTTCGTGGATGCCCTGATTTTTTCTGGATTTTTAGGGAATTTATAGGCCAAATACCTAGGGCAGGGGAGCGCCAGGGGGGCCACAAGCTTGGTTGCCGCGGCCTCCCCCCTGGCCGCGGCAACAGGGCTTGTGGGCCCCCTATGGGCCCACTTGCTTGGCCCTCAAGCCTCCCGATCTTCTCCCTTTCTGGAAAAATTCATTTCGGGGATTTTATTCCGTTTGGACTCCGTACCAAAATCAGATCTGAAAAGAGTCAAAAACATAGAAAAACAGGACCTGACACTTGGCACTGAGTTAATAAGTTAGTCCCAAAAAGATATAAAAGGTAAACAAAACATCCAAAGTTGACAAGATAACAGCGTGAAACCATAAAAAATTATAGATACGTTTGAGACGTATCAATGCGCGCCTCGACGTCCGTGAGACGGCGTTGCTGCTGGCGCGCTGTCTCTGTCTCTCTGGCGAACTGACGGGGGAGGAGGAAGGAACGCCGTCTACATAAAGGGTTGCGCGCGAGGAGGTTGGGCCAGCTTGTGGGAGGAAGCCCACTAGATGGCACCAGATAGGAAAAAGAAAACCCTCTGGGGTTTTCTAATTTAAAACCAATAGAGAAAAGAAATAAAGCAAAGGCAGATCTGTTGGAGTTAAAAATAAAACAAAATACCCCTGGTCATAAGGGAATTATGACCCATTTAAATAAAATGGAAAAGGAATATTTGGAGCAAATAAATATTTACAAAACAGAATTTATTTGATCTGCTTTGTGAATACTTGCACCTTTAAAACATAGGTTCAAAACAACAAATTCATAGCATCACATCCACCACAAATAATACTAAAGCATTGGCATTTTTGAAACAGGGATGGAGCAAAAGAATCTTGGTCTTGAGATGAATAGAGAGGTGAAGTTTTGTAAAACCTATTGCAACTAACATAAATGCTTCCTACTTACAAACAACACCCACATCATTCACATATCCATCATCACATGTCATCACACCACACACACATGATCACAAGGCAACAACACAAATAAGCATGGAATGAATTGGATGCATGCATGCAAAGGAAAACAAAACAAGGTGACACATGAAATAACACATGCATTGATCTCTCATGGGACTGGCATGATGGACCCACATATAGAAGGTTTCAATTAAGGCAAGTTACACTCTTGGGGCATTACACCTATCCTTAGGAAGGATTCCAAAGCCATGAGGGCCATGAAATCACCCACATCCAGGTGCATCTCAAGATAGCAGAGGGAATCAAGAGATGAGAGATAGGGCGATACCTAAGCCGCCCCGTCGACTGAATGAATCAGCGGCTGCGCTGGATCCTGACCAGATCCGCCTCGCGCCGACCTCCGGTGCTTCCCCGTCCCCCACGAATCACCAACGGCCGGCCGCCGCCGAGCGCTGACGCGGTGGTTGCTGATGGCCACGGCCACGGGCGTGTGATGGCCAGACTCGGCTCATGCACCTCATCCTGAGGTAGTAGGAGCTCTCCCACGGAGGTGACCGCTAAAGCCCGAAACGTTGGAGGCGCGCGCCATCGAGGGAGCTCGAGATGCGGCGGATCCTGCCGATCTCGACCGTATTCCGCGATGGAGGAGCGAGGACGCGCACCACGGATAGGATGGATGGGGCACGGCGGCAGAGGCGGGCGCCACACAGAGGATGGATGGGGACGTCGGTGCCGGCGGTGGGCACCATGGATAGGATAGATGGGGGCGCGGCGACACCGGCGGAGGAACCCTCATGTTCTCGTGACTTACACAGGAACTGCAGGTTGAATACACAAAAGTGAAGGGGCTTTTGTGCAAAAATACCGACGATACATGCTTTATTATTAGGGAGAGATTAAAAACCAAGTCGCTCGTCGCCGCAGCGCTGACGCCATCCTGCACCGTGCACAGTTCCGTATGGTCAACCCGCCCGACACCCGCTAGCCCGCCAACCTCCCACCATTCTACCGTTACTCCTCAAGAGAAGTGATGGGTGTTAATGCCCGCATCATGGACCCGCGCGTCCGAACAAGGTCGGCCTTGACAGAGCAAGGGCCCTAGTGGAAAACGATGAACTTTTTCTGTGAGTAACATGTATACGAGCATTTGATTTTTCTTATACTCTCCCCGATTCAAACTAATTGACGCAGTCATCATATAATCACAGGGAGTATTTGAATCAGTGCTCAAAATCACGATAAAACAAAATCGAATGCATCACAAAATCAAGTGCTCATTTTTTTCTGTTACAATTGCTACTGGGTTAAGTACACGTCATAGTGATTTGGAAAACAGGACTCGTCATACTTTCTCATTAAATATTTAAAAAATATAACAAAGCACAAACAAATTTTGTTGCCGGTGTTGTTTTCTTGCATTTGGGGCTCTACGCCAGTGCATGTTGGCCCGCTAGCTGCAGTCTGCATTGCGCGACGGGTGTGTTTTATATGGTTTGCAGGCTGCCTAATCAAACGTGTTAATCTACATGTCATGTATGGCAACAAAAAATAGAAAATCTACATGTGGTAGATACTAGGGCGGCCCCCTTGGCATGGGAGCTCCTATGCAGCGCTGCAGGCGCCCATTAACGATCCGATGCCTGCAGCGCTGCTAGCATGGGCTTCCCACTAAAATGCTGTTTTTTTTCTTATAAAAAATATATAAACAAAAAAGTTTATAAATTTGAATCAAATTTAAAAAAAGTTCTTACCTTTAAAAAAAGCTTCATCAATTTTAAAAAAAGTTCATCAATTTGAAAGAAAGTTCATTGAAAATGAAAGAAATTCATCCAATATAGGAAAAGATTATTAACTTTTTTGAAAAGTTCAACAAATTTGACAAAAGTTCATAAAAATAAAAAAATAGTTCACGTATTTTTTTAAAAGTTCATTGAATTGGAAAAAAAATCATAAATTCTAAAAAATTTCATCCATTTTCAAAAAAAATGTTCATCAAATTTTAAAAAAGTTCATCGACATTCAAAAAAGTTCATGAATCTCATAAAGTGTTCATTGAAATTTAAAAAAGTTCATCGATATTCAAATAAATTTGTAGAATTTTCAAAAAAATGCCACAAACGCCTAGATAGCACTACAAGGAATATGCTAGTACACGACGCTATTTTTTCGTCGCTACATCGTCATGGTTTTTCATTTACGACGATCGCACGACGAAAAACCAAGCGTCGAAAACGGAGCGTTAGAAATGAACAGCAACGACGTTTTGGTCAAAATCGTCGTAACTTTACGACGATTCCTGGATTATCGTAACCTTTACGATGATTCTAAATCATCGCTGACAATCAATCCCAATCCTACGTGGCAGTCCTATGTGGCAAAATTACGACGAAATCAAAACGTCATGGCTGAAATCAGCCCAACCCATTTCAATTGATCACGTGGGCTCATTTTATTTTTTTGGGGCTTTTTCTTATTGGGCTTCTTTTGGGCCTTGGCCAATTTTCAGCCACTTTAGTTTTTTTTCGAATTTTTTTTATCATTCTAATTTGGGCTTCTTTTGGGCCTTGGCCTTTTCATGCCCAAATACATTTGATCCATTTTCAGTTTTGGCCTTTTTTCATTTTTGAATTCAGCAACCTTTTGTTCCAGAACTTGGTTTTATTTCTATTTGTTGGGCCTTCTCAACCCAATTATTTGTCCAATATTAAATCCAACACTATTTCATATTCAAATCAAGAAAACTCCAAGTTGAATTAAAATCATCCATCATATAATATCACAAAATACAATAACTCTATCTCATGAATACATTTCCTTACACATGAATATAGCAAGAACGGATAGAATTGTACAATAAAACAATGGCACATCTACACAATACAATGACACATCAGCACCCAGGCCTTCTCCTTGTCGCTCAGGCACCGCTGCAACTTCTCCCAAGCGGAGCTGATCCAACCCAACCAACCCCGATGGTGCTGATCCAGCACAACACTAGCCCCAGCCCAAGATGCACCAGCGCCAGCCGGAGGCAGCCGCATATTTCTGCTTGTCTAGGCATGGCCCTTCTCCTACAAATGCAATTCAGAAGCACACTCTTAGGAATTTTCTGAAAATAAGCAGTTAACTGAAAATAGCAGTAAAATACAATAGCAGTAAACATGATCAATTCGTTACAATCCCACGAGGAGCAAAACATTAAGAATTGTGAGTGCATAATATAATAGTCAATAACTATGAGATTTAGAACTATGAGACTAAATAAACTGATGTGTTGGATTTTCACTTTACAGATCGTAGAAAAATGTTTCCTAGTCCCTAGTACCCACTACACATACTACACTGGTAACTAGAATTGTAAATTGACATGCATAACCAACCCCTGGTTCCTCCTTTTCTTATTCAACAGGACTAACTATGTAAAAGTTAATTATTTATCAGGTGCAAAGTAAAAGACAAACCACCAAACCAAGGAAGAAAAGAAAATAAGACTAAAGGAAATTATTTAAGAATCATATGTTAACGCACGTAAATCACAAGTACCTAATCAGTTAAAAGCATAATCGAGAATCTGCAACATTCAGATAATACCAGATACAAAAGGTTAAATAAGTACAGTAACTTATCAAGCACATTCAAATAAGTACAGTGACTTAAAAGGAATAAGTACAGTTACAGAAGTACATTTTGAAGTTCTTTATCAACTCAAAATCACAAGTGGCACACATCAAATTTTTACTTAACAAGGTGTCTGATTGATTCTGACTCCAGTACACCACTATTCTTCCAACAATTTGTTTTCCCTTCCTATCACTGGACAAAAACTGCAAGGAGGAAAAAAATTGCAGAGATGTTGAGATTTTTCTGTCTGTTTTTTTTATTTGTATGCTTGTCTGGATACTGAATAGGCTTCAGTTGCAAGGCAGAGCATCCACTCTTGAGTGCCAGTTGGCCATTGTGGGATATGTGGTATGGTGCAAGTGAGTACCGAGTATTGAGTAGAGTCCAACTAGTGAAAACTACATGCATAATGAAACTAAAAATAGAACCATAGTCTCATATGAACATTATAATAACATGAATGCATGGAAATAGATTAGCAGGTGTAGAAAAAAAGCTTCAATGAATGTGTTTGTTCAGCTGTGGTACTACCTCGATGTAAGGATTCAAAGCCATAGCTGGTCCAGCCATGGCATCAACTCAGAACCGGAAAATGAATGTTGTGTGCAGGAGTTGGAATGTACCAAGTGCACAAGCTCATATCTAAGTATGTTGCTATCAAACCAAGGTAAAATCATGAATGTGTTTGTTCAGCTGTGGTACTACCTCGATAGATGTGGCGAAACTTCCACTCGGTGTCGTGCAAATCCTTGGCGACCAGCTCCTGAGACGGTCGCTGCTGGTTGTAGTCCAGCGTTCCTGGAACCAAACCAGAGAGCTTGAGCAAACAAGTTGACGGAAAACGCAATGGCAAAAAGAGCATATTTAACCCAGTAATTCGACAGGAAGTAATTGTTCTTATAATGGGTTCTCAACTAACACTAGGATGCAAGCTTAATCTTATGATTTTATCTCTTCCACCTTTAAATAATATAGTGAATAAAGGGTTGTATACTTTATTTATAATAATGTTACTTTGCTAATTGCAGCCATGCATAAGCTCCTGGAAAAAGCTCCATTGCAGATCTATCATCATAATGATTGAATTATGCTATTGTAAATAATAATTAATGACAAACGACCCAATGAATGTTCCATTTTTAATCATTTCTTCATT